>NC_136070.1:40944236-41544236 GCF_964261635.1 Lissotriton helveticus
TGGGATTGGTGTCTCGGGTTCCGCGCTTGATTGGATAATTTCATTTCTGTCCAATCGCTCTCAAACGGTTTCCTTAGGCCCTTACTTCTCTGGTGAACGCCCCATCATCTCAGGTGTCCCTCAGGGCTCCATCTTAAGCCCTCTCTTTTTTAATGTATACATGGCCCCCCTCCTTACGTTGATTGAGTCACATGGGATTCTAGTGACGTCCTATGCTGACGACACTCAACTCGTCGTCACTATTGACAAAAGAATCCCTGACGCTACCATCAGACTCCAAAATTGCCTCTCAGAAGTCTTTTCCTGGCTCAACTTGAATCACCTGAAATGCAACAGCGCCAAAACCGAAATAATACCTCTCGGTAAAGGCACACTCTTTTCCCCTAAAGAGTGGTGGCCCCAAAATTCAGAAGCACCACCTAGTGCGGTTGTGTCAGCCCGCAACCTGGGAGTTCAATTCGATGCTTCCCTCAGCTTCGATGAACATGTGCGCATCACCGCAGGACGCTGTTTCAGTTTAATCAGGCAATTAAAGAAATTCTTTAATTTCTTGCCCATCTCAGCCAGGAAATCAGTCGCGGTTGCACTTATCCTATCCCGGTTGGATTATTGCAACGGTCTCCTCGCAGGCATCAAGAAGTCCTCACTAAAAAAACTACAGACCGTTCAACATGCAGCCGCCAGACTCGTCCTGAAACTCCCCCGTAGGTCCTCGGCCACTGCAGCCCTCAACGCACTCCATTGGCTGCCCCTCCATAAGAGAATCTTGTTTAAGCTTTTAATTACTGTTTTTAAAGCTAACAAGTGCATGGGCCCAGCTTACCTGACTAAGCGCTTTCAGCATTATACTCCAACGCGCTGCTTGAGGTCATCAGGCGCTAATTTCATCTCTGAACCTCGTTTCAAATTAAAAACAAAAGGTGGAAAGACCTTTTCATTCCTTGCTGTTAGGGCATGGAGTCGCCTTCCCCCTCATCTTAGGCATGCCCCCTCAGAAGGCCTTTTCAGGAAAGCCCTGAAGACGTGGATCTACTCTCAATCTGACTCCTCAGTTCTCGCAGCCATCTGATCCATGTTACCCTAGTAGATCTGCTGTGGGCGCAGCGCCAAGATGCTCCTCCCGGAGCGATAGTAGCGCTTTACAAAAAAAAAAAAACATAAACCATAAACCAGAAGCTTCTAGAAGGTCCCTCCAAATGCTGGGATTGCTGGGTACCAGACAACTAGACCGCTAACCCACCTCAGACAGGCGAACTAGTTCTAACTGGCTCAGGGGGAGGAGTAGAGCACCCTGGGTGCCAGGCTTTCCCTCCAAATGCAGGGGTGGCTGGATACCTAACAACCGGACTGCTAACCTCCTGCAGTCAGGTGGCACAACGCACAGCCATGGCAGCCACTTTAAATGCAAAACACAAATGCAGCATTTCACCAGGGTACATGTTTACAATGGGAGAAAATAAATGTACACACCATTGCATTGCATTTAACATTAACATGGTGTCTCACACCACACATGGCCTATTCGGTAACCTTCACCATGGGGTAGACATCTCAAATTAGGGGGGCGAAAAGCAAAACATTTTGTAGGAAAAGGGCCAAGTCCAACAGGGTGTAACACAGGTGAGCCTCTTGGTAAAAAGATGTACCCCAGTTGGTATATGATGATCAGGGTCATGCCAAGGAAATCCGGGCACAGGGTCTGGTGTGCATTGGTATGAGTCGCACCAAACACTTCAAATTTCAAACACGAATAGTTACATTCCACACCTCCCTGGAAATTAGGTACAATGACTGGTGCACATTGAGATGGGTTGCACCAGGCAGTTCAGGTCACACACGGGAAGAGATGCAATTCCGTACCTCCCTGTAAATAAGGCACAAAGTCCGGTGCATGATGATACAGGTTACACCAGACCAGTGCAGTGTCACACACACACACACACACACACACACAGGAGCAAGTTCAGCAGAGCCATATGGGGTAGAATGAAGCACTACTATGGGTACACACCCAACTCAGAAGCACGCGCCCTGTGAATCATACACAGCACAAAAAGAGCATGCAGTCAGCGTGTCACATGAGAGAGAGGCAGCACGATCTCGAAACGGGTTTGCGTGGGGTCCTGCAACCAGTAAATCCACTCACCACCATCTAGACGCTAATGAGTGTTAGGGACCACACACCTTAGACGTGGGCAAGATTTCTGGGGCTCTGCACTAGACAATCCGGTCTCCAGTCAAAGTTAGTTCCACACTCACACAGCGCTACCAGTTGGGCTTCAGTAGCCAATATGGGCACTTGAAAGGGGACCGCTCTCCAGATGTCACAGGTAGATGGTGTAGGTCCCTTGTAGGAGATCTTTAATGTCCCTGAGATCTCTGGGAGAACAGGAGGCCCTCAGTTGGGCCCTTAGAGAGCCCACTTCAGGGCACCACACTTCAGCAGGTCCTTAGTCCAGGTCAGCCACTATTCGGACAGATATCCTCCATGTGCACAATAGAGTCCTCTGGCAGTGTGCACCACACAGTAAGGGTTCTCCGGACCTGCATCCCCACAAGTGTATCTCACCCTTTACTGAAGAACGGCACCCGTAGTTATACTGTTGTGTGTCTTTGAAGTTAGGGGTGGCTTTGAACCATACATGTCTCTGCTAAATTGTATGCCTGTCTGCCATGGGGCCATGGAATGCAGATCTTAATCTATAGTGGGGCCATGATCCAGATGAGAGGCTAAGGGGCATATTTACAAGGAATTAATGCCACCAGAACATCACTTTTTCTGACATTCTTGTGGCATTAACACCTTTGCTTATTTACAAGGTGAAGTTCAGCCACTTAAAGTGGCCCCACCATGCTGCCGACCAGGAAAGAACCCAGCCACCTCAGATGCATCCTTCTCAACAAACGCTCCACCCGAAAACATGCCATTGAACTCTGGGACCTACTCGACTTAACCTCCCCGGACGTCGCCTTCCTGACGGAGACCTGGCTGAACCCCGCCCCGGCACCCGACATAGCCATAGCTGTCCCGGAAGGCTACAAGATCACCCGCAAGGACCGCACCAACAGAGCGGGAGGAGGAATCGCCATCGTCCACAGGAACACTCCCAGAGTCTCGACCAACACCGACGACACCCGAACACCTGCACTTCCAGATCCACACCGACCCCAACACCGCCCTCAGAGGAACCCTCATCTACAGACCGTCCGGACCCCGACCACAGTTCAGCGACTCCATCGCCAACTTTGTCAGCACACACGCCCTCGCCTCCATGGACTACATCCTCCTCGGGGACCTGAACTTTCACCTCGAGAACAATGACGACACCAACTCCACCACCCTGATCGACAACCTAGCCAACCTCGGACTCAGACAACACGTCACAACACCCACCCACTCCGCCGGTAACACGCTTGACCCCATCTTCTCTGCAAGCCCCACACGTCTCCTTCAACGATACCACCGAACTCCACTGGACCGACCACCGCTGCATCCACTTCACCTTCAAGAAATCCACCACGCACCACCACACCCAACATATGCCTCACCGCTGTTGGAGCAAAGTCACCAAAGACCAGCTAACCACCACCCTCACCCAGAGCCCACCCACCGACCATACCGACCCCGACACCGCCGCCTGCAACCTCAGACAGTGGATCAATGACTGCGCCAACACCCTCGCCCCGATCAAGAAACCCTCCAACAATCATACCAACAAGAAAGCCAGCTAGTTCACTGAAGACCTCCAAGCCTCCAAGCAAACCTGCCAAAATCTGGAGAAGATCTGGCTCCGTGAACGAACACCGGACAGCCACGCCACCCACAAGAATGCCACCCGCAGACACCATCACCTCACCAGATCCGCCAAAAGGGCCTCCTTCAAAGGCCGCCAAGACAACAACGCGCACAACAGCAAAGAGCTCTTCAACATCGTGAAGGAACTCTCCAACGCCAGCTCCAACACCAACGACGTCCCACCCTCGCAAGACCTGTGCTACTCGCTGGCCACCTTCTTCCACCGCAAGATCGCAGACATCCACGACAGCTTCAAGAACACGGCCGCCCGACAACCACTGAGACCAGCGCCCCCACGACCACCATCCGCACCAACCGCCTGCTCTCCTGAGCCAACATAAACAACGATGACACCATCAAGATCATGAACACCATCCACTCCGGATCTCCGTCAGATCCATGCCCAGATCACATCTTCAACAAAGCCAGCACATTCATCGCACCCCATCTCCGGAAAGTCATCAACACCTCCTTCGAGACAGCAACCTTCCCGTAGAGCTGGAAGCACGCCGAGATCAACGCCTTACTCAAGAAACCCAAGGCGGATCCCAAGGACCTCAAGAACTTCCGGCCCATCTCCCTGCTCCTGTTCCCGGCAAAGGTCATCGAGAAGACCGTCAACGAACAACTGACCCGCTACCTCGAGGAGAACAACATCCTGGACCCTTCCCAGTCCGGGTTCCGCAGCAACCACTGCACCGAGACTGCCCTCATCTACGCCACCGATGACATCAAGTCCCTGCTGGACAACAGAGAAACGGCGGCCCTCACCCTCCTGGACCTGTTAGCCGCCTTCGACACGGTCTGTCACCACACACTACGAACACGCCTCCACAATGCTGGGATCCAAGAGAAGGCCCTGGACCGGACCACCTCCTTCCTCTCCGGCAGAACACAGAGCGTCCGCCTTCCCCTCTTCTGCTCTGAAGCCACCAAGTTCATCTGCGGTGTACCCCAGGTCTCATCCCTCAGCCCAACCCTGTTTAACATCTACATGGCACTGCTCACCCATGTCGCCGGCCGGCACGACCTCAACATCCTCTCCTATGCCGATGACACCCAGCTGATACTCTCCCTCACAAAGGACCCCCACACCACCAAAACCAACCTTTACGAAGGAATGAAGGCCGTTGCTGAATGGATGAGGAACAGCTGACTGAAGCTGAACTCGGACAAGACAGAGGTCCTCATCCTCGAATCCAACCCTTCGGCCTGGGACGATTCCTGGTGGCCGATCGCACTGGGAACCGCTCCAACACCCACTGACCACGCACGCAACCTAGGGGTCATCTTCGACTCCACCCTCTCCATGACAAAACAGGTGAATGCTGTCTCCTCCTCCTGCTTCAACACCCTCCGCATGCTCCGTAGGATCTACAAGTGGATCCCCACAGAAACGAGAAGAACAGTCACCCAGGTCCGTGTCAGCAGCAGGTTGGACTATGGAAATGCCCTCTATGCAGAAGCCTCGGCCGAACTCCTGAGACAGCTCCAACGCATCCAGAACGCCTCTGCACGCCTGATCCTCGACATCCCTCGACGCAGCCACATCACACCCCACCTGAGAGACCTGCACTGGCTCCCGGTCAACAAGAGGATAGCCTTCAAGCTCCTCACCCACGCACACAAGGCACTCCACAACACCGGACCAATGTACCTCAACAGACGACTCAGCTTCTACACCCCCACCCGCCAGCTCCGATCCGCCGCCCTCGCCCTCGCTACAGTCCCCCACTTCCGAAGAGCGAACTCAGGCAGCAGATCGTTCTCCCACCTCGCCGGCAAGACCTGGAACACCCTCCCCATCCACCTACGGCAGACCCAAAACCTGCTGACCTTCAGAAAACTCCTCAAGACCTGGCTTTTCGAGCAGTAGCAGCATTCCCCACCCCAGCGCCTTGAGACCCTCACGGGTGAGTAGTGTGCTTTACAAATGATATGATTGATTGATTGATTGATTAACAGCGCCTTGCAAATACTGACCTTATTCACGTATCACATAGTACGGAAGGGGCATGCAATGAGTGTTGCAGTGGATATTCTGCCTCAACACCCATTGCTTTTTGATGCTGCCCCATATTTACAAAATATGGGTCAGTGCCAAAAATATCACCAGGGAATACCTAGAGATGATATGAAAATAATAGTTTTTATTTCCCCTCTAATTTTGCTCTATCCACATGTGCTGCATTCTGCAGCACACGTAGATAGAGCAAATCACAGATAGAGGCAAGATGGCACCCACGCGAGTGGACGTGTAGGCTGACCGCTCCTCGACTCACCTGCAAGCCTGCTAAAACTGTTCGGAGAGACGTGGCGAGAGTGGAAGTACGCCGTGTGCAGAGGAATGTTGCTATCATGAGCGGCGGATTGCTACTGGTGGCGGCTCTCTGACAGTCTGAGTGGCGACTTTCTCCCGCGTTCTCAGTAGCCGCTGCAGCTCTGGTGGTTCTGGGTGCTGTGCCCGCTGTGCTCGCGGACGGGCGGGCGGACGCTTTTCGGCGGTCTCCGCTTCAGCGGCTTCAACGGCTGTTGTGAGTCCTCGGCAATCGGTTAGAGTGGCTGGCGAGCGGCGAACCTGGACAGGAAAGCAGCGTGCGCGGCAGAAGGTAGCAGGTAGAAAGCAGAAGGAAGCCGGCTACCAGCAACACTGGATAGGGACAGGAGAGTGAGCTGCAGCTATGCCGCCCAAAGGTACAAGGGGGAAGCCGCGGATACCCGAGGAGCAAGGGGAGAACAACGCTCTCCCTGAGGTGAGCAGAAACACAACTACTCCCGCGACTACCCCGTGCAAATAAGTGTCAAGAACCCCAAAGGCTTCTCGGATATTATTAAAGCAAAAGGTGGGGGGGCAGAAAAGAACAAAATGATACCGTCAATCTTTGCAGCCGCAGCATTAGGAAAGGATAAGTCTAACGGGGGGCCCGCAAAAGGAATGGCAGGTCCGGATGCAGAAGCACCTTCCCCTTCAAATATTAATCCAAATATTCAAGAGATTCAACAAATTGGGGAGGATGTACCTGCTGAAAACGGTGTACCCCTGATATCAGGAATCGGTGGTAGGGGCGAAGAGCAACCTATACAACAGGACGCGGACTCTGGAGATTTTTATTCAATGTCAGAACTATCTTTACCCTCATCCTGCGAGGATCTAGTCGCACAATATGCTCAGCATATGAGTAACCCTGGGCGAAGAACTACGCTCCGTTCGCGGAGCTTGCGGAGTTTCGGCAACTCCGCGTTCCGCGGAGAACGTGTAGCTGTCGATTACTCCGCGATCCGGTGCGTAGCGTAGTTCTCGCACGCTGAATAACATTATCGCGTGCGCGGCAATGGCTTACCTTGGTTCTGCGTTCGCTTTTTCCCGGTCGCGTGTGCCACCATGTTTCTAAACCATCCCGCACAATCCCGTGCGACTGTGAGAATGCGATAACGTCATTTGGATGCGCGATAGCGTCATAAGGACGCGCGAGGATGCTTGTTGGTAAGATCGAGTTGCCGAACACGCAGAAACTGAGTGTGAAATCCAAGATGGCTGCGCCCGTCGTGACCGCGTGGGTAGGTTCGCGCGATATTTAGCGCGATCACGCACTTTTGTAGTGCGAACGAGAAGATGAGTTCCCGAACATGTCTTGCACAACCCGAACACGTTACTTGTGACCCGGAACAGGAAATAAGGGAACGCAAGCGGGCGGGACAAACCTCTTGGGTAACTTAGTGCGCTAGCCATCCCGAGCATGCTGGCAGCGCCCTGAACACACGAACCGCGCTCCCGAAGACAAAAAACGGCGCGCGAACGGGTCTAGCAAGCAACTACGCATGTCCGTGGAGCTACGCGTAGGTCGCGGAGTGCAAGTGCGTCTTCGCGTAGATCCGCGGAGTGCGGCTCCGCGAACTACGCCCAGGGTTACATATGAGTATGGAAGGGGGCAGC
The DNA here is from genome assembly GCF_964261635.1 of Lissotriton helveticus. Classification (NCBI taxonomy): domain Eukaryota; kingdom Metazoa; phylum Chordata; class Amphibia; order Caudata; family Salamandridae; genus Lissotriton; species Lissotriton helveticus. The sequence goes on from NC_136070.1 coordinate 40,951,967, forward strand.
CCAGACAGCAGTATTTGTTTGGACGACTCTATAGATATTGCTGAGGACAGCTCATCTACCATCCGTAAAAATGTATGGAAAAATCCAACCATTATAGGCAAAGTTGGTACTCTACATCAATCCGAAGAGGGCTCTCCCGACGTAGCAGATGGGGACATATCATTAGCTCTGATCTATGAATCAATAATGTCCCTCCGCGACGAGACAAGGGCAGAAAGTCAATGGGTCCAAACTTAATGCCGCAAGCTTCAGAGCTCGGTTCGGCGAATTGTGAAATCACAGGCGGACTCTGCATCTAGGTTCAACGAGGCTGAGACCCGCATTTCAAACTTAGAAGACATGGTTGAGCAGCAGAAAGGAGTGACAGACGCACTACAGGGAGTAAAGGAGGACACCCAGTGGAAATTTGCGGATTTCGAAAATAGAGCACGCCGCAATAATCTAAGGGTTCTCCAAGTGCCAGAAGGAAAAGAGGGTCAGGATCCACGCAAGTTTATAGTGGACTTATTCAAGAACGCCTTTCCTGAGCTAAGTAAATGGGACTGGGATAGGGAAATAGAAAGAGCACACCGCTTCCCTTTCAATACTCGGGGTCCCGCTGAACAACCCACTGGCAACTCAGGTGGAAAAAACCTGAGTAGACCCAGGGTACTGTTAATCTCCTTTAACAGTTTTTTAGCCCGGGAGGATGTTTTCAGACTTGCCAGGTATGATAAACGGAGACCTGGCCCAGGTTTTGAGTTCTTTGTCACCCCGGATTTCTGCAAATATACCATGGAAAATCGCTGGCTGCTTCGCCAATTAATCACAGTGGTTCAAGCCAAAGGAGCACAAGCTTACCTTTTGAATCCTGCAAAATTGAAGATCATATATAAGGAACGCACACAAATTTTCACTACTGCGGGACCGGCTAAGGAATTTTTGAATAGCATTTAGATCTTATGAATATTTCGGCTAGCTGAGAAACAGTTCAACTGATCGGACTTTGATGGGGACTATACTACCTATGTAATGCTTAGGGGTCCATTAGGATGACGGGCGGATTGCCCCCGCCAGGCTGGCGGTAGCCACCGCCAGCCTGGCGGGGGCAATTCGCCCCCCCATCCTTCCCTGTATTCCCCCCACCATATTAGAATGGCGGGGGGACCACGGCGGAGCAAAACACCGCCCGCCACTTTTCCCCCCCGGTCGCATTGCGGCCGGGGCGGAAAATGATTAATATGGTGGCGGTGTCAAGCAGACACCGCCAGCCATATTATGATAGGCATTCCGGCAAGCCTTTCGGTGGCGGCAATGCCGCCACGGACAGGCAGGCGGTGTGTGCTGCGGGGGCCCCCTGCGGGCCCCCCTGATGTAGGCAGAGGTGGGGGAGGACAGGGGGGTACCTAGGGTACCCCCCCACATTTGCATATGCAAAGCGGCAGGCACCGCGCAGTGCCTGCCGCTTTGCATATGCAAATGCGAAAAAGCATTTTTAGCATTGTGGCGGGCGGTGCAGAGTGCACCGCCCGCCACAATGCTAAAACTACAGAGTGGGGATAAGGAAGCTGCCAGCTGGCATCTGCAGGGCCATAAGTCCTAAAGCCTCGTTATTGGGAAGGGAGGGGGTTATAGGGGAGGGTCGGGTTTTTTTTGGGTATAAGGGAGCTAGGGGAGGTTTTGGTGGTGGGGTAAAAGGGGAGAAAAAATCCACACTTTCAGATGAAAATAACAATAAAATAAAAAGAGAGCTAAAAGAGAGCTAATAAAAAGCTTTAAATGCAGTGGGAAAGAAGGTTTTTTGTGGTAATGGTACTGCTTAGCTGTGTCAAATATCATTGGGGAATCTTATTGGGGATACATGGCTGCTAGAAATATTCTAATTTGCTCTTTAAATGTTTCCAACTTAGATGAGCCTGCGATTTTGGAAGAACTTCATATGGAGCTTGCAACCTGGCCCACCCCCTTAATTATCTGTGGGGATATGAATATTAATTTAACTGGTCAGGACATTGTCGGGGGGATAAAAAAATATAAAGGTCGGAAATCACAGGTGTGTAAAGCGCTCCTTAACAAATTAGAGGATTACGGCCTGGCAGATGTTTGGAGTACTCTATTTCCCGCAGATCCCGGATTTACCTTTTACTCCCATCCCCATAAAGAGAAAGTGAGGTTGGATTATTTTTTCATGGGTACCACATACTTAGCTAAAGTTAAAATGCAGATTTACCCTAAAATTGCATCAGATCATTCTCCTATTGTTTTAACACTTTCAGGGTGGGGGGCATTGGGCAATGTCAAAAATGTTTCCTTTGACCGGAAGCTGTGTCTGAATGATAACTGTATAGATTATATGTCACGGTGGTTAAAACAATTTTTGGATAATAACAGGGATTCGGCTAACATTAGTATTGTGTGGGACACCTTTAAAGCTTGTTTTAGGGGGGAGGTTTTAAGCTTTGGGTTAGCTCACCAAAAAAAATTAAAATTGGAGATGGAGATGTATTATTTCGACCTGCAACTTGCTGAGGAGAAATTGACTCAGGGAATTGCTACTCAGGGTAATGGTAGTGAGACAAAATATCGAAATTAAAATATCGATATACAATAATATCGAAGTTTTAATATAGATGGTATAGAATATCGATGTGTTAAATATCGATAGACAGAATATCATTTTTTAAGGTATGTATGTTACTAGAACATCGATGTGTAAAATATCGACAGACAGAATATCGTTTTTTAAGGTATGTATGTTACTAATATCGAAATTTACTAATATCTATATTTTGTTTAGTGTTATGTATTTTATTATGTTGTTTATATGTTTGTTAAATATGTTTTGTAATGTATGTTTGAAAAATAGTAATTTTGTTTACATTTTGCGTTTTAGTATCAGAGCGGGTTGTGGGTTTATAGGGGAATAGGGTGGGAAGTAATTTAATAATAATTAATTAATTAAGATATATTTGTAAAAAAAAATTAATAATTAATTGGTAATTAATTGATATTAATTAGTTAATTAAATTAATTAGAGTTAATGTGCCAATATATTTAATTTTCTGAAATTGTTAATTAATTACTTGGTAATTAAATAATATTAAATAGTAAATTAAATTAATTAGAGTTAATGTGCTAATATATTTATTTTTTTGTCATTGTTAATTAATAATTAATTGGTAATTAAATATTAATTATTTAATTAAATTAATTAGAGTTAATGTGCTAATATATTTAATGTTTTGTTATTGTTAATTAATAATTAATTGGTAATTAATAATTATTAAGTGATTAAATGATGTGATTTACTTATGTGTAGTGGGTTGTGTGTTTATAGAGGAATAGGGTGTGATATAATTAAATGTAATAAATTAAAGAGATTGTATTTATTTATTGGTATTTATTGTTAATTAATTGGTAATTAATATGTGTTAATTAGTTCATTTATAATTACATCAAATTAATAATATTAATTGTTATTAATTGATTAATTGAAATTTATATTAATTGTGTTTCTTTGTATGTGTAGTGTGTTGTGTGTTAAAGGGGGAGTGGTGTGGGAAGTAATTTTTACCCCTACGCTATCCAACGCTTTCCCTACTGTTGCACCCTCTGGAGTGGGAATAGTAATTTAAACCCCTACGCTATCCGACGCTTTCCCTACTGTTGCACCCTCTGGAGTGTGAAAAGTAATTTTAACCCCTACGCTATCCAACACTTTCCCTACTGTTGCATCCTCTGGAGTGGGAATAGTAATGTTTACCCCTATGCTATTCAACGCTTTCCCTACTGTTGCCCCTTCTGGAGTGGGAATAGTAATTTTTACCCCTACGCTATCCAACGCTTTCCCTACTGTTGCACTCTCTGGAGTGGGAATAGTAATTTTTACCCCTACGCTATCCAACGCTTTCCGTACTGTTGCACCCTCTGGAGTGGGAATAGTAATTTTTACCCCTACGCTATCCAACGCTTTCCCTACTGTTGCACTCTCTGGAGTGGGAATAGTAATTTTTACCCCTACGCTATCCAACGCTTTTCCTACTGTTGCACTCTCTGGAGTGAGAATAGTAATTTTTACCCCTATGCTATCCAACGCTTTCCCTACTGTTGCACCCTCTGGAGTGGGAATAGTAATTTAAACCCCTACACTATCCGACACTTTCCCTACTGTTGCACCTTCTGGAGTGGGAATAGTAATTTTTACCCCTACGCTATCCAACGCTTTCCCTACTGTTGCACCCTCTGGAGTGGGAATAGTAATTTTTACCCCCACGCTATCCAACGTTTTCCATTCTGTTGCACCCTCTGGAGTGGGAATAGTAATTTTTACCCCTACGCTATCCCACGTTTTCCCTATTGTTGCATCCTCTGGAGTGGGAATAGTAATTTAAACCCCTACGCTATCCAACGCTTTTCCTACTGTTGCACCCTCTGGAGTGGGAATAGTAATTTTTACCCCTACGCTATCCAACGCGTTCCCTACTGTTGCACCCTCTGGAGTGGGAATAGTAATTTTTACCCCTACGCTATCCAACGTTTTCCGTACTGTTGCACCCTCTGGAGTGGGAATAGTAATCTTTACCTCTACGCTATTGAACGCTTTCCCTATTGTTGCACCCTCTGTAGTGGGAATCGTAATTTAAACCCCCACGCTATCCAACCCTTTCCCTACTGTTGCACCCTCTGGAGTGGGAATAGTAATTTAAACCCCTACGCTATCCAACGCTTTCCCTACTGTTGCACCCTCTGGAGTGGGAAAAGTAATTTTTACCCCTACGCTATCCAACGCTTTCCCTACTGTTGCATCCTCTGGAGTGGGAATAGTAATGTTTACCCCTACGCTATCCAACGCTTTCCCTACTGTTGCCCCTTCTGGAGTGGGAATAGTAATTTTTACCCCTACGCTATCCAACGCTTTCCCTACTGTTGCACTCTCTGGAGTGGGAATAGTAATTTTTACCCCTATGCTATCCAACGCTTTCCCTACTGTTGCACCCTCTGGAGTGGGAATAGTAATTTTTACCCCTACGCTATCCAATGCTTTCCGTACTGTTGCACCCTTTGGAGTGGGAATAGTAGTTTTTACCCCTACGCTATCCAACGCTTTTCCTACTGTTGCACACTCTGGAGTGGGAATAGTAATTTTTACCCCTACGCTATCCAACGCTTTCCGTACTGTTGCACCCTCTGGAGTGGGAATAGTAATTTTTACCCCTACGCTATCCAACGCTTTCCCTACTGTTGCACTCTCTGGAGTGGGAATAGTAATTTTTACCCCTACGCTATCCAACACTTTCCCTACTGTTGCACTCTCTGGAGTGGGAATAGTAATTTTTACCCCTATGCTATCCAACGCTTTCCCTACTGTTGCACCCTCTGGAGTGGGAATAGTAATTTAAACCCCTACGCTATCCAACACTTTCCCTACTGTTACACCTTCTGGAGTGGGAATAGTAATTTTTACCCCTACGCTATCCAACGCTTTCCCTACTGTTGCAGCCTCTGGAGGGGGAATAGTAATTTTTACCCCTACGCTATCCAACGCTTTCCCTACTGTTGCACCCTCTGGAGTGGGAATAGTAATTTTTACCCCTACGCTATCCAACCTTTTCCATTCTGTTGCATCCTCTGGAGTGGGAATAGTAATTTTTACCCCTACGCTATCTAACGTTTTCCATTTTGTTGCACCCTCTGGAGTGGGAATAGTAATTTAAACCCCTACGCTATCCAACGCTTTTCCTACTGTTGCACCCTCTGGAGTGGGAATAGTAATTTTAACCCCTACGCTATCCAACGCTTTCCCTACTGTTGCACCCTCTGGAGTGGGAATAGTAATTTTTACCCCTACGCTATCCAACGTTTTCCGTACTGTTGCACCCTCTGGAGTGGGAATAGTAATCTTTACCTCTACGCTATCGAACGCTTTCCCTATTGTTGCACCCTCTGTAGTGGGAATAGTAATTTAAACCCCTACGCTATCCAACGCTTTCCCTACTGTTGCACCCTCTGGAGTGGGAATAGTAATTTTTACCCCTACGCTATCCAACGCTTTTCCTACTGTTGCAATATGTGGAGTAAGTATATATATATACATTTATATGTAGAGTTTTGAATTTATTTTAAATGTATATGTATTAGTTATAATTTTTTTAATATGTTTTAATATTTTTCTTTAATATTTGTCAAATATATATATTGTTTAAATATTTTTACATTATTATTAATACATTTAAAAAAACAATATTTTTAATTTCGATATTTTTGTACTACGATATTATTTTTTCGATATTTTTGTACTTAACTTTATAAAGATATGACTTCGATATTTTTGATGTCGATATTTTTGTGTCGATATTTTTGTATGTAGATATTCTGTCTGTCGATATTATGTCATAGATCCCAGGGTAATATAGCCACTTTAGAGGATGAGGTCGCTAGAAAAAGGGCAAACATTTTGGGGAGTTTGGGATAGTGAGAGCGCGAGAAAGTATCTTGACACAGACGAAAATTTGTCACGAATATGGTGAATCAGTAGGAAGATCCTTAGCCCTTAAACTGCGTATGAATGAAGCAAGCCGAAATATTGTTGCACTAAAAGATAATACAGGGGTTTTAAGGTCTGATCCAAAAGAGATTATGGCTATTTTTCATCAATTTTATTCTAATCTCTACACTACGGAGCAAGGCGGGATTGTTGAACTAAATCTTACTTCAATAGGGGAGCTTTCTCAATTAGAATCAGTAGCGGCCGACATGTTGGAGGCCCCGATAACGTTGGAGGAGCTAACCAACACAGTAAAATCGCTGGCGATGGGGGCGGGCCCTGACCAGTTACCTGGGGAGATTTATAAAGTTTTTTTTGATGATTTAAAAGAGATGATGTTGGCTACGTTTAGGGCGGCTCAAAACGGGTTAGCACCAAAGACATGGAATGAAGCTACAATTGTATTCTTCAGTAAAAAGGGTAAAGATGTAGAACTCCCTGGTTCATACTGGCCTATTTTACTTTTAAATTGCGACGGAAAAATATATTCTAAAATCTTAGCTAATCGCCTCTCTAAAGTCATATCTTCTTTAGTATCCCAAGACCAACACGCTTTATACCTGGCCGGGGTACGGTGACACATATTAACCAAGTTATTACTTTGTTTGATATTGCGGAGGTAGAGAGTCGCAAACTGGGGTTGATTCTGTTAGACGCAGAAAAGGCATTTGACCGCGTGGAATGGCAGTACTTATGGTTATTAATGGAGAGTATGGGATTCCGTCAAAGTTCATGACCGCAATGCAAGCTTTATATGAGTCACCGATAGCGAGAATAGCATCAATGGGATCAACCTCAGAAATAGTGTGGATTACTAGAGGCACGAGGGAGGGGTGCCCCTGCTCTCCCCTACTCTTCGCGCTATATATCAATCCATTTATTGTAATGCTCTCTAGAAGCCGGTTTATTAAGCCCTTTGTAGTACACAGTATCCCCTATACAGTATTTGCATACGCGGATGACATCGTGATAACATCAGAAGACCCTGCCTCCGCTATGACTGAGATCGAACGGTTTGCTGAGAAATTTGGCCGGATGTCTGGATATAAGCTGAATGCCACGAAAACCCAGCTTGTATGTACTGACACTGTGGTAGTAGATAATTCAAGAGCTGTTGTAGAAGCTACTTACTTGGGAGTTAAGATTCGGGCATCAATGTCTGCTGTAGTGGAGGCAAACTGGGGATCACTATATAGTAATATCGCAGATTCTCTGGAGAGGTGGGGGAGGCTGCATTTCACCCTGATTGGCCGAACAAACATCTTAAAAATGAATATATTGCCGCGGGTATTATACCTTTTTAGAGCAATGCCATTAGAAATTTCGGTAATCCAATTGCAGAAGTTGCAGGCTCTATGCTCTAAATTCCTATGGGCTCCTGGGAAACCGTGAAGAGCCATGAGACTTATAATATTACCAAGTGCTAGGGGCGGTTTTGAGGTACCTGATTTTGTTTTGTATTATTATGTTTGTTTTCTTCAAAAAATGGCTGCCTTACTATGTGGAGTGGATGAGGACAATACAACATCAATAACACTCAGCAGCTCCATTTTTTATTTAGTTTTAGGAGCTGAAGCTAATCGTAGTTTATTCCGGGAAATTGAATGGAGTTATTTTAAGAGAACTAGGTTTAAGACCAAGGGTGGGCGTAGTTCGCGAAGTAGCGCTACGCGAAGCTACGCGAAGCTACGCGAAGTGCACTTCGCACTACGCGAACTTCACGTAGCACTACGCGAGCAGCGTAGTAGCATGTTCGCACTGTGCAAGATGCATTTTCAATGATTGCACAGTGCGAACAAGCATCCGGCACTGTGCAATCATTGAAAACGGCATCTTGCACAGTGCGAGCTGTCGTTTTCTGTCGCTCGAGTAGATTTTTACTCGAGTGGCAGCTTTCTCAAAGCTAACTGGTAGTTTCTCATCGCGAGCGGTCGTGAGCATGCATGACCACTCGCAATGAGAAACCTGACCTCCCCGCGTTGAGATTCTCGCCGGGATGTCATTTTGCTTGCTCGCGGTCGCGAACATGACGTTGAGGACCGCGAACAAGCAAAAAATTACCGCTGCAGTACGCTATGCTGCGCTACGCGTGTTCGCACTGTGCTACGTGCAGCTCGCGTAGTGCGAAGTTGCGCAAACTTCGCAAACTACACGAGCGTAGCGTAGTGCTTAGCCCAGGGTTATTTCAGACCGTAGATGCAGCAATCAAAACATGGAAGAAAGTGCGTAAACTAATTAATCTAGGAGCTCTTTCTTAATATACTACGATGAATGCGCCAAAATTGCTCCCATCTATATTTGGCGATAGGACTGCGAGGGTTTGGCAAGGCAAAGGAATAGGCTTACTAGGTGACTTGTATGATCAGAGGGGAGCTATTAAACAGTTTGAGGATTTAGCAAAGGCTTATAATTTATCACAGTCACAGTTTTTTAAGTTTCTACAAGTACGTGATTTTTTGTTAAAACGGAAATTAAAACTGATTTCTAATCCTTTGATTGAGGCTATAAGGTTACAGAGTAAAATCGGAGTGTTGTATAAAATTTTAAGTTCGGGTAAAAAGGACGACTTGGAAAAACATACCTCACAATGGTCATTGATATTGGTAGAAAATGAATCTGATAAATTAGTTGAAGATGCACTCACTAGATCAAAAGAAGTTCTTATGTCAGCGAACTTAACAGTTCAATTCTTTAAAACTTTATTTAGACTATATTATACACCAGCACGGATGAAAAAATGGGGTAATCGTTATAATGGTAAATGCTTCCGATGTGGTGCGGAAAATGCTGATATAGAACATATATTTTTCAGTTGTGTTAAATTGAATGCGTTTCTACGTGATATTGAACGCTTTTTATCTATTATTTTAGGGGATCCACTCCACATTACTCCTGCCTTGATGCTTCTAGGGATGGGGCAGTTAGTTTCAAAAGGGTGTGTTATGTATAAACATCAACGGTTTTTATTTGTTGCAATGACTGTAGCCCGCTTATGCATTGCGAGGGATTGGCTATGCCCCGAACCACCAAGGTTTGAAGTTTGGAGGGCAAAAATTTATAGATTAGCTAGTTTGGAATCTTGCTTATATTCATTAAAGGGGGCAAGGAAACGGAAATTAGGGCTGATGATATGGGACCTTTTTTTAAGCTCATATGAATAATTGATTGTATGACCACCTGATTCATTTATTGATGTATTATTTCCAACCCAGATTTACGAGCACTCATCAGTCATTGTATATGATCGGGGAATTCTCAATAATTGATTGTACGACCATTTGATTCATATATTAATTTATGGTTACCAATTCTGATTTCTGAGCATTTATTAGCCATTGTATATGATAGGATTTGGGAACTTTCAATATTCGGATGTATTAACTCTCTTAGGCATTTAACTTCTGTATTTCTTGAATTATTGGGTTATTTTTGTATCTCACTTGAAGTGTCATATGATGTGTCTGAAAATGTGGAAATATAATATAAATAAAAATAAAAAAGATAGAGCAAATCACCTGTAAAGATTGTTTGTGTGCATAAAGGTGTCCCTTCCTGCACATAAACAATTGCCCCTGCAGTGCAGGCAGCCTAGCAATATAGTGCTAGGGTGCAAGCGCTGGTGCTAGGCATCTTTTAGCAGTATGCAGCACACATGGAAAGAGGAAAAACAAGGAGAAATTAAAATATTTCTCGTCGTTATGCCTGTTTTGGGAAGGTGTAAGGTGTTGGTGTTGCCCCAGGTTTAAGTGATTAAGTAAATCTGTGGCAGCATCAAAATCTATGGGTGCTGCATGAGAACACCCACCGCAACGCCCATGGACAGCCTCCTTGACGCAGAGTGAGGCAAGGCAGCGACTTGCGCTGCTTTGTCTCGATCCATATCTATGAGATTCATGCAATCCCACACAGAACGGCTTTGTGTCGCCTCATAGATATGATTGAGAGTCTTGTGCCGCCGGATCATCAAAAAAAGCAACGCTCCAGCGGCGCAGGCCTCTCATAAACGAGACCCTCTGTGCCTATCCGGGACAATGTTCTCCGCTCAATAAATGTCAAAACAAAAAGGTATTCCTGGAGAAATAACACCAGCTTTATTTCCTGTGTCAGGGCTTAATGAAGCCGATCATAACACTCTATTCTATCAAAAGGTTTTGTGTCGCTAATAATATGATGCCAGCCATCCCAGCCTCCCGAGGGTGCTACCGCCTGAGTACATCTTAGAATTCTAGGCAGTCAGTAGCCGGCACTGATGTCGAACATGGTCAGTGCTGTTCACTGTGAAAGGAGACAGCTTCCTGTCCAAAGGTTTCTGAATATGCAGAGATGTTCTGGGGACTAGGACTAGTGCAGGTGACTTTTGCCGGACTTTGAACTCGAAGAATGGAAGAGGACAGGCTTTAGGACAGTGCAGCCGCACTGTGTGCTACCATGTGTAGGGGGCGCTGCCCTCAGGGGGTCGCTGTGTTTAGTAATAACTTATAATTGGAGAGATGAGGGGTACTTTTGCCTGGTGGTAGTGAGAGAATCCGAGGAGGCGGTCATGGGTGTGGGGCAGCGGTGAAACAAAACATGAGGGGACCATACTGCAAGATATGCTGAAGGGGCCCCTCACACTCACATCAGTAGGGGCTGAGAGGGCCACCTCCAGTATGGGTAAGCTTGGGCCCCCCCCCGCACAGCACGGGATGCAGGGGCCTTTCTAATGCCCCTGGTGTGGGGGCGCCACAAATGATTGTCGCACATGAAGCGTCACATGCGCTAAAGGAGTCCCTGGAATGGAAAAACCTTGTCCACTCCTGACCCTGCAGGAACTGCAGAAGCTTAACTCCAGCACAGCCGCAGGACTTGGCCTCCTTGGCAATGCACCCAGGAGGGGAGGCCGAAAGAGTGGTTGACAAGATGGCTCAGCGAGTTAACTTTATTGACATGACGTGGTCCGCAGTTCACAAGTTCGAATCGCTAAAGCACCCTTCAAACATCGATGAAGTGAGTGGTAGACTTATGACAAAGGTGCTGGCCTCAAACATTTGCATTAGTCATTAGGGTCTACGCATTGCCATGATGCCATTGTCCTCGGGTGTTGGCATGAAAACAGCACATTGCCATGGACTCTTCATAGGCCCAGCATGTAAAACACCGATGGAGTGGGTGAGGGAGAGGTAATCCCATGATGCTAGCTGACAGGCATTAAACAGAAGTTTTGCTATGGACTTAGGATGGCAGAAAAGAAACTGTGAGGGTTTGTAAAGCATCACTGTTAAGGTTGTTTCTACATTGCCCTAGTAGGTGAAACTCCATTCTCATGCCAGAATCCACATTGCCCTTGTTTGTACTGTACAGCAACATTGCCCTTCCAGAAACTAAATTGCTACTGTATGTAAAACACGGATGTATGACGTAACAACGCGAGTCAGTACAACGCGTACCGTTACATCGCGGTCGTTACAACGACTGCGATGTTACCACGCTATGTCATTACAACGCAAGTCTTTACATCGACTTGCGCTAGATGGCGTGCTGACATTAGAAAAGTGTAATTTACTATTCCAACTGCAGTCCACTTAACAGTAGGGAAGGTTTTGGAATAGTAAACTACACTATTTGTATTGTTAGCACGCCATCTAGCGCAAGTCGATGTAAAGACTTGAGTTGTAATGGCATAGCGTGGTTACATCGTGGTCGTTGTAACGACCGTTATGTAACAGCATCGCAGTGTACTGACCGCCATGTTAAGGATGTTTCCCGTAAAACACCAGTGCAACTCTAGTCATTGCCCTGGTCTGTACTGGCAGTCAGTCCACATGAGCATGTGTCTGGAGCCCTGGTGCATTGGCAGAACGCCAATCACCTTGGGATGCAATGCCTCGTTTTAGTGCATGCATCATTGCCAATGTGCTATCCACTCAAATCCAATCTCAACTTAATCATCCTTCCCATCCTCATCAGGAGGGTAGGGTCTGGCCTGAGAGACACAGGGGCCGGGACTACAACCAGTAAGAGGGGTTTCCAATCTTGGAACTGAAGAGGCTGTTCACCTGTGGCTCTGTTGTGTCAGCTGCTCAGCATCCTGATAAAGGGAGTGTTCGAGGCACACACATCCTTTGTCCTTGGCGATGCTTGTGTCAGCCAGAATCATGGCCTTCATTTCCCTCACCCACTTGATTCACTTCAGGTAACAATTCCCATGTTCTGTACCATCCTGCCACATTTTGTCCAGCTCCAATCAGCAGATTTGAAGGGCGCTACTTGTCACCTGTGAGGGTGTCTAGGCGCCCAAAAGGACACACTGATTGTAACATGGTACTACTATGACTCATGGGGGTAAGTGAGCAGTTCAGCTGTTTGTTTGCCCCAGACACAACTGGACTGGCCTACAGGGCAATGTGTCAGGGTTTGAAGGGCTTGTCTCACAGCACAGCGGATAGGATAGTTTTATGGTCTGGTGGGTTGGGTTTTACCGCTGATTCCCTGACATTCCCACAAGCATTGCCTGTATTAAGCACAAATGCATGCGGTCTCCTATACCCTCAAAACAGCTCCACAGCGTGACTTTCCAAGTTACAAACTGCCCATGTTTGCACTGAGGGACCGTACCCAGGCGGTTCGGCTGGGAGCATTCACGACCACCTCACTCCCCGTCACTTGTGGTGTCCCCCAGGGCTCTTCTCTTTCTCCTTTACTATTCAACCTTTATATCTCCCTTCTTATTTTTGCTCTTCAGCAGCGGGAGGTCACTGTATTTAATTATGCAGATGACCTCCAGCTCATCTTTGATCTTTCTTCCTCCTCTCTCTCTGTTTCCAATTTTCAGTCTATTATGATTTTTATCAGGGATTGGATGAACCACAACCACCTCAAATTGAACCCGGAGAAGACCGAGCTGGTTCTCACTGGTGGTTCATCCAGTCCCTGGAACCCCCATTTCTGGCCCCCCACTCTTGGTCCCGCCCCTACCCCTTCAGTCACAGTAAAAACACTGGGAGTGAAAATGAACAGTCACCTCACTCTCCACTCCCAAATCAGTTCCGTAGTCTCCTCTTGCTTCCTCACCCTTCGAACAATCCGTACCGTCTCCCGTTTTTTTTCCCCCCAGGCTCTCAAACTGATCATGGCCGCATTGGTAATCTCGCGGCTGGATTATGCTAATGCCCTCTATAATGGCATTCCGGCGTACAGCTTACGGAGGCTCCAGGTGGTGCAAAACCACGCAGCCCGGCTTATTTACGGTCTCCCACGCTACCATCATTCCTCCCCTCTTCTTAGGGAGCTCCATTGGCTGCCTATCAGGGAGCGTTCCCTTTTTAAGACCGCCTGCATGACCTTCCAGGCCCGGCAAGGCACTGCTCCGGCCTTCATCTCTTCGCTGATAAGCGAATATGTCCCCTCTAGAGAGCTCCGGTCCTCCTCCAAAGCTCTCCTCCAAACCCCACGCTTTAAGCGAAAAAAGTGGGGTGGTGCCAATTTCTCTACCTTGGCCCCCACCTTTTGGAATTCTTTGCCTGATCACCTACGTTTTGCCACCCACTATGTCTCTTTTCGAAAAGACCTCAAAACGTTCCTGTTTAGACAGGCCTTCCCTTCATAAACTCGCTCACCCCTGCAATCCTCAGTAATTCGGACTTGTTAGCGCCAAGAAACCGCTCGGTGGACGTTGCGCTCTACAAATGTTTTAAATTAGAAATTAGAAATTTTTGGTGCCAGGCCTATTTTCTGTCCCAGTCTGACCCTGCGGATAGAACAGTACCACGCGGGGGTGTTCAAGGCTGGATCTTGGCAAGCTAGCACCAAGATGCCATTGGCATTCGAGCGCTATATAAAATATTTCAATATCAATTTCAAGACATCTAACCCGCACAGCAGCCCATCAGGGAAAGGCCAGTCCTGCCCTTTGCACTGCCCAATAATACTACTACCACTCCAGATCACTCACGTCCACAAAAGGTGCCAGTGGGGACCCACTGAAGACTTGGCCGGTGACACCCAATCACTGCTCAACACACAGAACAGGGAAGGTACTTATGGACACAGTTCTGGACATGATACACCATCGAGCAGGCCATTGAGGCTCTCAGGATTCATGCAGCTATCTACATTCGAGCCACCAGAGGAAGAGAGCTGCTGCAAGCCTCCTTGCTGTAGAATGTGGTCATCCTTGGACACCACACTCAATTTTGCAACATAGTCGCGATCATCGCAACGTCACCGCGGATTTAAAAAATGTTAAAAAATATATTTTTATTTGAAATTGAACAACATTTTGGGCTCTCTGGTGGCTCTGACTAAACCTGGGCATAGTGGGCGCAGTGCCTCTATTCTTATTTCCTCTGAGTTTAAAAAAAACTCAGTGGAAATACGCTATGATCCGCTATGGTCCCTCCTGCCTCCCAAAGTCTTTAAAAATATAAAAAAAGAAGCGACTTATCTGTTGTCTGCCACTGCCCCTGCCTGGCAGCTCTCCGTCCTGCTCCTCGGTCCTAGCATCCCCTTCTGCATGTCAGACGTACAACTTAGTGATTTTTTAATTACAGAAGGGGAAGCGAGGAGCAGGACAGAGAGTGGCCAGGCAGGGGAGGCGGCAGACACCAGGTAAATGCCTTCTTTTCAATTTGAAAAGACTTTGGGAGGTGGGGAGGGAATGTCTAACTCCGCTCTGCCACGGAGGGGGAGTTTTTTGCCTACTCCGTGTTCACCACGAAGCGTGGAGTAGGCAAATCTCCACAAACTCCGCTGGCAGAGCGGAGTTACCTGCCCAGGGTTGGCTCTGACAAGAGCCTTTGCGTTGAGAGTGTGTATTAGACAGCTACATATAAGACTGTATGTAAAGTTTCAGGTTTCCGGAGTCGCCGTGAACAAGGAAAATGATTTCAGATGTACTTTTTTTAAAGAAATACATACAAAAAGGAAAGTTAAATAAATATCTCACTAACCAGCTGGACTCAAAGTTTGTGTAAAATATGTTTATATGTGTTCTACACTCGGTATTTGCACTGTGTCCGGGACAATTGCAACATCATGTCAAACATCAAAAATATCTTGATATGAGATGAATAATGTACTTTAAAAAAAAGAAAGATGACAATTAAAACAACAATAAGTGGTGCACCAAGCTGATGTAATGCTCGATATCTAATCATAGAAAAAAAACACAGAGACGTTATAGATATTAAATAGAAAAAAAACTTTAGAAATTCTCTGAAAAAAACAATGGTTACAGTGACGTTATGGATAGGAAATAGATTATGAAAAACCATAGAAATTCACTGTTGAGATTGGTAGTGTTGGAGTGGGTGTATAAAAGGTTTTGTGTAAGTGGGTGTGTCAGTGAATCTGTGATGTCATCAGTGATGTCACTGACCATGTCAGGAGTGATGTAATATGTGAAGTCATAAGTAGTGCATTGCGGGTGGCACGATTTATAGTTAGCTTAGCTAACTATAACTGCTGAATTTCTCTGGTTTTGTAGAAATGTACGACTACAAGAATTTCGAAGGTTTTTTTAATTCTATTTCCTAACCATAACGTCTCTGTAACATTTGGGTTTTTCAGCAAGTATGTATATACATATATATCCATCCAAAAAGCGCACCATTTGGAGGGGCCACACCGGTGAGATAACTCCTCCTAAGAGAACGTGTGGCGGGTGAGACAGGATCTCTGCACAGAATTCTTTAGCTGAACGCTTTCGGGTCTGCGCCCTTGTTCACCAGCAATTCAGGTTAAAACACACGGAAGAGAAGTCACCATTTTATTTCAAGCAAGCCCCGCCCCTACAGGCCGCAAGGCATTCTGTTCATTGTAGTGTTCTCCTTTTACCACAGTGGGTTCCGTAATGTTTGTCTGAGTTTTTCGTCAAAATGGTGACTTCTCTTCCGTGTGTTTTAACCTGAATTGCTGGTGAACAAGGGAACAAGCCCGAAACACGTACAGCAAAATAATTCTGTGCAGAGATGCTGTCTCACCCGCTGCATGTTATCTAAAGGAGGAGTTATCTCACCGCGGTGGCCCCCCCAAATGGTGTGCTTTTTGGATATATATATATATATATATATCCTGTGCACCGTCTGTCTCCCAGCTAGCACGCTCGCGCAGACCCAGCAAGCAGACTCCGGACACGGACCTCGAGGTATAAACAGCTTTATTCACGCAGAAAGAGTCACCAACGTTTCGGCTCTAACGGAGCCTTGATCACACAAGTGCTCCTCTCACATTCAGTATCCAGGATAGGCTCCTCCTGGAAACAATACCATAGGAGGCCTAGGTAGAATTTCGATCACGATTTTTGGAGTAATCAGAGTAATTAGGGTAGTTCCGTGTTTCTCTTTTATGCAGAATTACCGATAATTACATGACTACTCCTGCTCATGTAATTAGCAGTCATTTGAGGGGGGGGGGGATCCTATCACAAAATTATATATAGCGAGCTGGCACTTAGTATTCGTGTTCTGCTGCATATAGCGCTGTTTTTTGCACAAAATGTATTCTCTCATCCATTTTGGATGCAAGAGTGCATTTTCCAGTATGAAAATAGTGCTAAATAGTAAATACTGGCAGTAAGGTGGGGCGAATCCTACCCCAAGGGCACATATAGTGAGCGCTATCCATTTTGGATGAGAGAAGGCATATTTACTCTAAAAAATAGCGTTAAATGCAGAATTACTCTTCTTGAATAATTCAATCATAATCTTGTGGAATTCTTAGGAATGTTATTATTTTTTGCATGATTTCAGAAATGTAATGCAAACATCAGGAAATATTGTAAAATGTTACTTTTTGGTATGAGATGTGGTTAGCCGGTATCTCGTACGACCCTTTTCATACTGGGGTATATCTTGCATAGGAAAGTCACATGAGATGTCGGGAAAGGACTACTTTGACAACAAATGATTCTCTTTAGGATGTTTTGTTCCGGAACCACTGACCTATGGTGAAAATTACACGATTCTAGAAAGTTCATGAATTTCATGGATGGCAAAATTTGGAAATGACACAAATGTCGCCGAGGTCTAAATACAACATGCCCAAACTCCTATCTGTACAAGTGCCAAACAAGGGGTAAATACATTAAACTCTCCTATGGCATTAGACATATCAAACTCAAGAGCACAACTGTTCTTATTGTTCTTACAATATCTGGTCTGTGTCCTATATTTGTGCAGCGAGTGCCGGGGTTATTTTCTTCACTTCACATTTTAGACGGGAGGCCGACGCTTCTCAGTGAAGGCATCTGCCGGATGGAACTCCCTCCCCCGTACCCTTAGACTGGAACCCAGTTATCTGATCTTCAGAAAAAAACTGAAAACGCTCTTGTTCCCAAAATAAAGTCCCTTCCTTCTTTTCTCCTCTCCTCTGGATAATACATTCAATATAGCGCGGGGATGCCTTCGGGTCACCAGGCGCTTTACAAATCGCTAAATAAATAAATAAATAAATAAACACCCACTGTGCAATCATCATGACTTTCCTATACCTTTCCTTGAGTTCCTTGATTTTTTAGCACTGTAGCCCCCTGAGGCGTGCCATTGCTGTCTATTTTTACTTCATCCTTGGCCAACTTTATCCTTGGTACCCAGGGAGACTACTACATCCCACTCAACCATGAACCCCTTCCCCAGCCCCCCAGGCCCACAGGTAGCATCTCAGTAGTGGTGCACAGTCTAAATATCGAGTTTGAAATATCGACCTACAAAAATATCGTTTTGGAAATATCGAAGGTACATAATATCGAGGCCAAAAATATGGACAGAATATCGACACTAAGGTAAGTAATATCGATGATTTTTTTTTATATCGATGTAAGTAATATCGAAGTTATTAATATTGATATTTGTATTATTGTTATGTATTTTATTATGTATGTGTAATATTTTTGTTGTTAAGTATTTTACTTGTTTTAAATTATATGTGTATTATTTTTATATATTAATAATGTTATTTTTAAGTAAATATTATGTTTTAGTACCGGAGCGGGTTGTGGGTTTATAGGGGAATAGGGTGGGAATTAATTTAAATATACTAAATTAATTATTAATTTTTAGGAATTATAAATACATTTTAATTAATGTTTGTGTTTATTTCTGTAGCGGGTTGTGGGTTTATAGGGGAATTGGGTGTGAAGTAATTTAATTATAATTAATTAATGATTTATTTTTATTTTTTGGGATGGGTAAATATTTTATTTTTAAATAAATATTAATTGGCAATTAATTATTTTATTTGATAATAATTTTTTTAAATTGGTAATTAATGTTTTTACTTGGTAAATATTTGTTTTAATTGGTAATTAATTTTTTATTTGGTCATTCATTTTGTTAATTGGCAATTATTGTTTTTAATTGGTAATTATTTTTTATTAATTGGAAATATTTTTAATTAATTGGTAATCAATGTTTCATAAAAAGTATTATTTGGTATGAAAAATAATTTTATTGTTTTATATTTTTTAATTGTGAATTAATTTTAAATAATTAAAAAAATGGTAATAAAAATATTGTATTGTTCAATATTTATTATTTGGTGACTAATATTTATTAATTAATATTTATTGGTATTTATTGTTAATTTATTGTTAATTTATTGTTAATTAATTATTCAATTGCAATTATGTTTTTAATAATTATTAATGGGTATTCTTAAATGATGTGGAGTTATTAAAAAAATTAATAATTTATTATTTTAAATACAATTTTTTTTATAAGTATGTTATATTTAAATTCTACGCTATCCAATGTTTTCCCTACTGTTTCATTCTCTGGAGTTGGAATAGTAATTTTTACCCCTACGCTATCCAACGCTTTCCCTACTGTTGCACTCTGTGGAGTTGGAATAGTAATTCTAACCCCTACGCTATCCAATACTTTCCCTACTGTAGCACCATTTGGAGTTGGAATAGTAATTTGTATCCCCACGCTATCCAGCGTTTTCCCTACTGTTGCACCCTCTAGAGTTGGAATAGTCATTTTTACCCCTTCGCTATCCAACGCTTTCCCTACTGTTGCCCTCTATGGAGTTGGAATATAAATGTTTACTCCTACGCTATCCAACGCTTTCCCTACTGTAGCACCCTCTGGAGTTGGAATAGTAATTTTTACCCCTACGCTATCCAACGCTTTCCCTACTGTTGCCCCCTCTGGAGTTGGAATAGTAATTATTACCTCTACGCTATCCAACGCTTTCCCTACTTGCCCCCTCTGGAGTTGGAATAGTAATTTTTACCCCTACGCTATCCAACGCTTTCCCTACTGTTGCCCCCTCTGGAGTTGGAATAGTAATTTTTACCCCTACGCTATCCAACGCTTTCCCTACTGTGGCACCCTCTGGAGTTGGAATATTAATTTGTACCCCTACGCTATCCAACGCTTTCCCTACTGTAGCCTCTACCCACACCATCCTCTCAGGTTCGCAATCTAGGCTTTATCATTGACAATAAATTGTCAATGAAACAACAGGCGGTTCAAACTGCAGCCACCTGTTTTACCATCTTAAAATGTTTTTAAAAAATCATTTGGATGCTCCCTGTTGATACCCAGAGGACGGTAGTCCAGGCACTTGTAACATATCGCCTGGACAATGGTAACGTCCTTTTTCTGGGCTCAAATAGGGATGTATTGCGTAAGCTTCAGGTGGTGCAGAATTCTGCTGCCTGATTGCTGGTTGGACTTCCTAGAATGTCCAGTACGGCCATTGCCCTGAGAGAGCTACATTGGCTCAAGGTGGAACAGCGAACTAAATGTAAAGCCCTGTGTTATATGTTCAGAATTAAGATTGGCTCAGCTCCGAAATACCTACAAGATTTGGTACGCCCCTACCATCCTTCTCGCCTGCTTCGTTCCTCCTTAGGAGAGAATTTAGTTGAGCCCAGGATCAAATTAACAAGAATGGGAGGCCGCTCCTTTTCGTTTCTCGGGCCAACGTTGTGGAATTCTCTACCTGACGCGATGCCGAAGGAGAAGCTTTATTCCAATTTCCGCAAGCAATTAAAAAATTGGCTGTTCATTCAACAATTCTAATTTTCAGATCTCTATAGTCTTTTCTGGCCTGCGCTGGGAAACCCTTGGTTGAGTAGCTGTGTGCATTAGAAAAATAAATTAAATAAATAAAATAGCACCCTCTGGAGTTGGAATAGTAATTTTTACCTCTACGCTATCCAACGCTTTCCCTGCTTGCCCCCTCTGGAGTTGGACAAACTTTCCTAATGCGAGACCTATTGTATTGCTGTGCTTCTCTCCCCTGCTACACTGTGGAAAAGTAAATTTTGCCATGTTATATGTGCCTACGTGTTCCCCATCCTATGTTATATGTGCATGATCGATATGCATGTATCCCCCTATGATCGATTAAAGACGCAATTATAGTTGTGTCCAACTCTAGTATGCCAGTTTCCAGTTCTCGTGAAAGCAACGAGTATTAGGCCTATGTTGCCACGTTTTACAGTGTGCACGTTAATTCATTGAATTGTCCTCGTTCCTAGGCCTCAAAAGGGGCCCGGACACCAGATTCAAGCTCCAGTCTCCTGAATCCACTCCGAGGAGCGATGCAGCCCCCACCTGCATCCCTGACCCTTCACTTACTTCCTGCCGCGCAGTGCCCGGCCTGGCTCTGCCCGCCTGTCTGCCAAGAGTATGTTATGCTTCCAGTTATCAGTCCAGCCCTCCTTCTCTGCATTCCTAAGCTACTGAACCACATCAACAGTTTCAGCTATGGTCTAGCCTTTCTGTCTCCATGCAAGAGAAATACTGTATTAATATTCATAGAATATTCCTAGCACACGCAATACATGTAGAATAATGCATGCACCAGTCTTAGTGTCAAGTAGCCTTTGCCCCGATAACTTTTGGATTCTATCAACATGTACTCCAAACACCAGATACCAGATATGCCATAGGTACATGTCGTCCTGACACCGCAGACTTTAGTCTCCTCTTCTAGCGCAGAAGTCATAGCCCCCAGTTCTCCCTAGTAACACGTCATTGCCCGTTTTGCGCGCACCACTAGGTTAAAGGTCCCAGCTGCTCAGGTAGCCCCCTCCATGTTTCCGCCCCATTCATGACACTTCTGTGACGTTCATACCACATGTCTCAATGCACGCCCTGTACACGCCTTCTTTTTCCACCCATGCCTTCTTATCTTACGTTTGTCATAAGTTACGCCTACTGTATGTAATGTAATGTAATGTTTTACTATATATATGCTGCACTGTCGATGAAATGGTGCAGCTGCCTTCCTTCTTATTTTATTTCAGGCTCTCCCGTTCCAGTCCCTTCCCTTTTGCCTGAATAAATCCTTCTGACTCGGACACATCGGATCCTGCCTCTTATTTATTGAGCTATCTGTTATTGTTAATGTAATTCAAAAATAGTCCCGGTATTATTTATTTATATACCACATAATGGCGCCCGAATAGGGACGAGCCCCTTCCTCACGCGCTGGCGATGCCATGCAGGCCCCCTGACCCTCTGCAGCCGTGACGGAACTCTACTGCGCACCGGCAGATATTTCTGCTTCAAGTCTCCCTCAGGCCCACGGAGGAAACGGAGACTGCGGTCCGACATCCAGACGAAGCGGTGTGGAATGCGGTTCGTCCCGACCAGAGCCCAAGCCGAGAGAGCAAGGTCCGAAGCATCCGGAGGCCCACCTGTAACCGAAGTTTCCGAAGTTTGTAGTCCGACGTCGTAGCAGTCCAGTCCAGTCCGAGGCCTTCCAGTTTCTGCTTCCCGGTGAGTACCGTCGCGGGGGAAGTATCTAGACAGGATCATTAGTTGGTCCTGGTCCGATGGGTTTGGGTACACAGATCCAGTACGAAGTATTCACCTAGGTGGATACGGGTCCCGACGTGTCTCTTTATGGGACCGGTATGTTCTGTACTGTTTTAGCAGTGCATCCAGTAATTCTAGTAAGTTTCGTTTTCGAGAAATTCATGTGTTCTGTTTTCAGTGTATCAGGTAGTATTCTGTTATCAATGTATTTTTATGTCGTGGTATGAGAGTTTTGTTTGCTATATTATTATTGTGATTATTGTGTATTGTGTTCCAAGTATATTAACGAAATGCCTCTATTCTCGAAATTACGTCAGTTAAAGACCAGAAAAGGGTTACTCGAAGAAGCAGTTCCTGTCCCTCCTAGGGACAGTCCAGGACATTTTATGTATCACAAGCATGGCTTAGATGCCATAATATATCTAGACTTATGGGCGGACTATACTAAGGAACTAGAAGAGAAATATAGATGGCCCGTATCAGGTACATGGGATGCCGAGTGCATCATGCGAGTAGAAGAAGCATTATGGAAAAAGAAAGCCAGACAGTCCCAGAAAGATGCCATCGAGTTATGGCGCAAAGAATCTCATAAAAGAACCGAAAAAGAATTCAGAAAAACAGAATTAAGTAGGGAATCCGCAGAAAAAGCCCAAGAAAGGGAATTAATCGAAGAAGGTGAACGAGTTAGAGCAGAACAGTCAGACAGACAGAGAAATGCCCTTATTAAGGGTATGTATCCTCTTCTTGCCGAGGGCTTGCCAAAAGCAACCCCGGAAGCACCCTGTAATTTCCCGCCGCCATTGATCCCGACTAAGCTACGTCATAAACCGACCGCAGCTGATATTTTTCTTTCGTCCTATTTGGACGACACAGTCCCAGAATATGCAAATCCTATTCCGCCTGCTCCCGTTAATAATGTAATTCCTGCTCCTCCAGCCGTTGGTCCCGTGGGTCCAGTTAATGTTACAGCACCTGTTACAGCACCCCCGGCCCAGCCCACAGTACATGTACCCGCTTTGCCAGTCGCTCTACCAGCACGTACAGTATTCACCGACGATTCTAGTTTAGGAGCCGCGGGGGGAAGTTCTCCTCGTACCCCGCCTCAACCAAGACGTCTGACGCTACATGAACTAGCGTTACAGCGTACGCCAAAAGTGACTACATACGGAGATATCAAGCAAGCACTTACTGAATGTCGTTATGATCCAGTTCCAGGCGATGACCACATGGTCATATATTCATTACGTTTAAGACGGGTTGCCGGCTATTTGGACACCCTGCCCGATATGGGAGAACATCTAGACAGAATATATCGTTTTATCCGTACAGGAGTGAATCCAGAAAGTATTCACGAAGCCATGGTTCAAAGAAAAGTCGAGACTCAGCTCATGATTTTAAAGTTTTTGATTAACTGTTTAATAAGAGAGCAAGATTATCCAGAAAAAGATCAAGAAGAAATGAAAGTCCTGACCAGGTGGAGTGACAATATAGCCGAGGGAAAACACAAGACACAAAATTGTATAGAGAGTATGTACAAGAAAATTCGTAGGGAAATCATAACGATACACGAGAAACGAGAAGCAAAACAAGCAACCGAGAAAGAAGATGACTCTTCTACTGAAGAGGTAGACAACGAGAATCCCGACAGAATAGCGTATGTAGGTAGAACTAGACTTTCCGACCGACATTCACGCCTAGATTACAAGAAAGCTGTTCCTCCTCCAGCACCAGAACAGTGTTCTCTTGAGCAAGTATTCCAAGCTACCGATCACATTCTGAAATTACGAATAGGTTATAGTGAGCTCAGTACAATGCATGAACAAGAACTAGCCCGATCAGCGGTCCGGTGGACTACTGATTCTACCACTTGTCCAGACGAAATAGTGGCCCAAATGTTTCTGAAACTGCCCCCAGCCGAACAGCGACTGGTGGGTATGTATATGATCCAACACCTCATTACACTGTATGAGGAACAACATTCTGATCCAGGTCCTTTACATGATATATTGAACGAGTTACTCCAGTACAGATGGAAAGGTCTAGGTACCGATTTAATTAGTGTCATTTTAGAACAGCGCCACAAATACCGAACGTTTCTGAATCCACATTTTGTTCACGTCTCACCCCCAGAAAGTAAATCATTCTACATAGACAGACAGAATCCGTTACGAGAAGTACATCCAGTCAAGAAAGAGGGTGGTGGTCTAGAACGAGTATTTGTTTACACCCCTATCACAAAGATGGAACTCTTAGAAATGAAAAAGTTAATTCCCTGTCATGATAAAGATCCAGCAGGGTTCCACCGTGAATTAAAAGACATGCTCCGCATGGGAGAATACACGTACCCTGATATCATTAAAATGTTAAAGGTCCTGTTGCCTGCAGGCATATATGAAAAACTCAAGGAAAAAGAATGGGAGGTGGGAGAGAAAAAGATAGATTGGACAGCTCTAGAAGCTGAAGATAATATAAGAGTTCCAGGTACCGGTCTTGGGGATAAAGCTAAAGAATTGCCCGAGTTATTAATACAAGTTTTGCCAAGATTACTAGCCACGAAAAAGGAAGATTGGGATGCCATCTCAGCCTGTAAACAGAAACAAGACGAAGATACTAGTGATTTTTATTCTAGATTTGAAAAATGTTTTATTATTAATAGTGGTCTGAAAACAAGTAGTGAATCATACCCTCATCTTTTTGTTACCAAACTAGTCGAGAATTCCAGTCCACAAGTTAAAAATCGAGTCCTGAAAGTCGAAAGTACCTGGCAAGCTAATACTCCGTCACAGATGCTCCAGATGCTCCAGTACCACCAGAACAGAATCAGGGAAGAGCAGGAACACGAAAGGAGACGTATGAAAGACACGAAAATGAAAGTATTAGTTGCACAATCTGTTCCACAAGACAGTCAGAAGAGGGGTCCGAATCAAGCCAGTCATTCTGCAGCTCCCATTAAAGGGACCTGCAATTACTGTAAACAGCCAGGTCATTTTATAAACGAATGTGCAGTTCTGAAACACAACATAGCTACTGGTAAAACTAAAGAAAGACCACGTCCGCCTAGACAAGAACAAGTCACACAGACTTCCCAGCCACCACAGAATGCACAACAGTCAGTTACAGCACCGCAGCCTATCGCTGCAACACAGCATGTTACACAGCAAATGTACCAGTATGCACAGTCAGAGTACCCAGATTATCAGCCATACTCATGAAACAGCCTAGAGAGGGAGGTAGGCTTGCCTCTCATCGAGATACCTGTAGATCAAGAGGGTCCCTATGTACATAGTCAAGTATTGGGGAAAGACAGGAAGTTTCTGATTGATACAGGGGCAAGTAGGACTACCATCAGTCATGACGAGGTTCCAGGGGCTCCACTCTCAGGCTCTAGAAATGTTTCCCTTGGATTTTCAGGAAAGCCTATTGTTAATGAAATATCGAAACCAGTTACTCTAGAGGTTGGTCCATTGTCCCGAACTACAGATCTGTTACTCACGAAATCTTGCCCAGAAAATGTGTTAGGCATTAAGACTTTAAAAGAATTAGGAGCAGTCATATGCTGCTCCCCAGAAGGGGTCCGTCTGTTCCTCCGTGATTTCAAAGGTCATTATGTATTACGTGATTTTGATCCAAGATTATTGAATGTACCACAGCATTTATGGGCGCAAGGTCCAACTGATGTAGGTTGTATGCATATCACACCCCATCGTGTGACTCTAAAGCAAGGTGTTGTTCTACCACGAATCAGACAGTACAAATTGCCACCTGAGGCTGTAGCAGCCTTATCCAAAATTATTGACGAACTTATTGTTCAAGGAGTGGTTGTAGAAACTGACTCCAATGTATGTAATTCTCCTATCATTCCAGTCCTGAAACGTACTGATCCAAATGCACCTCCAGTTTATCGATTAGTGATCGACCTTCGAGAACTTAATAAATGTATTGTACCACAGTACCCAGTGGTCCCAGATATTTCTTCCCTATTGACAGCCATTGATTCTGAAGCCACGTTCTTTACAGTTATCGATCTCAAGAACGCATTTTTCAGTGTCCCCATTCATCCAGACAGCCAGTTCCTTTTCGGATTCTGTTTAAATGGAAGAAGCTATAAATTCACACGAGCACCTCAAGGTTTCACAGAAAGTCCTAGCATTTACAGTCAAGCACTTAAGAGACAACTAGACAATATCCACATGCCAGCTGACACTGCCCTGCTCCAGTATGTCGATGATCTACTGATCACAGCCCGTTCTGAACGTGACTGCGAGCGTGCGTCACTTACAGTTCTGTATTTTCTGGCCGAGATGGGGCACAAGGTGTCCCCTTCCAAATTGCAATTCTGTGTCCAGCAAGTGGTCTACTTAGGACACTTACTGTCCAAGAGGGGTAGGCAGTTGACACCTGACCGCATCCAGTTGGTAGCACGTCTTCCACAGCCCAGGACGCAGAAGGAGGTGCAAGCTTTTATCGGCCTCACTTCTTACTGCAGACAATGGATTCCTCAGTATGCATTTCTAGCCAAGCCACTGATACAGTTAACGACACAGGAGGCAGCCGTATCGTCTGTCCTCCCTTGGACCCAGGAACATACACTTGTTTTCAATGAGTTAAAGAAAGCTTTATGTAATGCACCTGTTCTAGCAACACCGAACTACAGTAAGCCTTTTACACTTTTCGTTACAGAACGTGATGGTACTGCATTATCTGTTCTCACACAAGATCAAGCAGGACAATACAAGCCCTGTGCTTATTTTTCTAGCACATTAGATCCAGTGGCCCAGGCTCTGCCTGCGTGCCTCAAGTCAGTTGCAGCCACAGCTCTAGCTATCAGACAAAGTGATTCCATAGTGTTAGGACACTCCCTGACAGTACAAGTTCCACACTCCGTGGAAGTTCTTTTAAACCGAACACAGACTCAGCACTTGACAATTGCACGTTTAACAGGTTATGAACTGACATTGTTCCAGCCACACATAGAAATCAGACGCTGCAACATTTTAAATCCAGCTACACTGTTACCGTCAGTTACTTCAAATCCTGCCACACATGACTGTGTGGAAGTTGTTAACACCATGACAAAGCCAAGACAAGATCTGACAGATATTGCATTACCTGATCCCGACCTGACACTTTATGTGGATGGTTCATGTATGAGAACAAGTACAGGAGAACTAGTAGCCGCGTATGCAGTGACTACTGAAACCGAAGTTATAGAAACACATCGTATTGACACCTTGTCTGCTCAAGCAGCAGAGCTTGTCGCTCTGACCCAAGCCTGCATACGTGCCAAGAACCTGAAAGTAAACATATACACAGATTCACGTTACGCATTCGGAGTCGTACACGACTTTGGAGTGCTCTGGCAGGAGAGAGGTTTCATGACTTCTCATGGAACCAAGATTCAGCATGGTCTCCTCATTCAAGCTCTGTTAGATGCAATACATTTACCGACAGCTATCGCTATCATGAAGTGCAAGGCACATACGAAAGTCACTGATATCATTTCCCAAGGTAACGATCTAGCAGATCGAACAGCCAAGCTCACAGCTCAGACTCCAGACATTCCAGTTAACACGACACTGACACTCACTCCAGATCAGACTACTTGTATGACAGTTAAGGACCCTACACAAGATGTCATAGATATACAGTTACATGCTACTCCCGATGAAATCAAGAAATGGTCCGAACAAGGAGGGGTCCAGACAGATCAAGGATGGTTGACGAAAGGAAAAGCCACATGGTTTCTCCCCGACTCTATGGTTCAAATCATTATTAACACCGCACATAGTCCAGCACATCTAGGAGAAAAAGCCATGTTAGACAGTATCCAGAACATTTGGTTCAACAAGCATTTACGAGCAGCAGCCAAGCAGAAAGTCCGTACCTGTATGATATGTTGTCAGTTCAATCCAGGTAAAAGTGTCCCGGTGGAACAAGGTGGATTCCATCCTCCTGACCACCCTTTTGAAGTCCCCCAGATGGATTATATTCAGATGGAGCGATGTCGAGGTTTCAAGTATGTCCTCGTAGTTGTATGCGCTTTGTCCAGGTGGACAGCAGCATATCCAGTTCCAGATTACACAGCTGCGACCACTGCCAGGCAGTTGGTTCGTGAGTTCTTTCCCCGCTATGGATTACCTAGGGTCGTGTATTCAGATAACGGCCAGCCATTCTCATCCGAGCTCATGAAACAAGTTTCCCTCCTGTTAGGGTACCAGTGGAAGTTCCATTGTGTACGCCATCCTGAAGCAGCCGGTCTCGTAGAGAGACATAACCAGACCCTGAAAATCCGCATTGCAAAAGTGTGTGCAGAGAAAGGAGTAGATTGGATAGTAGCACTGCCAGTTGCCCTTTTTTATATGAGAATGGTCGCTCATTCCCGTTCAGGTCTATCTCCCTACGAGATAGTGTTTGGTCGCCCCCCTAACATGTGGGGTACACCTAGACCCCGTACCATTACCGATATTGACAGTAATATGTTGACAGATTACCTTGCCTCCTTGATGTCTGCACTACAATCTTGTCGTTCACAGGTTGCCGCTGCATTTCCAGACAACACCGAGGTGAAACCGCATGAGGTCGTTCCGGGTGATATGGTCCTTATAAGGAACTTTGATCGTTCAAGTCCGCTGGAGCCCCATTGGAAGGAACCCCGCCTCGTCCTTCTCACCACCCGGACTGCTGTGAAGGTGGAAAACAGAAAAGGGTGGCTACACGTGAGCCACGTCAAGAAATTCCACGGACTGAAACCTAAAACCTTTCTCAAGGACTGCCCCGTTCTCAAGTACTGCCCCGTTCTCAAGGACTGCCCAGACATTGAATCTAAAATTCCCCTGTTAGAGAAAACTCCGCAGCAGGAGTATAAATCGAAGCTGAGGTCTAGTAAGTCAGCCAGTTTAATTGTCTAAGTCCCTCTCGGGTGAAACGGTTAGACAGGTTCCTGACATGTATGAGATAGACCCACACAGTGAGAGAGTTAGTCAAAACTCTAAGAGATGTATTATCGTTCTATTCTTTTTATTGTTCCTGAGCCTTATGGTTACATGCATAAGTTATGCGTTACATTTATGTTTTCCTATTTCACATGTACATATGTTTTCTAATGTTACAGTAGAGCACACATTTAGTGATCTGCATCCTCACGAGTTATCCTATCGTCTTGCTATGCGTAATAATACTTTTATCCGAATGTTGCACTATTCACACCAGACCAGCAATGCCACTAATTGTTGGGTGTGTGGTCGACTTCCCCCTTTCCAGACACCGAAGGGAGTTCTGCCACTCTTTCCCTATCCGTTTTCACATAATGGTTCGTGTGGAGCATGGTCCACGTTAACGTCATCCTCAACTGATATGTCCCTTCTGAATCGTACATGTTTCCCAGACAAGCAAGGTCTTTCCCATAGAACAGGGTTAGATCTAGAAAATGAAGTATATGATTTAGGTAATTATTCCTCGAATTTCATGGTTTTGAATGTTCAGTCCGATACTACTCCAGATTTGCCTGCTATTTCAGTACTACCAGTCAAAGGCGAATTATGTGTCAGAAAGAATGGTTCCGCACATGTAGGACATAGTGATTGTACTACTGTGGTCGAGTATATTGACAGTGGGAAATCTATTTTCAAAGCCTCACGTCATTCTTATTTTGTTTGTGGTCAGACCGCATATGTTCGTCTGCCCCTCGATTGGGATGGAACCTGTTATATTGCCTTCCTACTGCCACCAGTTTTTCTAGCCCCATCTGATTATCACAGAAACACACATCTAGTACACATTAGACATAGAAGGGAGACTGAGTCCCCAATTGTCGACCAAACTGAAACTGCTCTAGAACAATATCAAGACTTCAATAAAGGTTTCTTTTTCTTTATAGGTCCTGTCCAGAATAGTAAGTTAATACGTAGCTTAACCAGAACCCTTGAAGCAGTAGTGAATGAGACTACTTCCGCTCTAGGTAACTTAACCGAAGAGCAATCTGCTATGCGTTTTGTCGTGCTCCAAAATCGTCTCGTTCTTGACGTCATACTGGCCGATAGAGGAGGAGCATGTAGAGTCATCGGATCTAGTTGCTGCATTTTCATTCCTAATAACGCGCCGTCTGTTTATTCAGCTATAACCAGACTTCATAAAGTTGCCCATCAGTTACACCAGAATACAGGCACCTGGACATGGTCCGGTTGGCTCTGGAGTATCATATCTGCCTGGGGATGGAGAGTATTGTCATTCCTAGTAAGGATCATATTCAGTTGCTGCCTCTGTTTACAATGTGGCCCTGCGATTTGCGGCATGTGTGCTACCTCTTGTATTCCTAGTCCTAAATCCCGTTCCAAGACAATTCGAGACGAGCAAATGATGCTATATGAACAGATAGATGGTATCATGAATATTGATGTTTCCTGATGGAAACGTAGGGCACAAGAAGGGAATGTGGAAAAGTACATTTTGCCATGTTATATGTGCCTACGTGTTCCCCATCCTATGTTATATGTGCATGATCGATATGCATGTATCCCCCTATGATCGATTAAAGACGCAATTATAGTTGTGTCCAACTCTAGTATGCCAGTTTCCAGTTCTCGTGAAAGCAACGAGTATTAGGCCTATGTTGCCACGTTTTACAGTGTGCACGTTAATTCATTGAATTGTCCCCGTTCCTAGGCCTCAAAAGGGGCCCGGACACCAGATTCAAGCTCCAGTCTCCTGAATCCACTCCGAGGAGCGATGCAGCCCCCACCTGCATCCCTGACCCTTCACTTACTTCCTGCCGCGCAGTGCCCGGCCTGGCTCTGCCCGCCTGTCTGCCAAGAGTATGTTATGCTTCTAGTTATCAGTCCAGCCCTCCTTCTCTGCATTCCTAAGCTACTGAACCACATCAACAGTTTCAGCTATGGTCTAGCCTTTCTGTCTCCATGCAAGAGAAATACTGTATTAATATTCATAGAATATTCCTAGCACACGCAATACATGTAGAATAATGCATGCACCAGTCTTAGTGTCAAGTAGCCTTTGCCCCGATAACTTTTGGATTCTATCAACATGTACTCCAAACACCAGATACCAGATATGCCATAGGTACATGTCGTCCTGACACCGCAGACTTTAGTCTCCTCTTCTAGCGCAGAAGTCATAGCCCCCAGTTCTCCCTAGTAACACGTCATTGCCCGTTTTGCGCGCACCACTAGGTTAAAGGTCCCAGCTGCTCAGGTAGCCCCCTCCATGTTTCCGCCCCATTCATGACACTTCTGTGACGTTCATACCACATGTCTCAATGCACGCCCTGTACACGCCTTCTTTTTCCACCCATGCCTTCTTATCTTACGTTTGTCATAAGTTACGCCTACTGTATGTAATGTAATGTAATGTTTTACTATATATATGCTGCACTGTCGATGAAATGGTGCAGCTGCCTTCCTTCTTATTTTATTTCAGGCTGTCCCGTTCCAGTCCCTTCCCTTTTGCCTGAATAAATCCTTCTGACTCGGACACATCGGATCCTGCCTCTTATTTATTGAGCTATCTGTTATTGTTAATGTAATTCAAAAATAGTCCCGGTATTATTTATTTATATACCACAACACTCTCCTGCTCTCTAGAGATGTGGCCTAACGACCAGAGCTGCCATCTAAGTCACGTAAATACAAAACATGTTGCATTCCAAATGCTATAGGTGTCACATTCG
Organism: Lissotriton helveticus; assembly: GCF_964261635.1. Lineage (NCBI taxonomy): Eukaryota > Metazoa > Chordata > Amphibia > Caudata > Salamandridae > Lissotriton > Lissotriton helveticus. Next base: position 40,983,924 of record NC_136070.1, read on the forward strand.
CGAAATGTATAACTATTGGCATTGTAAATGACAAAGCTATCAATTTAGCTATTTTAAAAACCAACAAATAAATAAAATATTTGTCATTTACAAGACCAATAGCTGCAACTTTTCTAATGCGAGACCTATTGCATTTCCAATGCTTGTTGTTATTTGATGTTTCTGCAAAATTAGCGTTAAAGAATGTGCCCAGGTGGCAGTGAAGAGGTTGAGGCTGGCAAAAAATGAACACCTTCTGGACAGTTGGTGTCCAGATATGACTAATTGGCTAGTTCGAAGTGGATTGACAGATCCTGATTGGCTGACCGCTTCATGAAGAATATGCTGTGCCAGCTATTACAGGACTCCGGCACATGCCCCATGGCTCCTCAAATTACAAGTAAAAAATGAATTGTATGTTTAAAAACTTCCCAGTGACCGTCCCTGTGCCGGGGAGAAGAGAGAGGGCAACACGGTAGAGCTCTGGAGAGCTGGCTTGCAAATCGGCTGCTCCTTTCTCCTGCTCTCAACCTATTTAGGTTGTGTGTCTATGGCGTGTATCCATTCTGTCTTTAGCTTTGTAAAGAATGCACTCCATATTTAGACCTAAGACTTCTAATGTGCCTTGGGGCTGGGCCTGGTGGCTAATGCATCCATTGTAGGGGCCTGTGTTTGACCTCATAGTCACAGGTTCAATTTCCAGAGGGTCCACTCAGCCTCTCATCCTTCCGAGGTCGATAAATGAGTACCATTGAGTTGGGTAACAATAAACATCTGTTATTCAGCGCCAAGATACACTTTGTGGTGAATGTGTGCTTTACAAATACACGTTATGTCATGTTGGGGTGGAATATTTCAGATAAAGCCATCAATCGAGTGACCGTGCTCCAGAATAGGTGTCTGTAGATGTAAGCAATCCTCAAGATGAGGGCTTGTGGCCAAGCCTTCCAAATCCAAATTCAACTTATTCTTGGTATCTTTACTTCCTGATTTCTGTTATGTGATTTGAAGGAAGGCTACCAAGTGCCATGGAAGGCATCCCGTGGGCTTGAGAACCGGTTGCCCTTACTGCAAAGGAGGGATGTGAGGAAAATTGAATTTTGCCTTGTCATGTGTCCCTACGTGTTCCCCATTATATGTTATATGTGCATGATCGATATGCATATGTTCCCCCTTGATTGAATAAAGACGCAATTATAGTTGTGTCCAACGTTAGTATGCCAGTTTCCAGTCCTCGTGAAAGCAACGAGTATTAGGCCTATGTTGCCAACGTTTTACATTGTGCACGTTAATTCATCGAGTTGTCCCCGTTTCTAGGCCTCATAAGGGCCCGGACACCAGATTCAAGCTCCAGTCTCCTGAAATCACTCCAAGGAGCGATGCAGCCCCTCCCGCATCCCTGACCCTTCGCTTACTTTCTGCCAAGCAGCGCGGTGCCCGGCCTGGCCTACCTGCCTGTCTGCCAAGAATATGTTATGCCTCTAGTTATCAGTTCAGCTCCCCGGCTTCACATTCCTAAGCTAACGATCCGCATAAACATCTTCAGCTATAGTCTAGTCTTCCTGTCTCCATGCAAGAGAATTACTGAATTAATATCCATAGAAGATTCATAGCACACGCAATACATGTCGAATATATGCATGCACCAGCCCTAGTGTCAAGTAGCCTTTGCCCTGAAGACATTTAGATTCTATCAACATGTACTCCAAACACCAGATACCAGATATGCTATAGGTACATGTCGTCCTGATATCCCAGACTTTAGTCTCCTCTTCTAGTGCAGAAGTCAGAGCCCCCAGTTCTCCCTAGTTACACGTCATGGCCCGTTTGCGCGCACCAGTAGGTTAAAGGTTCCAGCTGCCCAGGTAGCCCCCTCCATGTATCCACCCATTTATGACACTTCTGTGACGTTTTCATCACGTCTCCGTGCACGCCCTGTGCACGCCTTCTTTGTACGCCCATATGTTCTTATCTTACGTTTGTCACTTGTTACGCCTACTGTATGTAATGCAATTATACTGTTTTACTATATATACTGTACCATGTTAATGAGACGGGGCAGCTGCCATTCCATTCCATTGCATGCCACTTCATGGTCTTTAGGCTCGAGCCATCCGATTAAAGCCATTCTGACTCAGATATCACGGATCCTGCCTCTTATTTATTGAGCTATCTGTTTTGGTTAATGTATAGAAAAATAGTACCGGTAATTAATTATTTATTTACCACATAAAATGGCGCCCGAATAGGCACGAGCCCCTTCCCCACGCGCCGGCGATGTAACGCAGGCCCCCTGACCCTTCTACAGCCGTGACGGAACCTCTACCGTGCACGTGCAGATATTTCTGCTTCAAGTCTCCCTCAGGCCCACGGAGGAGACGGAGACTGCGGTCCGGCATCCAGACGAGGCGGTGAGGAAGGCGGGTCGTTCCGACCAGAGCCCAAGCCGAGAGAGCAAGGTCCGAGGTATCCGGAGGCCCACCTGTAACCGAAGCCCGAAGCGCATGCGTAGTGCGTAGCAGTAACCAGACGTCGTAGCAGTCCAGTCCAGTCCGAGGCCTTCAGTTTGCTTCCCGGTGAGTACCGTTGCTGGGGGTATCTAGACGGGTGTTCATTAATTTGTGCCCGGTCCGACGGGTTTGGGCACACAGATCCGGTCCGACGTGTTCACCTAGGTGGATACGGTATGACGTGTCTCTTTAGGAGACCGGTATGTTCTGTACTGTTTTAGCAGTGCATCCAGTAATTCTAGTAAGTCCGTTCTCGAGAAATTCAAGTATTGTGTTTTCAATGTATCAGATAGTATTCTGTTCGAACTGTTATTAATGTGTTCTTAAATGTCGTGGTATGAATGATTGTTTTTCTAGTCATTACTGTGTTCATTGTGTATTGTATTCAAGTTCAAGTACGGTTCAAATATGCCGCTGTTTTCGAAATTACGTCAGATAAAAACGAGAAAAGGGTTACTCGAAGAATCAGTTCCTGTCCCTCCCAGGGACAGTCCTGGACATTTCATGTATCACAAGCATGGCTTAGATGCCATATTGTATCTAGATTTATGGGTCCATTATACCAAGCATCTCGAAGAGAAGTATAGATGGCCTGTTTCAGGAACATGGGATGCCGAGTGCATCATGAGAGTAGAAGAAGCATTATGGAAAAAGAAAGCCAGATAGTCTCAGAAAGATGCCATAGAGTTATGGCGCAAAGAATCTCATAAAAGAACCGAGAAAGAATTCAGAAAAGCAGAATTAAGTAGGGAATCCTCAGAAAAAGCCCGAGAAAGGGAATTAATCGAAGAAGGTGAACGAGTTAGAGCAGAACAGTCAGACAGACAGAGAAATGCCCTTATTAAAGGTATGTATCCTCTTCTCGCCGAGGGTTTGCCGAAGGCGACCCCGGAAGCACTCCATAATTTACCGCCACCCTTGGTTCCGACTAAGCTGCGTCATAAACCGACTGCAGCCGAAATTTTTCTTTCTTCCTATCTAGACGACACTGTTCCAGAATATGCTAATACAGATCCTACCCCGCCAGTTCAAGTTCACGTCCAGCCTCCTGTTAATAATGTAATTCCTGTGCCTCCAGTCGTTGGTCCTGTCCATGCGCCAGTTCCCCAGGATCAACCCACATTACGTATCCCTACTGTACCAGTCACGTTACCAGCAGCCGCACATTCAGTATTAATGGAAGATTCCAGTTCAGGAGGGGCAGGGGGAGGTGCTCCTACCACCCCGCCTCAAACAAAACGCCTGACGCTGAGAGATGCAGCGTTACAGCGTACGCCAAAAGTGGCTACGTACGAAGCCCTCAAGAAGTTCCTTACTGATTGTAGATATGATCCAGTGCCAGGCGAAGATCACATGATATTATACTCCGTACGTTTACGACGAGTTGCAAACTTCTTGATCACCATATCAGATATGAAAGAACATTTAGACAGAATATATCATTTTGTCCGAACTGGGGAGAACCCAGGAAGTATTCACGAAGCTATGGCACACAGGAAAGTCGAGATTCAAGGCATGATTTTGCAATTTCTAATAAATTGTTTAATAAGAGAACAGGATCGTCCTGATAAAAGTCCAGAAGAGATGAAAGTCCTGACAAAATGGAGTGACAATATAGCAGACGGAAAACACAAGACACAAAATAGTATAGAGACCATGTACAGAAAGATCCGGAAAGAAATTATAGGTATACACGAGAGAGAGAGAACAAGAATAGTAGCAGACAAAGAGGATGATTCTTCAGACGAAGATGTAGACACCGAAAATCCCAGCAGAATAGCGTATGTAGGTAGAACGAGACCGTCAGATAGACACACACGCCTAGATTACAAGAAAGCTTTTCCTCCTCCCGTACCAGAACAGTGTTCTCTTGAACAAATATTCCAGGTTACCGATAAGGTTCTGAAACTACGAATAGGTTACCATGAACTTAGTACCATGCATGAACAAGAACTAGCCCGATCAGCAGTCCGATGGGTTAGTGATTCTGCCACGTTTCCAGACGAAGTAGTGGCCCAAATGTTTCTGAAACTGCCCCCAGGCGAGCAGCGACTGGTGGGTATGTACATGATCCAGCACCTCATTACACTGTACGAGAGTCAGCATTCTGATCCAGGTCCCTTATATACTGTATTGAACGAATTACTCCTAAGCAGATGGAAAGGTCTAGGTACCGATTTAATTAGCGTTATTTTAGAACAGCGCCACAAATACAGAACGTTCTTGACTCCGCATTTTGTTCCAATTTCGCCTCCGTTCTACATAGACAGACAGAATCCGTTACGAGAAGTGCATCCAGTTAAGGGAGAGGGAGGTAATCTCGAACGAGTATTTGTTTACACCCCTATCACGAAAATAGAACTACTAGAAATGAAAAAGTTAATACCCTGTCACGATAAAGATCCAGCAGGGTTCCATCGAGAATTAAAAGACATGCTCCGTATGGGAGAATACACGTATCCTGATATCATTAAAATGTTAAAGGTCCTGTTGCCTGCGGGCATATATGAAAAACTTAAAGAAAAGGAATGGGAGGTGGGAGAGAAAAAGATAGACTGGACCGCGTTAGAGACCGAAGATAATGCACGAGTCCCAGGTACTGGTCTTGGGGATAAAGCCAAAGAGTTGCCCGAACTGTTAATACAGGTCTTGCCAAGATTACTAGCCACGAAAAAGGGAGATTGGGATGCCATCTCAGCCTGTAAACAGAAACAAGACGAAGACACTAGTGATTTTTATTCCAGATTTGAGAAATGTTTCATTATAAATAGCGGTCTGAAAACAAGTAGTGAGTCGTATCCACATCTTTTTGTTACCAAACTAGTTGAGAATTCTTTACCGCAAGTTAAAAATAGAGTATTAAAAGTCGAGAGTACTTGGCAAGCTAATACCCCATCTCAAATGCTCCAGATGCTACAATATCACCAGAATAGAATCAGGGAAGAGCAAGAACACGAAAGGAGACGTATGAAAGACACGAAAATGAAAGTACTAGTTGCACAGTCTGTTCAACCAGATAGTCAGAAGAGGGGTCCGAATCAGACTAGTCATTCTGCAGCTCCAGTTAAAGGGACCTGCAATTACTGTAAACAGCCAGGTCATCATATAAACGAATGTGCAGTTCTGAAACATAACATAGCTACAGGTAAGACGAAAGAGAGACCGCGTCCTCCTAGACAAGAACAAGTTCCGCAGAATTCCCAGCCACCGCAGAACGCACAACAGACCGTTACAGTACCGCAGCCTATAGCTGCCACACAACACGTTACACAACAGATGTACCAGTACGCACAGTCAGATTATCCAGAATATCAGCAGTATTCATGAAACAGCCTAGAGAGGGAGGTTGGCTTGCCTCTCTTTGAAGTTCCTGTAGATCAAGAGGGTCCCTATGTACACAGTCAAGTATTAGGGAAAGACAGAAAGTTTTTGATTGATACAGGGGCAAGTAGGACTACCATCAGTCATGACGAGGTTCCAGGGGCTCCACTCTCAGGCTCAAGAAACGTTTCCCTGGGATTTTCAGGAAAGCCTATTGTTAATGAAATATCGAAACCAGTTTCCCTAGAAGTTGGTCCATTATCCCGAACTACAGACTTGTTACTCACGAAATCATGTCCTGAAAATTTACTTGGTATTAAAACATTGAAAGAGTTAGGTGCAGTTATATGCTGTTCTCCGGAAGGAGTGAGATTGTTTTTACGTGATTTTAAAGGTCATTATGTGTTACGAGATTTTGATCCAAGATTACTGAATGTACCACAGCATTTATGGGCGCAAGGTCCAACTGATGTAGGTTGTATGCACATTACACCCTATCGTGTCACTCTGAAACAAGGTGTTGTATTACCACGAATCCGACAGTACAAATTGCCACCTGAGGCTGTAGCAGCCTTATCGAAAATTATTGACGAGCTCATTGCTCAAGGAGTGGTTGTAGAAACTGACTCCAATGTATGTAATTCTCCTATCATTCCGATTCTTAAACGTACTGATCCAAATGCACCTCCAGTATATCGATTAGTGATTGACCTTCGAGAACTTAATAAATGTATCATTCCCCAGTACCCTGTGGTTCCAGATATCTCTTCCCTATTGACTGCCATTGATTCTGAAGCTACGTTCTTTACTGTTATTGATCTCAAGAACGCATTCTTTAGTGTCCCCATTCATCCAGACAGTCAGTTTCTTTTCGGATTCTGTTTAAATGGAAGAAGCTATAAATTCACACGAGCTCCTCAAGGTTTCACAGAAAGTCCTAGTATTTACAGTCAAGCACTTAAAAGACAACTAGACAGTATTCACATGCCAACTGACACTGCCCTGCTCCAGTATGTCGATGATCTATTAATCACAGCCCGTACAGAACGTGACTGCGAACGTGCGTCACTTACAGTCCTGTATTTTCTGGCCGAGATGGGGCACAAGGTGTCCCCTTCGAAACTGCAATTCTGTGTCCAGCAAGTGGTATACCTAGGACACTTACTGTCCAAGAGGGGTAGACAGTTGACACCTGACCGTATCCAGTTAATAGCACATCTTCCACAGCCCAAGACACAAAAGGAGGTACGAGCTTTTATCGGCCTTACTTCTTATTGCAGACAATGGATTCCTCAGTATGCATATCTAGCTAAACCACTGATACAGTTAACGACACAGGAGGCAGCCACATCGACTGTCCTCCCTTGGACCCAGGAACATACACTTGTTTTTAATGAATTAAAGAAAGCTTTATGTAATGCACCTGTGTTAGCGACACCGAACTACAGTAAGCCTTTTACACTTTTTGTTACTGAGCGTGATGGTACAGCATTATCTGTTCTCACGCAAGATCAAGCAGGACAACACAAGCCTTGTGCTTAATTTTCTAGCACATTAGATCCAGTAGCCCAGGCTCTGCCTGCGTGCCTCAAGTCAGTTGCAGCCACAGCTCTAGCTATCAGACAAAGTGATTCCATAGTGTTAGGACACTCCCTGACAGTACAAGTTCCACACTCCGTGGAAGTTCTTTTAAACCGAACACAGACTCAGCACTTGACAATTGCACGATTAACAGGTTATGAACTGACACTGTTTCAGCCACACATAGAAATCAGACGCTGCAATATTTTAAATCCTGCTACACTGTTACCCTCGAGTACATCAAATCCTGCCATACATGACTGTGTGGAAGTTATTAACATCATGACGAAGCCAAGACAAGACTTGACAGACATTGCATTACCTGATCCCGACCTGACACTTTATGTGGATGGTTCATGTATGAGAACAAGTATAGGAGAACTAGTAGCTGCGTATGCAGTGACTACTGAAACTGAAGTTATAGAAACACATCGTATTGACACCCTGTCTGCTCAAGCAGCAGAGCTTATTGCTCTGACCCAAGCCTGCATACGAGCCAAGAACCTGAAAGTAAACATATACACAGATTCACGTTATGCATTCGGAGTCGTACACGACTTTGGAGTACTCTGGCAAGAAAGAGGTTTCATGACCTCTCATGGAGCCAAGATTCAGCATGGCCCCCTCATTCAAGCTCTGTTAGAAGCAATACATTTACCGACAGCCATTGCCATTATGAAGTGCAAAGCACATACGAAAGCTACTGACACCATTTCCCAAGGTAACGATCTAGCAGATCGAACAGCCAAGCTTACAGCCCAGACTCCAGACATTCTAGTTAATACGATAAAGACAGTTATTCAAGATCAGACTACTTGTATGACAGTTAAAGACCCTACACGAGATGTACTAGACATACAGTCACATGCTACTCCCGATGAAATCAAGAAATGGTCTGAACAAGGAGGGGTCCAGACAGATCAAGGATGGTTGACGAAGGGAAAAGCCACATGGTTTCTCCCCGTCTCTATGGTTCAAGTTATTATTAATACCGCACATAGTCCAGCACATTTAGGAGAAAAAGCCATGTTAGACAGTATCCAGAATATTTGGTTTAACAAACATTTACGAGCAGCAGCCAAACAGAAAGTACGTACCTGCATGATATGTTGTCGGTTTAATCCAGGTAAAGGTGTTCCGGTGGAACAAGGTGGATTCCATCCTCCTGACCACCCTTTTGAAGTCCTCCAGATGGATTATATTCAGATGGATCGATGCCGAGGTTTCAAGTATGTCCTCGTAGTAGTTTGCGCTTTGTCCAGATGGACGGAAGCATATCCAGTCCCAGATTACACTGCCGCGACCACTGCCAGGCAGTTGGTTCGTGAGTTTTTTCCCCGCTATGGTTTGCCGAGGGTCGTGTATTCAGATAACGGCCAGCCATTCTCATCCGAACTCATGAAACAAGTATCTCTTCTGTTAGGGTACCAGTGGAAGTTCCATTGTGTACGACACCCCGAGGCAGCTGGCCTCGTCGAGAGACACAATCAGACTCTGAAAATCCGCATTGCAAAGGTTTGCGCAGAGAAAGGCGTAGATTGGATAGTAGCTCTGCCAGTCGCCCTTTTTTACATGAGAATGGTCGCTCACTCCCGTTCAGGTCTGTCACCTTTCGAGGTTGTTTTCGGTCGTCCCCCGAACATGTGGGGTACACCAATGCCACGTAAAATAACTGATGTTGACAGTAATATGCTGACAGATTACCTGGCTTCCTTGATGTCTGCACTACTCTCTTGTCGTTCACAGGTCGCTGCTGCCTTTCCAGACAACACGCAAGTGAAACCGCACGAGGTCGTTCCAGGTGATTTAGTGTTGATCCGGAATTTTGATCGTTCAAGTCCGCTGGAGCCCCGCTGGAAAGAACCGAAGCTCGTTTTGATGACCACAAGGACAGCAGTTAAAGTGGAGGGCCGCAAGGGCTGGCTCCACTCCAGTCACGTTAAACGATTCCATGGACTCCGTCCAAAGACTTTTTTCAAGGACTGCCCAGATACTGACTCTAAACTCCCCCTGTTAGAGAAAACTCCGCAGCAGGAGTATAAACTAAAACTGAGGTCTAGCAAGTCAGACAGTTTAATTGTTTAAGTCCCTCTCGGGTGAAGCGGTTAGACAGGTTCCTGACATGTATGAGATAGACCCCCATAGTGAGAGAGTTAGTCGAAACTCCAAGAAAATACGTTATTGTAAAAATTTACGCAGCCGATGCGTGATCACGTTACTGTTTATGTTATTTCTGAGTCTTACGGTTACATGCATAAGTTATGTTTTACATGTATATTTTCCTCCTATTAATTCACATGTACATTTGTCTTCTAATGATACAGTAGAGCACACTTTTAGTGAACTACCTCCTCACGAGTTATCCTACAGAATTGCCATGCGCAACAATACTTTTATCCGTATGCTACACTATTCACACCAGACTAGCAATGCCACAAATTGTTGGGTGTGTGGTCGACTCCCCCCTTTCCAGACACCGAAGGGAGTGCTGCCACTTTTTCCCTATCCGTTTTCACACAATGGTTCGTGTGGAGCATGGTTTACGTTAACATCTTCCTCAAACGATAAGTCCCTTTTGAATAGAACATGTTTCCCAGACAAGGAAGGATTTTCCCATAGAACAGGGTTAGATCTAGAGAATGAAGTATATGATCTAGGTAATTATTCCTCGAACTTCATGGTTTTGAATGTTCAGTCCGAGACTACTCCAGATTTGCCTGCTATTACAGTCCTACCAATGAAAGGTGAATTATGTGTCAGAAAGAATGGTTCAGTACATCTAGGACATAGTGATTGTACTACTGTGGTCGAGTATAGTGACAGTGGGAAATCTAATTTCAAAGCCTCACGTCATTCATATTTTGTGTGTGGTCAGACCGCATATGTACGTCTGCCCCTCGATTGGGATGGAACATGTTACATTGCCTTCCTACTGCCACCAGTTTTCCTAGCCCCATCCGATTATCACAGAAATACACATCTAGTACACGTTAGACATAGAAGGGAGACTGAGTCCCCAATTGTCGATCAAACTGAAACTGCCTTAGAACAGTATCAAGACTTCAATAAAGGTTTCTTTTTCTTCATAGGTCCTGTCCAGAATAGTAAGCTAATACGTAGGCTAACCAGAACCCTTGAAGCAGTAGTGAATGAGACTACTTCCGCTCTAGGCAACTTAGCTGAAGAACAATCTGCTATAAGATTTGTCGTGCTTCAAAATCGTCTCGTCCTTGACGTCATACTGGCCGATAGGGGCGGAGCTTGTAGAGTCATCGGATCTAGTTGCTGCATTTTCATTCCTAATAACGCACCGTCTGTTTATTCAGCTATAACCAGACTTCACAAGATAGCCCATCAGTTACACCAGAATCCAGGCACCAGGACATGGTCCGGTTGGCTCTGGAGTATAATATCTGCCTGGGGATGGAAAGTATTGTCATTCCTAGGAATAGTAGTAATGGTCATATTCAGTTGTTGTCTATGTTTACAATGTGGCCCTGCGATTTGCGTCTTGTGTGCTACCTCTTGTATTCCAAGTCCTAAGTCCCGTTCCAAGAAGATTCGAGACGAGCAAATGATGCTATATGAACAGATGGATGGTATCATGAATATTGATGTTTCCTGAAGGAAACGTAGGTCACAAGGAGGGAATGAGGAAAATTGAATTTTGCCTTGTCATGTGTCCCTACGTGTTCCCCATTATATGTTATATGTGCATGATCGATATGCATATGTTCCCCCTTGATTGAATAAAGACGCAATTATAGTTGTGTCCAACGTTAGTATGCCAGTTTCCAGTCCTCGTGAAAGCAACGAGTATTAGGCCTATGTTGCCAACGTTTTACATTGTGCACGTTAATTCATCGAGTTGTCCCCGTTTCTAGGCCTCATAAGGGCCCGGACACCAGATTCAAGCTCCAGTCTCCTGAAATCACTCCAAGGAGCGATGCAGCCCCTCCCGCATCCCTGACCCTTCACTTACTTTCTGCCAAGCAGCGCGGTGCCCGGCCTGGCCTGCCTGCCTGTCTGCCAAGAATATGTTATGCCTCTAGTTATCAGTTCAGCTCCCCGGCTTCACATTCCTAAGCTAACGATCCGCATAAACATCTTCAGCTATAGTCTAGTCTTCCTGTCTCCATGCAAGAGAATTACTGAATTAATATCCATAGAAGATTGATAGCACACGCAATACATGTCGAATATATGCATGCACCAGCCCTAGTGTCAAGTAGCCTTTGCCCTGAAGACATTTAGATTCTATCAACATGTACTCCAAACACCAGATACCAGATATGCTATAGGTACATGTCGTCCTGATATCCCAGACTTTAGTCTCCTCTTCTAGTGCAGAAGTCAGAGCCCCCAGTTCTCCCTAGTTACACGTCATGGCCCGTTTGCGCGCACCAGTAGGTTAAAGGTTCCAGCTGCCCAGGTAGCCCCCTCCATGTATCCACCCATTTATGACACTTCTGTGACGTTTTCATCACATGTCTCCGTGCACGCCCTGTGCACGCCTTCTTTGTACGCCCATATGTTCTTATCTTACGTTTGTCACTTGTTACGCCTACTTATGTAATGCAATTATACTGTTTTACTATATATACTGTACCATGTTAATGAGACGGGGCAGCTGCCATTCCATTCCATTGCATGCCACTTCATGGTCTTTAGGCTCGAGCCATCCGATTAAAGCCATTCTGACTCGGATATCACGGATCCTGCCTCTTATTTATTGAGCTATCTGTTTTGGTTAATGTATAGAAAAATAGTACCGGTAATTAATTATTTATTTACCACAGATGTTTGAAGCATATCAGGAGGAGTTTCTTGTGAGTTCCACTGGATGTCTTCATCTTGGCTGCAGGTATGGTGGGTGCTGGTGTTGACTGTCTTTTTGACACCGTTGGGGAGAGGATGTATCCTTACGGCTAGAGCGGTCGACGTCGAAGCTGGGGAACTGGGTTCGAGTTTTGGCAACGACGCTCAACATCTTGTGATTCTGGGCAAATCACTAAGGGCCAGATGTATGAAGCTCAAATGGGTTCGCAGACACCAAAATTCGCAGAATTTCGGCGTTTGCGAACTCATTTGAGCAAAATGGTATGTATATAGCAAATTTCAGTGCAAAATAAGGAATAGCAAATTTGCGATTCCTTATTTTGCGATTGCATTTAAGGAATCTCAAAATGTGCGATTCCTTAAATGCAATGTATGAAGCAAAAAAAACTTGCTAATTGCACCAACTTCAAGTTGGTGGTAATTTGCGAATTTCTTGAAAAATGACAATTTTTGCATTTTTCAAAGTGCCATGTGATGCACATACATGCCCTTAGGGCATGTATGTGCACCACATGTGCACCCATGCTTTTTTCAGGGGTGCCACAGGGTGTCCTTTGGACACCCCTGCACCCTTGAAATTATTCTCAATTTGCGATTAGCAAATTGCGAATCTCAAATTGAGAATAATTTCACATTCATTCCTATGGGCCTCCTGGCCCATAGAAATGAATGGGAAATTATTCATTAATTGCGATTAGCAATTTGCTAATCGCAATTAAGGAATATTAAGAAATCGCTAAAAAATTGCGAATTTCTACATACATACCATTTTGCAATTCTCAAATAGCGATTCCTTAAAAATCCCTATTTGAGAATCGCAAAAGTGTATCTTGATACGTCTGGCTCCCAATCTCCCCGTGCCTAACAAAAATAAATGTGTCCTCATGTAACGAAACTGGTGCTATGTAAAGCGCTCTGATACCCGATAACTTTGGGTCTAGTTTGCGCTATATAAAACTCTAAAGAAAAAAACCTAGTAGGCTCTGAAGGTGATGGTTGTCAGCGGAAGCAAGGGGCGTTCTCTGCGCATTGGTGTGATTCTGTCCTATTTTGGAGAGCTTTAATGAGATGTGTTGCTGCATGGAGGTTGCTCTTCAGTACAGTCAGTTGGGTCTCGAGGATGTTGGGTAGTATGACATTTACTGCACTGATATAGGATATTTCCAGCATCTGGGATATTGATTTGAAATCCTGGCAGAGAGGGCTTCAGTCTGACGATCTGGGTACGTATTATTTATATGATGCGCAATCAAGGACATAATTTAGGGGTTGCCATGGGTCGCAGCAGCCCCTAGCTTGCCCCTTGCGACCTCTGGCACTGTGTTTGCGACCCCTGTACTCAGAGTTAAAAAAAATCAGTGTAAAGAACACTGGGGAGGCTCACCCTTATAGTGCCAGTTAGACCCACCCCTTTAGCTCATTTTGTATTATGCTAATGGTAAATAGCAATGTAAAATTCATTATTATCATTAACAAAAATGCAGCAGTAGGTGCTGGAACCAGACCTTGTATGATAGCTCTGCCAAGTAAAATACAATTATTTTAAATGTATGTTGTGTGCATGTTAGGCAAGAGTGTGTTTGTGTGAAATCGCATGTATGTTTTAGCATGTTTCTCCGTGCGTGAGCATGTGTTTCTGCGTGTGTGGGTGTGTGGGTGTGTGTGTGTGTGAAAGTGAGTGACATGTAAAGATAATGGGTAATAGTGTCTGAGCTTGTCAGACTGATTCGATTTATGCTAAGTCTTGATAAAGTATTTATTTTTCAGTGCAAAACTTTTTGTAGGCTGGAAAGTAGCCCTAAGTAGTGCAGATCATACTTTGCCGTGCTTTGTGCTTCTTTTTAGCTTGGAGGCATGCCCTGTGTGTTACATGGGCATTCCCACACTACAACTCGGGGTTTTTGATGCAAAGTCCTACCAATTAAAATACTATACTGAGTTTTGCACTAAAAAATAAAACTATCTTCAGGCAGGCATTAAGTTGGAGAAATGTTTTCATGTCTTCTAAAAAAGTTTTAAAGTTTGTCTAGGCATGGTATTTTGTATTGGAAGGCTAACCTTGCTTGACATCGCAGGCACACGTTTGCACCACGGGGCACAGGGATGTGTGCATGGCAGCCTGTTTGTGCAGTAGAGCTGGTGAACAGAGCATCAGTCCCGCATCTCAGTAGATTTGGCTTTGCAATGCTCTCTTCCCCTACCACAATGCAAAGTAGCAGCTTTGGTTGCTGTGCTGCCTTCACTATTTTTGTGTAATCATGCCCCTAAGGGGCAGATGTATCAGCTATTTCAGAATTGCAAAATGGTATATATCTAAAAAATCGAAATGTTTTAGTGATTTCTTACTATTCCCTAGTTGGGAATAGCAAATAGTGAATCCGCAATTAAGGAATCATTTCCCAGTCAGTCAGTCAAAATACTTTATTCGATTTCATTAAAAATCATAAAAGATATAAAACATTTATGTACAGTTAAAAAGAGTTTAAAGCTTACGATTATAAACAGTACATTGGGTAAATATCAGAACATTGGGTCAGCGGTTGTGCTACATGAAATCTACAATTACAAAGGCTTCTTACATTACACTCAATAGCGCGTTACGTGATCTAATTCTAGACGCTGCTGCTAGGTAGTTTGCCATGCAAAATATGGTACGGATGTTACTCAGGGACTGGAGGTACAATAATGCAGGCCTCACTTGAATGAAGCCAGCTTCCCTTAAGATTGGCAACAGGTACTTTTTCCGTATCTCTGCGAACAGCCCACAAAACATAACAAAATGCATGGTATCTTGCGTTGAGAAATTATCACAAGTACAAGGTGATGCATTTTCTGGTTTTACCCATGTCTGATAGTTTCCCAGATAAAAATGAATCAAATTAAATCTGAGTTTGGTCAGTAAAAACCTATGAAATGGCCTAGTGCCAATGTTGAGGTAAGGCTCGAGCGAGTTGGAATTAGAAAGCAGATAGTGTGATCTAACTGTAGTTTTCTGCAATTCCAATTCCTCGCGGCCTAGGATTGCCCTCATCATAAAGTGCTTTTTTGACCAGTCTACGTCTTTCTTCCTGATGCACAAAGGAGAGGCGAAGAGTTCAGGGCGGCCCAGTTGTTCAAAGGACTTCCTCAAATACTCCAGCCATGGGACTTTTCTAGAGTGGTCTAGGGACATGACATCATTCATTATAGCGTGGTTAATGGTTAGTTCCTTATTGAGCCATGTTTTTAGCCAGAATGTTAAAGGTGCCAGGTTAAGCTTGTCCGTAACATAGGCCAGACCCACCTCCACATGGATTGAGAAAGTTGGGGTGGACTGGGGAACGGACAGTAAAGAGCGTAAGAACCTATTTTCAGCCCTCTGGATTGGTTCAAGGTGTACATAGCCCCATAGAGGTGAACCATACGTTGCTAGTGGGATGCATTTAGTGTTAAAAACCTTCAGTAGGGCATCCATTGGTCTAGACCCCAACCTTTTTGAGAAGCCCATAAGGGCCGCCGAGGACCTGGCCATAGATAGGCTCTTTGCCCTAACCTGGGGGTACCACGAACCCCTCTCATCAAAAAGCACCCCCAGGTAAGGAAAAGCAGCCACTCTAGAGACCACTTCCCCCTTACACCTGAAAGTTTTTGGTTTACCCTTGTTTCTATGGCATCCGACCACCATCGTATGGGATTTGTTCGTGTTAACCTTTAGGTCCAATTGGTCCATAAAAGCACCGAACGCGTCCAACAAACGCTGGAAAGCGTTGCGGGTTCGGGCTATAAGGACTGCGTCGTCCGCGTATAGGAGAGCAGGGATCTTACCATCTCCTACACGCGGGACGTCTCCTTCCACCTCTTCCAGATGTCTACCTAATCCGTTGATATAAATGGTGAAGAGGAGGGGGGCCAGGATGCAGCCCTGCCATACCCCTCGCATGGATTTAAATTGGGACGTACACCTTCCCTCGTTGGTGACTCTGACTGTGGCAAACAGCTCCTGGTGTAAAGACGCCAGGAATTTAACCAATGCCCCTTCTATCCCGATCTTTAAAAGAATAGCCCACAATTTAGCCCTGTTCACCAGGTCGAAAGCTGAGGAGAGGTCCATGAATGCCAAAAATAGAGACCCCTCCTTAGCCACCGTGTATTTAGAGATCAGCAGGTGCAAGTTGGAACACTGCTCCAAAGTGCCTCTCTTCTCTCTAAATCCATACGGGATGTTAGATAGCCCACCACATCTCTCGATACTATCCCTCAGTTTGACCAAAAGGACTCTGCCTAAGATCTTAATTGCAGAGTCCAGGAGGGATATGGGCCTATAACACCCCGGGTCATCACGCTGGCCCTTCTTAAAGATTGGGACTATCATAGAGGTGGCCCAGGAAATAGGTCGTGAGCTACCATTTGCGGCAGTGAAGACATTAGCCAGGACCCTAGCCCAGAGCTTAGGTGAAAATAAGTAAAAATCTGCAGGGACCCCGTCGGGGCCCGGGGCTTTATTCTTTGTCGTTGCTAGGATGGCTTTCTCCACCTCACTCGGGTTAAAGCACATAGGTTCAGCCTCGATGGCTAACATGGGGATCACTTGGCTATCAGTGTCCGTGTCTCCATGCACAGCTCTGAAGTGGCCCAACCATTTGTCATCCAAGATGACACAGTCCATGTCAGTGTTTGCCGAGTCTGAGAAGTAGGGCTGGTTGATTATGGCCCAAAATTGCCGGCTGTCCCATAGGACATCAGCGCGGAGTAAATTCTCCCAAGCAGCTTTCTTGATATCATCTTTCCTGGTTTTAAGGGCTTGCTTGTACTCCTTCCTTGAGGCGATAATGACCGCCCTATCCCTCGGTGAATGTTTTAGGGCTGATATTAAAGCTCTATGTGCCTTGGAGCAATTCGAGTCAAACCAGCGGCAGGGATTTTTGTTGCCATGCCTCGATCTCGTCATCAAATCCTGCGAGATTTGACTGCAGATTGCTTCGAAGGCCCCTATTATATCGTGATCTGGAGCCTTAGAATCCTGGCAAATCGCCATCTGTGGCTCAATTTTTGGTAGGAGCTCATCATAAAAGTTGTTCGGTGCCACATTTGCCCACTTTAGCCTTCTCCCCTGGTCCACCGTGCGTAAAGCAGGCCTCGGCTTACCAGGGCAGGGCTTTGGTCCCATGAAATTCCCCCAGAGCACATTAAGTGCAACAGGGTTATGGTCACTGTATGGAGAGGCAATTGTTCTATAGGAGGTAGCCCTATTTAGAATACCTGGGGACAAGAATATATAGTCAATGATGGTACCGGGTACCGAACCCTTATAGGTAATTGTTCTTGTCCCCCTGTCCAAAGGAATTGACTCAAATAGGTTGCAAATTGCCAACAGGTCTTCTAGCTCCTCTCCAGCTTTAGTATGTTCAAAGTGGGGAGGCTCTAAACCAGCTGCCCCCTCATATTGACTTAGGCCACACAGATCACTGCAGGGATGAATATTAAAATCGCCCAAAAGGACGAACTCAGAATTCATATTTCTATTTTGACTAGCAGTAATTAAAAATTATTCCAGGGTAGCGATATTGTTATTACCATTCTCCCTATTCCATGAA
Source organism: Lissotriton helveticus (assembly GCF_964261635.1). Taxonomy (NCBI): domain Eukaryota; kingdom Metazoa; phylum Chordata; class Amphibia; order Caudata; family Salamandridae; genus Lissotriton; species Lissotriton helveticus. The sequence goes on from NC_136070.1 coordinate 41,001,727, forward strand.
TTATAAAAATTTATAAAGATGGTTCACCAGGTGGGTGTGATTTCCCTTTCTACTACTAAGATATTGGGTGAGGCAGTTTTAACTGTTCTTAAGATCCCTTTAAGTTTTAATGAAAAGAGGAGTAAAAGGCCTCCCCTGGCTCTTCCGGCGTTACTGGGAGTAGCAGCGACGGCAAAGCTAGCGAAGCCATCAAGCCCAGTAATTTCTATGGGCCAGGAGGCTAATAGGAATGAATGGGAAGTTATTCTCAATTTGCGATTACCAATTTGAGAATCGCAAATCGAGAATAATTTCAAGGGTGCATAGGTGTTATAAGGACACCCTGCTGCACCCCTGAAATTCACAAGTGTGCGCATATGCCCTAAGGGCATGTATGTGCGTCACATGGCACCTTCACAAATGCAAAAAAAAGCATTTGTGAAAGAAATTGCAAATTACCACTACCTTCAAGTTGGTGGTAATTTGCGATTTTCTAATGAGAAATCGCAAAAATAGAATGCTTGATGCATAGCATTAAGGAATCGCAATTTGCGATTCCTTAAATTCTTACGCAAAATTAAGGAATCACAAATTTTGCGATTCCTTAATTTTGCTAGGCGATTTTGCATCATACATACCGTTTTGCAAATTTTTTGTCGCAAACGCTGCTTTTTTGCGAATCGCAGCGTTTCGACAAAAAATTCCCTTGATACATCTGCCCCTAAGTGTTGGTTAGCATGAGTGAATCAGAGTAAAAGTAACTGGAAAAAAAAAGAGAGCATGTGGGTGGAAATGAATGAGTATGAGTGTGAAGGAGAGTTAGAGATTATGAGGGAGTGTGATAAATAAAGAGTGAGTATCAGTAATCAAGCGTAACTGAGAGTGAGAATGAACAATTGAGTGCAAGCGTGTGAGATTGTGTGAGTGTGAATGAGTAAATATAAGAGAGCATGAGTGAGAATGTGGGGTTATGTCTTAGAGTGTGCCCTTGACCCTGGCACAATGCTGGAGCATCTTGCCTTAAAGTGGCACCATGCCAAAATTCTGTCACTGGCAGGAGGCAGCTCTTTCCATGATTGGCACCTGTGATGGAATGCTTGGGTATAAGGGCACATTCGAGGTTATTCTTGGTGTATGGGGGCTGCCATGACAGAATGTGGTCACTGGCATTCTGGATGGAATTCTTGGCATAGAGGCATCTGAAGACAACTGCTGGCATACTGCAGGGAAATCATGGCATGGAGGCATCAGTGGAAAAATGCTGGCACTGGGACATTTAAGGTTAATTTTTGGCATAAGGGAGGACAACCGTGGTATATAGAAGGGAACAATCATGACAAAATGCTGACCCTGACATACTGGAGGTAATCTTTGACAGGAGGGTCAGCTATGGCTTATGGACAGCACTAATAGTGGCATAATATTTGTCATTCCGGGACTAATGTGGTGCCCATGGCATATGGGGAACACCCATGGCATTATCCTGCACCTGGCACAATGGAGGTACATGTTGACATATTGGGGCACCCCTAGCACATTTTGGAAACATATGGGGTCAACTCTGGGAGTGCCAGGTTAAATGGGAAAATTAGCAAATTTATGTGAAACTGTACTTTAAAAATCCCTATCTGGTCATATTTTTTCAAACTTTTCTTTGGGGGGAGACTTCACTCCCTGGAACACTGCCTAGCCATGTCAGGCTCGCTCACTTTATTGGCTACTGTTCTGGGTAAGTATTATGACCCACCACTTTCACAAATCACAAACCACAACACCAAGAACAGAAGGTAAACAGTGTTTTGATTAGCACTATTTACAGCTCCCACTGGGACCACGACTAGGACATTGCTTGTTAGGTTTTGTAAAGTTAATGAATTCAGAGGGCAATGTACACTCACTCTTATGATTGAATTACAGCAACTGAAAGCAAACATTTTCTAACAAGTTGTTGTCATGTTCCATTTTAAAAAATAGATGAAAAATGAATTGCCTGGATAAAGCCTTCACCTCTGTAGTTCACTCGAGTGATGGAGCCTTGCAAATGATCTCAAACTAAAATGTATTAACAGTAAGGAACAATTTAGGTCAGTAATTGAGTTCATATCCAATAAACAAGCTCCTTCAATTAAGACATGTGGACTACTATTGTTTATTTAAATCTCCTTTTATTTCTCCCTGTGGTTTATCAACGTTTTTCACATTGTAGTTAGTTCCCAGTCCTGTTGAGTATTTTGTGGCATAATATCCCTTTCAGATGAACACACATATTTTTTTTTCTTTAGATATAGGTACAAAATACAGAGAAAAGCAGATCAGCAGTAAAATATACAATAATATACAGTCATTACGATGAATGCGATAAAGTGACATAGTGCATGAGACATATTCCAAATTGAACCAATTAGCAGCATTCACAGATTTTCCCCAAGAAGGAGTAGAGGTGAATCCATTTGAAACCAGGAGATGATAAAATGCTGTTGTGCCTAAATAGACCTCTTTATTAGAATAATAAAGGAAACATCAACTAAAAAGAGAAAGCTTGTGCAGACTACTTATAGCCGGCATATTACCTCTTACAAACAAGGGGCCTCATTTATGAGGCTGTGCGTCACTTTTACACCGCTGGTGCGTCACTTTTTGTGACGCACCAGTGGCGTAAAAAAGCATCTTGTTGCGCCATATTTACAAAGTGACGCATCTAGGTAGATACGTCACTTTGTAAACCACCTGCGCCACATTATACCTGCGCCAGGTATATTGTATGCAAGGGGGGCGTTTAGACGCAAGAAAGGGTCATAGAAGTGATGCAGTGAAATCTATAAGATTTCACTGTGCCATTTCTTGGCCGCTAATGCGTCAAAATCTTACCCCTGCTTCATGGCAGGCGTAAGACTGACGAAGGCACTAACAACATGGGACTTGCCCACGTGAAAGTACACATTGCTGGAGTTGCGTCACTTTTGTGACACACTCCAGCAATGCGTCACTTTTGCGCCTGCAGATATGTCAGAAATACTGACGTATCTGTAACTCCTTGCGACATGATGCGCCATATTATAAATATGACGCATCAATCATGTCGCAAGGAGTGTGCACTAAGAAGTGACGCATTGCTGCTTTCACGGAGCGATGCGTTATTTCTCATAAATGAGGCCCAATGTTTACTCCTCCAAATCACCACAATGAGATGAATACGTAAATAACATCTTTAAATAAAACTCTAGATATTTAAGCATAAAGTAAATGTTGATGGTCTAGAAACATCAAAGCAAGTCATAAAATCATTGTCCCTTCCCATAATACTGGAACCCAGTGGCAGCTCCTCCACTAAGGTGGTGGAATGTTGCCCCACTGCTATTTCAGCAGTGAAAAAAAGGAAAAATATTATAATAAAAGAACGTTATTATCATTTCCATTTCCATTTCAACAAACTTTATTTCGGTCATAAAATGCCATAAAAAGTAGAAATTCATTTACAATATACAATATAGCATTGATAAACAAGTTTTGTCAGTTCATTGTGGTGGAACGTCACCCCGCTGCTATTTCAGCAGTGAAAAAAAGGAAAAATATTATAATATTATAATAACAGAACGTTATCATTTCCATTTACATTTCAACAAACTTTATTTCGGTCATAAAATGCCATAAAAAGTAGAAATTCATATAAATATAGAATTGATAAACACGTTTTGTCAGTTTATTGTTTAAATATTGTAGTATATCCCAAAAAGACATTTTAGTAAGTCCAATGTCTTTATGCCAGTTAAAAACGAGGATAGCTAAAAACAGTTAAAAACTATTAAAGTTTAGCAGCTAGAAAGAACAAAAGTGCTGAAATGTGTTAAGAAAAGGCCCTTTGCCTGTGCCACATGGAATTAAGGAAGCGAGACACAGCAAAGACTATAGGGGGGTGCGTATCAGATCTTAACATTCTATACGCCTCCAGACACTGTGCGCATCCCATGTTTCTGCATAAGGGTATAAGCCAACGCCGCCTGGCAGATTTATAACCTGGGCAGAAAAAAAGGACATGTATGTCGGTCTCGTCAGGGCTGTTGCAGGCAGGGCACCCTACAGAGGGATCAGTTGTCCATTTATTCACAAAAGCATTGACCGGGAGTGTCCCTGTTCTAAACTGGAAATAAAGCTTCCTAGCCATAGGAGGCTGTATGTCGTCCAAGAAAGACTCAAAGAGGTACTCAGTTTTTATGTTAAGAAATTCAGCCGTTAGATGACCGTGTTTGGCGTTCACCTGCAGATCGACTAATATGTGTGCCCTATAGGCTGTGACAAGTTGTAGTTGTGATATTGTTAGGGTCTACCTCCGGATTGGACCACAGGTTGGGCATCCCTATTCTGGTACAAGTTTCTTTGATGTGCTTAAACCAAGGCGATTTTCACACCCCCGGTAAACCCAAGGCCCCCTTAAGTTCGTTTCGGTAGGATGCTAGTTCTGGAGTTGCCCACAGTCTGCCCCAGAAGGTCAGTGGTCTTAAACCTGCCTCTTCTGCAATTGGTTTGACTCCTAGATCCAGGCGCAGAGGGATGAGGGGAGTGCTTAGGGGTAAGCCCAGGAGCGTTCTCATAAATTGTTTTTCTGTTTTGGCCAATCTGCCAGAAGGGGGGTGGCCCCATAATTCAGCCCCATACATTGCAGCACTTCTCACTTGCACTTTCTATATTTCGACTAAAGGACCTGGGGGCATATTATCAAGGAGGTTTATCTCCGCTTTTTTGGCTTTAAAAGCCAAGAAAGCGGAGATAAAATGATCTCCCTATTACCTAGCTGTCGCTAACACCAGTTAGCGACAGCTAGTAGGAGATAGCGACCATCTTGGGCCCCACTTTGCATGTCAGTGATATTTATCACTAATGACATGCAAAGTGGGCGTGCCAAGATGTTAGCGACTGGAAACAGTCGCTAACATCGCTATCTCCTATTACCAACTTTTGGAGATATTCGCGCTAAGCGCGAATATCTCCAAAAACTAACACCTGCCCTGAGCAGTTCTTAGCCATGTTATCCAATGGGAGGTGGATAACATGGCTAAGAGCATTAGCTCGGTAATGCATGAATATCGCTGACTTTTCAGCGATATTCATGCATTGCGGCCGTTTTTTATCGCATTTGCGATAAACCTTGATAATAGCAAGGTTTATCTGCGATAATTTCTGACGATGCTTAGCGTTAAAAAATTCGTTGCTAAGCATCGTTAGCGATAAATATCGCTTAACGTTGGTAATATGCCCCCTGGTGGTTTGTATTTAGAGTTCCTATAGGATTTGGTAATTCTTCCCACCAACTGCGCTAGCCTCCAGCCTGCCTTGGCTAGTTGTGGGCCCCATTCAAATGTTTCGGACAGCATGACGCCAAGGTAATCGAAGACAGTCAACCTCTCTAGGAGAGCCCCATTTAGGAAGGGGTTTGGGCAAGATGTTTTGGCTGGATTTAAAACCATATATTAGGTCTTTGTGGCGTTAATCTCTAGCCCTCGATTTTTACAGAATATAGAAAACTATCTAGGATCCTTTGGATGCCCATGGGGGATTTGGACAAGAGCAAGGTGTCATCTGCAAACATCATTGCTGGCACCCTGCCTTGCTCCAGCTTTGGGACATCATTGTCCACCACTTTGTTTAATTGAGCCACCAGGGTGTTGATAAAGTGGGAGTCGGTAGGGAGCTGGGCTCTGTGATGCCAGCACATGGGAGGAGTGGTTTGCACTCTGCTAAGTGCACATGACGGTTTGGCCAGCCCTCAAGGGCCGGTCAAATCTTCATGCACTCTTGGCATGGTCTCCATTGGACTGTGTTGCACAGCGCCGTGGAGAACATGCCCAGGCAATGCCTGAGCGTCCAAACAGGAAGCTCAGACCAATCCCAACACTGCTCCTGCAGCATTGTGATTGGCTGGGAGAGACCAGATGCCTGGGTGCTTCCAGCAGGAGAGGCGTGCAGTGGCGCGGCAGAGAAGGTAAGCTTTTCTTTTATTTTAATCCATCTCCACCCACCTTGTTTCGAAGCAGCCACCACTAGTGGAACCTATATCGTATAATAATTAGGCGAACAATCTGAAAATAGCATCCTTAAAATACTACCATGCCTATTTCATACAAAGCTGGTTGGCAACAGGGCCTTTTTTCCGAAAGGGGAGAAAACTATGAGGTGCTACCATACTGAGAGTACACATGCCCAAGGCTCTAAAGACGAGCAAGCGCATAGTGCCAGGGCCAAACTTAGTAAATTAATTCTTAAAATGGCATGCAGTATGCTGCGATTCATGGTACGGTGAAATGCAATGTTCTGTTAGATAACCATGTCCCTGATTGATTTTCAATTACCTCTAAAAGGTGCCATTTGGCCAGAAACATCTTCAAGCCCCCCACACGCTTTGCATATGCCTCTTCAAACTTCTTGGTGTGCACCATTTTTTCTCTGCAACCCTGTACAGTTGAACCCAAACATGTGCTGCAATTTTAGGTAATAAGGGAACAGGCTATGGTTAGCACAGTTTTTATTTGATTTATTTTATTTTTAGTGTTTTCTATAGCGCGAAGATGACCCAGTGTAGGGTATCAGAGCGCTTTACAGTAGGGCTTCATCAGTCATTAATGTTTCACACTTCAGCTTAGCATATAGACATATATACATACAATAATACAGTTGCCGTGGCGCCGTTAAAGTACAGGATCATCTTATAGCATGACCCAGTGTGGTGTAGCGGGGCTCTTTAAAATAGTGTTTCATCTGTCATAAAGTTTTACGCTTCAATTTCGCAAAAGTGCGCTACAAACAACAGGGTTAAACCCAATAGAGTCACTGGGACCTGGGTAATTGTTGATATGGACAGAGGGGTCCCTGACTAAAAGAATAATTTATATAGAATATAGAAATTTAAATAGACATTTCAAAAGAATCGGGTTACAATGTTTTAATTCACAAAGCACCTACATTCACCATTTCATGGTTACTCAGTTTTTGAAAAAATTATTATTCATTTGGTTCAAAAAATTGTTGGTGCCCACATCGGAAAGGGAGGGGAGTGCTGTGAGGGATTTAGGTGAACAAAAGTGAAATGCAAAACAGTAATCAATTTTTTACACCATTGGTCCGTAATCATATATACATTCTACACTGGTCTCCCTAAATCGGAGCCACATTAGAAATTAATTCGTCACTGTTTTATTACAAAACAATATCTCCTTATCAGGCTGTGTGAATCCTAAATGACCATAGGAGTAAGAACATGAAGGTAGTCTACGTTTCGACCCTATGTCGGTGTAGGGTAGTTCGCCCTTACAAACGGGTCTTCAAAATGGGGAAGAGCTCAGAAGGGTATTAATTAATTAATTTTAATACCCTTCTGAGCTCTTCCCCATTTTTGTTTCTTACCCTAGGAGGCATGCCCACCGCCCCCCTGTCCTGATGAAGTGTGTGAACTCGAGTTTCCCTACTTTATTTTCCCTTGCAATATTATATTGTGCGAACTCGACAACATGGCATGAGCACAATTTACATTACAGAAGAACACATTAATTTGTGGTAGGCACGGGGAGACAAAGTGATTTGCCTGGAATCCAGGATGTTGAGCTGATGCCGCGATTCGAACGTAGCTCCCCAGCTCTAAAGTTCGCAATTCTAGAACTTGTGGCAGGAGGTGTGTCTAAAAGTGTATGTCGGTGCTGGCCATCTATGAGAGAGACCTGTGCATTTTTCAAATGGGTGGTGAAAAAATATGAGTATGTTGCTGGAAATGTGGGCCGCCGTGCCACCAATGTACTTACTGGGGCAGGGTAAAAACCCATTACTCCGCAACTTTCTTTCCGCATACCATCACTCCGCATACTTTCATTACGGAAGTACCATGACTCCGCAATGCCATTATAACGCATACACAACAATGATGGACAGAATGTGGATCAATGTCACACATTCACCCCAGTCCAAAGATCTGGGCCCAAATCCATCGTTTTTCCACTCCACACCACCCTGGGTTAGACAATGGCGATATGCAAATCAGCGCTGACCCTGTGCCCCATGGGACAGTCCAGTCCGAACTACAAAAGCCATGTCCTTCCCAGAACGGAAACAAGCATACGAGGACCGGCCCGGTTTCGAGGTAACACCTCTCTTCAGCCCGGCTAGCTTGATTCCAGTGGTGTGGAGTGCCTGGGACTCACGTCTGAGCATCCCCAGTACACTTAGAGCGGTAACTGCAAACACAACAATGATGGACAGAATGTGGATCAATGTCACACATTCACCCCAGTCCAAAGATCTGGGCCCAAATCCATCGTTTTTCCACTCCACACCACCCTGGGTTAGACAATGGCGATATGCAAATCAGCGCTGACCCTGTGCCCCATGGGACAGTCCAGTCCGAACTACAAAAGCCATGTCCTTCCCAGAACGGAAACAAGCATCCGAGGACCGGCCCGGTTTCGAGGTAACACCTCTCTTCAGCCCGGCTAGCTTGATTCCAGTGGTGTGGAGTGCCTGGGACTCACGTCTGAGCATCCCCAGTACACTTAGAGCGGTAACTGCAAACACAACAATGATGGACAGAATGTGGATCAATGTCACACATTCACCCCAGTCCAAAGATCTGGGCCCAAATCCATCGTTTTTCCACTCCACACCACCCTGGGTTAGACAATGGCGATATGCAAATCAGCGCTGACCCTGTGCCCCATGGGACAGTCCAGTCCGAACTACAAAAGCCATGTCCTTCCACGAACGGAAACAAGCATCCGAGGACCGGCCCGGTTTCGAGGTAACACCTCTCTTCAGCCCGGCTAGCTTGATTCCAGTGGTGTGGAGTGCCTGGGACTCACGTCTGAGCATCCCCAGTACACTTAGAGCGGTAACTGCAAACACAACAATGATGGACAGAATGTGGATCAATGTCACACATTCACCCCAGTCCAAAGATCTGGGCCCAAAGCCATCGTTTTTCCACTCCACACCACCCTGGGTTAGACAATGGCAATATGCAAATCAGCGCTGACCCTGTGCCCCATGGGACAGTCCAGTCCGAACTACAAAAGCCATGTCCTTCCCAGAACGGAAACAAGCATTCGAGGACCGGCCCGGTTTCGAGGTAACACCTCTCTTCAGCCCGGCTAGCTTGATTCCAGTGGTGTGGAGTGCCTGGGACTCACGTCTGAGCATCCCCAGTACACTTAGAGCGGTAACTGCAAACACAACAATGATGGACAGAATGTGGATCAATGTCACACATTCACCCCAGTCCAAAGATCTGGGCCCAAATCCATCGTTTTTCCACTCCACACCACCCTGGGTTAGACAATGGCGATATGCAAATCAGCGCTGACCCTGTGCCCCATGGGACAGTCCAGTCCGAACTACAAAAGCCATGTCCTTCCCAGAACGGAAACAAGCATCCGAGGACCGGCCCGGTTTCGAGGTAACACCTCTCTTCAGCCCGGCTAGCTTGATTCCAGTGGTGTGGAGTGCCTGGGACTCACGTCTGAGCATTCCCAGTACACTTAGAGCGGTAACTGCAAACACAACAATGATGGACAGAATGTGGATCAATGTCACACATTCACCCCAGTCCAAAGATCTGGGCCCAAATCCATCGTTTTTCCACTCCACACCACCCTGGGTTAGACAATGGCGATATGCAAATCAGCGCTGACCCTGTGCCCCATGGGACAGTCCAGTCCGAACTACAAAAGCCATGTCCTTCCCAGAACGGAAACAAGCATCCGAGGACCGGCCCGGTTTCGAGGTAACACCTCTCTTCAGCCCGGCTAGCTTGATTCCAGTGGTGTGGAGTGCCCTACACTTAGAGCGGTAACTGCAAACACAACAATGATGGACAGAATGTGGATCAATGTCACACATTCACCCCAGTCCAAAGATCTGGGCCCAAATCCATCGTTTTTCCACTCCACACCACCCTGGGTTAGACAATGGTGATATGCAAATCAGCGCTGACCCTGTGCCCCATGGGACAGTCCAGTCCGAACTACAAAAGCCATGTCCTTCCCAGAACGGAAACAAGCATCCGAGGACCGGCCCGGTTTCGAGGTAACACCTCTCTTCAGCCCGGCTAGCTTGATTCCAGTGGTGTGGAGTGCCTGGGACTCACGTCTGAGCATCCCCAGTACACTTAGAGCGGTAACTGCAAACACAACAATGATGGACAGAATGTGGATCAATGTCACACATTCACCCCAGTCCAAAGATCTGGGCCCAAATCCATCGTTTTTCCACTCCACACCACCCTGGGTTAGACAATGGCGATATGCAAATCAGCGCTGACCCTGTGCCCCATGGGACAGTCCAGTCCGAACTACAAAAGCCATGTCCTTCCCAGAACGGAAACAAGCATCCGAGGACCGGCCCGGTTTCGAGGTAACACCTCTCTTCAGCCCGGCTAGCTTGATTCCAGTTGTGTGGAGTGCCTGGGACTCACGTCTGAGCATCCCCAGTACACTTAGAGCGGTAACTGCAAACACAACAATGATGGACAGAATGTGGATCAATGTCACACATTCACCCCAGTCCAAAGATCTGGGCCCAAATCCATCGTTTTTCCACTCCACACCACCCTGGGTTAGACAATGGCGATATGCAAATCAGCGCTGACCCTGTGCCCCATGGGACAGTCCAGTCCGAACTACAAAAGCCATGTCCTTCCCAGAACGGAAACAAGCATCCGAGGACCGGCCCGGTTTCGAGGTAACACCTCTCTTCAGCCCGGCTAGCTTGATTCCAGTGGTGTGGAGTGCCTGGGAATCACGTCTGAGCATCCCCAGTACACTTAGAGCGGTAACTGCAAACACAACAATGATGGACAGAATGTGGATCAATGTCACACATTCACCCCAGTCCAAAGATCTGGGCCCAAATCCATCGTTTTTCCACTCCACACCACCCTGGGTTAGACAATGGAGATATGCAAATCAGCGCTGACCCTGTGCCCCATGGGACAGTCCAGTCCGAACTACAAAAGCCATGTCCTTCCCAGAACGGAAACAAGCATCCGAGGACCGGCCCGGTTTCGAGGTAACACCTCTCTTCAGCCCGGCTAGCTTGATTCCAGTGGTGTGGAGTGCCTGGGACTCACGTCTGAGCATCCCCAGTACACTTAGAGCGGTAACTGCAAACACAACAATGATGGACAGAATGTGGATCAATGTCACACATTCACCCCAGTCCAAAGATCTGGGCCCAAATCCATCGTTTTTCCACTCCACACCACCCTGGGTTAGACAATGGCGATATGCAAATCAGCGCTGACCCTGTGCCCCATGGGACAGGCCAGTCCGAACTACAAAAGCCATGTCCTTCCCAGAACGGAAACAAGCATCCGAGGACCGGCCCGGTTTCGAGGTAACACCTCTCTTCAGCCCGACTAGCTTGATTCCAGTGGTGTGGAGTGCCTGAGACTCACGTCTGAGCATCCCCAGTACACTTAGAGCGGTAACTGCAAACACAACAATGATGGACAGAATGTGGATCAATGTCACACGTTCACCCCAGTCCAAAGATCTGGGCCCAAATCCATCGTTTTTCCACTCCACACCACCCTGGGTTAGACAATGGCGATATGCAAATCAGCGCTGACCCTGTGCCCCATGGGACAGTCCAGTCCGAACTACAAAAGCCATGTCCTTCCCAGAACGGAAACAAGCATCCGAGGACCGGCCCGGTTTCGAGGTAAAACCTCTCTTCAGCCCGGCTAGCTTGATTCCAGTGGTGTGGAGTGCCTGGGACTCACGTCTGAGCATCCCCAGTACACTTAGAGCGGTAACTGCAAACACAACAATGATGGACAGATACCGCTCTAAGTGTACTGGGGATGCTCAGACGTGAGTCCCAGGCACTCCACACCGCTGGAGTCAAGCTAGCCGGGCTGATGAGAGGTGTTACCTCGAAACCGGGCCGGTCCTCGGATGCTTGATTCCGTTCTGGGAAGGACATGGCTTTTGTAGTTCGGACTGGACTGTTCCCATGGGGCACAGGGTCAGCGCTGATTTGCATATCGCCATTGTCTAACCCAGGGTGGTGTGGAGTGGAAAAACGATGGATTTGGGCCCAGATCTTTGGACTGGGGTGAATGTGTGACATTGATCCACATTCTGTCCATCACTGTTGTGTTTGCAGTTACCGCTCTAAGTGTACTGGGGATGCTCAGACGTGAGTCCCAGGCACTCCACACCACTGGAGTCAAGCTAGCCGGGCTGATGAGAGGTGTTACCTCGAAACCGGGCCGGTCCTCGGATGCTTGATTCCGTTCTGGGAAGGACATGGTTTTTGTAGTTCGGACTGGACTGTTCCCATGGGGCACAGGGTCAGCGCTGATTTGCATATCGCCATTGTCTAACCCAGGGTGGTGTGGAGTGGAAAAACGATGGATTTGGGCCCAGATCTTTGGACTGGGGTGAATGTGTGACATTGATCCACATTCTGTCCATCACTGTTGTGTTTGCAGTTACCGCTCTAAGTGTACTGGGGATGCTCAGACCTGAGTCCCAGGCACTCCACACCACTGGAGTCAAGCTAGCCGGGCTGATGAGAGGTGTTACCTCGAAACCGGGCCGGTCCTCGGATGCTTGATTCCGTTCTGGGAAAGACATGGCTTTTGTAGTTCGGACTGGACTGTTCCCATGGGGCACAGGGTCAGCGCTGATTTGCATATCGCCATTGTCTAACCCAGGGTGGTGTGGAGTGGAAAAACGATGAATTTGGGCCCAGATCTTTGGACTGGGGTGAATGTGTGACATTGATCCACATTCTGTCCATCACTGTTGTGTTTGCAGTTACCATTATAACGCATGGCATTACATTTTATATGCTTTTACCACGCATACATTTACAACGAAATTCGTTGTAAATGCATGAATGGTAAAATCATGTTTTTTTTAAATTTGGATAAGGTAAGTATGGGTATAGGGGAATATGTTTTGGGGTACTGAGGTATATGTTTTTGGGTGTTTGGGTATTTTAAGGGTTCAGATATAGTTTTGGGTTTTGGGGTACAGGGGTATTTTTAGGGTTCAGGGCTAGGTTTGAGGGTATAGGGGTATTTTTAGGGTTCACGGGTAGGTTTGGGTTTTGGGGTACAGGGGTATTTTATGGGTTCAGGGCTAGGTTTGGGTTTTGGGGTACAAGGGTATTTTTAGGGTTCAGGGCTAGATTTGGGTTTTGGGGTACAGGGGTATTTTAAGGGTTCAGGGCTGGGTTTGGGTTTTGAGGTACAGGGGTGTTTTAGGGTTCAGGGGTAGGTTTGGGTTTTGGGGTACAGTGGTATTTTTAGGGTTCAGGGCTAGGTTTGGGTTTTGGGGTACAGGGGTATTTTTAGGGTTCAGGGGTAGGTTTGGGTTTTGAGGTACAGGGGTATTTATAGGGTTCAGGGCTAGGTTTGGGTTTTGGGGTACAGGGGTATTTTAAGGGTTCAGGGCTGTGTTTGGGTTTTGAGGTACAGGGGTATTTTAGGGTTCAGGGGTATGTTTGGGTTTTGGGGTACAGGGGTATTTTAAGGGTTCAGGGCTGGGTTTTGGTTTTGAGGTACAGGGGTATTTTAGGGTTCAGGGTTAGGTTTGGGTTTTGGGGTACAGTGGTATTTTTAGGGTTCAGGGCTAGGTTTGGGTTTTGGGGTACAGGGGTATTTTTAAGGTTCAGGGGTAGGTTTGGGTTTTGAGGTACAGGGGTATTTATAGGGTTCAGGGCTAGGTTGGGTTTTGGGGTACAGGGGTATTTTTAGGGTTTAGGGATAGGTTTGGGTTTTGGGGTACAGGGTATATTTGTAGGGTTAAGATGGGTTAGTGTTTAAGGGTGTTGGGGTATTTTAAGGAGTAAGGGTGGGTTATGATTATGGGGTGCAGGGGTATTTAAAGGGAGCAGGGTGGGATTAGCACACGATATGAGACACGGCATGAAGGGCGGAACGTACCACACGCCCCCAGTGTTTGTCACGCCCCCAGCAAACGCCCACAGCAAAACACAGACACGCCCACAAGGGACTACTTTGCTGGCACGGTTCTTTTACCTTTTAAATGTATACGGTGGGCGTCTGCATAGCCTATGTCCTTCTACTGCAACTGCCCTTTCCAACGCTGTATTGGGTGTTGTGATTGGTGCTGTGGTTCCTGAGATTACCCGCCTCCAAGGTTTGGGCTCTCTCTTTATTATATTAGTATAGAGTATAGATGGGAGGTGGATATTCAGATTAAGTCCCCATTAGCGGTAATGCCTGAATATCGCTGGAATCTGTTAAGAAAGGTACCAATTACTTAGCTAATATACTGAAATATTCGGGCAGAAATCTGTCATTTCCACACTCCTTTGCAGTTGCCATTTTTTAAAGTGATTCATAAACCTCAGCCGTCATTATTTTACCTAGAATTGCCTCAACTAGAGAGTTTGTTAGTTGGGGTAATTGTACAGAGCTCTAGTATTGTTCTGTGCTGGACAATGGAAAAGAATACTGAGATTGATATGTACTTCTGTAGTGATGCAGAAAGACCTGAGCTACTTCATCCTGCTCTGTTACCATCTTATTAGTAGATGAATTCTCAATTTGTCTGATTATTTATTTGTCCAACTTAATTCGAGCACACCAGGCTAAACATGTACCTATGTGCTGGTTCTCCTGGTAGAGGTGCTGCTGATAAGCATTAGAGTTGTTTATTTCCTCGATAGTAAAGAAATCTCTAAGATTTTATTTCTCCCTTCATAATCTATCCTCAGAAAGTCCCAAACCCCTGCCCCTTGCTGGCTCTTAAAGCATTACCTACTGCTAGGTTCAATCCCGCTATTTTTCAGACCCGCTCTTTGTCTTGATTTTCCTTGAAAGCAATATGTACTTGTAAGCAATACGTACTCATGCTGAAGCCTTGAAGGCCTCCCATACTGAACAATGCAAGGCGGTATTTCTATTGATGAGTAAGTACTTTGCAATAAACCCTTTCATCTATCCCAGCCACTCTTTGTTTGTTAGGAAAGTCATATCTAGCTGCCACCTAGACCTCTCTCCACTGATAGTACCCAGATCTACCACAACAGAACTTCCCAAGTGATCGGAGAAGGCATTTGCCCAGGTATCTGACCCTAACCTTTCAACTGCCCAGGAAACTAAAACAAAATCAAGACGGCAGCAAAGTGAAAAGCAAGTGTATTGTGAAAAGCCCGGGTGATCTGAACGCCAAGGAGCTTCCAATTGAAAATCCAGTTTCAAGGTATCTATCACTTTTTTTGTCTTATCTTTGTCAGATGTATCTAATGCCAGTTCCTGAATGCAATTGAAATCTCCCCCAAGGATCAAAGGGCCCTCGGCCCCTATTATGATATTATGAATCTGTGATAATGCCTCAATATCATAGCTAACAGGGCCATAATAATTGATCAAATTAAGTGGGACCCCATGAACAGAAACTTTCAGTCATAGCCACCTACCTTGAGGATCACAAATCACATCCCTAACAACCTAATCAATACCCTTCCCTTAATAAATTGCTACACCCTTTATGGCAGTCCTGCGGAGGAAAAAAGCTTAGGGATATTTCTTTGGAATAAAAATCTTCAAGTATTACTCTTGAGGTGAGTCTCGTGTAAAATAAATTACAGCAGGAGCAAATTACATCAACCATCTTATCAAGCTCCCGTATTTGTGTTTATTTGAAATGTCATTACTGTTGCAGAAAAATACTCCTAAACTTATGTATTTAATGAATTAATTATGGTGCCATTTCTACTCTTTATATTCCTGCCAGCAACTGCTACCCAGCTACTTTACTCCTGCTCCTTTTCATTGAATGTATACCTACCCCACCCTGATACCCACCCTTAAAAACCCAGTTAACCCCTGCACTGCCCATCCAATCAGGGAGGAATTACCCACACTACCCCCTCCCCACCACAGCCATGATGCTGCACCCTACTGCACTCACAATCCAGCTGAAATGCACACCCACCCCACAAACAAAACAACAGAAAACAACAAAATAAGAAAAAGAGAAAAAACAATCAAGATGACAGTAAAAACACTTGATTTGATATTTTCTGCCGGAACTCCTGAGCCTCTCCAGTACTAGCAAAAAGATAAAAATGTCCCTGCACTAGCACCTTCAATTTGGTCTGTCGCACAATGGATGTCTGAGCGCCCTGAGTGACAGAGAGCTGTTGATGCTGCCATATCTGCAAAAATGCGGCACTGGGATATGTCCTGGTCAAGAAGCTTTTCTTCTAAATTGCCCTATTCAAAATATGCTCCTTAATACGATATTAAGAAAAGTTTGACAAAATGGTGCATGGATATTTTGAGCTAGAGCAGCACTGAGCCAGAACACGATGGGCCCTGGTAATGGTCAAATCTGCAGCAAATTCAGGAAGTACATTGGTTTTAATAAAAGAATCTACCCATTGGTATACTTGCTGGCCTTCACTCCCCTCGGGTATGCCCGCGATACACAAAATGGAGCACTGTGTGTAGTTTTCAAGCTCCTCGATTTTAGTTTCCGAAAAACCCTTCTTCTTTTCGATTTTGCTTGCTACCAAATTCACATATTGACCCTGAGCTCGAATAAGGAGATGCCTGCAATGAAGGAGGGAATGAAAAGGCAAATAAATCTTTAGCAAATTATTTCGACCTAACTGCTGGTGGTACCAGTATTTCCTGTGACTGTAACTGATGCTATTTCTACTATTGAGGATTGACTTGAATCTATTAAAGCAGGTCCAGTTGATTTTCCTTTGAAAAACAGAGGGTATTCCTTAGTTTTGACCTGACCAACATCTACGTCTGTGGTGCTCCTTGGTAGCGTCTCATTATGCAGGTCTGATGAGTCAGTCCTCATGAAAGAATGCTGCAAGCCATTTACTGTACACTTTGATTGTTGATGATATGGTCCAATACGAACTCCTTCTCACGCCCACTCTAACTGCTGATCGCTCTAGCACTGCGCTGCTGCTATTTTGGAGTCCATTCTCAACTGCAGGCTATGATTAGACCGGGCTACGACTGACTTTACCTGCAGAGCGTGCCTTTTCATTCGATGGGAGGGCGTAGATGAGGCAATGGTATTGACCGTTGCATTTGATGCCTTGGTATACAGATTTTTCATACTCTGGATATGCGGTGCCGCCCTAAGCAGCTGGGTACAATTGAATAATGCCTTCCTGCAGTTTCTCAGTTTGCGCCTCAACAACCCCCTGCCACTTGATGTATGCCCCTGCACTGGGCAACCGCAAGCCACAACAGCGCGCGCTAACCCACCCCAACTCCTTGTGGCCGGCTGCGCTCACCTTAGTTCATGGGAGTTAGGTCACCAGAGGGGGAAAGAAAATGCCCCTGCAGGGATGCTCTGTTCTTGGTAGATTAGTAGTTCAATAGGAAGTGGTCCCGGGGCTTACTATACTGGCTGTGGACACCGTCTTCCTTTGCAACCTCAGCCCCAATGTTCGCATTTGTAGCTCCACACAACCTCTATGACTTGGACATGAACCGCCACTTCATGTGGGGTGTGGCCAGATCGTAAAATGAACTAGCGGCAGAACATGTGGATTACACCTACCATCTTGTATCGTACTTGTTGTTACTTGCATGCATCTTGCTATCTCATTTACTCATATATACGGGCTCCTGGGTGACGCACCTGCGTGCCGGTTTGGGCATCGAGGCCATTGATGGTTGTTTGGCGGCCTTCTCTTCCACCCCTAACTATTTTCTCTCCTGATGAGGGAAGTTATCCTGAAACCCGAGCCATGTCTCGGGCGATATCCAAAAACCCGGGACATGTATCGGGTGTAGAGATCATTAGTTCAACAAGTACCTACTTGCACCCACTGGGGTGAACCACTCAAGAACTCCATGTACCAGAGTCCCTAGGGGCGATCCGGAGGAGGGGCTAGCGGTGTGCGGTCCATTGCGATTGTTTCTACAAATTGGCTCCCTTGAGCTTTGAGCCGACGGGCTCCTGGATGATGCACCTGCGTGCCGGTTCGGGCATCGAGGCCATTGACGGTTGTTTGGCGGCCTTCTCTTCCACCCCTAACTATTTTCTCTACTGATGAGGGAAGTTATCCCGAAACCAGAGCCATGCCTCGGGCGATATCCAAAAACCTGGGACATGTATCGGGTCTAGAGATCATCAGTTCAACAAGTACCTACTTGCACCCACTGGGGTGAACCACTCAAGAACTCCATGTACCAGAGTCCCTAGGGGCGATCCGGAGGAGGGGCTAGCGGTGTGCGGTCCATTGCGATTGTTTCTACAAATTGGCTCCCTTGAGCTTTGAGCCGACGGGCCCCTGGACGACGCACCTGCGTGCCGGTTCGGGCATCGAGGCCATTGCCGGTTCTTTGGCGGCCTTCTCTTCCACCCCTAACTGTTTTCTCTACTGATGAGGGAAGTTATCCCGAAACCCGAGCCATGTCTCGGGCGATATCCAAAAACCCGGGACATGTATCGGGTCTAGAGATCATCAGTTCAACAAGTACCTACTTGCACCCACTGGGGTGAACCACTCAAGAACTCCATGTACCAGAGTCCCTAGGGGCGATACGGAGGAGGGGCTAGCGGTGTGCGGTCCATTGCGATTGTTTCTACAAATTGCCTCCCTTGAGCTTTGAGCCGAAGGGCTCCTGGACGACGCACCGGCGTGCCGGTTCGGGCATCGAGGCAATTGACGGTTGTTTGGCGGCCTTCTCTTCCACCCCTAACTATTTTCTCTACTGATGAGGGAAGTTATCCCGAAACCCGAGCCATGTCTCGGGCGATATCCAAAAACCTGGGACATGTATCGGGTCTAGAGATCATCAGTTCAACAAGTACCTACTTGCACCACTGGCGTGAACCACTCAAGAACTCCATGTACCAGAGTCCCTAGGGGCGATCCGGAGGAGGGGCTAGCGGTGTGCGGTCCATTGCGATTGTTTCTACAAACTGGCTCCCTTGAGCTTTGAGCCGACGAGCCCCTGGACGACGCACCTGCTTGCCGGTTTGGGCATCGAGGCCATTGACGGTTGTTTGGCGGCCTTCTCTTCCACCCCTAACTATTTTCTCTACTGATGAGGGAAGTTATCCCGAAACCCGAGCTATGTCTCGGGCGATATCCAAAAACCCGGGACATGTATCGGGTCTAGATATCATCAGTTCAACAAGTACCTACTTGCACCCACTTGGGTGAACCATTCAAGAACTCCATGTACCAGAGTCCCTAGGGGCGATCCGGAGGAGGGGCTAGCGGTGTGCGGTCCATTGCGATTGTTTCTACAAATTGGCTCCCTTGAGCTTTGAGCCGATGGGCTCCTGGACGACGCACCTGCGTGCCGGTTCGGGCATCGAGGCCATTGACGGTTGTTTGGCTGCCTTCTCTTCCACCCCTAACTCTTTTCTCTACTGATGAGGGAAGTTATCCCGAAACCCGAGCCATGTCTCGGGCGATATCCAAAAACCCGGGACATGTATCGGGTCTAGAGATCATCAGTTCAACAAGTACCTACTTGCACCCACTGGGGTGAACCACTCAAGAACTTCATGTACCAGAGTCCCTAGGGGCAATCCGGAGGAGGGGCTAGCGGTGTGCGGTCCATTGCGATTGTTTCTACAAATTGGCTCCCTTGAGCTTTGAGCCGACGGGCTCCTGGCCGACGCACCTGCGTGCCGGTTCGGGCATCGAGGCCATTGACGGTTGTTTGGCGGCCTTCTCTTCCACCCCTAACTATTTTCTCTACTGATGAAGGGAAGTTATCCCGAAACCCGAGCCATGTCTCGGGCGATATCCAAAAACCCGGGACATGTATCGGGTCTAGAGATCATCAGTTCAACAAGTACCTACTTGCACCCACTGGGGTGAACCACTCAAGAACTCCATGTACCAGAGTCCCTAGGGGCGATCCGGAGGAGGGGCTAGCGGTGTGCGGTCCATTGCGATTGTTTCTACAAATTGGCTCCCTTGAGCTTTGAGCCGACGGGCTCCTGGACGACGCACCTGCGTGCCGGTCCGGGCATCGAGGCCATTGACGGTTGTTTGGCGGCCTTCTCTTCCACCCCTAACTATTTTCTCTACTGATGAGGGAAGTTATCCCGAAACCCGAGCCATGTCTCGGGCGATATCCAAAAACCTGGGACATGTATCGGGTCTAGAGATCATCAGTTCAACAAGTACCTACTTACACCCACTGGGGTGTACCACTCAAGAACTCCATGTACCAGAGTCCCTAGGGGCGATCCGGAGGAGGGGCTAGCGGTGTGCGGTCCATTGCGATTGTTTCTATGAACCGCCACTTCATGCGGGGTGTGGCCAGATCGTAAAATGAACTAGCGGCAGAACATGTGGATTACACCTACCGCCTTGTATCGTACTTGTTGTTACTTGCGTGCATCTTGCTATCTCATTTACTCATATGTAAAATGATGAACACATAATTTTTCATGTAATACTAAGAGAAATGACTAAAAATCCCCTTGCATATCACATCAGTACCATAATACATGTGGTATATAAATAGACATTTGTATATGTTGTGCTATTATATTATTCATGCTTTTAATATGGAACTTCAGAGATGTCAAATATTGTGATATCATCAGGGTTAAGGGTATATAACATCCCTTCCTGGGGTGACTGAGGGTCACAGATAATATTATGTCACTTCCTGTGATATCATTATGGTCAAGGGTGTGTGATGTCACTTCCGCTACCCCTGACATTTTGGATCCTGAAGCTGAAAAACTCAGTGAAGTTGACAGGTTTTGGTGACTAGCCATCTAGATTCATGCTCGAGAGACAGTTTAGGACCTGTTGTTGTTTGCAGCCACTGATGATGAAAGCACATTCTGATTTAAAGGGCTCTGCTTGTGGTAGCCTTGGACATCCAGGCAAATGATGGATGTCTTTGCCAGAGGGGACCTCGAGGTGCAAGCAGATGTCATCCTCCTAGGGGTGACTTTCAGTCTCTCTACCAGCCTTCAGGACTCCTAGTAGCTGTATGTATAGGTTAGAGGTCACACGTGGACCAATGGGGGATCCTGAAAGGTACGGGGATTGTCTCACATCTGCGTGACCTCCCCTCGACCAGCTGAGCTCTGCTCTTTAGGTTACCTCTTCTGGATCAGTTCTAAATGTTGACCATTTTGCTGTTGGGAAAAGCAATTCTGCAGCTGTCACTTTGAGTTTCACAGTGAGAACATGACAAACTATTTTCAGCTGGACACGTCCGTTTCTAGCCCTGCGAGCATTATTCTTCCTTTCACCCTTAGTTTTTACCTGGGGTGGCACAGCAGCTGCAATAAGCGATTTTATTTTTGTATATAGGGCTTAGCATTTTAGAGAAGTGTAAAAAAAACGCAAAAATGTGAGTCAGAAGGGCAGCATGCACACTAGAGTGTGAGCATGCTTAGCAAATGGTACCTCATTTCCTAGGACAGAATCACACTGGAGTCCGAGCATAGTTTACAAATGCTACCTCAGTCCCTAGCAAGGAGCACACTGGAGTGCGAGCGTGGTTACCTAATACTGCCTCAGTCCCTAGCACAGAAGCACACTGGAGTGCAAGCATGGTTTGCTAATGGTACCTCAGTCCCTAGCACAGAAGCACACTGGAGTGTGAGCGTGGTTTGCTAATGGTACCTCAGTCCCTAGCACAGAAGCACACTGGAGTGTGAGCGTGGTTTGCTAATGGTTCAGGTCTCCGAATAGGATGTAGTCCGTGGAGGCGAGGGCGTGCATGCTGATGAGGTCGGCGAGGGATTCACTGAACTGTGGTCGGGGTCCTGGGGGTCTGTAGACGAGGGTTCCTCTGAGGGTGGTGTTGGTATTGACATGGATCTGGAAGTGTAGGTGTTCGGCCATGCTGAGGAAGTCTTCGGTGCTTGTTGAGATTCTGGTGTTCCTGTGGATGATGGCGATTCCTCCTCCTAGTTTGTTGTTGTTCCGGTCCCTGTGTGTGATCTTGTAGCTGTCTGGGATGGCTATGGCTATGTCTGGTTCCGAGGAGGTGTCAGGAAGGCGACGTCCGGGGCAGAGGAGTAGAGCAGGTCCCAGAGTTCGACTACTGGAGTGCTAGCATGGTTAGCGAATTCTACCTCAGTCCCTAGCACAGAAGTGCATTGGAGTGGAGCATGGTTTTCTAATGCTAACTCCACCCCTAGCACGGAAGCACACTGGAGTGCGAGTGTGGTTTGTTAATGCTAGCTCAGTCCCTAGCACAGAAACACACTGGAGTGAGAGCATGCTTTTCTAATGCTAGCCCGTTCCGGATGTATGATGTTACAACGCATACTTTTACAACGCATACCTTTACAACACATTTTTTACAACACAACATCCTTTACAACGCATGCCATTACGAATTTTCTGAAAACTACCTTTACAACGCATTCCATTACAACGCATACTACCTTTACAACGCATATCATTACAACGCATACCATTACATTGCATGTATGGTAAGTATTGGATAGTGTAGGGGTACAAATTACTATTCTAACTCCAGGGGGTGCAACAGTAGGGTAAGTGTTGGATAGTGTAGGGGTAAATATTACTATTCTAACTCCAGGGGGTGCAACAGTAGGGTAAGTGTTGGATAGTGTAGGGGTAAAAATTACTATTCTAACTCCAGGGGGTGCAACAGTAGGGTAAGTGTTGGATAGTGTAAGGGTACTATGCGTAGTAATGGTATGCGTTGTAATGGTATGCGTTGTAATCACTGCGTTGCAATGACATGAGTTGTAATTGTATGCATTGTAGTGTCATGCATGGCAATGGTTGCGTTATAATGGCATGCGTTGTAAGGGATGTTGCGCTGTAATGACTGAGTTGTAATGGCAGTGCGTTGTAAAAGTTGCGTTGTAAAGTTTGTTTCCCCTCAGTCCCTAGAAGAGAAGCACACTGGAGTGTGAGCATGGTTTGCTAATGGTACCTCAGTCCCTAGCACAGAAGCACACTGGAGTGCGAGCGTGGTTAGCTAATACTACCTCAGTCCCTAGCACAGAAACACACTGGAATACCAGCGTGGTTAGCTAATACTAACTCAGTCCCTAGCACAGAAACATACTGGAGTGCGAGCATTGTTTGCTAATGGTACCTCAGTCCCTAGCACAGAAGCGCACTGGAGTGGAGCATGGTTTTCGAATGCTACCTCAGTCCCTAGCACGGAAGCACACTGGAGTGCGAGTGTGGTTAGCTAATTCTACCTCAGTCCCTAGCACAGAAACACACTGGAGTGTGAGCATGGTTTGTTAATGCTACCTCAGTCCCTACCAAACAAGCACACTTTCGTGCGAGCATGGTTTGCTAATGGTACCTCAGTCCCTACCAAACAAGCACACTTTCGTGCGAGCATGGTACAATGGAGTGGGGCGTGGTTTGTTAATGCTACCTCAGTCCCTACCTAGCACAGAAGCACCCTAGTGTGCGAGCCTGGTTAGCTAATGCGACCATAGTTACTGTCACATAAGAACACTGGAGTGTGAGCGTGGTTTGATAATGCTACCTCTGTCCTTAGCACATAGGCACACTGGAGTGCGAGTGTGGTTTGCTAATGGTACCTCAGTCCCTAACATAGAAGCACATTTGAGTGCGAGCGTGGTTAGCTAATACTACCTCAGTGCCTAGCAAGGAGCACACTGGAGTGCAAGCATGGTTTGCTAATGCTACCTCAGTCCCTAGCACTGAAGCACACTGGAGTGCAAGCGTGGTTAGCTAATACTACCTCAGTTCCTTGCAGAGAAGCACAACGGGGGGTGCAAGCGTGGTTAGCAAATACTACCTCAGTCCCCAGCACAGAAACACACTGGAGTGCATGCGTGGTTTGCTAATGCTACCTAAGTTACTGTCACAGAAGAACACTGGAGTATGAGCGTGGTTTGTTAATGCTACCTAAGTCTCTAGCACAAAAACACACTGGAGTGCAAACATGGTTTGCTAATGCTACCTCAGTCCCTAGCACAGAAGCACTCTGGAGTGCAAGCGTGGTTAGCTAATAGTACCTCAGTTTCTTGCAGAGAAGCACAACCAGGGTGCGAGCGTGGTTAGAAAATACTACCTCAGTCCCTAGCACAGAAACACACTGGAATACCAGCGTGGTTAGCTAATACTACCTCAGTCCCTAGCACAGAAACACACTGAAGTGGAAGTGTGGTTAGCTAATACAACCTCAGTCCCTAGCACAGATGCACACTGGAGTGCGAGCATTGTTTGCTAATGCTACCTAAGTTTCTGTCACAGAAGAACACTGGAGTGTGAGCGTGGTTAGCTAATACTACCTCAGTTCCTTGCAGAGAAGCACAACGAGGGTGCGAGCGTGGTTAGCTAATACTACCTCAGTCCCTAGCGCAGAAACACACAGGAGTGTGAGCGTGGTTTGTTAATGCTAGCTCAGCCTGTAGCACAGACCACACTGGAGTGAAAGTATGGTTTGTTATTACTACCTCAGTCCCTAGCATTACCTGCACGCTCCAGAACAAGCATGGCTTGTTAATCCTGCCTCAGTCCCTAGCACAGAAGGCACGCTTTACCTTGAGCATGGTTTGATAATGCTACCTCAGTCCCTAGCATTGCATTCACTCTTCAGAACGAGCATGGTTTGATAAGCCTAGCTCAGTCCCTAGCATTCCATGCACGCTCTAGAGCGAGCATGATTTGATAATACTTGCTCCAGTACAAGCTTGGGTTTTGTCAATAGAAGGGGGGTGGAAGCACACTGCCTCACATCCCAGCACTCAATTTGCCCCAATGCATACTGAACATCATCTACGCCATCTTGCAGACTCACGTATGAGCATACACGACAGCCATTTTAGGTACCATGGTCTCCCTGTTCACGATCGCCCGTCAGCACATTTCCCTGAACCTTGCAAGCCTTCCCTGCGCACCCTGGCTGCCCCCGCACTCACATGCACAAGTCATGAACCCTCCCCTCCCATGACTCTGTCTCAGGGAATCACACCCCGCGCCTGACCAACACCTCCTTTCCGTCCATGAATACCCCTCCTTTGATGACCCCTTCCCCTGAGCCCGACTGCCTGTACGAACCGCTGGTCATCCTTTAGCCCGAGGATACAGTTTATTGCCCACTACTGTATGCACTCGCTTTTCCTGAAAGGAGCCACTATTGATCATGACCTCCCCACCCCCTGAGATTCGATCAGGCGCACACATTCCAAAGGAATCGGCAGAACACTCAGCTGCGTGATAGCCCCCTCCCAATCATATGAGGGGAAAGGGCCTCTACTGTTGTCATGTGTTGGAAGGGGCCGGAACTGGGGGGTGCCGGGATGTCGCTCTCATACTTCACAATGTCCTTGTTGTAATAAAGAACGTTCACATGTCCTAAACCAGTGTATAAAAAGACCAGGTCTCAAAGAGGCTGAGAGAGCACCTCGAGACGATACCTTGTTGTCTGATCTGATGTGTTCTACTCCGTCGGAATAAACTTGTTTCCTGTCTTCCTGTCTCCAGCGCCTGCCTCTTTATTGAATAACTTCGTATGGTATTAGAGGCGTTTTTACGCCGGGCAAATTTAACTTAGGAAACATCTACTGAAATCGCCTGACCATTTTTTAATTGATCTTTAACAATTGGCGTCCCAAACGCGGGGCCCATCAGCGACACGTGGATCCAGTGGGAGAGGTCCCGACGACAGAGTGAACGACTGCAACGATCGGGAGAGCTCCTGTCCGATAGACCCTCGTCTGACAGCCGATCATCTGAACTTCACTGATTCCGAGCAGACCTCTCCCGAGTGATCTACGGTCCTGACTGGGAACCACCAGGAGTGCCGCGATAGCAACAGAGAGTAGAGGACGATCAGGCGCTGGAAGCGGAAGACGAGAAACTGTCCATGCGGTCCGGGTAAGGTCGTGACACACGACAAATTGCGAAATTGATTGATTGATTGTTTGAAAATACTAGTATTACTTATTGATTGTCTCTGAGAGATTCTCTATTTGCAAACAAGCAGAGTCGCCATACTCTGTTTAGTCTTTGCAGATAGTGAAGGATAGGTAACGCGGACTTTTGTCCCCCATTGTAATCTGCCGTGCCTATTTTTCTCCCCATTGATTGATTGTTTGAATCGAGCATTGAATTGTTCGAAGTTGGTTCTCTTAAGGATCTTCTCTGCCTGCAAACGGGGAAGAATAGGAATATTCTCTCTCCCTTTGCCGATAGTGAAGGGTAGGTAACGCAAACCTTTAACACGTCGTGCCTATTTCGTTCCTCATTGATTGAATGTTTGCCCGAACATTGACTGTTTGGGAATTGGTTCTTTTTGGAGGTATTCTCTGTTTGCAAACAGCGTAGAATAGAATATTCTGTCCAGTTTTTGCAAGTAGTGAAAAGATAGGTAGTGCAGGCTTTTGCCCCCCATTGTAACCCGTCATGCCTATCTTCTCCCCATTGGTTAGTAGTTGGGTCAACCCGGACCGCTTATTAGAGATGAACCATCCAGCTCCACTGGAAGGCACCCCTAATAAGGACATGTTTACTAAGCAAGGACTAGTCGCTATAGCTTATAGTAAGTTATGGCATAAATATACAAAAAAGGATCCTGAAAGTCAGTGGCCACTGATAGGTTCTTTTGATGAAAATAAAATAAAAACACTAGAAGCAGCAGTAAAAATAAACAAGGCAACGCCCACTATGCTCGATAGTATTGGCATGTGGCGCAAAGAAGCAGAACAGCGAAGGAAAAGAGAAGAAGCAAAAATAATGAAAGAATTACGAAAAGCAGCCCATCTGGCCGCAAAAGAACTAGATGAAGAAATAAGAAGAAGAGAGGAAGTTAAACAAACACAAGAATCAGGACTGGCAGGCCAATGCCCTGTCAGGACCACCCCTACGCTCTACCCGGAGATGCCCTCCAAACAGCGGGCAAATGACGAGTTACTGCTCGGTCCTCCAATTATCTACATGCCTCCTCCATATGCTCCCTGCCAACCTCTAGCACAACACTCACCAGTTCAAAGTGCAGGCGTGGGTGACCCTAGAGCTAGTGCCCCGACTCTTACGGCCTTCGCACCAGCCGCATTGGTAACAACACCAGATGAACTCGAGACTGGCAAACAGCTAACAGCCAGACCAAATAGGTTGAGCAAAGATGAGCGGGATGGAATCGACCAGATAGCAAAGACCCTGGTAGAACGGAAGGAGAGCGAAGAATATACGATGAATATGCATAATTCACATGCCGGTAGTCACAGACGGCATTTCATTTTACGGTTCAGCTACCACACCCTGAACGCATATGAGGATAGGTACCAGAATAAGGGTCCTGCAAAACTGACGACTCTATATAGAAGGGTCGATGTTGGAGATGGGACTGAGAGCGATGTGACGGACCTCTTCATGCAAACGCTTGAGGTCTTCCGCCACCTCACGGAACAGAAACCAGAGGTCAAGATCACAGTCCCTGAGACGATTGAGCCCTCATTAGAAGCAGCCAACACTATGATGCCTATCAGAGAAGCCGCCCCCTACTGGGTTCCCCCAAGAGGTCAGGGAACAAACGATGATATCAACCACGCAGATGCAAAAGGGAGGGTTGTGTACAACTGGGTTTACCAACCATGGGATCGGCAAGATATTTTAACTTTTAGGCAAACCCTGCCCGATTTAAGAAAGAACCCTACAGCATTTTATACCGAACTAGGCACAGCCTTGGGCTCAACCATAATGACTCTATCGGACATTGATTTGTTTTTCGGGTTGTGTCTGCCGGCTGATGTGTGGAAGCAAATCCGGAAAGCCGACCACACAGATCTGTTCGGACACACCTGGAAACAACGCACTGAACTAGATGGGCAGCGAGAGCCCGGAAAGAAACCTGTAAAAGACATACTGGAACTCCCCGACAAAATAGTGCAGAAGCTAAAGACGTTGATCCCAGAAAAGAAGGTAGACTGGTCGGTAGTCACGGCTTGCCGCCAGAAACCTCAGGAGGACGTATCAGAATACTTCTCCCGATTTGAGACGGTTTTCTCCGACTACAGTGGCCAAGACATGACCACCGCAACCGGACAACACCTATACGTGCAAAACTACGTAAAGGGGCTATCGCAAGAGGTCTCCCAAAAGTTACAGACGAGTGAGAGTAGTTGGGGAGCCTCCAAACCTGCAGCTATCCTTCAGATGGCTCAGTATTATGCACACCAAAAGAACGAGAACGAGAGGGTGAATGAGAAAAAGAAAAAGGACTTAAAGGAACGAGTGATGATTGCTCAATTACATGAAGTGACTACAGGAAGGGAACGGTATAGGGGAAACTACCAGTCGAATGCCCCTAGGAATTCGCCCCCTAGAGACCGCAACCCCACACCAGGCGCTCCACGAACCGACCTCGATGAGAACCAGTGTGCATTTTGCAAAGAATTTGGACATTGGAAGTCTCAATGCCTAGCCCTTCGGGAAATGATTAAAAATAAAGAGACAAGGGACATGACAACTGGCCCAAAAACTGGAGGGCAGGGACGAGGGCAGACCCGCGACACCACCAATGACCGACCTGGCAGACCAAACACATTTGACCGCCCCCGACAGAATCAGTGCCAACAGTCCGATTGCAACAATGCTCATGACTTTGCATAGGACTGCCAGGGGCAAGGGAGGGATCCAGTCGAGCTCTGTGTTGACCAGCAAGGTCCTTACGTCACTGCTAAGGTCCTGGGTACAAAGTCTCCATTTTTGGTAGACACTGGAGCGACACGTAGTGTATTATCAAAACGACTGATTCCAAGGGCACCCTTGTCTGGCTCACACATTACCTCGATAGGTTTCGATGGAACGCCCTCCACTAATCCCCTGTCTGTACCTATCTCCTTTGACCTAGGAAACAATCCCACTGACACCATGTTTCTGCTCTCCTCCAACTCCCCTGACGCCATTATGGGTATTGATTTACTGAAACATTTCCGCGCTACTATTAGGTGTTCCCCGGATGGAGTCCGAGTCATCCTGTACGACAACCCGAGCATGTCCAGACCCTACCCCGCACGACATATGTACACCATAGCAGATGCTGACCTATCCTTGCTCGATACCCTACCCCTGTACCTATGGGCCAGAAACGACTCGGATGTAGGACGAATGATGATCGATCCTGTACACATAACTGTTCGACCAGATGCAATACTCCCGAAACTCCCACAGTACCGGATATCGCCCGAAGGCGAGAAGGCATTGGTAGCGATTATTCAGTCCTTGGTAGATGCAGGAGTGGTAGAGGAAGTGGTTAGTAATGTCTGCAATAGCCCTATCCTACCCATCGTTAAGAAGCAAGGTGAGGGAGATGAGAAAGCGTACCGCTTCATCATCGACCTGCGAGAAGTCAACAGAGTGGTGGTGCCACAGTACGCCGTAGTCTCAGACATCGCCACCATTCTGACTCTCATCCCGTCCACTGCCACCACCTTCACCGTTATTGATCTTAAAAATGCATTTTTCTCTATCCCCATCCATCCAGACAGCCGTTATCTCTTCGGCTTCACTTTAAAAAACCGTTCATACCGATTTTGTAGAGCTCCCCAGGGCTACACTGAAAGTCCCAGCATTTACAGCCAGGCCCTCAAAAGACAGCTGGACGCCGTCCAGCTACCAGATGGAGTGGTGTTGATCCAATATGTCGATGAGATCCTTACATACCTAGGCCATCTCCTGTCCAAAGAAGGGAGGAAACTTACGCCCGACCGAATCCAAACCATCCTAGACACCCCCATTCCTAAAACACAGAAGCAAGTCCGTTCATTAGTGGGCCTTACTTCTTTCTGCCGACAATGGTTACCAAATTTCAGTCTCATTATAAAACCCCTACTTTCCCTGTTGGCCAAAGATGTTCCGTTCCCACTCCCTTGGACTCCCGAATGCCAAGCATCCTTTAAGGAGTTGCGGGATGCCCTTTGCTCGGCACCCGTTCTAGGAACACCAGATTACTCCAAGCCCTTCTCCCTCTTCACTCACGAAAGGGAGGGATGCGCATTGTCTGTTCTAACTCAGCCCATCGGCGCCAAACAACGCCCTTGTGCCTACTTCTCTGCCACTCTTGATCCAGTCGCCAGAGCTCTACCTGCCTGCCTTCGAGCAGTAGCCGCTGCTGCTGTCTCTATCCGCCAGAGTGAGGGAATTGTGCTTTCGAACTCTCTCACGGTATTAGTGCCCCATGCAGTTGACACCCTTTTGAACCAGACCAAGACTCAACACCTGACTAGTGCACGACTGACAGGGTACGAATTGACTCTACTTGCACCCCACTCCACCCTGAAGAGATGCACGACATTGAATCCTGCTACACTGTTACCCTTGCCCGAAAATGACCCCGATGTGCCCCCTATACACGACTGTGTGACCCTCACGGACGAACAGACTAGGAGTAGAATTGACCTCCGAGACATTGCTTTTACAGATCCTGATGGAGAACTATGGGTAGATGGCTCTTGTATCAAACTCCCAAACTGCACCACTTCTGCTGCCTATGCGGTAACGACAGCTCGAACAGTAGTTGAAACAGCTCGCATCACACAACGATCCGCACAGGCAGCAGAACTAATTGCCCTCACACGAGCATGTATCATAGCAGCAGGAACCACGGCAAACATTTACACGGACAGCCAGTACGCCTTCGGGGTGGTTCATCATTTTGGGCTCCTGTGGAGTCTACCAACCTACCTACTTGTCCATGTATCCTTCTGTCTACCATCCTCCTTACCTCCTCCTCTGTCTATCATTCAATGTAACCCATCTACTTACTTCTATGTCTAACCTTCAGTCTACCAACCTACCTATCTACTTTGCTGTCTACCCTTCAGTTTACCAACCTATCTAGCTACTGCTCTGTCTATCATTCAGTCTACCAACCTACCTACCTACTTTTCTGTCTATCCTTCAGTTTACCAACTTTCCTACCTATTGCTATGTCTACCAACCTAAACTACTTAATTTTGTCTATCCTTCAGTCTACCAACCTACCAATCTGCTTCTCTGTCTATCCTTCAGTCTGCCAACCTACCTATCTACTTCTCTGTCTATCCTTCAGTCTAGCAGCCTACCTACAAACTTCTCTGTCTATCCTTCGTCTACCAACCAGCCTATCTACTTCCCTCTCTTTCCTTCAATTTACTAACCTGCCTACCTAATGCTCTGTCTATCGCTCATTCTTCTAATCTACCTGTCTATCTTTCAGTATACCAACCTACCTATCTACTTTTCTGTCTATCCTTCAGCTTAATAACCTACCTATCTACTTATTTGTCCATCCTTTAGTTTACTAACCTTCCTATCTACTTCTCTGCCTACCCTTCCGCCTCCCAAACTACTTCTCTTCTGTCATTCAGTCTACCAACCCACCTATTTACTTCTCTGTCTATCCTTCAGTCTTCCAACTTACCTATCAACTTCTCGGTCTATCCTACAGTTTACCAATTTACCTACCTGCTGCTCTATCCTTCTGTCTACGAACCTACCTATCTCTTTATGTCTATCCTTCGGCCTAACAAATGACCTACATACTGTATCCTTCAGTCTTCCAACCTGCCTATATACTTCTATGTCTATCCTTCAGTCTACTTACCTACTTATCTACTGATCTGTTTATCCTTCTGTCTATCAATATACCTACTTCTCTGCTATCCTTCAGTCTACCAGGATACCTATCTACGGCTGTCTATCCTTCAGTCTACCAGCCTACCTATCTCCTTCTCTGACTATCCTTCAGTCTACCAACCTACCTATCTACTTCTGTCTATCGTTAAGTCTACCAACTTGTCAACCTACTATCTACCAATCTACCAACCTACTTATCTACTTCTATGTCTATCCTTCAGCCTACAAAACTACTTCTCTTCTTTCCTTCGGTCTACCAACCTACCTATCTACTTTTCTGTCTACCCTTCAGTCTACCAACCTACGCACCTACTTCACTATCTTTCAGTCTACTAATCTACTTCTCGGTCTATTTGTCAGTCTACTAACCTACTTACCTACTTCTCTGTCTCCCAACCTACTTACCTACTTCTCTCTCTATCCTTCAGTTTCCCAACCTACCTATATACTTCAATGTCTATCCTTCAGTCTACCAGCCTACCTATCTACTTCTGTCTATCCTTTAGTCTACCAACCAACCTACCAAATGCTCTGTCTATCGTTAACTCTACCAAACATCTTCTCTATCTATCTTTCAGTCTACCAACCTACCTTTCTACTTCTCTGTCTATCCTTCAGTCTAACAACCTACCTACCGACATCTATCCTTATCCTACAGTCTTCCAACCTACCTATTTACATCTCTGTCTATCCTTCAGTCTAAGAACCTACCTACCTACATCTATCCTTATCCTACAGTCTTCCAACCTACCTATTTACATCTCTGTCTATCCTTCAGTCTACCAACCTGCCTACCTAATGCTCTGTCTATCTTTCAGTCTACCAAACATTTTCTCTATCTAGATTTCAGTCTACCAACCTAGCTACCTACTTCTCTATCAATCCTTCACTCTACCAACCTATCTATCTACTTCTCTCCATCCCTCAGTCTATCAACCGACCTATCTACTTTTCTTTCTATCCTTCAGTCTACCAAACTACCTATCTACTTCTCTGTCTATCCTTCAGTCTACCATCCTCCCTATATCCTCCTCTGTATATCCTTCAGTCTACAAAATAACCTGCCCACGTATCTGTCTATCCTTCAGTCTACCAACCTTCCAATCTACTTCTCTGTCTATCCTTCAGTCTACCAACCTATCTACCTACTCGTCTGTCTATTCTTCAGTCTCCCATACTACCTAGATACTTGTGTCCCTGTTGATCACTCTACCAACCTACCTACCTACTTCTGTCTATCACACAGAAAGGCCGGTTCAATCACGGCAAGCGATCCCACCTACTCCAGAACAGCTTCCGACACAAAGGGTTCAGAGGATTCACTTCTGTCTATCTTAAAGTCTAACGTCCTGCCTACCTACTCCTCTACCTATCCCTTAGTCTAACAATCTAAATACCTACTTATCTGTCTATCCTTCAGTCTACCATCCTACCTACCTTCTTCACTGTCTATCCTTCATTCTACCAACCGAAGTACCTAATTCTCTGTCTATCCTTCAGCATACCAACCTACCTATCTACTACTCTACCTATCTTTCAGTGTGCCAACCTACCTACCTATTCTTTTTCAATCCTTCAGCTTACCAACCTACTAACCTACTGCTCTGTCTATCTTTCAGTCTAGCCGGAAGCAACACATGTAGGGTGGGTCCTGCTGCCAACCGTCGGCCGGAGATCATCACATAGGGTGTAGCCGGAGGAGAGGCCGAGGCCGACGGGACCCAGCCAAGGGGACTGCTACGACAACCCTGGAGAGTTGCAAGGGGGGGGAATGTCCGTGTCCTCGACCCCCCCCTCTCTCTCCTAGTCTGGACCAGCATCCATGGAAGGCCTGGGAGTGGAGAGGCCACTACACGAAAGGCCCAGGAGAGGCGCCACGCGCCAAGGTCTGTCCCAAGGATGGACTAAGGGACCCGTTCCTGGGGCCGTGGCAAGGAGCGTCCGGCCACCATCAACCAGAGGCCCGGCCCAAAGACGGACGGGACGTTTCTTTTTTCTTCCATAATGGCAGCGACAACACTGGGGGGGATGTCTTGCACATGCCTCCGACCCCCCCTCGTCCTCATCGCCTGGTCCGGCCATAACAAATGTCAAGCGAGGCGCCGTGGGGTGCACCGGGAGGGAGAGGCGGCGCGAACGAGCCTCTCCCACCTCCTCAGGTGGAGGCTCCCCAGCTGCGCCCTCAACGCACCTCGCACCCGGCAAAGGGTTCGTCCACTCTTGCGGTGCAGCGACGCTCCACGCACCCGGAAAAGGGTTCATCCACTGTGGCGATGCTGCAACACCTCGCCCGGCAGGTGGGAGCCCGTCTGCTCATTTGACCCCGCGATCGCCGGTAGCTGCCGAACTCTCAAAATGGCGGTCTACTTTACAAGAGCGGGCCCAGCATGAAGGAATGGCCCGGTCACCTGTTGACTCCACCATAAAGGTTCTCCTCGTCCCTGAAGATTCTAGAGGAGCCGCGGGAGTCCCCGACCCCCGCAGATACCCCCCGATGGGGAATGACTGCCATGATTGCCCACGGAACGATGGAAATGTAGCCGCAGGACGTCGGCGCTCCCATGCTGGCGCCAGCTTCAGTTTGAATGACTACAATCCTGCAGACTACAGTTCGGATCAGTTCCGGTGAAAGCACAGTATGACACGGTAGGAACATTGTTGCCTCCCTCCCCTTTTGATTGATGGTTCAGACCACCGATCCTTTCTTTTTGCCCTTTAATGGAACTTTTGGACTGCCAAAAGAAGCTCTGGGCCAACCACGAGTTAGTAGAGATTTAGACTATGCCTGCTTCTGCCTGACCGCACCCAAAATGGCGCCGATGCAAATGAAACTTTCAACTCCTTGTTGTACCCCGATTGTTCAGCCCTGGTATCATGAGATATGTATGCAGGTTTTTTTAACCACATGGATTGATATAGGATGTGTACTGATTATATGTTCGGACAATTAATTGATTCAGGATGTGTACTGTCAGTTCGGGAAATGAATTGATATGGGATGGGTACTGGTTATATGTTCGGACAATGAATTGATATTGGGTGGGTACTGATTATGTGTTCAGACGGTAAATTGACATCAGATGGGTATTAATTGAACATTCGGACAATGAATTGTTGTTAAGTTTGGCGCATCACGATTATTGAAAGTTGGAAGCCCAACACTCATGACACTCGCTCACACTGAAGTCTCGACATGATTTTGTTGCACTTGTCGCACTTTTAGATTATGAAATAAACGATCACCGACTCCATTAAAGTTTTCTGCTAATAAGTATCCCCACATATAACAGTTCCAGCCTGCTCCGTGGCCGGCCCACGGGGTTGTGGGCCCGTATTTATGCACCGACATTCTTATTAAAGATTTTTTTGAAAAAGCAAACGTAGTTGTCACGTGTGAATTAGTAAGTTTCGAATAAATGACCACTGTTTAAAGGATTAAAAAGTATAGTACGTAGAAATATTGCAAAAATGAAGGGTCCAAGTTTTCGTTGTGTGCGTTTTTCCTTTTTGTACAGCCAAAAAGCAACCGCTAAAAATCCTGGTGTTTAGCCTATACTTTATGTGCTACCTGTATAAAAAGAGTCACACTAACGGTCCACCGGGGCTTAAACGCCCAGTTGGCAGGGACTGCATCCCGTGGAGATAGGCCGAGTATGCAGTAAGTAAAAGCCTTTCTGGGTTTATGCACGCTAATGTGTCTATCAATGTAGCCCCTGCCCCCTTCTTTTTCCCTCTCTCTGCAGGTCACATCGGAATATCGATCAATGTATGAAAACGGTGATCTAGCGGACGAAGAGACGGGAAAAAGGGTTTGATTATGGTACCTAACCGCAACAAGCAAACCATGACTATTTTCTCTCTCTGAACTTAGCGCCTGGGAGGGCAGCCTGAAGGGGAAACCACAAAATATAACTTCGCTTGGCACCCCGAATAGTACAACTAAAATGACGTGCGCTAATGAATAAGCACCCCACAATTAACTAAATAGGGAAAGTTTAAGGAAAATTCCGAGGTAAGGATTACACAAGTACCCTCCGACGGGAGGACTAGGGATATTGCCGATACTTAAAGACCTACTACCTCCTTTTCGCATCCTCATAGACAAGTAACTAAAAGCTGCCCCATTGTTCTCCAAATGACACCAACTGTTGTCTCAGCCTGGAAACGCATTTGCTAAAAATGACTCGAATAAACCACCGTGAGCATTAGCCCGACCAGGTTAGTTCATGACCAATTGCCAAAGGCGTAAGTGTGTACAATCAAAGCCACCAGTAAGGGCAGCCGACGGTTCCCTCTTTCCTTGTATGGTAACGTTGTGCCCCTCCCGGCACAACACCTAATTGGGTTTCCTCGAACACAAAGGTGTTTGGAAAAATTGACAGGAACTAAAACGACTGTAACTTGCCATATTACTACCTCTCCTTTCTGCAAAACAATAGAACCCGAGTTGGTCATGAAAGAAAGGACGGGTCAGACGACTAACGTCCCCTAATCTGGCCTTTATAGGGGGACTATAACGTCAATGGCCTCCTGTTTCCCAGTTCGCTAAAAATGCAATTCCCAATGCACAGATTACTTCGCTCCTCTGCACTTAAGTGTGGATGTCCAGAGTACCCCACTTCTCCCGATCGACCCCAGCTCCCTGCCCAAAGCGGCCCCGTTTCCCCCGATTAACCCCAGCTTCATGTCATCTACCCTCGAAAGCGAAATTGATGACCTTGATTAACGTTCACTCCCCAAGAAGAGCATGTTTTACGTCCACCCCCTCCCCCTTCTTCATGACGATAACGCCCCACTTACAAGAGTTAGCCGACCCCGAAGGGAGATGTAAGATTGTCGATGCTTGGGTTAAAGGGAAGGGCGAGTCTCTACATAAGGACTCGATTTTGAGTTTGATATAATACACTGTGTATAAAGGTCCAATTTCTCTCCACGTACCTCACGAATGAGCGCCGAACAGGGTTATGAATTCCATAGCAATGCACTGCTACAGGCTCCATAAATGACGACTTCTGACTGTGACCGATGAACTTATCCCCCACCTACAGAGGAGTGGGGACGGTATTAAGATGTATAATTGAATCTCCTGCCAGTCTTTCTAAAACTTTGTTTTTATACTCATTCAAAGATATAATAACCGGAGGAGAGGAGCTGGACGTGACGCACAGCCTGGCCACAGATCATGAAGCACATGTGACCGCAACCAAAGGTGGAGCCGCAGAGCAATGAGACGCGGGACGAGGCACAACTCTCAAACTCGGCAGATGAAGGAATGAAGGGCTGCCTCGAAGCCCTCGACTCGCTGACCCACTTGTGCCTGAAGTCCCCCGTCCCCTTTTGAGTCCGACTGTTGGGCTTGCCTGCTCGTTGTCCTTTGCTCCCTTGGTCCCTTGGTGTGTTCAAAGATCTGGCCCCACTCCGCCCTCTCTTCCCTCGATTATCCAACAAACTCACCCTTTTCGCATAAACTTTTGACTATAGAATGAGGTTTTGCCACGGAAAAAGAAAAGACACGCAGGTGCCCAGCTTGAGGCACCCCTAAGAAAATAAGTTGGAAAACAGGACTGTGATCTAACAGCAGAGGACTGATCGCACCCTGCAACGTGTAAGGATGAATCCGAGCTGGACCTATAGCTCCACCGCCGGTGCTCAGCAGCGCCAACAAAAGAAGACGGACTCTGTTGAAAGACATTGCGACAAAGACCCTCCCCCTTTCCAGAACTTTCTACTCACCCCTTGACTAATTGCTTGTATCGAATTGAATCCGTCCCTCAACCATTTTTGTATTGCTTTCAAAAATATTTCATCGGTCACTCAAGTCCAAAAGTCTCATATAGCACTTTTTACTGTATGTTGATGTAATCGGAGAGAAAGTCTGAACTTGATTCTGTAATGTTTCGGACCCTCTTTTCTTGACTCCGACTAAATATTATGCCGATCTCTAGGCTTGTATGAAGAACCCAACAAATGTAAATTAACATGTAGTGCATTCTGCCTATCGCATCGACTATGTAGAAATTGAACTTGCTTATGTAAAAAAGCGGCGACTGTTGAAAATAGCAATGTGTATGTACATAAGCGGCGTTCATTTGTGTTCACAGTACCCCTTGTTGTAAGCAGAACAGATATCGCTAAAACACTGACTGTGTTATCCCGCTAGCATAGACCCATGCACACACGTACACGACAGCCATTTTAGGTACCATGGTCTCTCCGCTTGCGATTGATCACCAGCGCCCCTTCCCTGACCCTGCAAGCTTCCCCCATGTACCCTGATCGCCCCCGCTCTCACATGCACAAATCATGAGCCCTCCCCTCCCACATGACTCTGTCTCTGAGAATCGCACCCCGCGCCTAACCAACACCTCCTGTCCCTCCATGAATACCCCTCCTTTGATGACCTCTTCCTCTGAACCTAATTGTCCACATGGACCGCTGGTCATCCCTTAGCCTGAGGATACAGTTTATTGCCCACTACTGTATGCACTCGCCTCTCTTGAAAGTAGCCACTATTGATCATGACCACCCCACCCCCTGAGATTCGATCAGGCGCACACATTCCAAAGGAATCAGCAGAACACTCAGCTGCGTGACAGCCCCCTCCTATTGTATGGAGGATAAGGGCCCCTACTGTAGCCACGTGTTGGAATTTCATCACACTTCACAATGTCTTGATTGTAATGAAGGATGTGTGTGCCAATAACCTGTGTATAAAAGACGAAGCCTCAGAGAAACTTGTTAGAGCACCTCCCGAAGACACTATGCGAGTGTCCCAAATGACAGGCTCTCACTCATGAGTAATAAACTCTGTTCTTGTTTTCCTGCTTCCAGTGCCCGTCTCTTTATTTGGTAATTATGCAAGATGGGAACTAAGAGTCGCCCTGCACCAGCAGCCTGGGCATCGGGTGCGATATGGGCTGACTTTTCTACAGTGCTGTGTAACTCTAGACATGTGTTTCTGGATTAATTCTTCCATCAGTAGAGATCAACAAGTCGTTTTAGGGGTACTGGAAACGCATGTGCATCAACACGTGCTTGTCAGCTCTATAGCTCAATAGAGCCTTATCAGACAGAAGGAGGGTGGAAGCACACTGCCTCACATCAAAGCACTCTACTTGCCCCAAAGCATTCTGGTAAATGCAGTGCGTGATAACACTTACTTCAGTATTGATCTTTACATTTTCAACCTTGTTGGTGCAGCCTGTGCTGTTTAACTCTAGCCACATGTTTCTAGATTCATTCATTCATCAGTAGAGATTAAAAAGTAATTTTGGGGGTGCTGGTAACTGTTACCGTGAACTGTGTTTACCACAATGCTAAGGGGAGAACTGTCCAGGGAGGTGAGGCAGTGTGCTCCCATTCCCCTTCTGTTTGAAAAGGCTCCCTTGAGCCTCTGAGCGGACAGGTTTCTGGAGATGAACCTGTGAGCCAGTGAGAGGTACTGATGCCTGAGAGGACTGTAGCAACTTTCTCAGCACCCCTTGATGAAATTCGTGTTTTATCTCTACTGATGGAGGATTATATCTATATACACATGTCTGGAGATTTAAAGCACTAACCTGCACCAACTTTGGTGAAACACCACATCTAAGTTTCAAGTAAGCATTTAATGAGAACTGCATTTACCACAATGCTATGGGTCGAACTGTGCTGGGAGGTGAGGCAGGGTGCTCTGATCCCCCTTCTGTACGGTTTGTTAATACTACCTCACTACCTACATAGCATTTCATGCATTCTCACAGAGCGAGGATGGATTGTAAATACTATCTCAGTCCCTAGCATTCCGTGCATGCTCCAGAGCGAGCATGATTTGTTAATACTGTCTCAGTCCCCAGCATTCCGTGCATGCTTCAGGGCGAGCATGGTTTGTTAATACTATCTCAGTCCCTAGGATTCCATGCATGCTCCAGGGCGAGAATGGTTTGTTAATATTATCTCAGTCCCTAGCATTCCGTGCATGCTTCAGGGCGAGCATGGTTTGTTAATACTATCTCAGTCCCTAGGATTCCATGCATGCTCCAGGGTGAGCATGGTTTGTTAATACTACCTCAGTCTCCAGCATTCTGTGCATTCTCCAGAGCGAGGATGGTTTGTTAATACTATCTCAGTCCCTAGCATTCCAGACATGCGCCAGGGCGAGCATGGTTTGGTAATACTATCTCAGTACCCAGCAATCCGTGCATGCTCCAGAGCGAGGATGTTTTTTTAATACTTCCTAAGTCCCTAGCATTATGTGCATGCTCCAGGGAGAGCATTGTTTGTTAATACTACCTCAGTCCCCAGCATTATGTGCACGCTCCAGGGCGAGCATGCTTTGTTAATGCTATCTCAGTCCCCAGCATTCTGTGAATGCTCCAGAGCGAGCATGCTATGTTATTACTATCTCAGTCCTCAGCACTCCGTGCATGCTCCAGGGCGAACATGGTTTGTTAATGCTATCTCAGTCACCCAGCATTCTGTGCATGCTCCAGAGCGAGCATGGTTTGTTAATACTATCTCAGTCCCCAGCATTCCGTGTATGCTCGAGCGAGGATGGTTTGTTAATATTATCTCAGCCCCGGATCACTGACATAATATCGACGACACAAATATCGAGATACACAAATATCGAGTCAGAAATATCGATTGACAAAATATCGACTCCCTATCTTCAAACAGGTAAGTACCAAAATATCGACTCCAAAATATCGACTTACAAAAATATAGACTGTCAAAATATCGATTTTTTACATTTCTTAAAATTAAGTTAAAACTAATATAGTAATAAATATATTTAATATAAACTTAGAAATAATTAATAAAAAAATGTAATTTTAATAAATAATTTATATAATTAAAAAATTATATCACCAAAAATTACACACATATATATATATATATATATATATATATATATATATATATATATATATATAAACATATTATTAAATAAACTTATATAACATTTTAGAAAATGTTTAAAATTTATTGTTACAACTATAGTGAGTTCAACATTAGCAAAAGTGTTGGATAGCGTAGAGGTAAAATTTACTATTCCCACTCCAGTGGGTGCAACAGTAGGGAAAGCGCTGGATAGCGTAGGGGTTAAAATTACTATTCCCACTCCAGGGATGTATGATGTTACAACGCATACTTTTACAACGCCTACCATTACAACAAAACTTTTACAACGCAAAAACTTTTACAACGCATACATTTACAACGCAAGATTTCACAACGCATATACCTTTACAACGCATACCATTACAACGTAAGTATTGGTAAGTATATAATAATTTTTTGAATATAAATTAATAAAAAATATTATAATATAATTTAATTTTATTTAATTTTATTAAATAAATTTAATTTAAATGTAATTTTACTTTATTTTTACAAAGTACCCCTGTACCCCAAAAACCCAAAACTGACCCTGAACCCTAAAAATACCCCTTTACCCATAAACTGAAAACTGACCCTGAACCCTAAAAATACCCCTTTACCCGAAAACTGACCCTGAACCCTAAAAATACCCCTTTACCCCAAAAACTGAAAACTGACCCTGAACCCTAAAAATACCCCTTTACCCAAAAACTGAAAACTGACCCTGAACCCTAAAAATACCCCTTTACCCCAAAAACTGAAAACTGACCCTGAACCCTAAAAATACCCCTTTACCCAAAAACTGAAAACTGACCCTGAACCCTAAAAATACCCCTTTACCCCAAAAACTGAAAACTGACCCTGAACCCTAAAAATACCCCTTTACCCCAAAAACTGAAAACTGACCCTGATCCCTAAAAATACCCCTTTACCCTAAAAACTGAAAACTGACCCTGAACCCTAAAAATACCCCTTTACCCAAAAACTGAAAACTGACCCTGAACCCTAAAAATACCCCTTTACCCAAAAACTGAAAACTGACCCTGAACCCTAAAAATACCCCTTTACTCCAAAAACTGAAAACTGACCCTGATCCCTAAAAATACCCCTTTGCCCCAAAAACTGAAAACTGACCCTGAACCCTAAAAATACCCCTTTACCCAAAAACTGAAAACTGACCCTGAACCCTAAAAATACCACTTTACCCAAAAACTGAAAACTGACCCTGAACCCTAAAAATACCCCTTTACCCCAGAAACTGAAAACTGACCCTGAACCCTAAAAATACACCTTTACCCAAAAACTGAAAACTGACCCTGAACCCTAAAAATACCCCTTTACCCAAAATCCCAAACATATAACCTTTTAAAAATAATTATATACTTACTAATACTTACATTGTAATGGTATGCGTTGTAAAGGTCTCTGCGTTTTAAAAACATGCTTTGTAAATGTATGCGTTGTAAAAGTTTTTGCGATTTAAAAGTTTTGTTGGAATGGTAGTGCATAGTAAAAGTAGCGTTGTAAACGTTGCATACCCACTCCAGTGGGTGCAACAGTAGGGAAAGTGTTGGATAGCGTAGGTGTTAAAATTACTATTCCAACTTCAGAGAGTGCAATAGTAGGGAAAGTAAATACTTCACAAATAGATATAAATAACATAAATAGTATTACCAATTACAAATAATTAAAATATTAAAAAAGTGTATACAAATAATAAAATATTTATTTATAAATACAAAATAAAATAATGTAATTATAAAAATTGCCTACTCATACTAATTAATTACCTATTAACAATAAATTATTTTACAATTTAAAAATTAATAAATTAATTTTAATTACCAATTATATTTTAATTAATTACCAATTAATAATTAATTAACAATTAATTCTAAATAAATATCAATAAATAAATGAACATATTTAATAAATTATAATTAAATTACTTCCCACCCTATTCCCCTATAAACCCACAACCCGCTACAGAAAATAAATTACTAAAATTAAAATATTTATCAATTAATCAATTATAATTAATTACCAATTATATTTTAATTAATTACCAATTAATAATTAATTAACAATTAATTCTAAATAAATATCAATAAATAAATTAACATATTTAATTAATTAGAATTAAATTACTTCCCATCCTATTCCCCTATAAACCCACAACCCGCTACAGACTTATATTACACAAAAAATAAAAATTATTATTAACTTTCCTTAAATTCGATATTTTTGTTGTCTATATTATGTCTAGTCGATATTATGTCCATTCTATATTTTTGAGTCGATATTCTGTCCAGTCGAAATAAAAGACTCGATATTATGACTGCACACCCTCAGCCCCCAGCATTCTGTGCATGCACCAGGGCAAGCATGGTTTGTTAATACTGTGTCAGTCCCTCGCATTCTGTGCATGCTCCAGGGCGAGCATGGTTTGTTAATACTATCTCAGTCCCCAGCATTCCATTCATGCTCCAGGGTGAGCATGGTTTGTTAATGCTATCTCAGTCCCTAGCATTCTGTGCATGCTCCAGGGCGAGCATGGTTTGTTAATGCTATCTCAGTCACCCAGCATTCTGTGCATGCTCCAGAGCGAGCATGGTTTGTTAATACTATCTCAGTCCCCAGCATTCCGTGTATGCTCGAGCGAGGATGGTTTGTTAATATTATCTCAGCCCCCAGCATTCCGTGCATGCTCCAGGGCAAGCATGGTTTGTTAATACTGTGTCAGTCCCTCGCATTCTGTGCATGCTCCAGGGCGAGCATGGTTTGTTAATACTATCTCAGTCCCCAGCATTCCATTCATGCTCCAGGGTGAGCATGGTTTGTTAATGCTATCTCAGTCAGC
This sequence comes from Lissotriton helveticus, assembly GCF_964261635.1. Lineage (NCBI taxonomy): Eukaryota > Metazoa > Chordata > Amphibia > Caudata > Salamandridae > Lissotriton > Lissotriton helveticus. The sequence continues at coordinate 41,045,000 of NC_136070.1, forward strand.
CAGCATTCTGTGCATGCTCCAGAGCGAGCATGGTTTGTTAATACTATCTCAGTCCCCAGCATTCCGTGTATGCTCGAGCGAGGATGGTTTGTTAATATTATCTCTGCCCCCAGCATTCCGTGCATGCTCCAGGGCAGGCATGGTTTGTTAATACTGTGTCAGTCCCTCGCATTCTGTGCATGCTCCAGGGCGAGCATGGTTTGTTAATACTATCTCAGTCCCCAGCATTCCATTCATGCTCCAGGGTGAGCATGGTTTGTTAATGCTATCTCAGTCCCTAGCATTCTGTGCATGCTCCAGGGCGAGCATGGTTTGTTAATGCTATCTCAGTCCCTAGCATTCCGTTCATGCTCCAGGGTGTGCATGGTGTGTTAATGCTATCTCAGTCTTCAGAATTCCATGCATGCCAGAGCGGGGATGGTTTGTTAATACTATCTCAGTCCCTAGGATTCCGTGCATGCTCCAGGGCGAGCATGGTTTGTTAATACTATCTCAGTCCCTAGCATTCTGTGCATGCTGCAGGGCGAGCATGGTTTGTTAATACAGTCTCAGTCCCCAGCATTCCGTTCATGCTCCAGAGTGAGCATGGTTTGTTAATACTGTCTCAATCCTTAGCATTTCGTGCATGCTCCAGAGCGAGCATGGTTTGTTAATACTATCTCAGTCCCCAGCATTCCGTGCATGCTCAAGCGAGGATGGTTTGTTAATATTATCTCAGTGCCCTAGGATTCCGTTCATGTTCCAGAGTGAACATGGTTTGTTAATACTGTCTCAGTCCCTAGCATTCCGTGCATGCTCCACGGCAAGCATAGTTTTTTAATAATGTCTTAGTCCCTAGCATTCTGTGCATGCTCCAGGGCGAGCATGGTTTGTTAATACTACCTCAGTCCCTAGGATTCCGTGCATGCTCCAGAGCGAGAATGGTTTGTTAATGCTATCTCAGTCACCCAGCATTCTGTGCATGCTCCAGAGCGAGCATGGTTTGTTAATACTATCTCAGTCCCCAGCATTCCGTGTATGCTCCAGGGCGAACATGGTTGGTTAATGCTATCTCAGTCACCCAGCATTCTGTGCATGCTCCAGAGCGATCAAGGTTTGTTAATACTATCTCAGTCCCCAGCATTCCGTGTATGCTCGAGCGAGGATGGTTTGTTAATATTATCTCAGCCCCCAGCATTCCGTGCATGCTCCAGGGCAAGCATGGTTTGTTAATACTGTGTCAGTCCCTCGCATTCTGTGCATGCTCCAGGGCGAGCATGGTTTGTTATTACTATCTCAGTCCCCAGCATTCCATTCATGCTCCAGGGTGAGCATGGTTTGTTAATGCTATCTCAGTCCCTAGCATTCTGTGCATGCTCCAGGGCGAGCATGGTTTGTTAATGCTATCTCAGTCCCCAACATTCGGTGCATGCTCCAGGGCGAGCATGGTTTGTTAATACTATCTCAGTCCCCAGCATTCCGTTCATACTCCAGAGTGAGCATGGTTTGTTAATACTGTCTCAGTTCCTAGCATTTCGTGCATGCTCCAGAGCGAGCATGGTTTGTTAATACTGTCTCAGTACGTAGGATTCCGTGCATGATCCAGGGCAAGCATGGTTTGTTAATAATGTCTTAGTCCCTAGCATTCCGTGCAAGCTCCAGGGCGAGCATGGTTTGTTAATACTATCTCAGTCCATAGGATTCCGTGCATGCTCCAGGGCGAGCATGGCTTGTTAACACTGCCTCAGTCCCTAGCATTCCGTGCATGCTCCAGAGCGAGCATGATTTGTTAATACTGTCTCAGTCCCCAGCATTCCGTGCATGCTTCAGGGTGAGCATGGTTTGTTAATACTATCTCAGTCCCTAGGATTCCATGCATGCTCCAGGGCGAGAATGGTTTGTTAATATTATCTCAGTCCCCAGCACTCCGTGCATGCTCCAGGGTGAGCATGGTTTGTTAATACTACCTCAGTCTCCAGCATTCTGTGCATACCCCAGAGCAAGGATGCTTTGTTAATACTGTCTCAGTCCCCAGCAGTCTGTGCATTCTCCAGAGCGAGGATGGTTTGTTAATACTATCTCAGTCCCTAGCATTCCAGACATGCGCCAGGGCGAGCATGGTTTGGTAATACTATCTCAGTACCCAGTAATCCGTGCATGCTCCAGAGCGAGGATGTTTTTTTAATACTTCCTAAGTCCCTAGCATTATGTGCATGCTCCAGGGAGAGCATTGTTTGTTAATACTACCTCAGTCCCCAGCATTATGTGCACGCTCCAGGGCGAGCATGCTTTGTTAATGCTATCTCAGTCCCCAGCATTCTGTGAATGCTCCAGAGCGAGCATGCTATGTTATTACTATCTCAGTCCTCAGCACTCCGTGCATGCTCCAGGGCGAACATGGTTTGTTAATGCTATCTCAGTCACCCAGCATTCTGTGCATGCTCCAGAGCGAGCATGGTTTGTTAATACTATCTCAGTCCCCAGCATTCCGTGTATGCTCGAGCGAGGATGGTTTGTTAATATTATCTCAGCCCCCAGCATTCTGTGCATGCTCCAGGGCAAGCATGGTTTGTTAATACTGTGTCAGTCCCTCGCATTCTGTGCATGCTCCAGGGCGAGCATGGTTTGTTAATACTATCTCAGTCCCCAGCATTCCATTCATGCTCCAGGGTGAGCATGGTTTGTTAATGCCATCTCAGTCCCTAGCATTCTGTGCATGCTCCAGGGCAAGCATGGTTTGTTAATGCTATCTCAGTCACCCAGCATTCTGTGCATGCTCCAGAGCGAGCATGGTTTGTTAATACTATCTCAGTCCCCAGCATTCCGTGTATGCTCGAGCGAGGATGGTTTGTTAATATTATCTCAGCCCCCAGCATTCCGTGCATGCTCCAGGGCAAGCATGGTTTGTTAATACTGTGTCAGTCCCTCGCATTCTGTGCATGCTCCAGGGCAAGCATGGTTTGTTAATACTATCTCAGTCCCCAGCATTCCATTCATGCTCCAGGGTGAGCAAGGTTTGTTAATGCTATCTCAGTCACCCAGCATTCTGTGCATGCTCCAGAGCGAGCATGGTTTGTTAATACTATCTCAGTCCCCAGCATTCCGTGTATGCTCGAGCGAGGATGGTTTGTTAATATTATCTCAGCCCCCAGCATTCCGTGCATGCTCCAGGGCAGGCATGGTTTGTTAATACTGTGTCAGTCCCTCGCATTCTGTGCATGCTCCAGGGCGAGCATGGTTTGATAATACTATCTCAGTCCCCAGCATTCCATTCATGCTCCAGGGTGAGCATGGTTTGTTAATGCTATCTCAGTCCCTAGCATTCTGTGCATGCTCCAGGGCGAGCATGGTTTGTTAATGCTATCTCAGTCCCTAGCATTCCGTTCATGCTCCAGGGTGTACATGGTGTGTTAATGCTATCTCAGTCCTCAGAATTCCATGCATGCCAGAGCGGGGATGGTTTGTTAATACTATCTCAGTCCCTAGGATTCCGTGCATGCTCCAGGGCGAGCATGGTTTGTTAATACTATCTCAGTCCCTAGCATTCTGTGCATGCTGCAGGGCGAGCATGGTTTGTTAATACAGTCTCAGTCCCCAGCATTCCGTGCATGCTCCAGGGCGAGCATGGTTTGTTAATGCTATCTCAGTCCCCAGCATTCCGTTCATGCTCCAGAGTGAGCATGGTTTGTTAATACTGTCTCAATCCTTAGCATTTCGTGCATGCTCCAGAGCGAGCATGGTTTGTTAATACTATCTCAGTCCCCAGCATTCCGTGCATGCTCAAGCGAGGATGGTTTGTTAATATTATCTCAGTGCCCTAGGATTCCGTTCATGTTCCAGAGTGAACATGGTTTGTTAATACTGTCTCAGTCCCTAGCATTCCGTGCATGCTCCACGGCAAGCATAGTTTTTTAATAATGTCTTAGTCCCTAGCATTCTGTGCATGCTCCAGGGCGAGCATGGTTTGTTAATACTACCTCAGTCCCTAGGATTCCGTGCATGCTCCAGAGCGAGAATGGTTTGTTAATGCTATCTCAGTCACCCAGCATTCTGTGCATGCTCCAGAGCGAGCATGGTTTGTTAATACTATCTCAGTCCCCAGCATTCCGTGTATGCTCCAGGGCGAACATGGTTTGTTAATGCTATCTCAGTCACCCAGCATTCTGTGCATGCTCCAGAGCGATCAAGGTTTGTTAATACTATCTCAGTCCCCAGCATTCCGTGTATGCTCGAGCGAGGATGGTTTGTTAATATTATCTCAGCCCCCAGCATTCCGTGCATGCTCCAGGGCAAGCATGGTTTGTTAATACTGTGTCAGTCCCTCGCATTCTGTGCATGCTCCCGGGCGAGCATGGTTTGTTAATACTATCTCAGTCCCCAGCATTCCATTCATGCTCCAGGGGGGCATGGTTTGTTAATGCTATCTCAGTCCCTAGCATTCTGTGCATGCTCCAGGGCGAGCATGGTTTGTTAATGCTATCTCAGTCCCTAGCATTCCGTTCATGTTCCAGGGTGAGCATGGTGTGTTAATGCTATCTCAGTCCTCAGAATTCCATGCATGCCAGAGCGGGGATGGTTTGTTAATACTATCTCAGTCCCTAGGATTCCGTGCATGCTCCAGGGCGAGCATGGTTTGTTAATACTATCTCAGTCCCTAGCATTCTGTGCATGCTGCAGGGCGAGCATGGTTTGTTAATACAGTCTCAGTCCCCAGCATTCCGTGCATGCTCCAGGGCGAGCATGGTTTGTTAATGCTATCTCAGTCCCCAGAATTCCAGTGCATGCTCCAGGGCGAGCATGGTTTGTTAATGCTATTGAGTCCCCAGCACTCCGTGCATGCTCCAAAGCAAGGATGGTTTGTTAATACTATCTCAGTCCCCAGCATTCCGTTCATGCTCCAGGGCGAGCATGGTTTGTTAATACTGTCTCAATCCTTAGCATTTCGTGCATGCTCCAGAGCGAGCATGGTTTGTTAATACTATCTCAGTCCCCAGCATTCCGTGCATGCTCAAGCGAGGATGGTTTGTTAATATTATCTCAGTGCCCTAGGATTCCGTTCATGTTCCAGAGTGAACATGGTTTGTTAATACTGTCTCAGTCCCTAGCATTCCGTGCATGCTCCACGGCAAGCATAGTTTTTTAATAATGTCTTAGTCCCTAGCATTCTGTGCATGCTCCAGGGCGAGCATGGTTTGTTAATACTACCTCAGTCCCTAGGATTCCGTGCATGCTCCAGAGCGAGAATGGTTTGTTAACACTGTCCCAGTCCCTAGCATTCCGCGCATGCTCCAGAGCGAGCATGATTTGTTAATACTGCCTCAGTCCCCAGCATTCTGTGCATGCTTCAGGGCGAGCATGGTTTGTTAATGCTATCTCAGTCACCCAGCATTCTGTACATGCTCCAGAGCGAGCATGGTTTGTTAATACTATCTCAGTCCCCAGCATTCCGTGTATGCTCGAGCGAGGATGGTTTGTTAATATTATCTCAGCCCCCAGCATTCCGTGCATGCTCCAGGGCAACCATGGTTTGTTAATACTGTGTCAGTCCCTCGCATTCTGTGCATGCTCCAGGGCGAGCATGGTTTGTTAATACTATCTCAGTCCCCAGCATTCCGTTCATGCTCCAGGGTGAGCATGGTTTGTTAATGCTATCTCAGTCCCTAGCATTCTGTGCATGCTCCAGGGCGAGCATGGTTTGTTAATGCTATCTCAGTCCCTAGCATTCTGTTCATGCTCCAGGGTGAGCATGGTTTGTTAATACTATCTCAGTCCCCAGCATTATTTTCATGCTCCAGGGCGAGCATGGTTTGTTAATGCTGTCTCAGTCCCTAGCATTCCGTGCATGCTCCAGGGCGAGCATGGTTTGTTAATACTGTCTCAGTCCCAAGCATTCCGTGCATGCTCCAGGGCAAGCATGGTTTGTTAATGCTATCTCAGTCCCCAGCATTCCAGTGCATGCTCCAGGGCGAGCATGGTTTCTTAATACTGTCTCAATCCTTAGCATTTCGTGCATGCTCCAGAGCGAGCATAGTTTGTTAATACTATCTAAGTCCCTAGCATTCCGTGCATGCTCCAGGGCAAGCATGGTTTGTTAATAATGTCTTAGTCCCTAGCATTCCGTGCATGCTCCAGGGCGAGCATGGTTTGTTAATACTACCTCAGTCCCTAGGATTCCGTGCATGCTCCAGAGCAAGAATGGTTTGTTAACACTACCCCAGTCCCTAGCATTCCGTGCATGCTCCAGAGCGAGCATGATTTGTTAATACTGTCTCAGTCCCCAGCATTCCGTGCATGCTTCAGGGCGAGCATGGTTTATTAATATTATCTCAGTCCCTAGCATTCCGTGCATGCTCCAGAGCGAGCATGATTTGTTAATACTGTCTCAGTCCCCAGCATTCCGTGCATGCTTCAGGGCGAGCATGGTTTATTAATATTATCTCAGTCCCTAGCATTCCGTGCATGCTCCAGAGCGAGCATGGTTTGTTAATACTATCCCAGTCCCTAGCATTCCGTGCATGCTCCAGAGCGAGCATGGTTTGTTAATACTATCCCAGTCCCCAGAATTCCGTGCATGCTCCGGGGCGAGCATGGTTTGTTAATACTATCTCAGTCCCCAGAATTCCGTGCATGATCCAGGGCGAGCATGGTTTGTTAATACTATCTCAGTCCCCAGCATTCTGTGCATGCTCCAGGGCGAGCATGGTTTGTTAATACAATCTCAGAGTCCAGCATCCTGTGGATGCTCCAGAGCGAGGATTGTTTGCTAATACAACCTCAGTCCCCAGCATTCCTTGCATGCTCCAGAGCGACATGGTTCGCTAATACTGCCTCAGTCCCTAGCATTGCGTGCACGCTCCAGAGCGAGCTTTTTTTAATAATGCTCCCTCTGTCTCTAACCCTTGTCCAGGTGGTACCCAAGAGCAAAAAGTTTGGAAGAAGAGGGTCTGGGGGAAGGAAATCTGCAGCATAACAGGGAGAATAGTTTCTGCTGTTCATGGTAGAGGTCTTCTTCTCTGTGAAATGTTCACAGGCACTAAGCTGCTCAAGGGCACCAGATAAAGTTAGGCATCTGGACAGCAATGTGAGTGAGGCACAGATGAGGACAGGGGGTGGACAAAAACAACAGTGTTTCTTAACAAACTGCCATTATGCTATCTTAATGTTTATTTCATCTCCTTTCACCCCCCCCCTCGTGCTCCTTATACCGACCCATCTGCTCGTTTCATCTATCCACTCAAATTATCTCCATCTCTCCTTCTTACGCTTTTTTCATCTGCCCTCATGCATGCTTCTCTTCATCTCATACTCCTTTCAAATCCCGTCATGCAATCTTTATCTTCAGTCGTATTCTCTCTTCGTCTCTCTCTCTCTCTCTCTCTCTCTCCTTATGCTCCCTTTATCTCTCACCTTATTTCTCATGCACTCTTATCTCCCCTTTATGCTCCTTTCACTGCTCTTCCACCGTACTGTTTTCATCTCTCCCCTCAAATCATTTCTCCCATCATCCTCTGGTTATATCTCTCCTATTCTTCTCTCTAAGACAGACTTAAGACAGACTTAAGTTAGGATGTTGTCTTAAGTTGGTCTTAAGTCTGTCACATCACAATTCAAATAAATGAGAATTAGCAATGGATAATATTGACTATGTCCTGTTCAGGTTAAATGGCTAAGACCAGAGACTAGACGAAGTCTAGCACAAAGCAAAATAATGCATTAGCAAAGAGATAGACATGAAGGGACAGATTTACAATAACTGGCACATCCCTGCATACCAGCAGGATTGCGCCAGTTATTGTGCGTCACGGCTCCGCCACTATGGATGCGCTGCTTTTACAATGTGGCACCATGGGGCAAAAATGGACAGATGCATCACCCATCTGCTGACGTAAAGGTGGCGCAATGCTGGAGTTACATCGCAAGCACAACGCAGCTCCAGCAAGGCTCGAGGGTGCCCTATCCTTAAAATGCTGCGTCAATCCTTACACCTGCTTCAAACAGGAGCAGGGTTTTGACGCAGCATGGCCTTAAAAGTGACTGAGTGAAATCTTGTAAATTTCACTCAGCCACTTTTAGGAGGCGTTCCGGCGCCGGTACGCCCCCCCCCCTGGGCCGGAACACCTACATGTGGCGCAGGACTTTACAATGTGACGCATCTCCTAGATGCGTCACGTTGTAAATACCCCGTTGTAAATACCCCGCAGCAAGGCTATGGCTTTGCGCCGCCGCTGCTTCACAAAAGTGATGAAACGGCGGCGTAAAAGAGGCACAAGGGGCTTGTAAATATGCCCAGAAATCTGCACGTTTAAAGGCAAGGACAAGTCCTTTAAAATCTCTAAGTGTAGATCCAATAAGTAGACCAACATGGAGTCTGCCTCCAAGGAAAGTAAAGGAAAGACCCCTGAATTTGTCTAATAACAAGGTTAAATAACAGTACATCATAAGGACATGCTCGATAACAATCCCAAAAATATATGTTTCACTTCCCAGAAACAGCATGTTATATAATTATCCAAACAGAACATTTGCACTGCCAATGTGGCGTGAATTAATTGATTGATTAAAATACTCAATGTTAAAACAGAAAGCACATCATAAGAGAAATCAAAACACCATTTTGCATGAATAATAAGCAGTGATTTCTACCCTTAATGCTAGCGAACAGCAAACAATGGCACATTTGAAATTTCATATGAAACCTCAGTTAACCAGATGAAGTGACCTTGTAAAGATACAGTAAAGCTCTACTCCCGAGCAAGAAAGTTAATACAATTTATATTACAGCAGAACAGCACCATAAAACTGTCTGAATTCAAGAATATTTTTTCAAAACACTGAAGGCCATATTTCAACTCGAGCTGCACAGACCGAGAAATGAGAACCCACATTTCCATTGTGCACAGCACATATGCAAATGGATTTGAGCCCTTGTTAGGGGAACTTTAAATGCTTCATAATGTCAAATACAGTTTGCATCATTTGTTTCCGGCTCATCTAAGTTAATCAAACACTCTGAGGGGCATATTATCAAGCAGGGCATTAATATTATCGCTGTTTTATCTGCAGGAAACTGCAGCTAAAGCTGCAATAATGGGCTTGATAATATGCCCTGGAGAATTCCAATAGACACACAGGTTGACACCAGAACATGGGTTTCTATTGGAATACACAAGGTCAAATTATCAAGCCCATTATCGCCGCTTTAGTGGCAGTTTCCTGCAGAAAAAACAGCGATAATTTTTTACGCCGTTCTTGAGTCCCCTAAATTTGTCACTCCGACACAAGAGTTGTATTCTCACACCTTAATATAAACATTGACATAAGATGAGGAATTTTCTCTCTGCCCTCTTGTTGAAACCCATTATCCCTTTCCTCTTGCACCTTTCATTTCTCTTGATCTCCCCCTCATTCTGTTTTAATATTTATATTATTATTTGTTTTTAAGCTCATGCCCATCGAGGCTTCTCAGTGCTACAGGGAGTACCCCGGGAAAGAGGAGTAGCGTTAGCAAATGAACCACAAGCATAAAATGACAAACATCACATAGGTCAACTGTAGAGGGACATGTCCAATTATGAGCAAGGGGGAAGGAGCATTCTACCTTCTTAAAAGCTGTAAAGTTATGAGTAAATTGGCTATATGATGGCTATTCATTCCAGAATGTTGGGTCCTACAGCACATAAAGGCAGCTCCCCGCGTGTGCTTTCTTACTGTGAGAAGTTTTAAGCAATAAGCAGTGCTCGGGTGGAAAGTCCTTAAGAGACAATGAGAGATTATGAGATTATGAGTTCGGTGAGAACTCAATCCCAGTCTTGTAATATGCTCTATGAACTATACAGATTCTCTTATAGGCAGCTGGCCTTGCCTGTCTCTGGCACGTACCATGTGATCAATGTTTTTAGGCCTGCGACTAGTCGTCCTGCCCTGTTTTGAAGGTCCTGCTGATTTTCAGATTCACTATTAGGAGGACTCATATATATGGCTTTAAAATAATGACCATGGAAGAAACCGCAGGCGGATCCCACTTGACCGAACTACACGGGGAGAAAAGGACGGACATTCTTGAGAGATTCAAGGCGGCCATAATCTGCGGGCCAGACCTTGTGGGCTCGATTCACAGAACTAACTTAAGACAAAATCCTAAACGTACTACTTTTGGTATTCCCAGAATGCATTTAGTAGTAGTAAAGTTAGGATTTGGCTTAAGTCTGTCTTAAGTCTGTCTTAAGTCAAACTTAAGACAAAATCCTAACTTTACTACTACTAAATGCCTTCTGTGAATACCAAAAGTAGTAAGTCTAGGATTTTGTCTTAAGTTAGTTCTGTGAATCGGGCCCTCTGTATTTGAGGGAGAAATGATAACTGTTGGCCAAAATACCTCAAACATTCTTCCCCATGAAACCCAGAGAGGGGTATCTCCCAGATGTTGTCGCTAAAGGTCTGGTGTCCAGCCCTTGACTTTCAAAAGATGATAAGCTCTTCTCTCATGTCCCTGTTCATCCCAACAATGTTTCTGGTTGTCCAAGTGTGGATGCCCAAGAGTCATTCTTTCAGACTGATGACGGAGTTTATAGACCCCAAGATCACACAACTTCAGCAGCAGCTGAGTCTCATCGGGATATGAGAAGATGGTGAACCCACAGAATCAGCTGTTGACGTACTGCACGTAAAGCTGACAAAATACTAGGAGATAAAGCTGCTCATGGGGGAACACTACAACACACGGGGAACAAAACATTGACATCACTAAAGACCTGTTTTTCAAAACAGGGGAAATTCATGATAATGCCTGATCTTTAAATCCCACCATGTTTAGACAGTCTAGTAACAGGTCATGGTTAACCGTATTGAAAGCTGTGGACTCGTTATCTAATAGTTTAACCCCACCGTCAATGCCTAGATTGCGCCAGGTCCTATGTTGGTCCAGGGCTACCATGAGCAGTGCTTCTGCTCCATACTTTGGACTGAATCCTGCTTGATGTCTATCAAAATTTGTTTCCATTTATTTGGCCACGTGGTCAGCCATTTGAGCCCCTCGCCTCTCTCCTTGCCCTGCCCCTCTCTGACAGTAGCAGCCCTTTTCAGACTGCCATTTGTGGTCACGGGCCCTCGTTCTGTAAAAAAAGACTTGTGCCCTCTCTGACCAAACCATACCCACTTGGGTTGACATTCCGCAGTCATTCCATTAATGCTCCTTTGCTCTTCTTGTCCTGCCATTCCGACAGGAGGAGTCCTCGACAGACTGTGCTTGGTGGTATCGGGCCACCATGCATGCCTAAAAGTCGTGCTGTACCTCCAGCATACTGTAAATGCTTAGACTGACCACCCCAGTATCTCTCTAGTGCTGTTTTCATCTCCCCTCATCTCTCCTGTTGTCCAGCCTCTCTGGCAGTAGCAGGCCAGAGTGACTGTAATTAGTGGGACATGTCCACCCTGTATCTGGAAGAGTTTTACATTTTCTTACCTTACAGTAAACACTTGGGCTGACAGCCCCCTTTTCTCCCTTGTGCTGTTTTCATCTCCCCTCATTTCTCCCCCGCCCTTCCTTTCTGGCTGTAGCAGGCCAGAGTGATTGCGATAAGTGGTAGTGAGCTCCTTGTATCTGTAAAAGTAGAGTTGTACATTCTCCTACCTTACTGTAAGCACTTGAGCTGACAGCCCCCATTGCATGCTGTTTTCATCTCCTCTCATCTCCTCCTTGCCCTCCCTCTCTGGCAGCAGCAGGCCTGAGTGACTGTGATTAGTTGTAGTGATCTGTACTGTATCTGTAAAAGTAGAGTTGTACATTCCTGCGCCATACTGTAAGCACTTGCACTGACACTGACTGGTCCCCCGGGGGCATTTCTCTCTCTCGCCTTCTTGTTTATAATGGCGCAGGGATTATCGCCAGCACTGCCCTGATTTAGAGCAGCAGCTTGCTTCAGTGACGCGGCGAGGCCTCTGCCGTCCCCTGCTGCTCACTCAGAAGGATTTATAAGGGAGCCGGATGCACAGAGCCGCTCTCACTCCCACAGCCCTGCTGCTCATTAGAAGCAGGGCCAGGGGCTCGGTGGCTGCTGCCAGGCCAGGATCCATCACTTCCAAAGCCTTTAGCACCAAATTCACTCTCAAGGGAGGCCGGGAAGAGATGTGGGCTACTTGCAAGAACCTGGGGAGAGCAGCCAGCCTCCAAATTTCCATTGGGATGGAGGAGACAGTGGCAGGGAAGCTCTGAAAACTAAAATCTATGCTAGCAAAAAGCTTGAACTGGCCTCATTCTTCAGGATAGCACTGCCAGATTCGGCCACTAGGGGGTGTGGTTGAGTTATGGCAGCCCATCCTAGTCTGAAAGCGGCTCCCCATCGGGCAGCTACATAGCTCTACATTGTACATGTACTCTCCACCCCCCCCCCCCCAGGGCACAAGTCCTAAAAAAAGAAGTGAGGGGACACTGACGTCACAACAGGAAGTGATGCCACGAAAGGTGGCTTGCACCATCAGACTCATTGCCTTCCCTCGCTCACCCCTTAGATGCGATTGCATCAGAGAAGCCAACGCGTGAGCAGCGTTCTGAATGAGCTCCGATCTCGCCCCAGAGAAGCCAAAGAGTGAATGTGTGGCTCCATTTGCTTCAGTTATCGAGCTCCCGGTGAAATAAGTGGGGGGGACCCCATCCACCCGCATGGTACCCCGACTCGACCCCTGCCACCCCCTACCCCCAAATGACCACCCAAAGCATACACAACTCAACTGCTTATCACCTCCCCAAACCCTGTATCTGTTTATTCTGAACAATCTAAAACTTCAAGCTTCTGTTGACTGAAATGTCAACTTCCCCAACCCATTTCTTCTGCCCACTGCAAACTGCTTCACCCTCCCCAAAATTCAATTAACTTCTTGCTAGTTAAACATCCCACAAACACGCCCCAACTTGCACCTGCACGTCAGTGACAAGGAGTGAATGCCCCAACACAAGCATCCTTATATTGCACACCTGACGCATGTGCACTGCCCCCCACACAAAAACCTACCCCACCCTGATGTATGATTTTACAATGCAAACTATTACAACACATAGTTTTACAACGTGGTTTTTTCAACGCAACTTCCATTTCAACACATGCTATTACAATACAAGCCAATTACAACGCATGCACCATTGCAACATAATTCTCTATTCTAACACCGCCGTGTGCTTACCTCAGGGAAGGTGCTGGCCAGCATTGTAAGGGCATGTGTTGTAATAGCATGGGTTGTAATGCACCTTGCGTTGTTTTGCCTGCGCTGTAAAGGCATTGCGGTGTAATGCCTGCGTTTTAATGGATGTTCCCCCCCACCCTATAATCATGGAGTGGGACCCAAAACCAGCCTTGCCTAAGGACTAAGGCTAAAGAACTTATAAAGAGCATGGCAACCCGGAAGCATCCCAGTGCGAGTTAGGAAAGATTACGCAGCCGAGGACAGGAGATGACAACAAGGTCCAACTTTAGATAAGTTGGGCGCACAAATAACCGAGGGTGTCAAGGTGCTGGGGGCCGTTGAAAAGATTAAGGGCCAGATGTAGGTGGCTAAATACTGGTCAGTAATGCCGAAATTCAGTAAATTTCAGCGTTATCGACTAGTATTTAGCCATTCCTAATGTAGGGAAGGAATTGGTGATTCCTTAATACCTATTCCTTATTGCTCTTGCATTTAAGGAATCGGTAAAACCGATTCCTTAAATGCAATGTAGGAAGCACATTAAACAGTGCTTTTGAGCCTTAAGAAATCGCTAATTACCACCAACTTCAAGTTGGTGGTAATTACCGATTTCCTTTAAAAAAGCACTTTTTTGCTTTATTAAAAGTGACATGTGGCACACATCCATGCCCTTAGGGCATGTATGTGCGCCACATGTGCACACATGTACATTTCAGCGGTGCAACAGGGTGTCCTTTGGACACCCTGGCACTCTGGCACCCTTGAAATACCTCCCGGTATTACCGATTCGGTAATACCGAATCGCTAATACTGAATGTCTTCACATTCATTCCTATGGGCCTCCAAGCCCATAGAAATAAATGGGCAGGTATTCCTTATTATCGAATCTCAATTACCAATTCGGTAATAAGGAATATTAAGGATTCAGTATTTTTGACCGAATCTTTACCTACATAGGAAATACCGATTTCTTAATAGCGATTCGGTAAAATTCGCTATTAAGAAATCGGTATTTCAGATTTACCTACATCTGGCCCTAAGCGAGCTATTGCCCAGACTCATATGGTGCTGGGTGAACCTGCCGCCGGCATCAGGGATCGAACTGTGATTCCCATGGCCCGGAGTCAGGCACCCTGGCCGCTGCGCCACACCTTTAAGACACCTTTAAGAACTTTCTGAAAGCGCAACTCATTGTCTATAGCTCGGATAGCAAAGGGAAGAGAATTGAAAAGCTCGGCCGAGTTGAAACTATCCGACCGACCTCCACTTCTAGCTCTTTTGACAGCGGGATGGTAACCAGGTGTAAGTTGATAGATCTGAGCGACCTGTTAGGAACGTCAGGGGTTACAGACTGGTATGGGATAGACTTTTGTGTACTTCTCCCCTGAGGCGGAAGCCGGGGGATCTTTGCTTTACCTCTGTGTGGATTTGATGCACGTTATTGAATAAGAATAGCGTATTTTAAAACATTATATATATTTTAAATAGCACTTTTTTAAATATCGCCCCTACCTCGGCGTGAGATTAGCGTCGCTCCGAGGCTGTTTACAGGCTCTCCCTGCCCACAGCGCTGCCGTTTTCCAGGCACTGACACTTCACTCGACCCACCTCAGCCGCCATCTTGAGGGGAGGTAAGGGTTGCGGTGTAGTGGTTGGACCCCTCCCTTCCTCCCAGAATACTTAAGGGCGTGTATTTCATTCACCGTGACTTTTGTGTACTTCTCCCCTGAGGCGGAAGCCGGGGGATCTTTGCTTTACCTCTGTGTGGATTTGATGCACGTTATTGAATAAGAATAGCATATTTTAAAACATTGTAGATATTTTAAATAGCACTTTTTTAAATATCGCCCCTACCTCGGAGCGAGATTAGCGTCGCTCCGAGGCTGTTTACAGGCTCTCCCTGCCCACAGCGCTCCGTTTTCCAGGCGCTGACACTTCACTCGACCCACCTCAGCCGCCATCTTGAGGGGAGGTAAGGATTGCGGTGTAGTGGTTGGACCCCTCCCGCCCTCCCAGAATACTTAAGGGCGTGTATTTCATTCACCGCGACTTTTGTGTACTTCTCCCCTGAGGCGGAAGCCGGGGGATCTTTGCTTTACCACTGTGTGGATTTGATGCACGTTATTGAATAAGAATAGCGTATTTTAAAACATTGTAGATATTTTAAATAGCACTTTTTAAATATCGCCCCTACCTCGGTGCGAGATTAGCGTTGCCCCGAGGCTGTTTACAGGCTCTCCCTGCCCACAGCGCTGCCGTTTTCCAGGCGCTGACACTTCACTCGACCCACCTCAGCCGCCATCTTGAGGGGAGGTAAGGGTTGCGGTGTAGTGGTTGGACCCATCCCACCCTCCTCTAGCCCGTCTTGCACATGTATAAAAAAACGAGACATTCCCGTCCGCGCAGGGGGCGGGCGCAGCGGGCGCGCCGAAGGCGCGCCGAAGGCGTGCCAAAGGCATGCCTGTCTGCGCCTGTCCGCGCCGGGACCGGGCCTAGGGCCCGAACCCCTGGCTGTCCTCTAACCGACCATAATCTGGTTTACTCCCATACTTCTTTAATGGAACTCCGACCATCGTCTGTACCCGGTTGTATAAGGTTGGACCCTACACTGGCATTACATGAACCAACCACGCTCTGCTCACACTGTGACAGTTCCATACCAATAAACAACTTCACAACTCACGCCAAGCAACAAACTAATCTTAAGGACGACACCATTGTTATGGCACTCATTAATGCGCGCTGACTGTGCAAGCACAGTCAGGAAATAGCGGACCTTATCATCGATTATAACTTAGATATTCTTTTTATCACAGAAACATGGACTGATGATTCTTCGCATCCAGATTTAGTGATTGCAGTACCAAATGGATATAAAGTCTATCGACAGGACAGAGTACGTAAAAGAGGAGGTGGCTTGGCTATCATAGCGAGAGAACGGTTCATAGCTAGAATTGCACCTATTCCATCCATCTCATGCGAAGCGATGCAGTTTGGAATTAAGCTCACCGCTCTTTGTAATTTCAAGGGGGTACTGTTATACCGACCTCCAGGAACAAGGACTGGTTTCCTTGCCAATCTAAGTACCATATTGGAATCACTAGCCACAGAAGAGTCTTTTACGGTACTGGGCGACTTGAACTTTCATTTAGAACAATCTAACCATAGTGACAAGTCTGCCCTTATTGCAGATTTGGAGACATTGGGGCTAAGACAATTAGTTGCCTCTGCCACTCACTTGGCGGGGCACACCTTGGATGGTATATTCTCTAATGTTGAGGGTCTGCATATATCAGATATCCTACCGATGCCTTGGACGGATCATTACGCTATATTTAGTAAAATGACAATTAAGGCACACTCAAGCAAGAAAGCTATCTCCACCGACTTAGGCTCTTTCAAAGATTGGAAGAACATAAACCAGTCAGATTTAAAAATACAGTTGGACCGCACTCGTCCACTGGTGTCCACCGATTCTAACAGGGCTACACAACAGTTCCAGGACTGGCTTGGCCATGCCACCAATCTTTTAGTTCCTATCAAGTCCCTATCCAGGAACAGATCCAAACCGACTGCTCCATGGTATACTGATGAATTGAGAATACAAAAACAATGCAACAGGAATAAGGAAAGGCTTTGGAGGAAAACGTACGATACAGAGAGCAAGACCTGCTATAAAGATTCATTGGCACTCTACAAAGCAATGATTGTAAATGCGAAAAAATCATTCTATTCAGAACAAATCAATAAAGCTAAAAACTCAAGCAAGCAATTATATGAGATCACTAAAACAATGTCAGGCAATATCCCCGATCTTATTCCTCCCCCATCACAAATACTGTGCGATGCCTTGGCCAAATTCTTTTTCTCTAAAGTGGACGACATATACCAAACCTTTACTTCAAAACATACCACGACGAATGCTCCTTCTCCCTGTACTCCCTTGGTAAATGCATTTACGGGCTTTAAAGTACTCACAACTGATCATATAAGGAACATTGTCTCTACAATTAAAACAGGATCTGCTCTCGACCCCTGTCCTTTTTCAGTCCTTCCACCAGTGATGGACTCTATTATTCCAGTTATCACACAAGTTTGTAACTCCATACTGAGTTCCGGGATATATCCTAACTCGCTAAAAAACACTTTACTAAAACCCCTACTAAAGAAACCTAGCCTGGACAAAAATGAATTAAAAAACTACAGGCCTATTCCAAGCCTCCCTTTCATAGCCAAAGTGGCCAAAAAGGCCATGAATCTTCAATTATCGGAGCATATTGAGAAATACTGACTGCTGGACGATACTCAATTCTGCTTCCGAAAGTATCACGGGACCGAAACTGCCCTGATTAAAGCCGCGGACGATGTCAGATCAATTCGGGACCAAGATGGGACGGCAGTTCTAGTACTGCTTGACCTGTCAGCAGCTTTCGACACGGTCGACCACAAGATCTTGGTCGACCGTGTCGGAAAGATCGGTATCTGTCACTCTGCTAGAGATTTGCTTGCATCTTTCTTGGCAGACAGAACACAAGCGGTCACCTTGGGACCTTACCAATCTGCACCGCTCTCGTTGCCGTGCAGGGTTCCTCAAGGCTCATCCCTCAGTCCGACACTATTTAACATCTATGTGTCGGACCTTGCTAATGTTATCAAAGCACATGGGATGAGCCTAACCTCTTATGCGGATGACACGCAATTGGTACTGGCCATCAAGGGTGACGGAGGCGAGGTGGCACAACGCTTCCAAAATGGAATGCGGGAAATTGGAGAGTGGATGGCTACAAATTGCCTCAAGCTAAACTCTGAAAAAACAGAGGTAGTCATTTTTGGACCACTCTCACCAGCTTGGTCATCATGCTGGTGGCCATCAGCCTTTGGAGTACCTCCCAGTCTGACAGCTAAGGTTAGGAACTTGGGAGTCATTTTTGACGATGGTCTTAACTTTATGGATCACGCAAACAAAGTAGCAACCACAGCTCACTACAAACTTAGAATGATTAGGAAAATCAGCCCATTCTTGCCAGAAGCAGCGACTAAGACACTGGTTAGCTCTTTGGTCTTATCGTCTCTTGATTATTGTAACAGCCTATTCCTTAATGCTTAGATTAGGGTCACGACGAAGCTACAGGCAATACAGAATGCTGCAGCACGTCTGCTTTCTGGAACACCTAAATTCGGGGCCATATCAGATACCATTAAAAAATACCACTGGCTGACGATCCGGAACAGAATTAAGTTTAAATCACTATGTATAGTGTACAAGGCACTCAATGATCAAGGACCTCACTTCCTGAAGGACCAAAAGAAACCCTATACACCTTCTAGACAGCTTTGTTCCACCACCCTTAACCAGCTAGTGATCCCACGGTCCAAAACAGTGTCCTGGGGTGACCGCCGCTTGTTAGTAGCGCCACCCAAACTATGGAACACTCTGCCTCAAAACATTAGGCTAAGCCCCTCACTTCTCCAGTTCCGCAAGCATTTAAAAACATGGCTTTTTGATCAATAACTTTCACCAAATTCCTCTGGAGCTTTTAATACTGATCTGAAGTTATGCGAATTGTTTAGCGCCGAGACACCTACGGGTATTTGTTCGCGCTTTATAAATGGCAAAAATAAAATAAATAAATAAATAGACAGACCTTGCCCATGTATGGCTCTGTGGGTGACACATAGAGACTTGAATTCAATTCTTTGGCCAATGGGAAGTGAGTGAAGATCCTTCAACCCCTGCTCGGCCGACTGGAGCCTGGGACTCCCAGGTAGCAGGCGAGCGTCCGAGTTTTGCACAACTTATAGTTGCACAACTAGTAGTCTAACCACTGTGTCACCCTTATGATAAAGGTGAACTTACAGTGTTGTCCCACAACACTAACCCCATTTAACTCCTTTCATTGCCGAGCCACACTGCACCGCCTGCCCAAACGACCGAGGGGGAAAATACCTCCAAAGCTGACTGCCACCCAAGCCCCCCTGGGCAAGAAGGCACACTCCAAAAAACTACTCTGACCAAAACGTAAATTGTGTGTGAAAAAGGCTCTTTAATGAAGTAGGTGCACATTACAATGAATCAACCCTTGGCACAAAGCAGTGCATAGTAAATGAACATCTCGCTATACACCAGTGTAACCTGCACCTTCCCCTAAATGACCACCCGAAAACATACCTAACTCAATGCCAAATCCATAACTTTATTCAGTGATACTAGTGATATAAACCTCCAAGTTTCCGCCTACTGAAATGTCAACTTTCCCAACCCCCTTCTTCTCCCCACCTCAGGCCACTTCCCCCACCCCAAAATGCAATGAAGCACTTTGGTTCGTAAAATATCCTGTAAACCCGACACCCAGAAAACCCTTTTAAAAAGGTGATTTTCTAATCCAACCCCACTACATCTGAACTGCAAATATTAAGGTAACTACAACACATCACTCGCAGAGCTGTTGCTAACGCACCCCGTAGCAGTATCTGATATAAATCCATAAGGTACACAAATATCGTCATTTTGAAAAAATTGCATCTATTTCCTAATATGTTTTGCTGTACTCATGCAGTCTTCCCTGCAAAGCTTCTTCATGTCTCTGGTCACTTTCAGTTTCACAATCTATAGCAACAGCCTTATGTGCCCCTCTCGATTCCCTTCTAGGAATACATTCTGTCCATAAGACAAAAGTTCCTGACCATGGCTTGTTTTACCTGTGTTAAACCCTATTTTATCGCCTTCATCAAAGCCAGCTCTTTCATCCTCACCAAGTAGTTGTCTCTGAGCTGAATCACCAACACATCCGGACATCACTCCCTGTCCTGCATCCTATCTAATCTGGGTAACAACTTGCGTCATTTCTTCCTCCATTTCCCATAACACTTCACCCTCATTAGTGTTTCATCAAAATCTAGCTTCTTCTCATGTTTTCTCATCGCTACCTGCTTCTCCGCTCACTTCACCAATGAATGTCCGCAAATCCATATGGTCATTTATCCTTTCAGTGGGCCACGGGCAGAACCAAGAAATAATCAGCAAAACAACAGGTAAAGTTGCAAATTCAACATTCCCTTGGCTCACTGTGGATGTGTTACCTGCAACAATCCAAGGACCATCTACCCAAATGCCTAATCCTGTCTCCCGACCAACCTGTCCCCCCAGTCTCCGTTGTCACCCCAATCCGAAAGGAATGCATCATCACCCCAGTCCTAAAGGAATGCATCTCACAGTCCTCACTCTGTGAGCCCAGCTCCTTCAGTGCTTTCCTCAGCACCGCCATCAGCTGAAAAAACATTTCTCTGGACCTATCCCCAAGTGTGAAAACAATGCTGTCCCCTTTCAAGTATCGCTTCCACCATCACACTGGGGAGAAGCATGCCACCGGGTAGGTCTTGAGCAGTACTGCTTTGCCCTTCACTCCTTGATCTGTATTTGAACTTTGCAAAGCTATAAATACTCCTTCCATCATACAATCTACCTCTCCATGGCCCAGTGCTCCCTGCAGGTATGACACTCAGAATGTTCTGGAAAACTTCTAGAACATCAACAGTGAAAAAAGCACCAACTCCACCATTCCAAGTAAATCATGGCCAGCAGAACCATTAGCCTCTGCAACACCAGCCATACCAATCATCTTCTTGACCACCCCCCATTTCTAATCTGTCTAGACCTACCTGCTAACATCCTGCAGACCAGCTCCCTTGCAGATGGCTCAAAATCACAGAGCAGCTTACCGTAAAACACTAGGGGCCAGATGTAGGTCGCCAAATACCAGTCGGTAACGGCCGATTTCGGCCGTTACCGACCGGTATTTGGGATTTGACATGTAGGTGGCCTTTAATGTACAGAATCGATATATTTACCGATTCTGTAAAATACCAAACGGTAAATTTACCGAATCGGTAAATACAATGTAGGTGACACTTCAAACAGTGCCACAGGCCATTACCGATTCGTTATTTACCATGTAATACTATTGCATGGTAAATAACGAATTCCAGTGTACATGCACATCTGTGCATGTACATCTGTGCCATGTGACACACATACATGCCCAAATGCCTAATCCTGTCTCCCGACCAACCTAAGGGCATGTATGTGTGTCACATGGCACACAAGCCAAAATCAGGGGTGCAACAGGGTGTCAAAGTGACACCCTGTCCCCCTTGCAAATTCGGTATTTTTACCGAATCGGTAATTACCGATTCGGTAATTGACATTGAATCCTATGGGCCTCAAGGCCCATAGGAATCAATGACAATTACCGAATCAGTAATTACCGATTCGGTAATTACCGAATCCTACAGATTCGGTAAAAAATACCGAATTTTTAACTACATCTCATTTACCGAATCGAGAATACCGAATCGGTAACATTCGGTATTCTAGAGTAGGTAAATGAGAATTACCTACATCTAGCCCTAGACCAGCTAACTTGCCTACAATTGTGACTTGCAACCAATCTTTCTATCTATGTCTTAATGAATTGCACCACTTCTTCCTTCCTCTTCCATCGGTCTCAGGCCTTACCAATTCTCTTCTGCAGACTGTAGGAACTCCTGTGCCTGGGAATATACTTGTTGCGTAGACTTCATCCACTAAACATCCACCAAAATCCAAGATTGTCGTGTGCCTATCTGCCAAAGACCCTGCGGCATTGGAGTTTTCTCATTCTTTGCTCCCAATGCGGGCTCACAGACCTCCTCCCCTGTGAACAAGATAAGGCATTGCATTCTCATTGTCAATTTCCAGGACATGCTTAGCTTTTTAAACCAAAATTGTATCAAACATCCCACAACAAACACTCTCAACAGTTGCAACAACTTCGACAACATTTACAAGCGATAAGTTATGTACATTGAAGAGAACTTTCTTGTTCACAAACTATTGTGCCCCAATGGGAAACGGCCTTTACAACGAAGCCGTTTCCCCGAAATCTTTAACCACGCATGCAGTACAACGCATGCGTGGTTACCACTAATGCCTTTACCACGCATACCTTTACTACGATGTTTGTAGTAAAGGCATATGTGGTAAAGGTAAAAAGAAAAAAAGGGGGGCTTGGGGGGGGGTCTCCCCCCCAAATAAAACAACTCACCATAAGTCACGTCGGCGTCAGCGTCGTTAAAGAGAAATCGGAAAAAAATGCCGTTTTCTCTTAACGACGTATGACGTCACCACGCAATTATTCGAGGAAAAGTTTATCCGTGGTAAACGAATTCCGTTGTAACGCATGCGTGGTAAAGGCATGCGTTGCAACGGAATTCGTTGTATCATCATATATTCTGCCCCAATAGAATGGGAAATATTGCAAAAAAAACAACACAATGCTTCTACCTCCCTGCTGCAAACATTCAGGCCATTTCTGCAGCACCACTTACCTTGCCACAATAGCCTGAATCCAGCACCTCCTGCAGCATCTGAAAAAATCGAAATATTTCACTCCATCTCGTCACACAAGCATATATTATTGAATTGCTTAAAAAATAGCCCCTACGTCCTCAAGTCAACCTTCTCAACTGCGGCTAGCCTGACCTGGTGTTGGGGAATAACAAACTAGACAATGACAAACCTAGCCTTCAACAAAATGTCCTGCCAGATCTTGCAACACTAAATGCAAAGTTAAATTGTACCAGAACCACCTGTAGATATTTGACCTGCACTCCCCTCTTCACAAGCATTCCATCCAGTAAACTCAACACTGCCTCTTTCTTGTCTTCTGGCAACAACACCTCCATCCTAACTGAGCCAATCCCAATACAGAAGAAGGGTAACACTGTTTGAGGTCCTACCATCTTTTCCTCCATTAATGGGACACCCAAACTCTCTTGCTTGCTCTTATTTGGGTCAGCTGGTACTCATTCCTTTTCACTGGTATCAGGCAAGGACTTGTTGAAGCTAATTTGTCTTATAATTGAATTATACCAAGTGCATGCCGACATAGGAGGGGGCCAGGTGGATCCATAGTGGTGAATAAAGCACTCCCCAAGTGTTTAAAACAAACCCTCATTGATCCTTACAATTTTCAGGTGCCAGAATTGATCCCTAGTCTGGACTAAATCCGAATTTTCTAATTCTAAAACAGCATCTCTTAGCACGTGGGTCATTGTATCTCTATTGCCTGCATTTGTTGCTACTTTATCCGGTAGGTAGCCAAAATATCGAAATTAAAATATCGATATACAATAATATCGATGTTTTAATTTCGATGGTATAGAATATTGATGTGCAATAATATCGATGGACATAATATCGATTGTAAGGTATCTATTTTATTAATATCGAAATTTTGTTTAGTCTTATGTATTTTATCATGTATTTTATATGTTTGTTAAACATGTTTTTTAATGTATGTTTAGAAATTGGTAATTTTGTTTACATTTTGCGTTTTAGTATCAGGGCTGGTTGTGGATTTATAGAGGTATTGGGTGGGAACTAATTTAATTATAATTAATTAATTATTATGTTTAAAAAAAATATTTTTGATTAATAATTAATTGGCGAGGCGACCGGGACGGAAAAGCGACGGACGGTCTTTCCGTCCGCCGCGGTCCCCCCCGCCATTCTAATATGGCGGGGGTGAATTATGGAGAGGATGTCGGGCAGATTGACCCCGCCAGGCCGGCGGTGGCTACCGCCAGCCTGGCGGGGGCAATCTGCCCGACATCATAATGGGCCCCTTGGTATTTAGTAATATATTTTTGTAAATAAAATATTAAATCTTTTTTTCTTTAAAAAAATATGTAATTGATAAGTATGTTAATATAACGCCTACGCTATCCTGCGCTTTCGCTACTATTGCACCCTCTGGAGTGGGAATAGTAATTTTTACCCCCACGCTATCCAACGCTTTCCATACTGTTGCACCCTTTGGAGTGGGAATAGTAATTTTTACCCCTACACTATCCAACGCTTTCCCTACTGTTGCACCCTTTGAAGTGGGAATAGTAATTTTTACCCCTACGCTATCCAATGCTTTCCCTACTGTTGCACCTTCTGGAGTGGGAATAGTAATTTTTTTCCCTTACGCTATCCAACGCTTTCCCTACTGTTGCACCCTCTGGAGTGGGAATAGTAATTTTTACCCTTACGCTATCCAACGGTTTATGAGTAGTTTTTTAATTTATTTTAAATGTATATGTATTAGTTATTATTTTTTAAACATGTTTTAATGGTAATATCTAGAATTTGTTAAATTATATGTATTTTAAAATGATTTTTGCATTATTATTAACTTGCAAGGGTTTCCGGTGTGGGGAGGGCCCAGGCTTCTTTCGGGGCCCTCCGGCGATGGTGCTGGAAGGGAGGGGCTCTCGGGTTCCTCCGAGCCCTCCTCGTCGACGACAAGCTGTTCCCGGGCCTGCCGTGGGTTCCACGGCCCGGGAACCAATCAGGAGGCAGGAGAGGAGGGACCCGGCCATGGCGGCTAAAGGCAGATCAGCTCCTGGGGGTGCGGCTGCAGCAGCCAATCGCTGCGTGGCGATTGACGGGGGCGTGGCCGGTGACGAGGCCAGCGGCCAGCGCCTCCCGTCACGTGGGGCTGGTGGTTGGCTTCTACAGGCCTAGAGCGGCCCACCTCGTATTCCTGCGGCCCTCTCCTCACACCGGGGGCCGCCAAGGGGGGGGTGACAAAAGCGGCACCGGCGCCAACGAGAGAGCGCCGGGCCGCAGCAGCAAGCACAAGGCCTCAAGAGCCCCCGGGCTGCAGTGGTGATTTCGTCCCTCGTCGAAGCGGCGGCGGCCCTCTCCTGGCACCGAGGGGGGCACAAGACGGCACTGAGGCTCCCGCGAAACAGCGGTAAGTCGGCCGGATCTTTTGGGGCACAGCGCTCACGGCAGTTTTAGCAACAGCGCTTCAGGCCACAGCGCAAGCTGGGCAGAAATAAGGCTGTCAGCGCTTTTGAAGGGGGCAATTACCACAGCGCTCTTTTGGCAATAGCGCTCAGCAGATCGGCAGTCCCCCCAGCGCTACTCAGGTAGCCCACTTTACTTCAGGTTTCGGCCAGTTAACAGTCCAGGCGAATCAGGACAGCAGAGAGGATGATACAGGACAGCGCAGGGGCCCAGGTCCAGACAAAAGGGGGTGCAAGTGCAGCACAGTCCAGTACCTGGTCAGCGCAGCTAGACTTCTTCTTCTTGGCGCTTGATGATTCCTGCGCCCTTGTAAATAGCAGTTTCTGGTTTCTTGAAGGGGGGTTGAGTTGGGGGCTGCAGGCAGGCTTCCTCTGCAGGTCACTGTAAATGGTCCCTGGGGTTCCCTCTCGCCGGGCCAGATCAGTGGGTAGTTTAAGGCACCTCACCCAGCTTAAGAGGCAGCACCTAAATCCTGTCACTCCCAGTAGCATAGGTCCCTGACTAGGCCCTACCGCCTAAAACTCCTGCGTGGGTTCCCCAGGTCAGTGATGCCCCAACTGACTGGAAAGTTTTCCCTCCCTTGCTTATATAGGCCCAGGTCAGGTGACCACCCTCTAAGGCGGCAAAACTAAGCTCCGCCCTTATTCTAGAAGGTGCCAGGAGCTTCCCTACTCTAACTGTGGGCAGGCAAGGCAGGCTTGAATGGCAACAATGTTTGGAGTCCCTGCCAGCTCCTGGCAACTAGAATGCGCCTTAACAAGACCACCCTGCAGTAACAGGGGCCTATGGCAGCCATGTTGAGGGTAGAGGGCACCTGCACCTAGCATGGGTTTTAACAATACACAGAGCATTACAACCTCGCAGGGCCTATACAATTACATTATAAAGGGGGGACATCCTAAATTAGGAGAAGCAAAAAGCGAAAAATTTCAGTGAAAAGGGCCACGTCCAACACCCTTGCATGCTGATGACGGCCCCCAGCCGTCATGCACTACAGTGCTCGTGTGCTGATGACGGCTGGGGGCCGTCATGACCGGCCCCCCGTGATCGGAATGTGCGGCACAGGCGCAGAATCGCGGCAGCATGCAAAAAAACGATATTTTTTACTTCGATATTTTTGTACTACGATATTTATTTTTCGATATTTTTGTACTTACCTTTATGTAGATAGAACGTCGATATTTTTGCTTCAATATTTTTGTATGTCTATATTCTGTCTGTCGATATTATGTCATAGATCCACTTTATCCCATTTAATCCTTCGCCTATAATACGAAAGCGCCTTGATAGAGCTTGAAAATGCAGGAACATTCACCATAAAATTGAACAAGTCTTTTAAGGAGAAATGGAGGGCATTATGGTCACTGTCATCCCTGCCAATATCTTTAGATCAACAAAATTGCCTCAGCGATGCAAGGTGATTAAAAAATAATCAATTCTACTTGCATGACTGCAGCGATCAAAATTGTGAGTGGCATGGAGATTCGATACTTTGCAGCCATTACTTGCCCTTTGGCTACATAATAAGGTGAATGACATGAACTAATAAGCATCTCTTGTCCAGTGCTTCACTGGGATGATGTTGAGCATGGGAATGCCCCATTCATCATCTTCCTTACTAGCAGGGGAGCCACTCTCCAAATCCATTAGTTCAATTGTTGTATTGAAGTCGCAGACAATGATGAGAGAATCATACGGGTCATGGGCAGCCCTATGCAAGCTAAGGCCATGTGGCCCCTGGGTCTACCTCCTCCCCCCACATCCCGATTATAGATATTATGTATGTAATAGGTACGTTCATCCGCCATAGAAATGGATATACCCATAATATCATATGAAATAAAAGGCAACAAGGATACTTTGGCATCAAGGGCCACTTTAACCCAAATAAGAAGGCCACCAGCCATGTGGCCCGTCCTACGGAGTGGGCCAGTGCATGGTAAGCTATATAACCTTTTCTATACAGCGGGTCAAGCGACCAGGTTTCCTGTAAAAGACAAAGGTCAAATTGATCAATAAAGTTCCCCTAGGCCGGATCACCAAGCTTAGACTTGATCCCGCTACATTCCAGAAGAGGAAAAATAATATGGCGGCCCAATCTGGGGAGGAAGGGGTCTTGTCAGTTATAACCAAGGCGTAATATTGTTATTTAAGCACATTCTATCACAATCAGATAGAAAACCTCTATCAATATTTTTAAATGTCTTGACCTCAATGATCAGTCAATCTATCATGGAGGTGCCCAAGGCATCTGCCTAATTGTAGGGTATCTCCTCCCATTCAGTTAGTGGATCACAAGGGGAAGGACAGTTCTGTTTAAACCTGATAATTGAGCTAGGTGATACATTTCGGCGCAAACCTATATTAACAAAGCTTTCCACCAGGGATTTTGCCTTCACCCATAGTCTGATGTAATCAAAGCACCCTAGCGGTTCGCAGGGGTCGAGAAAGCATTTTCCATGCGAAATATCTGAACAAATGACAGAACAGCAGTCCTTGACTGAACGTATATGAAACATGTATTTATTTATTAAGAACTTTTGGTCTTCAAACACTATCTTGGGTAATGTACAAACCTTTACCATATATAGAGAAGTGAGATTTCCCAGCACAAGAGACATTTCTGGTTTGGTCGTAGGCCTGTCTCCATCCCTCTTTGGATCAAATCATAATGGAGCCTACTGTCCCAGCTTTTGTATGTGGTGGCCGTCAACTGTACGTTTTGGATAGAGGCCTGGTGGGAGTCAGATCATTGGGCAGAAAAGTGATAAGATGAGGAACAGTCTGTTTCATGACACTTTGATTTTTCTCACAGTTTTTTGATCAATGAATGAGATATAAACAGGACACCAAAACCCTTGGGCAGCATATGTAGTCGAAGGTGACCTGACAAAGATTTAAATTCCCCGATTTCGATCAATAATAAGGCTAGCTTAGACCTCAAGTTGGCCATCTCTTTGCTTGAGTGCTATCACTTTGGGAAGAGAATGCAACGTCAAGGGAAAACTGTAGAGCAATATATAACAAAGTTGTGGAATCTGGCATCTACATGTGGTTTTGATGGGTCCAATGAGGAATGTTTAAGATATCAATTCATGTTGGGCTGTACATTGGAAAAGGCCAATGAATCTATGTGGCAAAAAGATAATCCCTCTCTGCAGGAAGTGTTAACTATGGCAAAGACTCATGAACATTCAAAAGCATATGTCGAGATCATTCAAAATTACTTTTTCACGTGTGGTCAAAAGTGATTCGGTGGCAATTAAGCTAGTGCATGACAAATCTAAGGCTGACAAAGTGACACTAGATAAGCCAATGTCTGGTAAGGGAGGTCAAGGAAGAGGGGTAATGCACAACAAAACAGTCAATGCATTTTTTGGGAAGGTGTTTTTCATATGGCAATGTAGGTCACTTGGCAAATGACAAAGAGTGCACGGGCTGGAAATCGATATGCAAGAATTGTGTCAAGAAGGGTCACTTCTCAAAATGTTGTCAATTTTCCCAAAGCCTGAAGAATGTTAGGGCAGTGGACTGTGAAGATGAGGATAATGACGATGTAGTGGTGAGGTGGTGGTCCTGCATACTAAAGAAAGCACTTCTAATGGCTCTCTTAAAACAGTTCTGGTTAATTGTGAATCAGTCAGAATTGTATTTGACTGAGGAGATACAATTACCTAAATACTGAAAATATTTTACAAACAAAAACTAAAGGGGAAAGTAATGTCTCTGAAACCAGATATTAGACCTAGAGGCTATAGAGGTGAACCTCTGATATTGTTGGGATACTTTTGGGGGACTATTGAAGTCAAGAATCAAATCATACGAGGAAAGGTTTCTCTTTCTGTTAAAGGGGATACCCTTATAAGCTGGTTTCATCAACTTGATCTTTATGTACCTTTTATCTTAATGAGAATCCTGCTGTCAGGGTTAGATACATATCAATGATTAGTAGTATCTCGGATGACTGTGATGGGTTTCTGAATACTTTTCCTGAGGTCATTAAAAAGGAATTATGTTGTTTAAAAGATGATGTGCATGTGATCAAACTCAAGGCTAATGCACAACCCCAAACTTCTAAAGTCAAGAATGTACCTTTGTCTATCAAAGAAAGAATGGGGAGGGAATCGAGTAAGTTGATCGACAATGGAATCATTTCAGAGGTGGATGTCATGCTTCTGCCTGACTTGCACGCATTGTGATGGCACGTAAGGCCAACGAAGAGACTATAGTATGTGTGGACTTAAGAGAATTAATCAAGTTGGAGATGGTGGACACCTATCCACTACCAAATATCAATGAGATGTTGAGTTCTCTTAATGGTGCCAGGCATTTTTTTTACTCTAGATTTAAGATTAGCATATCATAAAATAAAATTAGATCCAGCCTCATAAGACTTAGCAACTTTTGTCATTCCATTCTGCTCTTATATATTTTCAAGGATAGCCTTTGGACTGATATCTGCAACCTCTGTTTTCCAGAGAGCTATAGAGAGGTCATTAAAGGGAGCTGAATGAGTGAGAGTGTATCAGGATAATGAGCTAGTGGTGGGCTCTAACATAGGAGAACACAATGGGAGGTTGCACGAGGTATTGGCGAGACTACAGAAAGGGGGTATGACATTGAAACAGAGAAATTCATTTAATGTTCAAGAAATAGATAATTTGGGGCAATTAATAATGGCACTAAAATTTGACCCAAAAGTTGTTTCAGTGGAAGCAATTAAGAACTTACCATCTCCTGAGTGCAAAGAGGAATTGGTAACATTTCTGGGGACGATAGAATTTTACAACAAATTTGTTCCCAAGTTTGCAGAGAGAACGGAATGCATGAGGTTGCTCAAGTAGGGCAAGGAATTAGTATGGTGTAAGGTGTGTCAAAAAGAGCTTAAAGACCTGAAGTCCAGCTAAGAGAATGCTGCGGATCTGGGGAGTTTTGAGACAAAAGATGAGACTATAGATATGACTGAGCCAGCCCCAAAGAGCTGGGAGCTGTCTGGATACAAAGATCAGGAGGGGAGTAGAGAACCATTTTGTTTGTATCATGTGTGAAAAGCAGCGAGTCTTCTAAGACCCCAAATGCTGACCGATGCAGGGTTCAACTTTAATTCACCTTGGGATCGCTATCAAAATAATGAGGCAAGCACTGGAAACTGGAAGACAAGAAAAAGGTTTATTTCTCATGAGGAGACCACGTCACCTGCAGGCACCGGGATGTCTGAGGGAGGTGTTCTGCCGGTAACTCCTTTGGCTCGTCCTTTTATACAGGTTTGACACAATGCATTTGTTTCATCAACATGGTTACACAAGCTTTTGTTTCATCAACATGGTTACACAAGCTTGGAGTCCCCGCCCCGGGCCGGTTGTCACACAAGCCCAACAGTAATTCTCTTTTCACCCATGTCAAGCAGACAATCTTATCTTGCCGCTGGGCCTTGCTTCAGGGTCTAAAACATGTGAGACCTGCCAGATCTAAGAGTCTGTTCTGTTGATAAAAACAGGTCCCATTGTTGGCAAAACCAAGTCTTGCTGTTTGCAGTGCAATAAACCATGTTTGCAAGAGTCTGTTTGGTATTTGGAAACTGTTTGTGTAAGAGTGTCCAAGGGTTTGCCTGTACACAGAGATGAGAGGAAAAACGAGTTTGTGGCAGCAAGTGGTGCTTGAGGTTTGTCGTGGCGATAGAGTTTATAGCCCCCAGCACACATATCAGGTTTGGTCAGAAGGTCAGATGGATGCTAGTAAGGGCAGGGTGAAACAAAGGTGTTAGAGGCACAGCTACTCGCACACCGTGAGGGCAACGGCTTGTAAATTTAACTCTCCTACCTGACCGCCGTGAGGGCAACGGCTCTGGTGACATCAACCCCTGCTCCGTGAGGGAAACGGCTGGGGCTTCCAACGCGAGCGGTGGGAGAACTACACCTCCCAGCTGCCCCGGCGCACCGGTAACATCACAGACGCGCCCGGAGGCGCTTGAAAAGAGCGGAACGCCTCCCGCCCCGCGGGACGCGCGCGGGCGGCGCCGGGCTAAGCCCGGGGCAAGAGCGGGACAGTCTACGGCAGTCCAAGGCAGGAACAGGCAGGGCTGGGCCGCCCCCATTACACCTACCAACAAGATGGGTAAGCGAAAAAATTTTGCCACTGTGGATGATGGGGGGAAAAAAGCCAAAGTTGCGAAACAGTCTGACTCAATCATGTCCTACCTAACAAGCGCGGTCGGGGCTTTATCTAAAGAAATTGCAACAGCACAACAAGAACTGGGTCTAACAGCCACCTCTCCCACTACAACACAACCGATCCCAGACCAAGGCGTTCCCCTAGAGCCTGATGTTATTATTGTGAAACCTACTTCTGCCCCTGGCTTGACACAAGCTTGTGCCCCTACAGTTTTGCTACCCATTTTGCCTCAGGCCCCGGACGCAAAAAGAAAACCCATATCGGAAAAGAGGAAAAAGGGAGAGAGGGACATCGACGCTAGAAAAGTGGTTGCGGACACTCTGGAGGATCATCTTGATACCCTTTTCGAGGAACGGATTGAACCTTTGTTAGTGGGTATTGCCAAGGAAATCATTGACACTATGAACACATGCCTTGAAGGATTGTTAAAAAAATGTGTGTTGATCGATGAATTAGTTAAAAAACTTGATACTACCCTCTCTTCCCAGAAAGGGCCCATATTGGGAACTGAAGGACTCTCCCAACCCCGGGCGAAGCCGTTGTTACCATCACCGATAAATAACACAACGGTTGTAAATAGTGTAGGGGCAGGTATGAATGGGAAGCCACAGCGCAACATAGGGAACATCCAGAACCACCCAGGGACATCCAATATCCCACAGGGGGGCCCAACTATAGCAGGGGAGCATAGGCACCTAGAATGCAAGTTTCATTTACATCTACCCCCAGCAGTAGCACCTTTTGTGGCAGTTTTCATAGGGGTCCCCTTGTTAAAAGAAGGAGAAGTTGAATCCACTGCTACACTTATGAGGAAGGTTAAAAAATGGTGTGACGATACTAGCAGCGGAGAAGCAAAAACCTCCACCAGGATTATTTTTGCTAGAAGGGTGGGTTGGGTGGGGCACAGAGCCAAAATTGTGAAAGGTGACTGTGTGGTGGTAAACTTTGACAACGCATATTGTCCAAATAGCTTGTTCTGGGATGGGTCTGAGATACGAGAAAACGATACCCTTAGAGCGGTCCCCTTAGGGTTTTTTTATCCTCCAATAAGGGAGAAGTTTCAACCCAAAATACACACGAACACACTTCTTAAGACAGTGATAGCGGGAAATGAGTGGCAAATAGCATCTAGTAAAGTAAAGCAGAGTAGACCTGCTCCCAATAGTGAAGGCCCAAATATGGATTTAGTAAACAGATTCGCCCCCTTAGCTGATTTAAACACTAATGACTGACAACCAGCCCCAACATTGACTCCAACGCTAGTACCCCTTGAGGTGGCGGCTTCATCCCTATGTACATTTTTGACCTGGAATGTTGCAGGGACGAGAGCCGAAAGGTCAGACCCCACTTGGGTTAATTATATCTCCAGACACCAGGTGATAGCTATCCAAGAAACCTGGGACACTTCACACAGCTTTCTGCTAGATGGCTTCTCAAGTTTCACAATATCAGCAACCCCAAGCAGTGCAGGGAGAGCGAAAGGGGGTCTTACTTTACTCTTCTCTCTAGAGTTAGCAGGGTCATTTAAGCAGTTGGATTCAGGTTCACCCAATATTTTAATAATAGAATGGATTGTTTCCCCAGGGTGTACCCTACTTGTAATTAATTGTTATAATTGATGGGTACGAAAAACAGAAACGGAACATGTGGACCTCCTGGAGAACTTCCTGAATAATTATAGTCAAAATACACATATTCCTTTTGAGCTCCTTTTGATGGGAGATTTTAATATCCATCAATGCAAACTATTGTGCCACGCAGGTGTTTTAGAGGGCCTGAATGGAGCTGATACTCCGAATTTTGAACACACTAAAACGGGGGAAGCGCTCGAACTACTGCTAGCTAGTTTTAATATGTATGAACCAGCCAATACAGGGGGAAATGAGACGGTACCCACTTACAAAGGCTCAACCAATGGGTCGGTTATTGATTATATATTTACTTCCCCAGGCCTTATTCCTAAGGTGATAGAATATAAGGCAATTGCCTCACCCCATAGTGACCATAATCCTCTGTCGGTGGAGTTACACTGGAGTGACTTATGGCGCAAACAACTGGGAAAATCCCGGGTTTGCACCATGGCGGTGCCCAGTGACCAGGGCAGACGGCTTAAATGGGGCAGGGTTGTGCAGGAAACTTTCATGGATACCTTATTGCCTAAAATTGAGGGGTCACTTGAAAGTTGTATGAACCTAACCACCCCTAACCCCCAAATTATAGTAGCTTTTGACTCTATTTGTGCACAAACTGCCAGGGACCTCATGACCCCCCCATCACGATTCCCTCCGAAGCCTCTTAAATGGTTTGATACCAAATGTTCACGGTCGCTTAGATCCTTGAAACGAGCCTTAAAGGCTAATATAAGGGACAAGGTCCTTATTTCTAACTTGAGGCGGGAATACAAAGCAAATATTAAGGACAGGAAAAAGGCGATCAAAAATAATGCATGGAACGATCTCCTCACTACAGATGTCCTCAGAGATAGTAAGCGATTTTGGGACATTATAAACCATTCTTTCTTTTCGGGGGACGATAACACTGTCTTAGACTGTGTGATCCCTGATGAGAAGTGGGTCCAGCATTTTAGCAATGTATATGGCGGTAAGTGCAGTGTAACAGCTAGAACTACAGAGGGGGGCCACTACTCACACGCAGTGGAGTTTACTGAGGAGGAGGTCCACAAAGCAATAATGGAGTCTACTAAAAACAAGGCGCCTGGCCCCGACGGTGTGCCGGCGGACTTTTTTAAATACTCCCCGACACTTTGGTCTAAAGTTTTAACTAGAGTCTTTAGGGCAATAAATGAAGGGACCTTCCCTGATACATGGGCAACATCTATCATAGTACCCATTTTTAAAAAGGGAAACCGGGAGGATCCTCGGTGTTATCGCCCTATTTCCCTCATCGATTCTGCCTTTAAGATCTTGGGCAGAGTCTTATTAGCCAAACTGAGGGAAAATCTAGAGATGTGCGGGGGGCTCTCGAATATCCAATATGGGTTTCGAGAGAAGCGGGGCACCCTGGAACAAGGTTCAAATCTGCATTTGTTGGTCTCTAAATACACGGTGGCCGGGGAGGGGGTCAGTATATTTGGCCTTTATGGACCTCTCCTCGGCCTTCGACCTGGTGAACAGGTCTAAGCTATGGTCCCTTTTACTTGAGATTGGGATAGAGGCACATTTAGTAGCTCTCATTGCTAGTTTGCATCAGGACCTCTCAGCTAAAATAAGGGTCTCTAGGGACGGCAGGTGCACGAACAGTTTTAGGTCTGAGAAAGGGGTGCGCCAGGGCTGCATCCTGGCCCCCCTTCTCTTTACTATCTATATAAATGGGCTGGGGAAATACCTGGAAGCAGGGATGGCCGACGTGCCGCGTATAGGAGGAGAGCAGGTTCCGGCACTCCTATACGCGGACGATGCTGTGTTAATTGCCCATACGGGCATTGGTCTACAGGCCCTTTTGGACCGATTTGGCTCCTTTATGGAGAATCTTGACTTAAAAGTTAACGTAATGAAGTCACACACCATGATTGTAGGCCGCAAAGGAAATAAGTTGCATGCAAAATCTTTTATTTGTAAGGGTGAGGTTATTTCCAGGGTCCCTGTTTTCCCATACCTGGGGGTTCTTTTTGACCAGAGAGGTTCCTGGGTCCCCCAGATTAAGGCAAAGAGCATGAGCTTAGCCCGATCAACATCAGCCCTGTTGGCTTTTACAAAAAGACTAGGGGCCAAACCAATGGAGGCAGTGATAAAGGTATACAATAGCAAGTGCATCCCAATTGCCATGTATGGGTCTGCCTTGTGGGGATATGTAAATCTGGATAAAATCCAGAGGGTGGAAAATGGGCTCATTAGACAATTTTTATCTGTCCCCAAATCCACCCCTACTTTTACGATTCATGAGGAAATGGGTTTGACCTATATTACTGATAAACTGAAATTAGCCCCACTTCTTTTTTGGGCTAAAACATGGTTGAACCCTGTGTTAACACTCAACCATGCTATCCTCAAAGATGTAACCTCCAGGGACCAGGCCATGAGAATACCTTGGTTGAAATACATCAGA
This sequence comes from Lissotriton helveticus, assembly GCF_964261635.1. NCBI lineage: Eukaryota > Metazoa > Chordata > Amphibia > Caudata > Salamandridae > Lissotriton > Lissotriton helveticus. The sequence goes on from NC_136070.1 coordinate 41,080,230, forward strand.
GCTGCATTGGCTATGCTTGGGAGACCGAAGCTTTTTACTGTACCAACTAACATCAGAAGGGAAGACATCAGGTGGATTAAGCAGGAATTTCTGGAGAGGGCTTGCCTGGAGAGAGAGGAGTTGGAACTAAGGAAACCCTCTGTAAGAGCTTACGTGGTTTTAACCACTACCTCATCTCTGGAACCATATTTAAAAATTGTTACCAACCCACTCCATAGATTCTTGTTAACAAAATTTAGGATGAACTTGATCCACTATTCACTTGGTAGTTTCCCCGTGTGGACAAAACCAAAAGACGGTCCGCCCTGTGATTGTGACCAGTTTTCGAACCAGGATACCCTCTATTTTACATTTTTTTGCGGTTTGTATACCGCTGAGAGGGCAAAATATGTATTACCTGTCCTGAAGGCTGCTGGCTTTACTCAAGAAAGGCCAGCGCTAATTTTCCTCCAATCACTAGCGGACATCCATACCATTTTTAGTGTTGCATGCTTCCTAACAGCTGCCTTCAGATTAAGGAACAAAAGAATTCCCCGGAGTGCTTTATTTTAATCTTATTTTAAATATGGTTTTATCAGTAACCAATTTTAATTATTTGTAAACATTAGGAAACAATGAGATTAATAATTTATTGTCATAATTGGTAATCAAATTCACTGATGTGTTTTTTAAAATTTGTTTTGTATTGTATCTTGCCTTTTATGATTTTAACAAAAATCGAATAAAGTGTATTTTGACTGACTGACAAAGGTGACCAATAGAGGAAAAAATGTCTGTGATGAACATAAATGAACGCCGCTTATCTACACCTAAAGTTTATTGGTTTTAACACATGTGGTCTGAGGGGAGCTGAAACCAATTATACAGTTATTGAGAAGGAGATCCTAGGTGTATTCTGTGCAGTAAGAAAACTGAGAAAATTCCTTTGGGGGTGCAAATTCGAGATCAAAAGTGATCACAAGCCTCTCAAAGAGGTTTTTGCAGAGAAGGGCATAGATCAGATTTCCAATCACATTTGCAGATGGTTGAATGCACGCCAGGAGTTTGACTTTGAATTGTTCTAAGTGCCTGGGGAGAGTAACTTGCAAGCAGATTGCTTCCCACTGATGTTTCTAGTGCATGATGGAGATATAATCTCTCAGATGAATGTTTTGGAGGGGAAGAGTATGAAGAGGAGATGAATGTTTGTTTGATTACAGAAGGAGTTATAGAGGGAGACGACCATTACAACGCGGTCTTTACACCGCGCTACCATTACGACGCGGTCATCATAACACAAGTCGTTACAACGACTTGCGCAGGATGGCGCTATATACTAAGGAATAGTATGATTTACTATTCCAACACCTTCCTTACTGTTACGTGGGCTGGAGTTGGAATAGTTAATCATACTATTCCTACGTCCAGCGCCACTAGCGCAAGTCGTTGTAACGACTTGCATTGTGATAACTGCGCTGTAATGGTAGCGCGGTGTAAACACCGCGTTGTAATGACATACATCCATTATACAAGAAGGCGAGTGGAAAAAAGAGCTCCAGGAAGATGAGAGTATGCAGAAAGTTATAAAGTTAGTGACTGGTATAACAGAAACAAGTTTGATGATGATGTTACAGGATTTTGGCAAGTAAGAAATTAATTAACTATGACAGACGGGCTGTTATTAAGAGGGAGTAAGTTAGTACCACCACATAAGTTAAGGAAGAAACTGGTTGATAGTGCCCATGCAGGCCATATGTAAACAAAAAAGTAGGGGATGAGCCTGTATAGCCCTCTAGAGCCTAGGCTACACCCCTAGAAAACAGCACCCACAAACAAGGCTCTAGCAGGAAAGAGCAATAGAAATAAAATAAGTGGTAGACTTATTATTTTCCGCCTCAATGGTGCAAAAGACGCCCTTTGGGATTATATCATTATTTATTTATCTCACTTGTAAAGGGCAACTGCCACCTAACAGGTATCCTGGCACTGATTTAATTACAGGTGGAAAAAGGAGAGAAGTTCCATACGGTGTGGCAGTACTCAACAATATAATAGTGAGTTAAAAACCTAGGGAGAGCTCTAACGTTTAAGGAAAAGCCATGTTTTGAGACCCTTTCTGAAGTCTAATAGATTGACAGAGAATCTCAGGGCAACCAGAAGTTGATTTAGTCTTACAATCTGTGTTCAATTTGTAATGGAGGCATTGCTGTGCTGTAGAAAAGCAAGACACCTGCAATGATAGTAATTCTCTCACCTAAATTGACTCATTATAATTTGACTTGCATACTTTGCAGTATAAATCAATGCAAAATTATCTGAGGAAGCGTAAATATCTAGGTCGAGAGTGTATCCGCAATGACAGTCAATAAACCTTGTTGATAGTGACAAAAGAATAACCGTCTCCAGGTAGGAGCGCCTAATTACAGTAGACCTGCTGCTACGGTACACAACTAAATTGCATAGGACTATGTCATTAACATAGTGAATTATACGTTTGTTCTTCTCATTAGGCGCTGATCCTGTTTGATATAGGCCGACGCATGATGGCATTTTGCTTTACGGCCTTTTCAGGACGTTGCGGAATGCATGTCGCCCAAACAGAGTTGAAAATAAAAGAAGCCAAAAGCTATTTTCCTCCACTGCTCGAACTTTCGTGACCCACCAAAAATTGTCCTGTGACCCACTGTGAAATGCTGTTGTAGATGGTCCACTAGTCCCCTGGGTAATGTATAATGCACTGTTGCTTCACAGCTAGGTTCACCCTCGCCTTCTGCTGCCGGCCTCAGGAGTCAATGGCTCAGCATCAGTGATGGTGCATGCCAGCCTCAGCCTCTGGAACTGTCCTTCTAGAGCCTTCATATTGGTTGCTGTTTTCATGCAAGCCATATGGGCATATCAAAAACGAATATGACTCATTACATCACGATGTATTACATTGTGTGCTTTTACAACGCAGTCGTTACAATGACTGCGTTGTTAGTACACGATGCATTTACATCGCAAGTCATTACAACGACTTGCACTAGGGGGCGCTCTGGACTTAGGAATAGTATTAATTACTATTCCTCATCCAGTTTACGCAACAGTAGGGAAGGTGTTGTAATTCATTTCCAATACCTCAGAGCCCCATACTGCAAGTCGTTGAAACGACTTGCGATGTAAATGCATCGCGTACTAACAACGCGGTTGTTGTAACGACCACGCTGTAAAAGTAGCCCGATGTAATGACAGCGTTGTAAACTCTTTTTCCATCAAAAACAAAGGAAAACATTAGAGAGGTATACTGGTGGCCTACATTAGATTTCTTGGTTTAAAGACAAGTGAAGAACTGTGTTGAGTATATGAAGAGTGAGAAAGTGTTAAAGTGTAGGACACAGGCCATGGTGTTGAGGGAACAAGCCTCAGGATCGCGTGCGGATATTGCTTTGGACATTCTTGGACCGGTAAAAGTAAAAACTTACAACAAGTATGTTCACGCTGGCCGGAAGTTAAAGTGGTGAGCTCGATAGAGTCCAAAGATGTCATTTCTTTTTTGGAAGAACTGTTTGAGAGAGAAATTTTTCCTTCCACCGTACTTAATGATAATGAGGTTCAACTTACATCGGAGGTGGTGGAAGATTTTTTGACAATGAGCGGGGTCAGGCACAAAAAAAACGCGCTCTGTCATCGTGCAATGAACGGAGTTGTAGAACGATTTATCAAGCTGTTAAAGGAGAACTTACAACAATTCTTGGTATGTGGTATTAATTGGGAGGATAGTATAAAAACAAAGTCTGAGAATATCGCTTGACACCGCATTCTATCACTGGTGTATCACCATTTCAGTTGTTTAGAGCAAGATTTCCCAATGGTGAAGTGGTCTCAGGATGAGTGAACAGAAAGCAGAAGGAAGTGTATGATCAAGATGGAAATGTGGAAGGATGGAAAGAGAAAAAAAAACGATGGGGTAAAAGGAACTGTATGAGAAACATAAATCAGTCAAGGAAACAATGATGCGGGTGAGGAAATTGGATTAAAATTCAAATCTCCTAGCAAAGATGTTGGGAAGAACTCTAAGTTTAGTCAACCATTTAAAGTAATGAAGTTATTTAAGAATGCAGTACAAACAAGTGATCATAAGATCTGAAATTTAATGGCTACATGTGCTCCAGGGGAAGGAGAAAGTTGTGTCCCTGTGAGAAGAGATGTATCAGTGTGTTAGACCAGTGCGATGACAAGATTATGAATGGAGATTATTGTAGAACTGATGTCATTACATGTGTATATGTTCCTCTTCTTTGGTTCATTTGATTAATTGAAGGTGGTCATGTGGTATTGGCCATCTAGTGTAACAGTAGCCTTGTGCAACTGCCAACTGGGGTGTTCTGTATCTATGAGGTGACAACACATCATCACAAGAATATAATGATTAGAATTGTCTGTGCAGCAATTGAGAAGAGGATGCAGACCAGTGCTGACGCGCTGGACGGAGTCTCTGTAGTCCATTTACATATTAGAAAGAAGACATTGCTTCTACTATTGAAAGCTGCCAGTGACTCCTTCTAACTTCTTACCAGTGTCCATCTTTCTTTTACTTCAGGCTGAGGTCTTTGTGCAGAATGAAAGCTCAAGGAAGGAAGTCCTGAAGCTTGCAAGTGATGAAACAGAAGCTTGCAGTCATGCTACCGTGCTGAAGGCGGTGCTCCAAGCACCTTAGCAGGGGATAGAGGACCAGGGAGGATCAGGGAGAGCGGACCCAGCGGGAGACCACATCCACCCCGCGACTGAGGCATTTTTGCCTCAACCCCATCAGGCTTAGGTGAGGGCTGATGTGGGCAACACCCCAGCCTTTCATGGTCTTTACCTTAAAGGAAAGTAACAGTCAGTACTTGATTTAAGAAAAAGTAAATGTGGGTCCCCAAAATTAAGAAGGTAGGCCCTTCCTCCCTGGTTTTATGGTCAGCAGGAGCAGCACCATTGCGGCATGGAACCAATCAGCCAGGAGAGCATGAACATTATCTGGCAGTGTTACAAAGAATCATTTCATTTTCACTCTGGGTGTAGAAATAGAAGCAGGACTGCCAATATACTGCATGATGAATGATCACTGTATTATAGTTCCTTCTTCTTTTTCCATGATTTTAGCGGAGATAAAAGAGGAACTGACAATCTGCTGTCCCTTGCTACTCTGCAGATTGGGACCAGGGAGTGCAGAAGCTGCGAAAGAGCCCCTGCCCCTGGAATAAGGGGCCGATTCACAGAACTAACCTAAGACAAAATCCTAAACCACTACCATTTTTGTATTCACAGACGGCACTTACTCATTTCAGTATTCACAGAAGATAGGAGTCCTAACTTTAGGACTCCTAAATGCCTTCTGTGAATACCTAAAGTCTTAAAGTTAGGATTTTTCTCAGTTTAGGAGCAGTAAAGTTAGGACTCCTAACTTCTGTGAATACCGAAATGAGTAGGGCCTAGATGTAGGTAATTTCATCTTACCACTTCTTAAATACCAAATTTTACCGATTCGGTATTTAAGAAGTGGTAAAATAGAGGGGGGGGGTGTAGGTATTACAGAATCGGTAAATACCGAATCGTTTAGATTTGGTATTTACTGATTCTGTAAATTCCGATTCGGTAATGCCCATTGATTCCTATGGGCATTGAAGCCCATAGGAATCAATGGGCAATACCGAATCGGTATTTACCGATTCGGTAAATACCGATACCAGCAAGGGTGCAGGGGGTGTCACTTTGACACCCTCTAGCACCCCAAATACAGGCATGTGTGCCATGTGGCACACAGACATGCCCTAGGGGCATGTCTGTTTGTCACATGGCATAGGTGTGCATGCACACATGTGCATGCACACCTGGATTCGGTATTTTACCACCCAATTGGATTGGGTGGTAAAATACCGAATCTGAAAGGCCTTTGGGACTCAGAAGAGTCCCACCTACATCTAGAAGTTACCGAATTGGTAAAAATACCGATTCGGTATTTTAACGAATCGGTAAAAATACCGATTCGGTATTTTACCGAATCGGTAAATTTACCGATTCGGTACATTTACCGATTCGGTAAAATTGGCCCCCTACATCCCAATAACCCATTTACCGGTCGGTAACGTCCGACATCGACCGTTACCGGCCGGTAAATGGCCACCTACATCTGGCCCTAAGTGCCTTCTGTGAATACCAAAATGAGTAAGTGCCTTCTGTGAATACCAAAATGGTAGTAAGTTTAGGATTTTGTCTTAGGTTACTTCTGTGAATCGGGCCCTAAGTGCTGGTAGAGCCCATCAGCAATCACTAGCGCACTTTAAATTGACATATTTGCCACATTGAAGATTTTTGATTTCTCTTGTTGTTCTTACTGGTTGGTGGGTGGTAGTTGTGCCCCTCTCAAGGTTTACTCTCCGGACACATCTGTAGCAAACAATACAGGTAAGATACAAGGGGACCCTATCTGGGGTCCTGTGATTACTTCTCGGAAACAAGGAAGGGCGCTGGTTCCAGAAAACACTTTTCAGCAGAGCTCTTCCTCCATGCCTTGGGGATCTCCAATGAGGACTAGGACCCACCAGGCCTGTCAATGAGGGAGCGGCTTTTCATGTCATCCATGGAAAAGGTGCATGCAAAATTGGGAAATATGCACAGGAAGATCCTGACCTTTAAGTCTAAATTGAAACAGGTTGAAAACAGAATAACAGAGGTGGAGATAAAAATAATGTCTGCAGAGGACAATCGTCAAAGGGTGGACACAGAGGCGTGGGAACTGCAGGAAGAGCTGCCAGGATCCCCAGATTTCCCGCCCTGCCTCCATTAGTCAGCTGGAGGAGCAGATCAAGAGACAAGATCCTGTGGAGGTGCAGGATGTGAGGGTCCCCCTGATGGCCTGTGACAGATGGACATTTGGGCCTCGCTAAGCCCTTGAATCCTTTTGAATCAGGAGGTGGTCTAAGTCAGAAGGGCACCACTCCTAGACTGAAGAGGACAAGGAGGCTGCTTGTGACATGTCTCATGGACGAAGATGAAGACTAGGCCTGGGCGGTAAATTCTGTTCTGCTTGCGGAGTTTGGGTAATTTCATGTTCCGCAGAGAAGGCGGACTTGCCAAAAATTCTGCGTTCTGCTGCTTCGCGGAATTTTTTGCTTGTTCACGCTTTCAAAATGCGTGCTCGTGAGATATTTCTCCCCGAGCATGCAAACAGCATTTGCGAACAGTAAAAATGCATTGCGAACGGGCGGAACAAGCAATTCTGCGTGTTTGCGGAACCGTTGGCAAAGTCAATAGGTATGGTTTTAATTTGCTAATGCATGCAGCATTACCACACTTGGGCAAGTCTCTCAAGAGGAAGCCAGGAGAGAGCTAGTAGTTCATAACGCAGTTTGATGCAAGCACTCTACGCGAGCTAGGGTGGGACGATTCCCCAAAACAACCAATGAATTAAAGTGAGAAATGAATACTCCACTGGGCTCAGCTAAGACTTGATTGACACGCTCTCAAGCCAATGGCTGAAAGAAGCTGGTCAAAGAGTAAACTTCTATTGCAGTGTCATTACACATGAATATGAAATTACTGATTTAGAAAAGGGTATAAAACTATGTAATGGGCTTCGGTCCATATTTGATGAACAATATGTCCGTGAGTACCCGTGCCTGATTCACAAAAAGATAATTGGCAAAAAAATAGGTGAATACCAGAACAGCTGTGGGAGATTACTATAAGCCTGATTGTATAGGGTAACATAAATGTTTATTGTTCTTGTGTGTACAACATGGGCCCATTCATTGCAGCTGGACTTGAAAAACTGTGAGTAGCCAGGGGATGCCAAAGGAGGGGGTTAATGAGTTGTAATACTAATAGGTGTAGCACGCACAAAGCTGTTTTTTTAATGTTGGTCACTGGTGACTTCAAACCATGCAAAGAGACTCCACCAAAACGGACCACGCGTACGTGATGAATAAAGGCGGGGAAGGGCAGCAAACATGGAAACAAGAAGCACTTCCAATGCTTGTATGGTCTTGAAACACAGATAAAAGGGGTCAGCAAACATTATAACCCAATTCAAGGGGCTTCATGAACATGGAACACCCACTTCCTAGTAGAGACAGTGAACAACCCTAGGACATGGCGGGATCAGGTTCTATCCTTAGACTATCAGATCTGAGCGGCGATAAAAAGTTCCAACTCAAACTGATGATGCTGAAAAAGTCTTGTCTATTCTCCATCCAAGACAGAGCCCTCAATATCTCTTAGCTGTAACAATCAATCAGCATTTATAAGGCACAGCACTGTCACCCCTACAAGTATCTGGGTGGGACATCTCAGTCGTAGTACCAGGTCTTGAGTTTCTTCCTCAAGACCACCAGGGAGGAAGCAGTTCAAAGATGAAGGGGCAAGTCATTCCAGGTCTGGTCGGCATTGATGGAGAAGGAGCGGTCCCCGTGGTGGCTGCAACGAATGATGCGGGTGTGTTCACCTGCTGATGAGGAGGAACGCAGGTGTCTTGCAGGATGATAGAAGTTCAGTCGATGGTTGATGTAGGCCAATCCTTGGTCATGTAGAGCTTTGTAGGTGTTTCTTATGTTTGGGAAGCCAGTGGAGGTTTCTGAGGTGGGGATTGATCTGGGACCATATGCGGGGGTCCAGGATGATTCTAGCTGCAGCGCTCTGAATGGTCGGGAGTCTTCTGAGGAGCTGGGTGGAGATGTCAGCATAGTGATTATTGCCGTTGTCGAGGTAGCTGATGATTACATTTGTGCGGCCAGGATCCAGAAGCTGCCGAGGATCTGAAATCAAGACTCAGAAAGGCGGAGCTCATCGGCCAAGCTTGAAAAAGCTTTACTGGAGCTAAAATCACATTTAAGATCCATTGCATCGTTCACAGAGTGCATATGATGAAAAGTCTACGATGCCTACACTATCTCACCCCTCCTTCTATCCCTGGACGACTCCTACCACAGAGCAACTTCAACGACAGTGTGCAAATTAATTTGCTTCAGGAGAAACCCAAAACATGAAAGTCCTGATTGCCAGGTTTTGAAACAACCTCAACCCTCATTTGAGGGATCAACCCATCCGACCCGCCTTCAGGAGCGCCTTGAAGATGCATTTATTTAGGGAGGCTCTTGTCTTGCACCCTTTCTTTTTTGGTACTTCCTCTCACAGGGCCCGATTCACAGAACTAACTTAAGACAAAATCCTAAACTTACTACTTTTGGTATTCACAGAAGTGAGGATTTTGTCTTACTTCTGTGACTTAAGACAGACTTAAGACAAACTTAAGACAGACTTAAGACAGACTTAAGTTAGGATTTTGTCTTAAGTCTTAAGTCTGTCTTAAGTTTGTTTTAAGACAAACGTAAGACAAAATCCTAACTTCTGTGAATACCAAAAGTAGTAAGTTTAGGACTTTGTCTTAAGTTAGTTCTGTGAATCGGCCCAGCAGCCTTTAAGATGGCACAGGGCACGTAGGGCCCGATTCACAGAACTAACTTAAGACAAAATCCTAAACTTACTACTTTTGATATTCACAGAAGTTAGGATTTTGCCTTAAGTTTGTCTTAAGACAAACTTAAGACAGACTTACGACAGACTTAAGATAGGATTTTGTCTTAAGTCTGTCTTAAGTCTGTCTTAAGTTTGTTTTAAGACAAAATCCTAAATTCTGTGAATACCAAAAGTAGTAAGTTTAGGATTTTGTCTTAAGTTAGTTCTGTGAATCGGGCCCCTAGACAGTGACTAGAAATCCGCACACCTTTCTTATCCTCTGCAGACCAGAGACCTTGAGACAATATCCTCTTCCAGCCCATTGGAAAACATGAGACTAAATTATATACGTCAAGGATCAGCAAGGTGTGTGTTGGAAGGCGTGCACGTTTTGGATCAGCAAGGTGTGTGTTGGGAGGCGTGCACGCTTTGGATCAGCAAGGTGTGTGTTGGAAGGCGTGCACGCTTCGGATCGGCAAGGTGTGTGTTGGGAGGCGTGCATGCTTTGGATCAGCAAGGTGTGTGTTGGAAGGCATGCACGCTTTGGATCAGCAAGGTGTGTGTTGGAAGGTGTACACGCTTCGGATTGGCAAGGTGTGTGTTGAAAGGCGTGCACGCTTTGGATCAGCAAGGTGTGTGTTGGAAGGCGCGCACGCTTCGGATCAGCAAGGTGTATGTTGGAAGGCGTGCACGCTTCAGATCAGCAAGGTGTGTGTTGGAAGGCGTGCACGCTTCGGATCAACAAGGTGTGTTTTGGAAGGCGTGCACGCTTCGGATCGGCAAGGTGTGTGTTGGAAGGGGTGCACGCTTTGGATCAGCACGGTGTGTGTTGGAAGGCGTGCACGCTTTGGATCAGCAAGGTGTGTGTTGGAAGGCGTGCACGCTTCAGATCAGCAAGGTGTGTGTTGAAAGGCGTGCACGCTTTGGATCAGCAAGGTGTGTGTTGGAAGGCACGCACGCTTCGGATCATCAAGGTGTGTGTTGGAAGGTGTGCACGCTTCGGATCAGCAAGGTGTGTGTTGGAAGGCGTGCACGCTTCGGATCAGCAAGGTGTGTGTTGGGAGACGTGCACGCTTCAACCTATTCATTTAGTTACAGGAGGAATTATTGTAATTCATGAATGCACAGAGAGGAACATACACACGATTTGCGTGCTCTGCTACAATTTCTTTTGTACTGTGGTGTAAATGAGATGGAAACACACGCTCAATGCCCAGTGCCTATTAATTTGCGGTGGGTGGTTTGGCACCCAGCTTTTACTTGGGCTCTGATGGAGGCTCACTGTATACATTACGCATGAGTCATGTCAGGAAAATAGGCATGACTCATCATTCTACATGAATAGCATGCATATTTATGCATACAGTGTGCAATGCATAAATTACTCGTGGGCTGCACAGACGTCAATGTGAAGTAGCAAGAATGAGTAGGTTGTCACAAGGGTAGACTTACAATATGAGCTGAGTTACTGCCCCTTCTCGTGGACGTTTAGAGCAGGCTGGGAGGAGAGAAGGTAAATTGCCCCTGCTTGGCAGTCAGTACTATCACCTTGCTAAAGTGGCCATCTCCACCCACTAAATTACTTTCTGTAGCAAAGTAGGGTGTCCTTCCGGGGTGGGACATCCGGCTGCAGGAAATATACACCTATGGGAGGAGGAGCAGTCTAAACTTTATCATGGTGAAAGTGGAAAGTTTTGCCTATATTCATGAAGTTCACATTTTCTGAATGTATGACATTGTTCTGCATTCTGTCCATCAACTGTTATTTTTGCATTTGTCACCCCGAGTGGGATGGGTATGCTCAGACGTGAGCCCCATGCTCTCCACACCACTGGAGTCAAACTAACCTGGCTGAAGACGGCTGATAGCCAGAAACCGGTCCTAGGATGCTTGATTCCCGTCCAGGAAACACATGGCTTGGCATTTCGGGCTGGACTGTTCCCGTGAGGCACAGGGTCAAGGCTGATTTGCATATGGCCATGTCTGAACTGGGGTGGTGTGGAGTGCAAAAAAACGATGGATTTAGGCCCAGATATCTGTACCGGGGTGAATGTATGACATTGTTCTGCATTCTGTCCATCAACTGTTATTTTTGCATTTGTCACCCCGAGTGGGATGGGTATGCTCAGACGTGAGTCCCATGCTCTCCACAACACTAGAGTCAAGCTATCCTGGCTGAAGACGGCTGTCAGCCAGAAACCGGTCCTAGGATGCCTGATTCCGGTCCAGGAAAGACATGGCTTGGCATTTCGGGCTGGACTGTTCCCATGACGATACAAAAGGGGATGATGGACGGAGCGTTTGAACAAATCAAACACTCACCCCCAGTCAACTGATCTGGGTTTAATCCATCACCATTCTTTAGTTCACTCAGCCACCCCAGTTCAGACATGGCTATATGCAAATCAGTCTGACCCTGTGCCTTATGGGAACAGTCCAGCCCGAACTGCCAAGCCATGTCTTCCCTGGACCGGAAACAAGCATCCTGGGACCGGTTTCGGATTCATAATCCTCATCAGCCAGGCTATCTTGAATCCAGTGGCCAAGTGAACAAGGGACTGATTTGCATATGGCCATGTCTGAACTGGGATGGTGTGGAGTGCAAAAAAAGATGGATTTAGGCCCAGATCTCTGTACTGGGGTGAATGTATGACATTGTTCTGCATTCTGTCCAACAACTGTTATTTTTGCATTTGTCACCCCGAGTGGGATGGGTATGCTCAGACGTGAGTCCCATGCTCTCCACACCACTGGAGTCAAGCTATCCTGGCTGAAGACGGCTGATAGCCAGAAACCGGTCCTAGGATGCTTGATTTCGGTCCAGGAAAGACATGGCTTGGCATTTCGGGCTGGAATTTTCCCATGAGGCACAGGGACAAGGCTGATTTGCATATGGCCATGTCTGAACTGGGGTGGTGTGGAGTGCAAAAAAAACGATGGATTTAGGCCCAGATCTCTGTACTGGGGTGAATGTATGACATTGTTCTGCATTCTGTCCATCAACTGTTATTTTTGCATTTTTCACCCCGAGTGGGATGGGTATGCTCAGACGTGAGTCCCATGCTCTCCACACCACTGGAGTCAAGCTATCCAGGCTGAAGACGGCTGATAGCCAGAAACCGGTCCTAGGATGCTTGATTCCGGTCCAGGAAAGACATGGCTTGGCATTTCGGGCTGGACTTTTCCCATGAGGCACAGGGTCAAGGCTGATTTGCATATGGCCATGTCTGAACTGGTGTGGTGTGGAGTGCCCATAGAGGCCCTTAGGAATGAATGGGAAGACATTCTCAATTGGCGATTCTCAAATAGAGAATCACAAATTGAGAATGCAATTAGAAGGGTGCCAGGGTGTCAAAAGGACACCCTGTTGCACCCCTGAAATGTGCATGTGTGCACATGTGGTACACATACATGCCCTAAGGGTATGTATGTGCGTCACATGGCACTTTGTAAAATGCAAAAAAGTGAATTTTTCAAAGAAATTGCAAATTACCACCAACGTGAAGTTGGTGGTAATTTGCGATTCCTTAAGGCTAAATTGCACTTTTTCTGTGTTTCATATATTGCATTTAAGGAATCGATTCCTTAAATGCAATCGCAAAATGGGGAATCACAAATTTTGTGATTCCTTATTTTGCGAGGCAGTTTTTCTTTAATACATACCATTAAGCCCAATTGCGAATTTCGGCATTTGCGATAGCAATTTTGAATGATACATCTGGCCCTAGAGCTTTAAAGTGTCTATCACACTGCTATACTGTTTTTTCCACAGGGAGAACTTATTTGATCGATTTAGACATACCTTTAGTATGTTTAGCTCTTGGCACGGGGCACGGAAGGCACAGTCGTCAGTTCTTTGCAACGCCATGCCCATCAAATTACCGTTTTTCAACCACCTCCATCCAAACGTTCAGGGCCACATTTATCAAAGTTTTGTGTCGCCCGTGCGCCACTGAAAGTGGCACAGAGCAACGCATAACCTAGAAGAGATTTACCAAGCCACGGAAGACCACCCTGTGTGGCCTGCGGTGCTTGGCAAATCTTGAGTAACACACGGTCGCACAAGTCGCCAAATTGCATTACTCTACCCAAGAGAGGCACCCACTTATCCACCCCTGGATTTAGGCGTATTCCTAGATTTACCTTGAGTGGTAGACCTTGGAATGAGTCAAAATGCTGTGCCAACCCAGGGGTGGCATAACTAGCAGAAATATCCCTATTTCTCCTTGTTTTGCGTCTTTTTGCATTTTACAGCACACATAGAAAGAGGAAAAAGTCTCAAATTATTGTTTTGTGCAGGAAGGTGGTCCTTCCTGCACACAAAGAATCCTTCCTACAACGCAGGCACCCTTGCATCATGGTGGAATCGCTCCTGTGTTAGCTCAAGGCAGCACATAGTGCGCCAGCGCAAAAAAAGGACAGGAATGTATCATATAATGTTAAATATGGCACCTTTTTGCCGTCTCCCTGTCACGCAGCGCAGGTGCGTTGTGTGATATTTTGATGAATATGCCCCTCAGTATTCCTGGGCATTCTCACCACATCTGTATGGAGGTGCCTACTGCCTTTTTACATTCAGGACAGATCTTCATGACGTTTGGGTTCATTTTGTGTAACTTCTGCAGTGTTACATACACCCTATGCATACACGTGGGGTCTCATGCACTTATTTTTGGCATTGGTCAACACCGCAAGCCTTCCTGCAGCCCTGCCCTACATCAAAAGAAAGGGGCTGGGATGTGCTGTCTCTGTGAGATACAGCTCATTCCTTTCCACTGTTACTGCGCTGACACACAAATGGCTTCCTAACGCCAACGCAGGCACCCTTGCACAAGGGTGCCTTGCTTGAAATTAAGTTGTTTTTGTGCAGGAAGGGACTCCTTCCTGCACAAGAAAACCATTATGCCACCCAGCAAATGCATAGGCTTTTGACACACTGCCAGGTTTACAGCCTGTTGTATATCGATGAATTTGTCAAACGCCTTGGGTGTGCACAGGGAACGCCCACCACAACGCCCATGGCGCGCCTCCATATAGCTGCTTCGCCTCACTTCATAAACACAAGGCCATGAAAAGCCATGCAGGGTGGCTTTACGTGGCTTCGTAGATATGGCACTGCAATGTGTGTTGCTGGAGCATCATTAAAAGTGACGTCCAGGTGGCACACAGGGCTTGTAATTAAGCCCCTAATTATTGATAAGCTCCAGCCTTGTATTACAAGCAACGGATGAAGACCAGCCGTCTGAAGCTGAACTCGGACAAGACGGAGGTCCTCATCCTCGGCTCCAACCCTTCAGCCTGGGACGACTCCTGGTGGCCAACGGCACTAGGGGCAGCCCCGACACCCACCGACCACGCACACAACCTGGGAATCATCCTCGACTCAATGCTCTCTTTGACCAAGCAAGTCAACGCCGTCTCCTCCTCCTGCTTCAACAACCTCCGCATGCTCCGCAAGATCTACAGATGGATCCCGACAGATACAAGAAAGACAGTCACCCATGCTCTCGTCAGCAGCAGACTGGACTACGGAAACACCCTCTACCCGGGAGCCCCGACCAAGCTCATCAATCGACTACAACGCATCCAAAACGCCTCGGCACGACTGAGCCTCGATGTACCACGACACGGCCACATCACCCCCCACCTGAGAAACCTGCACTGGCTCCCCGTCAACAAGTGGAGATCCTTCAAGCTCCTCACCCACACACACAAGGCACTCAACAACACCGGCCCAGCCTAACTCAACAAACGGCTCTCCTTCTACATCCCCAACCGCCAGCTACGCTCCGCCAACCTCTCACTCACCACCGTCCCGCGCATCCGAAGAACAACCACCGGTGGGAGATCTTTCTCCCACCTCGCCACCAAGACATGGAGCACCCTACAGACCCAGGACCTGCTGACCTTCAGGAGGATACTCAAGACCTGGCTGTTCGATCAGTAGCCTTGAGACCCTCGCGGGTATGTAGTGCGCTTTACAAATGATTGATTGATTGACTTTTTTGCAATTACAGAAAATGTCACTTAGACTGACTTTCGAGTTAGAGCTTGAAACATATGGTATTACTTGCGGTAACAACGTTTCAGCTTTCTTATTTACAATTAGTGTACGTTCTTACGATAGGCCATTTACTGGTGGCAGTCAATCGTGTATCTTCTTTCATGAAATGCTTATACTTTTTGTTATTAGGGTATACCTCAAAAGTGCATTGCAGAAATGTGCTGTAATGCAATTACCGCTCAGTTCTTTCCTTACCACATAGCCTATGTAAGCCCATTTGCGTCATGTTAAGTGAAGGCTGTTTTCTGGGTATTTCTCATGTGCATAAATTCTCAAAAGAAAGTTGTCGTAACAAGAGGATTGTTAAATAGTGAAGAAAAGAAGTTTGAAACACTTATTAAATTGAAATCCCGCAGTTTTCTGTCTCTGTTTCCTCGCGAGCTATTCTGATTGTTCGAGGAGCTCGTTAATGTCTCCTCAATCAATTTTCATAAGACTTTTTAATCAGAGGATAGCGCATAATCCCGCGTCGCCTGATTTCCATTCATTTAACCTGATTGTTGAAAGGCTGTTCACGCCACATGAGGAAACGTCTGTTTGTGGAAGGCAGACCGTTTTCCCCTTGTTTCTTTGCCTTCATTTTTGAATATTTAACCCTTTGTTTTCCTGGTCACACTTGTTAAATAGAGCATTCTGGTGAAAATTGCAATTGTTTGCTTTTCGCTTTCCTTTTTCAGGTTTTGCCTGCACAGTGCTTCCACTTGTGAAATCTCTTGAAAACAAAAAAAAATCTTAAAATGGGCGTAGAGCCCAGCCATTACTTACCATTGGTTGGCTTCCACGTCACTCTTGTTTCCTTGCTTTTTATTGGTCGCCGCATCCTCCTCACCTCCGGCTTCCTTCTGGGGCTACCTGTATACCCCTGTTGTGGAGCATGAACCAAGTACAGCTTTTTTTGTGCGGCCAGTGTCCTTCCACTGGCCTCAGGCTCCTGCAGGGACTCATTCTTTACTTTTGTAAATGCACGCATAGAGCATGTATCCGCAGTTCCTCCTCCTCACCCTGTCTTCCTCTAGCTGTTGTTTCTCCCCACTTCATGCTGCTTCCACCCCCCTCTTCCTGCTGTCCATTGTGTTTCCCACCCCCAGCCTTCATCCCACTGTTTGTTTCTTTTATAACCCCTCCTTCCTCCCGTGGGCTTTTCAGTTCCCAGCCTCACCCTCCTTCCACTCTCCATTTTGTTCCCCTACCCCACCCTCCTCCCGCTATCTGTTTTGTTTCCCTACCCTTCCCTCCTCCCGCTATCTGTTTTGTTTCCCTACCCTTCCCTCCTCCCGCTATCTGTTTTGTTTCCCTACCCTTCCCTCCTCCCGCTGTCCGATTTATTGATCACCGCCTGCCCTCCTCCCGCTGTCTGCTTCTTGCCACCACTCTCCGCCCCCCTCCCGGTGTGTGTTCTTTGCTCCCCACCCTTGTGTTGCTTGACCCCACCCCACTGTGCTGTTTTTAGACTTATTATACATCAGTCTGGGATGCTGTGCTACATGGCTTAAAGCGCTGTTATGCGGTCAACACTTGCCACGTCATACTGCGTTTTGTTTATTTACTTTAAGCTATGTTGCACCGCAGGCTATGCTGCCATGCAACATGTAAAAGAAATAAATTGACAAGGTCAATAGAACTTACATAGGTGGAACATAGGAGTAAGCTTCTAATTGTTCAGAATAGAGTACAGAATGATTTATGATTTATAGTGCAATATAAATTATACTATCCTAATGTGTTTGTGGCACTTTTTATCAACAAAACTTTTCAAGGGTGCATTGACCGAAACCAGTGCCCTTATGGAAGTTGTCTCAGCATTGATTCAACACATGCCAAAGTCCTGCATTGGAATGAGCTCTCAGCTTCCAGAGGCGGGAGGTTATCATCCTCCATCGTATCTTGGGCTCGCTGGATCTGGACATTCCCCTTTCTGATCTTTGCATCCTGTCAATCCTGGGAAAGCCCGCCTGGTACCCAGGGGACAGTTTCCATAGCACACTCTCCAGCCGAGTGGCTGAGACTGTTGTATTTTCACATTGGCATTTAGTGAAGAGATGAACTCAGAATCTGCACGGCGATCTTTGCCTCCTTGTGACTTACTGGTGTCACGGTTCCATCATGGTCTTTGGATGGGAGTCACACGCACAATGAGTGATTGAAGGATAGGTGCAGTCAGCATAACCACTGGCGGTCACTCAGGGTCGCATTCCAGCCCATTGTTCTTTTTCCCACCATGCCACCTCAGTTTGGACCCAGCCATATGCAAATTAGTCTTAGTCCGAATCCAATAGGAACAGTCCAGCGCGAACTGCCAGGTTCAGGTCCTCCCTGAACCGGAAGACAAGCACCCCATGACCGGTTTCGCCCTGTTATATTCCCGGGTGAGGCCCATGAAGCGAGACAGTTTATTTAATTCTTGCATTGTCCTCACAATAACATTTCAGCTGTGAACTTTTGCACATATTAGCACACGCAACATTGTTGGATTAGTTTCCCTGATACTAAACTTGTTTACACATCTAGCTTCACACAACATTATCACAACACCCTGAACATCATGTACAAGGTCTTGTTTCGCACTATGTACAAATGTCATCCCTATTTTCATTCACGGGCGATATGTCTATCTATAAATCCATAACATCACTAATCTATACACACACCGCAAGGCTGTTTTCTATTATAAAAGATGAGCATTCCGATAGATTAGGAGAGGAGACACTTTAGCTGACACCGAGGGTTCTTACATGCTTAGACTTCACCACGCAGTGGTCTGGCATTTCGTGCAGGGTAACCAGTTTGTGACCAAGATAGGGTCCTTCATTCTCTCCCATCTCACACTCTAAGCACACTTAGAGTAGGTTTCTCATAGTAGGAGTACGTTTGATTACTTCCTTGTTTATATGCCTGCATATATACATTGTTTTAGCACCATGGTAGAACTATATCTACTATTCACGCTTTTGGTGCTCGTAATCACTTTTATTTGTTTCTGTCTATTAATCATTGCAGCACACGTATTTTATACAAGAATAACGTTGGTTCAATAAATATATTGAAAACCTCCCACTGTGCAGTCTATGTATATTTCTCTATGAATATGTGAGCAGGAGTGACTGAGCGAAAGGTTCTGTACTGTTACCATGATCCCTGAGGGGTAAGGGTTGTGGGTTGTCCTGCTCAGTGGTTGCCAGAAACCATTCGCCCCCTGGTAAAAATAGGGAAGCTTAGGCTGGCACTGGGAGCAAGCTGGTATCTAGACCAATATATCCTGCGGGGGTGTCCAGAATCAATCTAGGCACCAAGCCCCTACTTTAAGTTGTCCAACAAATGCGCAGATCCTACGGATTAGTTAGAACTACACAACAGCCCTAGTTAAGGCTCAACAGCGAGGTATAGCTTGGTTCCAGCTGCACAGTGGGCACAAGATTGATGTCTGGGAATACCTTTGGTCGAGACATAGCTGAGCCAAAGTACGATCCAAGCCACAACCAGAAACAATATGTCAAAACTACTTAAAATTTAAAATTAGTTCTCCAACACGTTGTCTTTGGTTTAATAGTTAAAAATGGATGTATGACGTTACAACGCATACATTTACATCGCGGTACATTACATTGCGGTTTTTACAATGTAAGTCATTACAAGGACTTGTGTTTGGAGGGCGCTGGACTTAGGAGTAGTATAATTTACTATTCCAACTCCAGTCTACGTACAGTAGGGAAGTTGTTGGATAGTAAATTATACTATTCCATGTCCTAGAGCGCCACCCAGCGCAAGTCGTTGTAACGACTTGCGTTGTAAAAACCGCGATGTAATGGCATCGCAATGTAATCCCTGCGTTGTAAACGATGTTTCCTGTTAAAAATACAATATGGCACTAACTGACGCTTGATGAAATTCACGCTTAAACATGAATTCGTAATGATTTCAGAACAAATGTCCTACTGCTTTTCTCATTGGATAAACATTCAATTATGTTGCAGCAGTTCTCAGAATTTCGCAAAGTTATGCATATTATGTACATTTTCCAAAATTATGCCTTGATGTCATGTCCCATAATTACATCCAGAAAACATTAAGAAAGTGCTTCCGATAGGTATTGAAAGCATTCCCTGGCGCTCCACTCTGTGAATATTTTAATTAGTTCAAGAAAAAATTCATGCAGAATGTTTGAAGAAAAACTTATTTTATGTTCATAAGTTGTTATGAAGCAGTATCCATTCAATCATAAAGTTCATTAAAGTTCAGTTTCTATACAACTCATTTGCCAGGTCCAATGCATTTCGGGCAACTTGCCCTTCATCTGGGACAATGGCTGAAGGCAAGACAAAAAATATACTGTTCAAATCACTTGTAGGTTCTATACTCTAATGTAACAATAAACAAAAACATTACATATCCTATATAGCCAAAATACCATACATGAGCATTAAAATAGTGCTCTCCCCTGATGTGCATACATGCAAAGGTTAAGAACATTTTCATAAAACTCACGTGTTGTTGTTATGTGTGTAGCTCGTTTGGACGTTGAGCTAGAAGGTAAATATAACGGTTTCTCAATATTCTAATGGTACAAAACCTAAAATATAAGTAAACTCTAATCAATGGTAAACTTACTTATAACGTACGAAGCGTCTTCAAGCTAGTTTTCAGTATCGCGTCTGGCGCGAAACAGTTTGAAAGCAGCTTCTACTCGCGTCTAATGTAAGAAAACTAGCAGGTTCCTCATTTTAAGCGGCTTAACTTGATTGGACAAAGTTCCGATCATGTGATCGGAACTCCACCAATCCACTATCCGAATTTTCTTACAACGCTGACGGGAAAGTGTTTTGATAAAGTTACAAAAAAAGGGAAGATTGCAACAATGGGGTTGAGTCAAAACATTGACATACTCAGTGTAGGATATTTTCTAAACCATATGCAGAGCATGAATAATTTGAAGGTAAATAGAAACTGTTACAAAGCAATGAAGCAGACCGGCCCCCCAATACAAACCGGTTAAAGTCAGTCACTATGAAAAAAATGCTTAGATTACAAATAGCATGCAAATTCGATACGTTCATTGAGACCATTGGGTTTACTGGAATTGAGTAAATAAATCCAGTGATTCTCTCTTTGCAAAAAAAAGCGTTTATTGTCTCTTCCTTCTATTTTGTCAATGATTTCAAGTACAACAAACTGAAGTTGAGAAATGTTGTGGTTGGCTTCAAGAAAGTGGGTCGCTACTGTGGATTTGACGTTTTTGGTTCTTATATTTGACTTATGTTCATTGAGTCTGACTTTAATTTTACGTTCTGTCTTTCCAACGTATGCCTTCCCACATGGGCATTTGAGCATGTAAATTAGGTTCGAAGTGTCGCAAGTTGCATTGACTTTTAATTTAATTCGGTGACCCTTCATTGGATGGACTATTTTATTGCCTTTTATAATGTTATTGCAGTTGCCACATTGGAGACAGGGTCGGGTTCCATAGTATTGTTTGTGATCATCAATGGTAGGTTTCAACATTTCTCCAAAATTTTTATTCCTAGTGAAAGCAAAAATGGGAGGATTGTCAAAAGTTTGTTTAAAATCTGGTTCCGCCTTGAGAATCTTCCAGTGATTCCTGATGATTTTTTTGAAGTTAATACTCGCAGTGGAGTATTTAGACACTACTGTCATTCTGTCTTGTTGAGGTTTACGTTCAACAGTAAGTAGGTCTCTTCTTAGTAAGGTTTCTACTTTGTTCTCTGCTTCTTTGATAAGGGACTCTGGATAGCCTCTAGTCTGAAATCTTTCACCCATTTCCCTGATGGTTGTTTGTGCTTTGTCTGGATTAGATGTGATGCGCTTAACACGCATCATTTGTGATAGTGGCAAATGTCTTTTCAGTGGTTCTTGATGAAAGCTTGAGTAATGAAGGGTATTATTCCTGTCTGTCTTTTTGCGGAACATTTCAGTTTCAATTCTGCCTTGCGTTAAATTGACTCGAACATCAAGAAAAGTGATAGACTCTGTGGAAATTTCCCAATCCTACGCTGACGACACCCAGCTCCTGTTCACTTGCAGGAAAGGAGAGGCTTTTGATGGGGCTAGAATCCGGGACTGTCTCAGTTCTGTCTTTGCGTGGTTCCAACAGCATAGCTTAAAATGCAACTCAGACAAGTCTGAGTTGCTTTTTTTCGGGTGTGCTCCTGATCCATGCTGGAAATCATGGTGGCCTCAGGACATGTTCCCTCCTGAGAAAGTGTCGACTGAAGCCAAAAATCTTGGTGTGATCTGTGATGTCGACCTCTCTTTCAGAGCCCAGATTAATGGGCTATCAGGGAAATGTTTCAGCATCCTGAGGATGCTCAGAAAATTTCTACCGATGCTATCCCTGCAATACAAAAAAATCGTAGTTCAGGCGTTAATAGGATCACGACTTGATTACGCTAACGCCTTGTATGCGGGATTGCCGAAATATCTGTTGACAAGATTACAAATAGTCCAGAACTCGGCTGCAAGAGCCATTTTTGGACTTCCTCGTAGAGCTAGAGCCTCCAATTTGCTCAAAGAGCTACACTGGCTCCCCATTTCTAAAAGAGTCATTTTTAAAATCCTTACTCTGGCGTTTAAAGCCCTTCGCTCTGTAGGCCCCAATTACATTAAGAAGCGAATGGCTTTCTATGTACCTAGGAGGACGCTGCGATCGGCTACTTTAGCCACGATGGTGGTCCCGCCTATCAAACGAGCCCGGATGGGAGGACGGTCGTTCTGCTATCTAGCGGCCCTCCATTGGAATGGACTCCCGATCTCGTTGAGGAAAGCAAATAGCCTCCTCACTTTTAGAAAGGAGTTGAAGACATGGCTCTTCTCCGCGTGATTTCCATGACCATTTACAAGCCGCTGTTGGGATGCTCTGGGACTCAGATCTCTTTGCCAAAGCGCCGGGACACCCTCTAGGGTAGCCGTGCGCTATAGAAGAGATCGTACATAACATAACATCCTTTCTTCTTTTTTGTTGAGTTCCATTAAAGCCAGTTTTAATTAGTCACTCGTATTCTTCCAGAGTATAAAAACGTTGTCAATGTAACGAACAAACATCTTAAGGTTCTCTGTCCAGTGTGGGTCATTCAAGATATGTTGTGTTTCGTATGATTTTATAAAGAGATTTGCAGATACCGGTGCTGCGATATTGCCCATGCTCGTTCCAATTAGTTGCTGATACCAGTTGTTTTCATACTTAAAGTAGCTGTGGTATAGAGTAAAAACAATGAGTTCCATAAGGAAAGTTTGTAATTGTGGATCATAGTCGGTGGAAAGTATGGCCTCTTCCATGCAGGGCCGGACTGACAATGCCGGGCACCGGGCAATCCCCCGGTCGGCTGCCAGGTGTGGGGGCCGGTTTTTGGGCCGGGGGCCGGTTTTGTTGCTGGGTGGGGCAGGGGGCCGATTTATTTAACTGCACTCAGTACAGTAGTCATTCACTAGTCACTTACTCACTAGTGAATTGTACGGCTGCATCTGCTCATTTTCACTGTCTCCTCGCACCGTGGGGATAATAAATCTCCGTGCTGGATAAATACAGCAGCAGTCTCAGGGCCATTTTAGGAGGTGGGTCGGGTCGGGTCGCGCAGATGTCTGCATCACTGAGTCTGCTACAGTTTGTTATGTTCACCCACCTTAGGGGGATGGGGGTGGGCGGGCGTGGCTGTTGTTTGTGGTGACACATGCGCATTAAAAGTGCGCGTGATACTGCGCCACTCCAGGGTTCATAGTCAGTCCCCTCCCCTTCTAGAGCCGATCGCCCTGCCCTGCCCTGCTCCGGCCGATTGGGGAAAATTTAAGGAAGCAGCCAGGCTGCCACCGGGCCCCATGGCTCTCCACAGGGCTCAGTATTCACGCCAGTCTCCAGAGTCCTCCTCATCCGGACCCCGTTGCTTAAATAGTGACCCAAACGCAGCAGGCTCACTCAGCCGAGTCCGAAAGGGCTGGACTGGTCAGAGGATCAGCTCAAGTAAGTAGGTGGTTTGCTGGGCCTACGCACCGGTGCAATTTTGAATTGAGAAATTATGCAACATTACACCTGTGTAACGAAATTCACACACATGCATAGTTATTTACTGAGAGCTGCTGGATACAGATAGGACTCTAAAGCAGTACTTTATTCCTAGGGCATATTTCAGCAAATACCCTTGACTAGCGGATATAGCTGATTGGATATGTTAGACCTGATTACGTTTTGGATGCAAACATGCATTTCGCTAACAATTGCATTACAGTGAGTGCGTGAATCACATTTAATTTCCCCTAATATTTGAAACGTGTAAACCTTGTGAACGCCATGAAAGTAAATATCTCACATGCACTGATGCATGTTTTTTAATGGGAATATCAGGCATCATTAATGTGTTTCTGCTCACTCCTGTGTTATTGGAGGCACATTGCACACTTTAAAATGTGGGAGCCACTTGTGCCTGCACACTTTGAACTTTCTTACCATTGTTACTGTGAATGGGCCCTTTCTGGTGAATGTACTATCTTTGTTAAAGTGGAAGAAACCTGAAGGTCAAGGGTTAATATTGTACTGCAGCAACGCGCTCCTTTAATTTTTCTAGAGTGAATATAATGCACACTACGTACACATTTGCTGATGATGGGGGTGGGTCTACCACATAGGAATTGACAGGAAAATTGGGGGGCAGAGGTCACTACACCACTGAGGCAATATTTGCAAGTTGGAAGCGGTAAAGGGAGCGCTCGGGGAGGGTCCCAAGGGCACCGGATGAAGAGACTTGAGAAAGTGTCTCTGGTGAGTTGGGGCCATAGGGGAAGTGTCAGCGGGCATTACATGAGAAAAAGGGGGCAGTGCTGCTGGTGTGTAAATTGGTGTACTGCACTCAAGGCTAGAATAATGGAGTCTAGAAGAAGGAGGGATGTGAGGGTACAAATGAAGCTGGCAAAGTGGCTAAGTGAAGGGTGTGGAGCAGTTGATGTTACTGCACATGGCTACGTTAGCAGAAATGAAGGCTGATCAGAAGGTCATGGCACCGATGAGGGCTAATCACATGAAGGTACACAGGTGGTTGGAGAGATTAGATGGATGAAAAGCAAGAGTAGGAGTGGCAGGGGCTAAAGGAAGATAACTTGGCCCGTGTCAGAAGGAAGGATGTGGGGGAAGGAAGAAACAGGAGAGGGGACGGCATTAGAAAATTTAGAGGGGGAGAATGCAGTGACAATATGACTGATTTTGGAGCAAGAGGAGGATGGGGTGCGTAGGTACATGAAAGAAGGCAGAGGCAAGGCACGGTAAAGGCAGAACAGTCAGTGGGGGAATGGAGATATACGTGGAAGAATCCATCAGTGGAGCATTTGGGAGGAGAGGAAGTCTTGTCGGGTGTGCAGGCCAGGGTGATGAAGTCATGAAAAAGACAGAAAGAGCTAAGGCAGACTGTGAGGGGTGAAAGGTGGAATGAAGGGGAGACACTGAACATGTCAGAGAGTAGCTCTGAGGAAGAGGGGATATGGGGATTTTGTAGAGTGAGTGAGGGAGTTGGTGTGGAAGGAAAGCAGTAGATGGCACATGTAGCAGGAAGTTAGAAGGAGGCGGAGGACTGCAGACAGAGGTAGTAGTGGAATCAGAGCTGGAGCACGAAGGGGCCTCAAAGAAAACGAGGAAGAGAAAATGGAGGAGACAGTGAAAAAGGAGGTAAGATTAGACCGAGCAGGGGAAAGGGAGGGGAAGAGGAGTAGTATCAGGGTGGAGGGCCTGGAAAGGATCCTGGACGTGTTGGAAGGAGTGTGAGAAAGCCATAAAAAGGCTAGATGTGAAACAACAGGAAGTGAGATGGTGGTAGGAGCAAAGCTACTGAAGCCATGCCAGTTATGAAAATGGGCAGTTTAGGTAATTAACTGCTGCACATGTTTCAAAGGTGTTATTGTGCAGGGCTGGGACAGGAAGTGGTGTGTGGAATTGGAGTGGGTCAGCGGGAGGTGGTATTGTGCAGGGCTGGGACAGGAGGTGGTGTGTGGAATTGGAGTGGGTCAGCGGGAGGTGGTATTGTGCAGGGCTGGGACAGGAAGTGGTGTGTGGAATTGGAGTGGGTCAGCGGGAGGTGGTATTGTGCAGGGCTGGGACAGGAGGTGGTGTGTGGAATTGGAGTGGGTCAGCGGGAGGTGGTATTATGCAGGGCTGGGTCTGTAGGTGGTGTGTGGAATTGGAGTGGGTCAGCGGGAGTTGGCATTGTGCTGGCTGGATCAGTAGGTAGTGTGTGGAATTGGAGTGGGTCATTGGGAGGTTGATTTGTGCAGGGCTGGGACTGTAGGTGGTGTTGTAGAATCATATGTTTTATCTGCACTCCAAAGATGGCTGTATTTTTCTAACCACTTGGTGGCAGCTGCTGGCTGGGGCCGCTGCTTGTGGTACATCAAGGACTCAGATATTCTATTTTTAGCAGACTTTTTTGCCGAAACACTTAGGTGGGCTGCGAACGATGATGAAGGATTCACTTTACTGTAACAAAAGACCGGATTAGTGATGTGTGTTAACATCCCCTTACCCCACAGGAATTGTCTATGACATTAGCACGTGTAAAATGTTTTTTAGATACATATTGTTCATACTGACTGCTGAGACAAGGTTAGATAAGTCCCTGTTGGCCTCAGATTCCTCCAAATTAAAATCTGGTTTCATCTGCTTTATTTTACATCAAAAAAGGCAATTGTTGTTGGCTCTTAGGTCTCAGAGCACTTTACCACCACTAACCAGTGCTAAAGTGCTTGCGCTCTTTCCTTTCAAACATGGTAAAATTGACTTACACCGAATTAGCAATTTTTATTTACTTGTAAGTCCCTAGAAATGTGGTTCTACATGTACCCAGGGACTGTACATCAAATGCTGCTAGTGGGCCTGCAACACTTATTGTGCCACCCACTTAAGTAGGCTATTTAAAGATGTGTCATGTCAAGGCCAGGGCCTTTGTGTTAATTTTTCATACTTTCTGGCCAGGGTGCCATTTGAGACATTTCCATGCCTTCTGTCAGCCTGGGTGCTTATGTGTGACGTTTCCATGTTTTCTGGCTTGGGTGCTTAATTATGTGTGCTATTTCCATAGTTTATGGCCTCGGTGACCTGGAGGCTCATGTGTGACAATGCCATGCTTACTGGCCTGGGTGCTTATGTGTGATGTTTGCATGCTTACTGGCCTGGTGGTGTGACCAGGCCTGGGTCAGTGCCTTGGTGCTTATGTGCGACATTTCCACAGTATTCTGGCCTCAGTCGGTGGCCTGTGTGCTCATATGTGACAACATGAGTGACAATTTACTATGTTTTAAAAGTAAAAATCTAACATGTAATGAAAAATGGTTAGTTTTGGCCTTTCTGTCTCTCAAAATTTCTTGGGGGGGACAATTCAACCCCCCAAAATCCCCCTAGTAGTGCTTGCTCACTGCGCTTCCTCGCTACAAACCATGTGGGGGCTGGTCTCATTTTTACTTTGTTCTCTCTGATTCACTACTTGTGTCTATTTTTGGTGCTCTCTGAAAGAATGTCTATGGGTACATATGACTTGGTGGGCAACCTGGTGCCCTTTAAGGTAATCATCTACTATTTACTGTGCTTTGAAAGTTGATACAACTAAATATGTAATGAAAAATGTGCTGCAAAATTCACCATTTCGGTCTGTTGTTTTCCAAAAATTTCCAAAACCCCCTAGTAACTGGCGGGCTCGCTCGCTACGCTCGCTCGCTATGCACCAGATGAGGGCTGGTCTGCAGAAATTTGCCAGGGCTGCTTTCAGTTCCCAGTCCGGCCCTGCTTCCATGGCTTCAATACCCAATCCATGCGGTATTGACGTATATAGTGATTTGACGTCTGCTGTGCAGAGTACCAGTTGTTCTTCATCATTAAATTCCAAAGCATTTAGTTTGGATAGAAAGTTCGTGGTATCACGAATGTATGTCTTCATATTTTGTACTGTGGGTTGCATTAGTCTGTCAATAAATTGACCGATGGGTTCGTGCAAACTGTTGATCGTTGAGACAATTGGGCGTAACGGAGGATCGTGTAAATTCTTGTGTATCTTCGTCGTCATATAAAATGAAGGACTCTTAGGATGCGTTGTCATCAGAAATTTACTGGTTCTCTCATTGATTGTGCCCTCGTTTTTGGCTTTATTCACAAGATCAGTGAGTTTGGCTCGGTATTCATTGGTAGGGTTGCATTGAAGAGGTGCATAAGTATTGTGGTCATCAATATGTTCTTGCACTTTTCGTTTATACATGGTGGCATTCAATTTCTGACGACAACGCAAAGGTACCTGCGTTGGTGCTGGGCAGCACACAGTGCATCAGCTCAGATAGAGAGGAGGAGGAGTGTGCCATATCTTTGTAAATATGGCACATTTTTGCGCAGTCCCTTTCACACAACACATCACAGCAACTTTGTTTGCTGCCCTGCGTTGTGTAAACGTTTAGTAAAGGTGCCACCTAGGTTTTATTAGAGGGTGGAAGGCTGATGCTTTTTCCATCATTAGGATTTAGCCTACCTGGCGACAAGCTTGAGACAGGGGATGAAACTGACCCAGAGGTGACAGAAGAGAATTTTGTTAATACCCTAAACTCCTTCTTCAGCTGAAAAAGCAAAGGACGTAAGGCAGAGAAGCAGGGAGCCCCCATGTTTTAACTGTGTACTCCACACCTGATGACCCACAGAGACAGGACGGGAGTCCGCAGTCATGAGGCTAGAGTCAACGGTCAACCAGAGGGCAAACAGCATACTAGCAAGAGGCACTTTGGGCACAGGTCTTTGCAGCCATAACGCCTCAATTTACTAAGAGTTGCACTTACGCTCACATGACACTGCACAGTTTTACCCTCTTTATGAGGGCTTTTACAATGGTAAGAAAATGGACATAACGCTCTTTGGGGCAGATGTATGACCGTTTTTTGCAGTCGCAAACGGGAATTCGGCCCGTTTGCGACCGCAAAATTGGTCTGCCCCATGTACAAACCCTATTACCGACTCACAAAATAGGGTTTGCGACTTGCTATTAGGAAGGGGCGTGCCCCTGGCGTCCCTTCCTAATATTGAACCTAACTGCAATGTATGATTGTTTTGCGACTGCATTTGCGGTCGCAAAACACTCGCAGATTACCACCTACTTCATGTAGGCGGCAAGCCACTTGCAAAGTGGAAGGGGTCCATGGGGACCCCTTCCCCTTTGTGAGTGTGTGCGAAAATATTTTTTAAAAGCTGGCGGTGGTCCCAGGGACCACTGCCTACTTTTGAAATACTTAAACAGAAACGTTTAATTTTTCTTTTTTAAATGCATCCCGTTTTCCTTAAAGGAAAACGGTATGCATTAAAAAAAAATCTTTATTTAAAAAGCAGAAAAAGACATGGTGGACTGCTGACCCCAGCTGGCCACCATCCCTGGGGGTGCTAGCCATTCCCAATGGGGTCACAAATAGCACCTGCCTCATGAATATTAATGAGGCAGGCAATTTACAAACCCATTAGGAATTGTTAGCACTCGTAGTGACGCAAAGTGACACAATTTGTGATTCGCAAAATGTAAGGGTCATACATCTGGCCCCTAGAGCCTTGTAAGCGCCCCCTAAAACCTTCTGGGTCTACCATATGCAGGTGTGCACGGGAAAGTCTCACCAAGCTTCTACTAACTGTTGTAACTTGGGGGCATATTAACAAGGGCAGTATCGCCGCTTTAGTGGTACTTTTTGCCGCTAAAGCAGCAATATTTTTATCACCCTATTTACAAGGTGGTGCTAACATGCATTAGGGTATGTTAGAACCGTTTTACCGACGCCTCGCTTTGCATCTCTAATGAGATGCAAAGTGAGCTTCACTGGGCGCACCCCTCACGGAATACCTTGTGAAATATCGCTAAATATACATCGTGATATTTACAAGGTGGCCCACGCATTTTAGCAGAAGTTAGTTTTTGACGAAAACCGTGGTTTGCGCCAAAAACTAACTTCTGCTAAAATGCTGACTTACCTATACCTAACAATGGAGGTGGATTATGCTGATACGACCAAAGGGTCGTATCAGCAAGGTTATCGCCGTTTTCCATGGAACAGCGCTGGAAAACCAGCGATGTTCCAAGGAAAATACCGATATTGCTGGAAAATTAATGCCATTGCTCTATGAGTTGGTAATACAGCGATAGCATGGCGATAATTGCCAGCGATAGCCGGTGATAAAAAAGTTCTCGCTAAGAGCGGCCAGCGATAATTATTGCTGCTGCTTGATAATATGCCCCTTTAGGTCTTTGTGTGGACAACTCATGGTCTGAGCTCCAGAAGCCTAAAGATGACTCACTGGTGGACTTTTATGCTAGGGAAACAAAGTGAACTATAGGGGCATATTAGCAAGAACCTCGGTAAAATTATCGCCGTTTTAGCGGCAGGAAACTGCTGCTAAAACGGTGATAATGGGCTTGCTAATATGCCTTATAGAATTCCAATAGAAGCCCAGGTTACATGTCCTGCACATCTAACCTGGGCTTCAATTGGAATTCTAGAACGCATATTATCAAGCCCATTATCGCCGTTTTAGTGGCAGTTTCCTGTCGCTAAAACGGCGATAATTTTAACGAGGTTCTTGCTAATATGCCACATAGTTTATTGACTGACTGACCCTAGGATGAGGGTGGGAAGGGAGCAAGGGAGACAAAGTCCTCCAGAACGGCCAGGTTTCTAAGCGCTTAAAGCGCCTTGGTTGTCTGGTAGAGGGATGATGCTGTCCAGGTACAAAAGAGCCAGGGAGCTCATGCCTGAACTTGGCAGTGTTAGTGAGTGATCCTGACATCACAAAGGGGCATATTATCAAGGGAGTTTATCTCCGCTTATTTGGCTTTAAAAGCCAAGAAAGCGGAGATAAAATTATCTCCCTATTACCTAGCTGTCGCTAACACCAGTTAGCGACAGCTAGTAGGAGATAGCGACCATCTTGGGCCCCGCTTTGCATGTCAGTGATATTTATCACTAATGACATGCAAAGTGGGCGTGCCAAGATGTTAGCGACTGGAATTACCAACTTTTGGAGATATTCGCGCTAAACGCGAATATCTCCAAAAGCTAACACCTGCCCTGAGCAGTTCTTAGCCATGTTATCCAATGGTAGGTGGATAACATGGCTAAGAGCATTAGCTCGGTAATGCATGAATATCGCTGACTTTTCAGCGATATTCATGCATTGCTCCCGTTTTTTATCGCATTTGCGATAAACCTTGGTAATACCAAGGTTTATTTGCGATAAAAATCGCCGCAGGTCAGCGGTAATTTTTTGTCTCTAACCAAGCAATAGCGATAATTATCGCTATTGCTTGGTAATATGCCCCAAAGTCCCTACTCAAGACTTCATTCAATGAACAACCAGTGTCTGGGGGGGGCTACATGCTCCTTGCATGATACACAGAAGCAGCTGTGACCTTGGGCCTGCGAGCAGAAACACGTCAGAGGCAGCTACGGCGGAAATGCGCACAGGCCTGCTAGGGGGCAATGTAGACGTCACCATTACCGAATATATTATAGAGAAAGAGCCTGGGATTACAACACTGGTGTCTTGGGTGCCGGGGATTTAGCAGCAATTCAATCCATCTATTTACTCGGCGGTGCTTGCTGGGGCTCAGAAAGCAATATCGGAAAAGGCTATTTTTAGACCAGAAAATACAGACCTCGAGCGCAGCAATGACGTCGCCTGCCCTGGAGGGTGTGGGGGAAGGGGGGGTGCACATATACTGGCTGAGAAGACTTTTAATGGGGAATTAAGAAGGAAGCAGAGATGAAATCTGTTTGTCAATGTGGTTCATAATGGAAGAGAAAATATAGCCAATGAGAGCCGCAGATTCAAATTCAGTGAATACATTATTTTCATTCAGATTAAACCTTCTTACTCTCCCCTTCCTCCTAATACTGTTCCTCCCAGGTAAAGCACAGCGTCGATGCAAGTTTGAAACAAAGTGGATGGAAATCCACGGTAAACAACCTTTACAACGAAACTTTTACAACGACCTACCATGACAACGCAACTTTTACAACGCAAACTATTACAACGCATTGCTCTGGGGGGCGCTCTAGGATAGGGAATAGGTTAATTTACTATCCAATAACCTTCCCTACTATCCACGGGGACTGGAGTTGGAATAGTAAATTAAACTATTCACTATCCAGCGCCTAAAAGCATTATGCGTTGTAATGGTATGCGTTGTAAAAACCGCGTTGTGAAGGTAGGCGTTGTAAAAGTATGCGTTGTAACGTCATACATCCGAAATCCACATATTTCTTCCGAGAGAGGAGGCTGCTGGTTGGGAAGCCAGCTCATTACAGCCTCTTTCTTTACAGACTGGCTGGTCTCGCACCAGCTGAGGCTGGTAATCCCTTCCCACAGGGGAGAGAGGCTGGCCGGCCTTATTCGCACCTCGTTACCGCTAACCTCCGGCACTGTCTTACATGCAGCTGCACTTGTCCTGTTGTATCAATAATACCCCAGCTTGAGCGGCTTAACCTGACCGTACCCCAACTTGGTGGGATTAACCAGCTCCATGGGAGCCACATCACCAAGCACCTGAGAGACCTCCGCCTGCTCCCCGTCCAGAAGAGATGCCAGTTCAAGCTCCTGACCCATGCCTACAAAGCCCTCCACGGCCAAGGACCAGCCTACAGGAACCACCGCTTGACCTTCCACCTACCCACCAGAAACCTCTGCTCGGCACACCTCGCCATCGCTCAGACACAATGCCCTCCGCTCAGCACACCTCGCTCTCGCTCGGGCACCACGTATCCGCTGCAACCGCACTCGCACTCGCACTCGAGGACGATCCTGCTCCCACCTCGCCACCAAAGTCTGGCACTCCCTGCCCCTCCGCACTTCACCCTCGTTGAACCACTTCAGCAAGGAGCTCAAGACCTGGCGCTTCGACTGATCCCTGCAACGAGCGCCTAGATCCCCCCCGGGGTGATTAGCCATACTATATAAATACTGCTTGATTGATTGATTAAGGACCAATTACATGCATATGTGATTCCAGTCTTGGCAGCGTTGGGAGCCATTACATGTAAAGCATAACTGCATGTGACCTCACAAACAAAGAAACAATGCCCGAATTATGACGTGTAAAGCACGAAGACACGCCGGGTCCCAAACAAATTAACAACAGTGGAATCACCACATGTGAAAAATAAAAGCACACCATCTCGCAAACAAACCGACAACAATGCAATCACCACATGTCAAGCACAAAGGCCACCCACTCACAAACAAACCAACAGCAGTGGAATCATCGCATGTGAAGCACAAAGGATCACCAACTCACAAACCAACAGCAGTGGAATCATCACCTGTGAAGCAGAAAGGATTACCCACTCATTAATAAACCAACAGCAGTGGAATCATCATAGGTGAAGCACAAATACACGCCTGCTCAAACCAACAGCAGTTGAATCACCACATGTAAAATACATAGACACATCACCTTACAAATAAACTGACAGTAGTGGAATCACCACATGTAAAGCACAAACACACAACTGTTCAAACCAACATCAGTAGATCACCACATATAAGGCACAAAAGCTCACCTGTTCACAACAAACCAATACCAGTAGAACTACCACATGTAAAGCACAAAAGCTCACCTATTCCCAACAAACCAACGTCAGTAGAACTACCACATGTAAAGCACAAAAGCTCACCTATTCACAGCAAACCATTACCAGTAGAACTACCACATGTAAAACACAAAGATGCACCTGCTCACAAACAAGCCAACAGCAGTTGACTCCCCACATGCGCAGAACAAAAGCACACCAGCTCATAAACAAACCGACAGCAATGGAATCACCACATGTAAAGCACAAAGGCACACCAACTCACAAACATACCGACAGTAATGGAATCACCACATGTAAAGCACAAAGGCACACCAACTCACAAATAAACCGACAGCATGCAATCACCACATGTAAAGCACACAGATTTACCTGCTCACAAACAAGCCAACAGCAGTTTAATCTCCACATAGGAAGAACAAAAAAGATGATAGCAGTGGATTCACCACATGTAAAGCACAAAGGATCACCCACTCACAAACAAACCAACAGCAGTGGAATCATCACATGTGAAGCACAAAGGATCACCCTCTCACAAACAAACCAACAGCAGTGGAATCATCACATGTGAAGCACAAAGGATCACCAACTTACAAACAAACCAACAGCAGTGGAATCATCACCTGTGAAGCATAAAGGATCACCAACTCACAAACATACCAACAGCAGTGGAATCATAACATCTGAAGCACAAAGAATCACCCACTCACAAACAAACTAACAGCAGTGGAATAATCACATGTAAAGCACACAGACTTACCTGCTCACAAACAAACCAACAGCAGTGGAATAATCACATGTAAAGCACACAGATTTACCTGCTCACAAACAAACCAACAGTAGATGAATCACCACATATGAAGCGCAAATGCACACCAGCCACCAAACAAACCGACAGCATTGGAATCACCACATGTAAAGCACACCGATTTACCTGCTCACAAAAAAGCCAACAGCAGTTGAATCACCACATGTGCAGAACAAAAGCACAACAGGTCATGAACAAACCGACAGCAATGGAATCACAACATGTAAAGCACAAAGGCACACCAACTCACAAACATACTGACAGCAATGGAATCACCACATGTAAAGCACAAAGCCACCCACTCACAAACAAACCAACAGTAGTGGAATCATCACATGTGAAGCACAAACACACATCTGCTCAAACCAACAGCAGTTGAATCACCACATGTAAAACACGTAGACACATCACCTTACAAACAAGCTGACAGCAGTGGAATCACCACATGTAAAGCACAAACACACAACTGTTCAAACCAACATCAGTAGATCACCACATGTAAGGCGCAAAAGCTCACCTGTTCACAACAAACCAGCACCAGTAGAACTACCACATGTAAAGCACAAAAGCTCACCTATTCACAACAAACCATTACCAGTAGAACTACCACATGTTAAGCACAAAGACTCACCTGCTCACAAACAAGCCAACAGCAATTGACCCTCCACCTGTGCAGAACAAAAGCACACCAGCTCATGAGCAAACTGACAGCAATGGAATCACCACATGTAAAGCACAAAGGCACACCAACTCACAAACATACCGACAGCAATGGAATCACCACATGTAAAGTACAAAGGCACACCAACTCACAAACAAACCGACAGCAGTGCAATCACCACAGGTAAAGCACACAGATTTACCTACTCACAAACAAGCCAACAGCAGTTTAATCTCCAAATAGGAAGAACAAAGGCACACCAGCTCCAAAAAAGATGATTGCAGTGGATTCACCACATGTAAAGCATAAGAGATCACCAACTCACAAACAAACCAACAGCTGTGGAATCATCACAAGTGAAGCACAAAGGGTCACCCACTCACAAACAAACCAACAGCAGTGGAATCATCACATGTGAAGCACACAGGCACACAGCTCAACCCAAAAGCAGTGGAATCACGTGTAAAGCACAAAGGCCACCCACTCACAAACAAACCAACAGCAGTTGAATCATTGCATGTGAAGCACAAAGGATCACCAACTCACAAACAAACCAACAGCAGTGGAATCAACACATGTAAAGCAGAAAGGATCACCAACTCACAAACAAACCAACAGCAGTGGAATCATCACATGTAAAGCACAAAGGATCACCCACTCACAAACAAACCAACAGCAGTGGAATCCTCACATGTAAAGCACAAAGGCACAAAAGCTCCACCCAAAAGCCTTGGAATCACGTGTAAAGCACAAAGGCCACCCATTCACAAACAAACCAACAGCAGTGGAATCATCACATGTGAAGCACACATACACGCCTGCTCAAACCAACAGCAGTTGAATCACCACATGTAAAACACATAGACACATCACCTTACAAACAAGCTGACAGCAGTGGAATCACCACATATAAAGCACAAACACACAACTGTTCAAACCAACATCAGTAGATCACCACATGTAAGGCACAAAAGCTCACCTGTTCACAACAAACCAACACCAGTAGAACGACCACATGTAAAGCACAAAGACTCACCTGTTCATAACAAACCAACACCAGTAGAACTTCCACATGTAAAGCACTCAAGCTCACCTATCCACAGCAAACCATTACCAGTACAACTACCACATGTAAAGCGCAAAGACTCACCTGCTCACAAACAAGCCAACAGCAGTTGACTCCTCACATGTGCAGAACAAAAGCGCACCAGGTCATGAACAAACCGACAGCAATGGAATCACCACATGTAAAGCATAAAGGCACACCAACTCACAAACAAACCGACAGCAGTGCAATCCCCACATGTAAAGCACACAGATTTACCTGCTCACAAACAAGCCAACAGCAGTTTAATCTCGACATAGGAAGAACAAAGGCACACCAGCTCCAAAAAAGATGATAGCAGTGGATTTAGCCCATGCAAAGCACAAAGGATCACCCACTCACAAACAAACCAACAGCAGTGGAATCAAAGGACAAAGGATCACCCACTCACAAACTAACCAACAGCAGTGGAATCATTACATGTGAAGCACACAGGATCACCCACTCACAAACAAACCAACAGCAGTGGAATCATCACATGTAAGGCACAAAGGATCACCCACTCACAAACAAACCAACAGCAGTGGAATCATCACATGTGAAGCACACAGACTTACCTGCTCACAAGCAAACCAACAGCAGTGGAATCATCACATGTAAAACACGTAGACACATCACCTTACAAACAAGCTGACAGTAGTGGAATCACCACATGTAAAGCACAAACACACAACTATTCAAACCAACATCAGTAGATCACCACATGTAAGGCACAAAAGCTCACCTGTTCACAACAAACGAACACCAGTAGAACTACCACATGTAAAGCACAAAAGCTCACCTATTCACAACAAACCAACACCAGCAGAACTACCACATGTAAAGCACAACGACTCACCTGCTCACAAACAAGCCAACAGCAGTTGACTCCCCACATGTGCAGAACAAAAGCACACCAGCTCATGAACAAACCGACAGCAAGGAAATCACCACATGTAAAGCACAAAGGCACACCAACTCACAAACATACCGACAGCAATGGAATCACCACATTTAAAGCACAAAGGCACACCAACTCACAAACAAACCGACAGCAGTGCAACCACCACATGTAAAGCACACAGATTTACCTGCTCACAAACACGCCAACAGCAGTTTAATCTCCACATAGGAAGAACAAAAGCACACCAGCTCCAAAGAAGATGATAGCAGTGGATTCACCACATGTGGAGCACAAAGGATCACCCACTCACAAACAAACCAACAGCAGTGGAATCATCACATGTGAAGCACAAAGGATCACCCACTCACAAACAAACCAACAGCAGTGGAATCATCACATGTAAAGCACAAAGGATCACCCACTCACAAACAAACCAACAGCTGTAGAATCATCACATGTGAAGCACAAAGGCACACCAGCTCAACCCAAAGACAGTGGAATCACATGTAAAGCACAAAGGCCACCCACTCACAAACAAACCAACAGCAGTGGAATCATTGCATGTGAAGCACAAAGGATCACCCACTCAAACACAAACCAACAGCAGTGGAATCATCGCATGTGAAGCACAAAGGAGCACTCACTCACAAACAAACCAACAGCTGTAGAATCATCACATGTGAAGCACAAAGGCACACCAGCTCAACCCAAAGGAAGTGGAATCACATGTAAAGCACAAAGGCCACCCACTCACAAACAAACCAACATCAGTGGAATCATCACATGTGAAGCACAAAGGATCACCCACTCACAAACAAACCAACAGCAGTGGAATTATCACATGTGAAGCACAAAGGATCACCCACTCAAAACAAACCAACAGCAGTGGAATCATCACATGTAAAGCACAAAGGATCACCAACTTACAAACAAACCAACAGCAGTGGAATCATCACATGTGTCACAAACAAACCAACAGCAGTGGAATCATCATATGTAAAGCACAAAGGATCACCCACTCACAAACAAACCAACAGCAGTGGAATCATCACATGTAAAGCACAAAGGATCGCCCACTCACAAACAAACCAACAGCTGTGAAATCATCACATGTAAAGCACAAAGGATCACCCACTCACACACCAACAGCAGTGGAATCATCACATGTAAAGCACAAAGGATCACCCACTCACAAACAAACCAACAGCAATGGAATCATCACATGTGAAGCACACAGACTTACCTGCTCACAAGCAAACCAACAGCAGTGGAATCATCACATGTAAAACAAGTAGACACATCACCTTACAAACAAGCTGACAGTAGTGGAATCACCACATGTAAAGCACAAACACACAACTATTCAAACCAACATCAGTAGATCACCACATGTAAGGCACAAAAGCTCACCTGTTCACAACAAACGAACACCAGTAGAACTACCACATGTAAAGCACAAAAGCTCACCTATTCACAACAAACCAACACCAGCAGAACTACCACATGTAAAGCACAACGACTCACCTGCTCACAAACAAGCCAACAGCAGTTGACTCCCCACATGTGCAGAACAAAAGCACACCAGCTCATGAACAAACCGACAGCAAGGAAATCCCCACATGTAAAGCACAAAGGCACACCAACTCACAAACATACCGACAGCAATGGAATCACCACATTTAAAGCACAAAGGCACACCAACTCACAAACAAACCGACAGCAGTGCAACCACCACATGTAAAGCACACAGATTTACCTGCTCACAAACACGCCAACAGCAGTTTAATCTCCACATAGGAAGAACAAAAGCACACCAGCTCCAAAGAAGATGATAGCAGTGGATTCACCACATGTGGAGCACAAAGGATCACCCACTCACAAACAAACCAACAGCAGTGGAATCATCACATGTGAAGCACAAAGGATCACCCACTCACAAACAAACCAACAGCAGTGGAATCATCACATGTAAAGCACAAAGGATCACCCACTCACAAACAAACCAACAGCTGTAGAATCATCACATGTGAAGCACAAAGGCACTCCAGCTCAACCCAAAGACAGTGGAATCACATGTAAAGCACAAAGGCCACCCACTCACAAACAAACCAACAGCAGTGGAATCATTGCATGTGAAGCACAAAGGATCACCCACTCAAACACAAACCAACAGCAGTGGAATCATCGCATGTGAAGCACAAAGGAGCACTCACTCACAAACAAACCAACAGCTGTAGAATCATCGCATGTGAAGCACAAAGGCACACCAGCTCAACCCAAAGGAAGTGGAATCACATGTAAAGCACAAAGGCCACCCACTCACAAACAAACCAACATCAGTGGAATCATCACATGTGAAGCACAAAGGATCACCCACTCACAAACAAACCAACAGCAGTGGAATTATCACGTGTGAAGCACAAAGGATCACCCACTCAAAACAAACCAACAGCAGTGGAATCATCACATGTAAAGCACAAAGGATCACCAACTTACAAACAAACCAACAGCAGTGGAATCATCACATGTAAAGCACAGAGGATCCCCACTCACAAACAAACCAACAGCAGTGGAATCATCATATGTAAAGCACAAAGGATCACCCACTCACAAACAAACCAACAGCAGTGGAATCATCACATGTAAAGCACAAAGGATCGCCCACTCACAAACAAACCAACAGCTGTGAAATCATCACATGTAAAGCACAAAGGATCACCCACTCACACACCAACAGCAGTGGAATCATCACATGTAAAGCACAAAGGATCACCCACTCACAAACAAACCAACAGCAATGGAATCATCACATGTGAAGCACAAATACACGCCTGCTCAAACCAACAGCAGTTGAATCACCACATGTAAATCACATAGACACATCACCTTACAAACAAGCTGAGAGCAGTGGAATCACCACATATAAAGCACAAACACACAACTGTTCAAACCAACATCAGTAGATCACCACATGTAAGGCACTAAAGCTCATCTGTTCACAACAAACCAACGCCAGTAGAACTACCACGTGTGAAGCACAAAGACTCACCTGTTCACAAAAAAACAACACCAGTAGAACTCCCACATGTAAAGCACAAAAGCTCACCTATTCACAACAAACCATTACCAGTAGAACTACCACATGTAAAGCACAAAGACTCACCTGCTCACAAACAAACCAACAGCAGTTGACTCCCCACATGTGCAGAACAAAAGCAAATGTAAAGCACAAAGGCACTCCAACTCACAAACAAACCGACAGTAGTGCAATCACCACATGTAAAGCATACAGATTTACCTGCTCACAAACAAGCCAACAGCAGTTTAATCTCCACATAGGAAGAACAAAGGCACACCAGCTCCAAAAAAGATGATAGCAGTGGATTTACCACATGTAAAGCACAAAGGATCACCCACTCACAAACAAACCAACAGCAGTGGAATCATCACATGTAAGGCTCAAAGGATCACCCGCTCACAAACAAACCAACAGCAGTGGAATCATCACATGTGAAGCACAAAGGATCACCCATTCACAAACAAACCAACAGCAGTGGAATCATCACATGTGAAGCACAAAGGATCACCCACTCACAAACAAACCAACAGCAGTGGAATCATCACATGTGAAGCACAAAGGAGCACCCACTCACAAACAAACCAACAGCAGTGGAATCATCACATGTGAAGCACAAAGGCACACCAGCTCAACCCAAAAGCAGTGGAATCTCATATAAAGCACAAAGGCCACCCACTCACAAACAAACCAACAGCAGTGGAATCATCACATGTGAAGCAGAAAAGGAGCACCCACTCACAAACAAACCAACAGCAGTGGAATCATCAGATGTGAAGCACAAATACACGCCTGCTCAAACCAACAGCAGTTGAATCACCACATGTAAAACTCCTAGATACATCACCTTACAAACAAGCTGACAGTAGTGGAATCACCACATATAAAGCACAAACACACAACTGTTCAAACCAACATCAGTAGATCACCAAGTGTAAAGCACAAAAGCTCACCTGTTCACAAAAAACCAATGCCAGTAGAACTACCACATGTAAAGCACAAAGACTCACCTGTTCACAACAAACCAATACCAGTAGAACTACCACAAGTAAAGCACAAAAGCTCACCTATTCACAACAAACCATTACCAGTAGAACTGCCACATGTAAAGCAGAAAGACTCACCTGCTCACAAACCAGCTTACAGCAGTTGACTCCCCACATGTGCAGAACAATAGCACACCAGCTCATGAACAAACCTACAGCAATGGAATCACCACATGTAAAGCACAACGGCACACCAACTCACAAACATACCGACAGCAATGGAATCACCACATGTAAAGCACAAAGGCACACCAACTCACAAACAAACCGACAGCAGTGCAATCACCACATGTAAAGCACAAAGGATCACCCACTCACAAACAAACCAACAGCAGTGGAATCATCACATGTGAAGCACAAAGGATCGCCGACTCACAAACAAACCAACAGCAGTGGAATCATCGCATGTGAAGCACAAAGGATCACCCACTCACAAACAAACCAACAGCAGTGGAATCATCACATGTGAAGCACAAAGGCTCACCAGCTCAACCCAAAAGCAGTGGAATCACATGTAAAGCACAAAGGCCACCCACTCACAATCAAATCAAGGGCAGTGGAATCACCACATGTGAAGCACAAAGGCATAGCAACCCCTAAGCAAACTGACGGCCGTGGAATTACTACAGGTAGAGCACTAGGGCACACCAGCTCACATGCAAGATAGCAGCAGTGGAATCACCACATGTAAAGCACTAGGGCACACCGGCTCACAAATAAGATGGCAGCAAAGAAATCACTATGTAGTCCGCGACACTTAGAATGAGTGCCGACTCCCTGAGCACAACCAATAGAAACGAAGAGAACGTTTTGCAAAAAAGTATTTTTGTGAATAAAGTTTATTACGTGATATAGTAGATTATCAC
Source organism: Lissotriton helveticus (assembly GCF_964261635.1). Classification (NCBI taxonomy): domain Eukaryota; kingdom Metazoa; phylum Chordata; class Amphibia; order Caudata; family Salamandridae; genus Lissotriton; species Lissotriton helveticus. Next base: position 41,121,772 of record NC_136070.1, read on the forward strand.
AACGATTTATTCCATGTTGTTTTCACATGTATTTCAATAGTTCATAAAGACGTTGTAGATTTAATCCAAGTATCATTCCCAGATACAATTAATTTAATTCATGGTAAACTCATCATGTCACCCAATGCATTTCGGACAGAGAAAGTCCTTCATCAGGGGTAGTCTGAAAACAATACAAATGCAATGTTTGTAGGACCTGCTGAAGTGTCTTCATACAGACATAATAAAATATGAAACTCAAAATTATTCAGGAAAATAGAAGGGTGTCAACGTGAAGATAAGCGAAAAAGTAAGCCAAATAAGTGGAGCAGTGCCAAAAAAGACTGTGCAAACCACGGCTGTGAAGCAGCATGTGGCTCGGTGCGAATTGAATTATGAAAGTGCATGAACGGTGCATGGAAGGATCCAAAAAGTATATAGAACAAAAGCTAGCGAGTGAAATCGCGCTGCTCGACACGTGATCAAAAAATAGCCAAAGCAAAGAAATCACCACATGTAAAGCACAAGTACACACCTGCTCAAACCAAGAGCAGTTGAATCACCACATGTAAAACACATAGACACATCCCCTTACAAACAAGCTGACAGCAGTGGAATCACCACATGTAAAACACGTAGACACATCACCTTACCAACAAGCTGACAGCAGTGGAATCATCACCACATATAAAGCACAAACACGCAACTGTTCAAACCGACATCAGTAGATTACCACATGTAAAGCACAAAAGCTCACCTGTTCACAACAAACCATTACCAGTAGAACTACCACATGTAAAGCACAAAAGCCCACCTGGTCACAACAAACCAACACCAGTAGAACTACCAAATGTAAAGCACAAAGACTCACCTGCTCACAAACAAGCCAACAGCAGTTTAATCTCCACATAGGAAGAACAAAGGCACACCAGCTCCCAAAAAGATGATAGCAGTGGATTCACCACATGTAAAGCACAAAGGATCACCCACTCACAAACAAACCAACAGCAGTGGAATGATCACATGTAAAGCACACAGACTCACCTGCTCACAAACAAGAAAACAGTAGTTAACTCACCACATGCGAAGCACTAAGGCCCACCATCTCAACTCAAAAGCAGTGGAATCGCATGTAATCAATCAATCAGTCAATCATAGCATTTGTAAAGCGCACTACATACCCATTAGGGTCGCAAGGCACTGGGGGGTGGGGGGATACGGCTACTGCTCGTAGAGCCAGGTCTTGAGGAGTCTTCTGAAGGACAGCAGGTCTTGGGTCTGCCGCAGGTGGATGGGGAGGGTGTTCCAGGTCTTGGCGGCGAGGTGGGAGAAATATCTGGCACCGGAGGTCACTCTTTTGGATGCGCGGGACTGTGGCGAGGGTCAGGTCGGCAGAACAGAGCTGGTGGGTTTGGGGTGTGAAGCTGAGTCAGCTTTTGAGGTCCGCTGGTCCAGTGTTTTGGAGTGCCTTGTGTGCGTGGGTGAGGAGCTTGAAGGATATCCTCTTGTTGACGGGGAGCCAGTGCAGGTCTCTCAGGCGGGGTGTGATGTGGCTGCGGTGAGGGATGTCGAGGATCAGGCGTGCAGAAGCATTCTGGATGCGTTGAAGCCATCTCCGGAGTTTGGCGTGGCTCCTGCGTAGAGGGCATTTCCATAGTCCAACCTGCTGCTGACGAGGGCCTGGGTGACCGTTCTTCTTGTCTCAGTGGGGATCCACTTGTAGATCTTGTGGAGCATGCGGAGGGTGTTTAAGCAGGAGGACGAGATGGCATTGACCTGCTTGGTGATGGAGAGGGTGGAGTCGAGGATGACCCCTAGGTTGCGCGCGGGGTCGATGGGTGTTGGAGCTGTTCCCAGTGTGGTCGGCCACCAGGAGTCGTTCCAGGCCAAAGGGGTGGATCCGAGGATGAGGACCTCCCTCTTTTCCGAGTTCAACTTCAGTCGGCTGTTCCTCATCCATTCAGCGACGGCCTTCATTCCTTCGTGGAGGTTGGTTTTGGTGGTGTGGGGGTCCTTGGTGAGGGAGAGGATCAGCTGGGTGTCGTTGGCGTAGGAGATGATGTTGAGGTTGTGCAATCGGGCGACGTGGGCGAGTGGCGCCATGTAGATTTTGAACAGCGTTGGGCTGAGCCCTGGGGTACGCCGCAGATGATCTCGGTGGCAGAAGGGGGGAAGCAGACGCTCTGTGTTCTGCCAGAGAGGAAGGAGGTGGTCCAGACCAGGGCCTTCTCTTGGATCCCGGCGTCGTGTAGGCGTGTTCGTAGTGTGCGGTGGCAGACCGTGTCGAAGGCGGCTGACAGGTCCAGGAAGATGAGGGCCGCGGTTTCTCCGTTGTCTAGCAGGGTCCTTATGTCATCGGTGGCCACGATTAGGGCAGTTTCACTGCTGTGATTGCTGCGGAACCTGGATTGGGATGGGTCCAGAATGCAGTTCTCCTCTAGGTAGCGGGTCAGTTGTTTGTTGACAGTCTTCTTGTTGACCTTTGCCGGGTACGGGAGCAGGGAGATGGGCCAGATCTTCTTGAGGTCCTTGGAGTCCGCCTTGGGTTTCTTGAGTGAGGCGTTGATCTCGGCACGCTTCCAGCTCTCAGGGAAGGTCGCTGTCTCGAAGGAGATGTTGATGGCTTTCCGGAGATGGGGTGCGATGGTGGTGCTGGCTTTGTTGAAGATGTGGTGTGGGCAAGGGTCTGACAGAGATCCGGAGTGAATGGTGTTCATGATCTTGATGGTGTCGACGTCGTTTATGTTGGTCCAGGAGAGCAGGCCGTTGGTGCGGATGGTGGTCGTGGGGGCGGGGGTCTCAGTGGTTGTCAGGGCGGTCGTGTTGTTGAAGCTGTCGTGGATGTCTGTGATCTTGCGATGGAAGAAGGTGGCCAGCGAGTCTACAGGTCTTGAGAAAGTGGGATGTTGTTGGTGTTGGAGCTGGGGTTGGAGAGTTCCTTCATGATGTTGAAGAGCTCTTTGCTGTTGTGTGCATTGTTGTCTAGGCGGTCTTTGAAGGAGGTCCTTTTGGCTGATCTGATGAGGTGATGGTGTCTGCGGGTGGCGTTCTTGTGGGCTGCGTAGCTGTCCTGGTGTACGTTCACGGAGCCAGTTCTTCTCCAGCTTACGGCAGGTTTCCTTGGAGGCCTGGAGGTCTGCATTGAACCAGCTGGCTTTCTTGCTGGGGTGACTGTTGGAGGGCTTCTTTAATGGGGTGAGGGTGTTTGCGCAGTCGTCGATCCACTGTCTGAGGTTGTGGGCAGCGGTGTCGGCGTGGTTGGGCTCGGGGTGGGCTCTGGGTGAGCGTGGTGGTTAGCTGGTCTTCTGTGACTTTGCTCCTGCAGCGTCGGGGCATCTGTTGGGAGCGGTGGTGCGTGGTGGGTTTCCGGAAAGGTGAAGTGGATGCAGCGGTGGTCGGTCCAGTGGAGTTTGGTGGTGTGGTTGAAGGAGACATGGGAGCTAGCGGAGAAGATGGGGTCAAGTGCGTGGCCGGCGGATTGGGTGGGTGTTGTGACGAGTTGTCTGAGTCCGAGGTTGGCTAGGTTGTCGATCAGGGTGGTGGAGTTGGTGTTGTTGTTGTTCTCAAGTTGGAAGTTCAGGTCCACGAGGAGGATGTAGTCTGTGGAGGCGAGGGCATGAGAGGTTACGAAGTCGGCGATGGAGTCGCTAAACTGTGGCCGGGGTCTGGGGGGTTTGTAGACGAGGGCTCCTCTGAGGGTGGTGTTGGGATCGGTGTGGATCTGGTGTGGATCTGGAAGTGCAGGTGTTCGGCGGTGCTGAGGGTGTCGTCGGTGTTGGTCGAGACTCTGAGGGTGTTCCTGTGGACAATGGCGATTCCTCCTCCTACTCCATTTGTGCGGTCCCTGTGGGTGATCTCGTAGCCTTCCGGTGTGGCTATGGGGGTGCCGGGTGCAGAGGAGGGGTTCATCCAAGTCTCCGTCAGGTAGGTGACGTCTGGGGAGGTAGAGTTGAGTAGGTCCCAAAGTTCAACGGCATGTTTGTGGGCAGAGCGGGTGTTGAGAAGGATGCAGCTGAGGTGGTTGAGTTCTTCCTGGGTTGGTGGGTTGGTGGGTTGGATGCTGGTGTAGCTGCAGTTCCGCAGGAGAAGGATCCGTGGGTGTGCTTCGGGGCAGCCTGGAAGCAGGAGTGTGGACGTCCGGTGTTGAGTGCATGGAGGGTGCTGGCATCATAGCAGAGATGGGCCTCGTGGTGTTTGTGGGGGCCAGTGGTTCTAGCATTGGGCGCGGTCAGGTGTGGATGGGTACAGACGGGCTTGCGTTGGGCGCGTCGGTGGTGCGCCTGCTGCGCATGGCCACGCAGCGCCCATCATAAGAAGGGGAGGTGGGAGGGAGGAGCAGCTGGGAGGGGGGTAGGGGACGAATGGGACGCAGCGGCGAGAAAGTGGGACCGGCGAGGAACAGAAGGCAAAACAGTCAGGGGAAATGAAAGAGGCACAAAAGAAATAAACAATATAGAGCAAAAGGCAAAAAACAGGCACAACAGTCAGGGGGAATGAAAGAGGCACAAAAGAAATAAACTGTACAGAGCAGAAAGCAAAAAACGGGCACAACAGTCAGGGGGAATGAAAGAGGCACAAAAGAAATAAACAGTACAGAGCAGAAGGCAAAACGGGCACAACAGTCAGGGAGAATGAAAGAGGCACAAAAAGAAATAAACAATACAATGTAAAACAACAGTGAAACAGTAAAAATAGTCAAAAAAGCAAACCTAAGGCCTACCACTGGCCACCAGGGATGAGGCGCAGGTGGTAGCCTGCGGGTGGAGGTAGGCCTCGAACTCGCAGCAGCAGCTGGGCAAAAACACGGGCGCAGTCAGGTGGAGCTGCGCGGTGTGGGGAGCGACCTGCCTGGAAGCAGGGTCACGGGTCGCTCCCTTCACTGCGCAGCGGCCGCCATAAGAAGGGGAGGTGGGAGGGAGGAGCAGCTGGGAGGGGGGTAGCGGACAAATAGGAGCAGGGGGCGGGGCCACAGGGGACGCAGCGGTGGGAAAGCGGGAACGGCGAGGAACAGAAGGCAAAAAACGGGCACAACAGTCAGGGGAAATGAAAGAGGCACAAAAGAAATAAACAATACAGAGCAGAAGACAAAAATCAGGCACAACAGTCAGGGGGAATGAAAGAGGCACCAAAGAAATAAACAGTACTGAGCAGAAGGCAAAACGGGCACAACAGTCAGGGGGAATGAAAGAGACACAAAAAGTAATAAACAATACAAAGCAGGCGACAAAAGTAAAGCAACAGTGGAAACAGTAAAAACAGTCAAAAAAGCAAAGCTAGGGCCTACCACTGGCCACCAGGGATGAGGCACAGGCAGGCCTCGAACTCGCAGCAGCAGCTGGGCAAAAACACGGGCGAAGTCAGGTGGAGCTGCGCGGCCTGGGGTGCGACCTGCCTAAAAGCAGGGTCAAGGGTCGCTCCCTTTACTGCGCAGCGGCTGCCATAAGAAGAGGAGGTGGGAGGGAGGAGCAGCTGGGAGTGGGGTAGCGGACATATATGGGAGCGGGGGGGGAGGGGGCGGGGTTGCAGGTTACACAGCGGCAGGAAAGCGGGCCCGGATTGGAACAGAAGGCAAAAAAAGGGCACAACAGTCAGGGGAAATGAAAGAGGCACAAAATAAATAAACAGTACAGAGCAGAAGGAAAAAAAACGGGTACAACAGTCAGGGGGAATGAAAGAGGCACAAAAGAAATAAACAGTACAGAGCAGAAGGCAAAACAGGCACAGCAGTCAGGGGGAATGAAAGAGACACAAAAAGAAATAAATAATACAGAGCAGGCGACAAAAGTAAAACAACAATGGAAACAGTAAAAACAGTCAAAAAAGCAAACCTAGGGCCTACCACTGGCCACCAGGGATGAGGCGAAGGTGGTAGCCTGCGGGTGGAGGTGGGCCTTGAACTCGCAGCAGCAGCTGGGCAAAGGCACGGGCGCAGTCAGGTGGAGATGCGCGGCGTGGAGAGTGACCTGCCTGGAAGCAGTAAAGCACAAAGGCATACCCACTCACAAACAAGTCAAGGGCAGTGGAATCACCACATGTGAAGCACAAAGGCATAGCAGCCCCCAAGCAAACTGACGGCCGTGGAATTACTACAGGTAGTTAATCTGTGCTTCCAAACCTTGGCAGCATCCCTTGTTTAGGCACACCTTTGGTTCTTTGAATAAAGACTCCTGTTAGCGTTTTCTTTCAAAATAACTTTCAATTTATTATACCATTTTTTATTTCATTCAAACTGCTTCTTGATCTGAATTGTATTTCATTCTGTTTCATAATTTCAAATAGTCAGTACGTATATACATCTTTTCATTTCTGCTCCGATGCATTTTGGGCAGTTATGCCCTTCTTCTGGGAGCTTATCTATAAATGTAAAGGACATAGCGTCTTGATACTCTGTACCAGTGGTCGAAGTGGGCAGGAACGGCAGGGCACGGCGTGCCCCTACTTCTTTAATTCTGTAGATTCCGTTCCCCTACTTTTTCATTATGAACATGCGTCCCTGGACGTCAGAAATACTCTGTTGGTGGACGGGCGGGGAGTGAGAAGGAAAAGGTCTCTGTCTCTTACTTCCTGCCCAGACAAGACAAGGAAGGTGTCCGCTTCTGCTCTGCCGCTGGCAGCTGCCCCCTCTTTCTTACTCCTATTCCCTCTCGTTCTGTCTAACTCCTTCTCACTTTTCCGAAAATCATGAATCAAGAAATGGTTCTCACCGTCTCTTCCTGTCGTCCATTTGTACCCCTGTGAAATGGATGCAAAAAAGAAAAACACTTTTTGCGGAAATGCCGTTTTGACATTGTTCTATTCCAAAGTGCAGCCTCGGAAATAAAATGTTCAAACTCTGAAAAATAATTAAATAAAGCAAGATGGAGTGTTCTTAAAGTGGCCAGATAATTTTTTTCAAACGCCAACACATTAGCGCCACTTTACAGAGTTTGCCAGTAAAGCGCTACTTTTGTTTTCTTGTCTTTCTTTGAACAGCATTGTTTTCCTCCAGTACCTCCTACCTGGAGGCAGGGCCGGCGCTAGGCATGGGCAGTGTGGGCAGCTGCCCAGGGCCTGGCACTCTGCCCCACAATGGCAATTAACACCCCACTAGTCCTCGTGTATGTCTGCCGATCAGAGTGGGCTGTACAAGAGTTGCTTGGGGTGGCTGAGAAAGAGGAGCTGCGGCCCAAGTGGAGTCTGCACAAAGCAGCTTCCCCGAGATCAGAAGGTGTCACTTATGTAGATTTCAGGGGCCTCCCACGTTCCCTTTTGCCCAGGGCCCCGAAAATCCTAGGACCGGCCCTGCCTGGAGGTACTGCAATACCTGGTTGATGGGTGGATTGGAAAACAAAATGTGTACGGCGGCTTTGTGTTCACAAATGTGGTCTTTTGAAACCATACTGCTTACGTTTTGTAAGCATATAAGCAGTAGACATTGAAATGGGTCCTTTCTGGGCCCTGTAGTTATGTCCTTAACTTTTCAGGCAAAAATACTTGTCAGCTGACAATTCAATGTTGACAGTTGACAGAACAGTGGATAGCGCGCAACTGGTTGGCGCCTTTTTGAAAGTAAGTGTAACTTGTTTAGATAGCTGCCTCGCGTTTTCTCACAAAAAAATCCCCTTCGCTAATCTTCCGTTTTTTTAGTTTACAGCGCATCACGCTGCTGAAACTCTGAAAAGACACGTGAGTTTGCATCCAATTTTTTGCTTTATTTTTCACACCGCACTAACGGGCACAAAAACACACTGATCTACTGGGTTTCAACACACATGTTGCATGGAACAATGAATGGTTAAACATATGTTATGCTATGTTATGAATATGTGTACAGAGTATCAAGACGCTATGTCCTTTACATTTATAGATAAGCCCCCGGAAGAAGGGCATAACTGCCCAAAATGCATCGGAGCAGAAACGAAAAGATGTATATACGTACTGACTATTTGAAATTATGAAACGGAATGAAATACAATTCTGATCAAGAAGCAGTTTGAATGAAATAAAAAATGGTATAATAAATTGAAAGTTATTTTGAAAGAAAACGCTAACAGGAGTCTTTATTCAAAGAACCAAAGGTGTGCCTAAACAAGGGATGCTGCCAAGGTTTGGAAGCACAGATTAACTATATTCATTTCGACGTGTTTACAGGACGGACACGCAACCTTGAGAGCTCCCAACCAGATTAGATTTCTCAAAAGCTAGATCCCTCGGATCATCAAAAAGCCAAATAAGTCGAAGGCTGTGCAACAACTGCACAAATTGTCATTTATATTACTACAGGTAGAGCACTAGGGCACACCAGCTCACATGCAAGATGGCAGCAGTGTAATCACCACATGTAAAGCACTAGGGCACACCAGCTCACAAATAAGATGACAGCAAGGAAATCACCACATGTAAAGCACAAGTACACACCTGCTCAAACCAACAGCAGTTGAATCACCACATGTAAAACACATAGACACATCACCTTACAGACAAGCTGACAGTAGTGGAATCACCACATGTAAAGCACAAACACACAACTGTTCAAACCGACATCAGTGGATCACCACATCTAAAGCACAAAAGCTCGCTCGTTCACAACAAACCAACACCAGTAGAACTACCACATGCAAAGCTGAAAGGCACACCAGATCACAAGCAACAGCATTGGAATCCCCACATGCATACCACAAAAGCACACCAACTCACAAGCAAAGCAAACCTCAGTAACCATAAAGTTTGAACATTTTGAAACGTGTGAAAGAGTTAAAACAGTTGTGTGTGCTTATTCCAGTCCCAGTGGGGCAAATCAGGCTTGGAGAAGGTCAGGGGGCTGTAAGGAGTAGTTAGACAGTTACCTGGTTACCAAAGCAGTCTCAAGCCCGGCTCCAAACTTTACATTAAGACCAACTTAGACTTCTACCTGAACAAAGGGACAGCCCTTCAGGAGTGTGATCGCCATTTACACACCAAAGGCGACTTTGCCTTTGTAGCTCGACATTTGGGAAATGCCCAGAGTGGATTCCTGCAAGAGGGAAGTGAAATCTCCCTCTCTAGCAGGCTACTATTGTTTTTCAGTCTTGAGGTTGTTCATACTACTCCCCAGGAGGGCAGAAGGCTGTCTGGTGGCCAGAAACTGTGTGAGGCCTCTGGACAAACTGGGGAACAGTTTGGCAACTTTCTAAAAGTTGGGATCTAGCTGGGTTAAATGTTATGATTAATAGCTCCCAAGACATGGACTTGGAAGGCCAGTCGGGCATATACCGCCAAACTTTAAATAACCTTTTGAGTTTGTACTTGGAAAAGACAGTGAAAAAACCAGAATCAATCAATCCCAGGCCAAAGACATCAATGAAAGGCAAACTCTACTGGTTCATACAGCAATATTACTCTTTGATTACACAGAGCTTAGGGGGTCACACAGGTTACCACAATGACAGGTGCTGAATGTGCAGACAGCTGCACTGATAATGTCATAGAAAGCTTTAGCAACGTGGATGATGAAATGTCTACACACAGGCCATGACATAACAGCCAAAGCTGTAAATGCCCTCTGTTACCAAGCAACCAAAAATAAGCAATAAGCCTCTGTACTAAGCAAGAAGTGTACCTCAGGCTCAAATACAAAACATCAGACTGCTAATTTCTTAAAAATATGGGCCTTTGGCGACGAAGTTTGAACTTTTTATCTTGCATAAAAAAACTCAATATCCCCAAACAGAATGTTAAAATTTTGTGGGCCTCATTTATGAGACATGACGCATCGCTGCGTGAATGCAGCGATGCGCCACTTCTCAGTGTGCACTCCTTGCGACAAACCTGATGCGTCATATTTTCAGTATTTCTGACGTATCTGTAAGCGCAAAAGTGACGCATTGCTGGAGTGTGTCCTTTCACATGGGGCAAGCCCCATGTGAAGGGCCTGCGTCAGTCTTACGCCTGCTGAGAGGCAGGCGCAAGATTGTGACGCAACGGCGTCCTAGAAGTGACGCAGTGAAATCTCATACATTTCACTGCGTCACTTCTACAAGGCTTTTTGCATGGGAACGCCCCCCCGGCATACATTATACCTGGCGCAGGTATAATGTAGCAAAGGGGTTAACAAAGTGACGCATCTGCTTAGATGCGTCACTTTGTAAATAGTGTGCAACAGGAGGCATATTTTACGCCGCCGATGCATCACAAAAAGTGACACATCGGAAGCGCAAAACTGATGCAAGGCCTCATGAATGAGGCCCCGTATTTTTAAACCTGAAAAAATCAGCTTGTTATTTATTAATGACTAGAACTCTGGTCCCCAACAGCAGTTTCTTATTTTCACCAATCGCCCATAGTGTTACTGTCACACAAGGACAAATTCTGCTTTTCCTGCCCATTTATCATCATTGTCAGATACCAGGAATCAACTATGTGTACCTCGCATGCGAACACCCCCCCGCCCCACCGCCAAGGGGACTTACCCTAAGCTCAACCACATTGGTAAAATTCACACCAGTAATATGTATTTGCTTAGCGTTATCATGATCTTTAAACATTGATAAGTAAAGGCGTGGTGGGGTACGACACCCGATGGACCCAGACACATCTCCCAAAGGGCGCTATTTCCTCATTCTGGTCTACGGTACTTCAGATAGAGAGAAAGGGCCATATATATGACCATTTCCTTTTGCGACTCTTAATTTGCAAAATTTAGCGACTCACAATTTGCGAGTTGCACAAGGAAATACACTAATGTGTCCCAGACACATTTTGCGATTCCCACTGGGGTCGCACATGACCTGCCTCATCAATATTCATGAGGCAGGTCGCAATTTGAGACCACTGCTTGCTTTGGGCCTGCTGGGGACCCCTTTCCAATTACGAGTAGCTGATCACCTACTTGAAGTAGGCGGTAAACTGCAATTGTTTTGCAACCACATTCTGGTCGCAAAACACTCGTATATCCCCCTGCGGCTCTCATTTATGAAGGGACATCCTTGGCACGCCCCTTCCAAATAACGATTCGCTTACCCTATTTTGCAAGTCGGTAATAGGTTACCGACTCGCAAAATAAGGTTGATACATGCTACAACACTCTTTAGCAGTCGCAAACGGTCCGAATCTCCGTTTGCGACCGCTAAAAACTGTCGGACATGTGGCCCAAAATGTCAGGGAGCTGGGCAGCTGGTGATGACGTCCAGATAGTTCCTATGTAATGTATGTTTTCAAACATATATGAAAAAATATATGTGTAACTATGAAAGTTTTATTTGCAATGTTTTGAACGTCAACAAAAACAACCTCTGCACGTGCAGCACTCTGTACACAATAGAAGTGTGGTGCTGCAAAATATTTAAGGATCTGAAATATTTTAGGCGCTATGGGCCTCATTTATGAGAAATGACGCATCGCTGCATGAAAGCAGCGATGCGTCACTTCTCAGTGCGCACTCCTTGCGACATACCTGATGCGTCATATTTACTGTATGACGCATCATGTCGCAAGGAGTTACAGATACGTCAGTATTTCTGACGTATCTGTAGGGCGCAAAAGTGATGCATTGCTGGAGTGTGCCACAAAAGTGACGCAACCCCAGCAATGTGTCTTTTCACATGGGGCAAGCAAGCCCCATGTGAAAGGGCCTGCGTCAGTCTTACGCCAGCTGTGAGGCAGGTGTAAGATTTTGATGCATTTGAGTCCTAGAAGTAGCCTAGTGAAATCTGGTAGATTTCACTGCGTCACTTCTAGGACCCTTCCTTCCGTGAAAACACCCCACTTTGTAAATGTGGCGCAACAAGGCACATTTTTTACACTGCTGGTGCGTCACAAAAAGTGACTCACCAGTGATGCAAAAGTGACGCACGGCCTCATAAATGAGGCCCTATGAGTCTGAGGTCACGTTAACGGTAAGCCGCAGCGTTGAGTGGGGTCCAGCACAAGTGTGTGGGAGGATATTTTGAGAGAAGCCGCTTTCTGAGAGTGGGTTGCACTAGTGCTAGGATCGTGCAAACTACAGTGGTGACGTGCACGTGCTTGAACACTGCACGGTTTTCCCCTATGTATTGCAGATCATTACAACCGGGCTAAAAAGAGTTCCGCTTCTGTATGGTACGGATGAGCTTTCTGTCTGTGCTGCAGGTTTCGTAGCGCTTGAATGACGTGTTTAGCCCATGATTGTAGTCCTCCTGTTTGCAGCTACAGCACTGGTGGGATGAGACAGTGAGGACAAACAGAGGTGGGACAGAGGACAGCAAGACATTGAAAACCCTTGTTCTTTCACCAACACCCAACTTTTAACCTAGAGTCATTACTTTAAGCGGGATGAATAAACAGGGGGGAGGGTCCCTAAAGGAGTACGACCAAATAAGCATAATTAGGATTTTTTAGGAGAGGCGTGGCCTTAGGGCATAATAAAAAAAACCTCTACATAGGCGCCTCTGCAAGTGTTTACTATTAGTGCATCCACATGCGTCACAGCAACCAACACATGCACCTAAAACAAGTCAAACCTACTGGCTTTATCAGATCTTATTAAGGATGATTTTAATTCAACATCAGATCGATTAGTTATAACTCCCATGCTTTTCTTCATATTGCTTTCCTCTGCAAGCCTCTGCTTTAGATGATCACGCCCTTTTTCTCCACACCTGTCTCTTTCTGAAGCCCCTGCATGTTTCACGCTTCATTTCCTTCCTCTCCCTCGTGAGCACATGAGCATAAGCACATGCACAAACGCATGCACACATGCGCACACAATTCACACGTGCACACACGTACACACACACACATGTGCATACACATTCACACACACATACACACACATGCACAGACCCATGCGCACATACATTCACACATGCACACACACGCACATACACAAACACACACATGCGCACACCCATGCACCATGTGCACATACATTCACACATGCACAAAGAAACACATACGCGCACACATATTCACACGTCCACACACATGTACACACACATGTGCACACACTCACACACACATGCACAGACCCATGCGCACATACATTCACACATGCACACACACGTACATACACAAAACACACTCACAGACATGCACACTCACATATACACCCACATGCACACCCCCATGCACCATGCGCACATACATTCACACATGCCCAAAGAAAGACACACATGTACACGCATATGCACACATGTGCACACACATTCACACATGTACACATGCATGCACACACATGCAGACATGTGCACACACATTAAAACATATACACATGCATACACACATGCACACACATTCACACGTGCGCACACACGTACACATGCATGCAGAAATGCACACACACATTCACACATGCACACACATGTACAAATTCACATATGCACACACACGTGTGCACACATGTATAACATGCACACACACAATCACACATACATGCACACACACATGTATTTACACACTTGCTTACACGCATGCACACACACATTTACACACGCACACACATACTCACACAATCCATAAAAAGCAAAACTACAGGAACACAACGTTTGTTAAAACGAAACACTATATAAAAATAAGGGCTGCAATGCCATGCAGCATTAAATAAAACGTGAAATGTTAGCAGGGACCATGTCATAGGCATTGACTAATTTAAGGTCTTTACATTTGTTGTTGAAGAATCGGTGAGTTTTTTTGCCTTCACAGTTATGGACTTGAATATAGGATCCGGTCGGGACCGGTTTCAAAGTAAGTTTTTAATTGCTGCCTCTCCTGATCATTGGCAGGACCCGCCCCACTTAGAGCCCCAAATATAATCTTGTAGCTCACGAGCACAGTGCCTAAGGAGCTCTCCTACTAACCATGCTGCTGCCATCACAGTGCCTAAAGAGTGCTCCCATTGTCTCTGGTGTCACCAAAGCGCATGTCATGCCACCCTTTCAACTCTACCTTACCTCTGCTGCCCTTGCACAGCTCTGTTACCTGTGTGTACATTCTCAAATCTACGAATGTATGACGTTACAACGAATTCCGTTGCGACGCATGCCTTTACCACGCATGCGTTACAACGGAATTAGTTTACCACGCATTACATTTACCTCGATTGCTTGCGTGGTGACGTCATACGTCGTTAAGAGAAAGCGGAAGTTTATTTTCCGATTTCTATTAAACGACGCTGATTAAATACATAACCCGACGTGACATCAAGTGAGTTTTTTTTGGGGGGGGGGAGACCCCCCCAAGCACCCCTTTTTTTACTTTTTACCTTTACCACATATACCTTTACTACAAACCTCGTAGTAAAGGTATGCGTGGTAAAGGTTTTCGTGGCAACCACGCATGCGTTGTACTGCATGCGTGGTTAACGATTTCGTGGAAACGGCTTCGTTGTAATGGCCGTTTCCCCAAATCTACTTACTATCCCTCCTGGGGTAAGGGCCATCAACCAGGTCTCCCCAGCCACCTCTGACCTGGGATTTTCTTTCAATCTGACTCCAGGTGTAACCCATCTCCTTGCAGTCAGCCTCGAGGCCTCGGTGCCAGGTGTTTCTCAACCTTTCTCTTTTCCTTTCCCCTTGAAGGTCCCAGGTCAGGGCTTGCCTGGTGCTGTTTGATGCAGGCTTGTGGAGGTTGCAACCTATCCAGCCCCAGCGTCTTTTCATGATTTCTTCATGAGCTGAGAGTGGACCCTTTACTGCCATAGGACGTTGTTGCTGATGGTATTTGGCCAGCGGATTTGGAGGATTTTCGTCACTCAGCTAATAATGAAGGTCTGGATAATGTTGGTGGTGGTCAATGTTGTCCTGCAAGTTTCTGGTCTATGCAAAAGGACCGATATTACGTTGGTGTTAAAAATCCTGATCTTGCTTTGCAGCGTTAGGTCCGTGGAGCTCCAGACCTTCTCTAACTGAATAAAGGCAGCCCTTGCTTTCCTGTTTCTTGCCTTGAGATCATCGTCTGTGCTATCCCGCTTCTCTAGTACACTGCCCATTTAGATGAAGGGCTCAACCTCTTCCAGTGTATCGCCTGCAAGAGTGACTGCAGTTGTGCTGGCCGTGTTAGCCTTCAGGATCTTGATATTTCCCCTGTGGATGTTGAGGCCAAGTTGTGCTGATTAACCCTGAGCGGAGCAAGCGTAGTGCCTCTACACAAAGTTCCACGGAGTTGGACAACAACTCAGTGGAACTTCACTCCGCTCCCCTACGTGCCCTCCCCCCTCCCAAAGTAATTATAAAGTAATTAAAAAGGCACTTACCTGCCGTGGCTGCCTCCTCCTTGCCATGGCCACTCTCCTTCCTCATCCTCGCTGTCCTTCTTCTTAGATAACCCCTAAATTGTACATCTTGCGCGTGCGCATGTGTTTCTCCCAAATAAGGGCTTCTTCAGGGCGATTAACGATGCCATGTGGCTGGCATCGTGGGTAGCACGAGAAGGAAACTGCTGTTAAAGAGCCTTTAGAATCTAACAGCCGCCCATGGGTTTATCTCACTATGTTATCCAGGCCTCGGAGTGGGAAATGCCCTGTGGTGATGTACGTTCATGTTGGCGGTGGCAGTACCAGCAGACGATAGGACGAATCCTGGACACGGCTCCAGTTTTACTCTACTGCAACCGCCAACATGAACGTACGTCACCACAGAGCATTACCCACTCAAAAGACTGGATAACACAGTGAGATAAACCCATGGGCGGCTGGAACGTATTATATAGAAAAGAAAGCAGAGATAATAATAATCTATGGAGGTTGAAAATGTGTATGTGATACACGTATTGCAACTGTATTTAAATAATTAGTTAAAGGTGACCAAAATACATCCCTGTTTACAGCTGGTTTGAAAGAAGACACAAAAGCAATATCCAATCTGTGACAAGAACAAACATGATTCCACCAAGACTTAACTGAGAGTTTAGTGGAACATTTCCAGTTTAGTGTAATTTGCAGAAAAGCTAAAGCTAACATCAGGTCAAATAATCCCTTTTTATGTACAGGTAGTCTCAACAGCTCTGATAAACTTCCTATAAATAGAATAACATTCGATAGAGGAGAATGCAAATTAAATATATCTGAGAGAATAGATCAGATATTCTTCCAAAAGGAGGCTATAGCAGGGCAGGAGAAGAAGAGATGCATCGAATCAGCCCAGGGAGAATCACATGACCAACAAGTCTTATTATCAGTGTGCGTGAAATTCGCTATGGATAGTGGAGTGTAATATAATTTAAAAGCATGGATTGAGTAGTGGATGCGGATCTATAGATGTTCAAAGATCTAGCCCAGATTTTATTCCAGAAATCGGTGCTCCACACACAACCCAAATCCGTCTCCCAAGTAAGTTCCAATATAGATTTGGGCTGGTCAGAGGGAGGGGTAAGAAGGTGTTTATAGATCAGGGATGCTTTGGGAAATACCATGAAAATTCTGAGAAGTATCTCTTCTGTGTGTGTAGAAACATTTGATGCAAGAGTTTAAAAACATCTAGAATTATTCCCATAACGATTGAGAATGTATGTCAAAACGAGAGAGGACTTTTAAAAGTAGCCTGAAATTGAGGGAAAGGACAAGGGTTCCTTGAACATATCTTCGTCCCAAACAATACCCCTAGATGGCGAGGATTTCCGATAAAGAGGTCTATTATTAATAGTAATGAGACGATTGTACCAAAGAGGAGATTTGTAAGAAGGAGTCTCTAGAAGTGATCTTCACCTGATAATGAGGACTTAATACTGTGCATGTATGTTTGAACAGTCCGAGGTACGTAATATTGACCTTTGTAGTAAAAGCTAGAACTTCCTTTACACAGATAGGTGCAATTATTGACCATTCAATGGTGACCCATAAAGGTGTAAAGGGGGAGGAGCAAGTAAGAAGCCATTTAGAAGCTAGTCTAAGACAGAAGGCCTTGTGAGAGAGCCGACAGTCGGGAAAGTTCTCTCCTCCATTAATTTAGGTGTCCTAAGCTGTGATAAGGAAAATCTGGATTTTTTATTATTCCATTAAAATTTGGAGAGGAGGGAATCAACATTCTTTAAACAAATAGATGGAATATTAATGGAAATCACAAAAAAGGATAGGCCTGGGCGGTGAGCTTTGCTCAGTTTGCGGAGTTTGCAGAGTTTTCTGTACTCCGCGAGCTCTGCTTCGCGATGTGCAGCTGAGTTTTTACCCCGCACGCGAACTGTAAGTTTACGATCGTGAACGGTAAGTTCATGAGCACGAGCTGCCGCTCAGGTAGAATATCTACCCGAGTGGCAGGAACACCAGCACAGACTGCAGGTCGCACTGCACTCCGCCCCTTGCAGAACTTTGCAGAGTTTTTTTGTACCTTCGTGAAGTTTCCGCGTAGGAAAACTCTGCGAACTACACCCAGGCCTAACAAAGGATATGTAACAGAAGGGGAGTAATCATCATCTTAATAGAATCAAAACAGCCCCACCATTTGAGAAAAAGAGGATTCCAGGAAGAAAGGAGTTTCAAAATGTGATCCAGTCCTTCCTTCATGTTAATTTTAACTGAATACGATATGGAATTGTTGAACCAAATGCCTAAGTACTCGATTCTAGAGATATTCCATTTGAAATTAGTTGAATTAAAAGGCTGTTTCAAACTAAATTTGGTTAATTGGAAGAATTTCTGTCTTGCCAGAATTGATTTTATAGCCTGAAACAAGGCAGAAATTTCTAGCAATGAAGAAGAAATAGAGGTTTCAGGATTAGATATAAAAAGCAAAATATAGTCCGCATAAGCGAATACTTTCAAATGTTGATAGCCATAAAATAAACCAGAAATAGAGGTGGTCATGCGGATATGAGATAGAAAGGGTTCAAGTGATAAAAGAAATAAAAGGGGAGATAAAGGAAAACCTTGACGCCCACCACATTCCAATGGAAAGAATTGAGAGAGAAGGCCATTAACTATTAGAGAAGCTCTAGGTATCGTATATAATAGAGAAACAAGAGAAATACATTTAGTACCAGAACCGTGCTAATGAAAAGCTTTAAATAAAAAGGAACGATCTACTCTTAAAGCTTTCACTGCATCAATAGAAACTGCAGCGAAAGAGTAAGAAAGGATTGGAGCTTTATTAAAAAAATTAAATAATAACCTGATGTTAGTCTACCTTTGATGAAGCCACACTATTCTAGACCAATTAAATTTGGCAGAAGAGGTTCAAGAAGTAGAGAGAGTAATTTGGCAAATATTTTATGATCAACATTTACATGGGATATAGGGCGATAATTCTTGCAATGCTGAGGATCACACCCGTCTTTATGGCTGAGACATATTGTAGCTTCTAAAAAGTGCCATCTGCCTTGCCATTGGTATACAAATATTGAAAAAGATGCAAGACTTTGGGAAGTAGTAGGTTTGAAAAATGAAGATAAAGTCCTACCGTGAACCCATCTGGGCCCAGAGTTTTTTTTTTTTTTAAGAAGACTTAAAGACTTAGATAATTCCAGAAAAGATCAATCAGATTCTAGAGAAGCAAAATCAAGAGTTGCATGAGAGGGAGGCGATACGAGACTAATATAAGAATCAATAAAAGTGATAGAAGTAGGAGATTCCGGAGTGTATAGATTTTTATAGAATATTTTAAATTCATCTAGGATGTCCTGATCTTTGAAAGGTGCTTCCCATCCAATGAGTGAATGGAGTCAATCAGTACACGTTCTTTCCGAGTTTTGAGGTAATTAGCCAAAAGTTGCCCAACTTTATTGCATATAACATAATAACGAGCACTATTACGAAGAAGAATAGATGAGGCAATATCCGTAGTGATTTTATTAAAATCCAAATTTGCGCGAAAAAGTTCCTGTAAGGCAGAATTAGATGAAGAAGTGTAAAAATGATGTTCGATGACTTTAATGTTAGCTAATACAATTCTAGGATGATTAAGTGATTGTTTCTTTTTTGTACGAGCAATAGCCTTAAATGCATCTGATATTAATGCAGGGGGGGTGTATGGGCCTGTATTGAAAGAAAAAACACTCCTCAGCAAAGGACATAAAGGAGGAGAAAAAAAATCGGATTCTGCAGAAGAGAATTATTAAATCTCCATTTGGAGGATTTGGGTTCTTGAGGAATCAAATCGAAATCTGCAACAACCAGGACAAGATCAGAGATCTCTATTGATTCAATTGAGGAGGAAATGAGATTCTGAGACAAAGATTTAGAGAAAAAATTGAATGTTATCAGGTTAGGGAACCGTGCGGGGGAGAGAGGAAAGAAAACTCTGTTGTATCTGGAATTCATAATCTCCAGGCATCTACCAAGTGAGTCTGTGTGATTGTGCTATGGAATTGCGTATGAGTCTTTTGAGGAACAAAATGAATTTGGGATTAGCGGTCAATAAATGAGTCAATAATCTGATTACAATCACCCCCTAAAAATAGGCCAAAAAGAAGAATCCGGTTGAGTCGGACCATAAACATTGAATACAGTCAAAGATATAGTATTAATAAGTAACTTAACTAACAACCATCTACCCTCTGAGTCCAAATCTTGAAAAATAACACAACATTTCACCTTTTTATGACATAAAATAATTACACTTTTGTTAGTAGTCGTATGAGACAATAAAATTAGACTGCCCCAATTCTGTTTAACTTTCAGAGCTTCTGAAGGATGGCAGGATCCTTCTGCATGGTTACCCCCCACTTTTCGCCTGATGCTAAGCTGTTACTGACTATTCTGACTGGGATCCTGCTGATAAGGACTCCAGTCTATCTCCTTTCTCCCTAAATTGTTATGTTCAGTGCTTAGGCACATCCTTGATTGGATACTGGTGTACCCAGGGCATAGCTACCCCAGAGGTCTCCCATGGGATGAGGGATGCATTATGCCAACCATGAGAGACCATTCAAAATGGAATTACAGGCCTGCCATTGCAGCCTGTATATGTTGGTGCTAGCACCACTTACTAATGATATAGGTTTCCTATGTATAGGGTCACTGCACTTAAAACCTATAAGTTACCCCTATAGCAAGCCTTTGCAATCCTGAAGGCAGTGTGCTTGATTCTAAGTGAGAGGGTGCCCCCGCATGAGCAGGACACCCTTACAGCCCACAGAGTCCATACCCCTGGGTTGTCAGTGAAGCAGCCATATACTATATAGAGGGGCACTGCGTAATTACGCGATGGCCATCTCGAAACTGGTTGCAACAAATCCTATCATGTTTGGCATCAAACATATTGGGACCATACCTCTCACATCGTAAACAGTGTGGCAGGTATGATTCCAATCACTGGAAAAGCCCTTCGTTAGGCTCTTCATGTCCCCGGTACCAGTCCTCCAGACCCGGACAGCACAAGATGGTTGCTGCCGACCAAAGAATCAATTCTGCCCTCCTGCTGCTGAGCCCTGCTTGAGCAGGGGAAGGCAGAACAATAGGCATCAGGTCACAGGGAGGCGTGACCACCTCATAGACAGGATTGAGTGTATTGGTGCAAGGTGGGTGAGATTGCTAGTGCCACTTAGTCTGCATGTGGGAGACATTTGGTGTCCCAGTGCACAGTCCAGTTCAAACCAGTTCTGGGAGCCATTGGCTCCCGCTCTGATGCAAAACTGGACAAAGGACATGGGAGTAACCTCCCCTCTGTCCAAGCTCTCCCCTGGGAGGGTCCCTTGAATCATCCCAACCCTTTCCATAAGGTACGTAAGGGATTTCCTGGGTCTAGGTCCCCAGATTCATCATGGGATAAGATGCAGATCAGACACCACTTCTTCTTCTACTGTCTGGGCACTCTGGACTTTGCTTGGGCCTGGCTTTGTCTCCCTTTCAGACTGTTGCATGGTCTATGCCTGTGCCCCATACAAAACCCTTCCAAAGCCTGTGGCCATCAAAAACACCTAAAGGAATCTCCCTTGAAGTGAAGGAGTCACTCCCCTGCATTCGCAGCCACTGCAACTAAGTCAACCAGTCTGCAGATCCTGAGCTCCTCCGGACTCTGAATGGCTCTGCAACAAAGGTTGTGGTTTTCCATAGCTCCCAAGCCCTGCTCTACCCTCTCACCAAGTTTGAGGCCAGTATCCTGTGTGGGGTTTGCAATTACTGGACCCCTGTGCACCCCGTCAACTTGCAGTTGCAAAGGCTTGTTGACTTCTCTCCAAGAAGATCTTCGGGCTTCAAGTAGCCCCAACATTGAGCATCTCCTGTGAACAAAATCTTCAGCCAAACCGCAGTGTGTGCATCGTGGCCTGCATCCTTTGGTGAGCTACTTGAGGTCCTCTCGCGACTCTAGTGCCTCCGGCCTGTGGGTCCATTTGAGGGTCACCCTTGTTTCTCTTGGGCTCCCCTGTTTGCTTGGGGCCTGCCCTGACTCCCCTGCTTATGTTGAGTCCCCTGGACCTTGCTGGTCCTGGCACCTCTCCTTCTTCAGATCCTGCATTGGGTGCATTTGCCTAAGCTTGTTGGTACTCCCGCTGGACACCGACCCCTTAGCATTCGCCCCGTTTGTAGGACAGCCCATGCATGGCTCCTGGTTTTCCTCAGCATCACCTGGTCCTCACAGCTGCAGAGTCAATGTCCTCGTCAACTCCCCTGATATAACCGGCATTGGAGGGCATGTGTCTTCCAAGTCTCCTTGTCAATCCTGAGTCAAATAAACTATGTCCCCTCTGCTTGCAGGTACTTCTTATCTAGAATCCCCCTTCGGATTCCACTGGACACTTTCTCCTCTTCCAGCAGCAGCACTTTCCTGAAGTCCTCCATTGGAAACAATTGCGGTTTCCAACACCACTTCACACGTATGCACTTGGCTTCTCTGGTGTAGGCAACGTGGGTTCTAGGGTATCCAAAGGGTGGGGTGGCTCTCCTACCTTCTGTCTTCCACTGGGTTTCTTTAGGGTCCACTGTGAAGGGTCCTTAATCTTTAAAAAATAACTGCAACTTACATGTAGACTTGTACGGAGCACGCAATTGTGTACTCACACTCCACACGCTCTCCGTGGGGTTCCTAGATGCTCACCATGGGTGGTTCCTTGGGCCCCAAGCACTTCTACATCCTCTTGACACTGTCTTGAGTCGAGTCGTGGTTCTTATACCACTTTCTTAGGATATGGTGTTGTCCCCCCCTTGGACCGACTGTGTATCTCATGCTATTTACCAGGCCAGCTTCTCACATCTTCTGTCTCCAACAAATGGATTTCTTTCAACAGAACTAAGGGCTAGATGTAGGAGGCCATTTACCGACCGGTAACGGTCGATTTCGGCCGTTACCGACCGGTAAATGGGTATTTGTGATGTAGGGGTCCAATTTTACCGATTCAGTAAATTTCCCGAATCGGTAAATTTACAGAATCGGTAAAATACAGAATCGGTATTTTTACTGATTCTGTAACTGCCAGATGTAGGTGGGACTCTTCTGAGTCCCAAAGGCCTTACAGATTCGGTATTTACCACCCAATCCCATTGGGTGGTAAAATACCGAATACTGGTGTGCATGCACATGTGTGCATGCACACCTATGCCATGTGACAGACAGACGTGCCCTTAGGGCACGTCTGTGTGCCACATGGCACACATACCTGTATTTGGGGTGCTAGAGGGTGTCAAAGTGACACCCCCTGCACCCTTGCAGGATTCGGTATTTACCGATTCTGTAATTACAGAATCGGTATTTCCCATTGATTCCTATGGGCTTCAAAGCCCATAGGAATCAATGGGAAATACCGATTCTGTAATTACAGAATTGGTAAATACCGATTTTTACAGAATCGGTATTTCAAATACCGATTTCACCTACATCTCCCATCTTCTATTTTACCGATTCATAAATACCGAATCGGTAAAATTCGGTATTTATGAGTCGGTAAAATAGAATTACCTACATCTGGCCCTAAGTCAGGATTATAGGAGGCTAAATGGGATAATATTCTCTGCCTCTTTATGGGGTTAATAAAACCTTTCACATTCCATGAAATAACTCTGAATGTAGAGAACAGGAACTAGATATGAAACCACACGATCAACAGTAAAGAAGAAATAGAAATAAAGTAGTGAGGGGAAAGATATATAGGAGAAAAAATGCAGTAATAACAATGAGACGTTAGAGAAAATGAGTAGGAAGGAGAGAAAGAGATCAAGGAAGATAAATAGAGAAGAGAGTACATGTCAAAAGAAAATTGATGACTGCAATACGTACCTTCAAAGAGAAAGAAGCAAAAACAAGGACTGGTGACAGACAATAAAGACTGCACAGCCGACAGAGGGAAAAACGCACTAAGTCAGGAAATCTAGACAAACCAGGAGACGGATATGCAAGAAATCCAGATGATTTGTAAAATTGATAGATTAAAGCGAAACCAAATACAAATTACTTAATACAGAAATAACTGTCAACGAATATTCTGCAAAGAAAGCACAAATGAAAGCCAGAAGACAAATAATCCTAAGCTATCACATAAAAGTCAGGTAATAAAGGATGGACCAGCAGTGTCCATAGAGGCCATAGAATGTGAATCAAGAAATTTCCGAAGATCTGCAGGATCTTCAAATGTAGAGGTGCGGTTCTGGAAAGTCACCTTAAACAAGCATGGATGAAATAATCTATCCTGCACATCCATGGTACGCAATGCTGGTTGAAGCTCAAGGAATTCTTTTAGTCCATTAGCAGTCACTGTGGAGACATCTTGGGATAAAAAGAATTTAGCTCCAGACCAAATTAATTGTTTTTTTAGCTTTAGCTACAGTTAAAACTTGTAAAAGGTCAGTAAATTTAGAAAAAAGGAGGATAAAGCCACAGGGTTTTGAAGGAGCAGATGAAAAAGACAGGCGGGGTCCAGTCTATCAGCGTGCTGGATATTCAAAGATATTGACACAGAGAGGTCCAGAAGTTTCGGAAGAAAGGAGGTGAAGAAGGACACAGGGTCATCTCCCTTAACTCCTTCTGGAAGACCGTACAAGCAAAGGTTGTTGCGTCTGTTCCTGTTTTCAAGATCCTCACCAGACTTTCTTAAAAGCAAAACATCTTTCTCCAGAGATAAAACCTTTGCAGAGACATCCTGTATATCACGTATATTTTGTTCCACTATGTATACTCTGGAATCAAGTGAAGACCATTTCGTATCTAGAACCTGTAGCCGAGTGTTGGTTTTTTCAATAAAGGGTCTCAAAGCACATATCTCCTCCAAAATAATGTCCAAAGAAACAAGCAAAATAGATTTCGTCAGAGAAGGAGGGTCCTGCTTAAGCCGTTTGTTCACAGAAGAGGGTGATTGCATTTTTGATGGCTGAATAGACACAGATGCTGATCTAGTAGAGCCATATTGAGCCATTTTAACAGAATTATGCAAATCCACCATAAAGGGTTCTAAGGAGGAAGAAGCCAACACAGGTAAACCATCAGTAGGTCTCCTACTTGATTGTAGTAAACATTTGGTTCAGCCCATGTGATAAATAAAGCCTTCAGAGCAGTATAAGCATAAAAAGACAGTAAAAGTCTCCTCCCAATATATTGCATAATCACATCATTGTCGGTGATTATCATGTGGACAAAGAAAATACCAATAAAGTTTGTTCTTGAAAAAAAAGGTGTCCTCCCAGTAGAATAAAATAACCTAATGGCGTACATTTTTATTTTAAAGTAAGAAAAATTACTGAGAAAGGTCCCAGAATTAGAGGAGTGCGAATAAACAGAACCTCAGCCTGAGAAAAAAATCCTCCAGTCAGAAAGTGATGCAAAATGGCGTCCAGTAGGCAGCAGCCAAGATCCTTTTTTGAGGTTTCAAGGAGCCAGAAACCTGAAATAAAAATTAAGTCATAGCCTCCTGGGCAGATAGTGTTCCACTACATGAATATGCCCATTGAAGAAGAAAAACAGCTTGGCAACTATTAAAATTAACAAGGCATCTCCTGACGCGATGCGGAGCTCCGTGCTCAGGCGGCCATCCCGAAAGGTGCCTCGCGCGTCCCCGTGTATATGCTTTCATAATATGCCTGTATGAATAAATGTAGTGTGTGATTGTGTGCGGGCGTTGGGTTACCTTTACTCCCTGCTTCACATCTATATTTTGACACACAACTGCCGCCGGCAAATCTCCCTTAGGAGGGTCCTACACTCTGGAATTCTCTCCCATAAGCAACCAGACCTGAAGAAGGCCTTGGCCATTTCTGTATAATCTAAAAGCCTTCTTCTTCAAGCATAACTTATAAATGTAACCTCGACTATTATATTCTTAATCTTTACTGCTTCTGTACTCACATCCCCTCTCACTAATATCTTACTTACTTCTCCACTCCCCCCATAGTAGATTCATTGCTAAAACAACTGGTAGGCAAAATGATCTGTTATTGTTCATAACTCACAGGGAAAATAGCTCCAAAGCCCTGTGCATTGAGAAGTGCTATACAAGAACATTAAATAACTAAACAGTGTGTGTAAGGTCTGTGTTGATACTGTGTGTATATGTGTGTGATGTGCATGTTTGAGTGAATGGTGCATGTGTTGGATTGTGTGTGAATAGTATGTGCATGTGTTAATAATGTGCCCTGTGCTTGCACGTGCATGGGCCATTGAAAGATTGTCCAGTGCAGGCTTCCATTCAAGACCCTAATTACAAGTTCAGAGCTAATTTCCAATCTCTGTACAAGCAGGAGTATCCACAGGGATTGTGATTAACAGCTGTGTGGAAATTATCACAGCCTAGCTACTTTCCCCAAACCTGCCACAGTACATGGGGGCAACTGGAAAAAATCAAAGCATGAGGAATCGGGGGGCATATTACCAACGATTAGCGATATTTATCGCTAACGAGGCTTAGAAACAAATTTTTTATCGCTAAGCATCGCCGGAAATTATCGCAGAGATAACTTGCTATTAGCAAGGTTTATCTCAGAAGTGATAAAAATCCTCACGCTAACTGCCAAATGAGAGATTATCGCTGGAAAACCAATGATAATCTCTCGAAGTTTGGCGTTAGCTTGATGATAGGGGCTCACAAACGTAGCCATGATATCCACCTTCCATAGGATATCATGGCTAAATCAGGAAAATACCGAGGCGTAAAAAAAGCAGCGCTCACTGCGGTGAGCGCTGCTTTTTTTATCACTAACAGGGTTAGCGAAATCCTTGATAATAGGAGAAATTTCGCTGAACAACATTTCTACCATTATTTTTCTCTGGAATGCCCCCTTTGCATCTCATTAGAGATGCAAGGGGAAGCGTAGAGAAAAAGGGTGCTAACATGTGAATTTGCGTGTTAGCACCCTGTTGCTGATAGGGATATCATTTTATCTTCGCTTTCTTGGCTTTTAAAGCCAAAAAAAGCGGAGATAAATCCCTTGATAATACGCCCCTTGGTGAGTTAAAAACTGACGTTATGTCTTATTTCCAAGTTGAACATTTGGACCAGGAGGCCCTTAGGGCACCCATTAATGCCTCACCCCACGGTAACAGTGTTTACCAGAATAGGTAAATAGCCCACATTATTCTTCGCAATTTTTCTGCTCCAGATGCAATGCAGGGCACGCTGGAGGAATTCTAAGCAGCTTGTATACTGTTAAAGCCCCCCACCCCCTCAATCCCCTCACCCCTGGACAGGCCAATTCCCCACCATGTCAGCCATCTTCACGCTGTTCGACTCCACTAATGGCTCGTGGCATGTGAAACGGATGTCCAGGCGGTTCGCGTTTACTGCGCGAATGTAAGCGGACAGCCTTCGACACCACATTATGTGGACGAGTTAATGAGGTGGAAGCCATGATTACTTCTGCGAGAGGCCGGCAGCCTTGATGAGGCGCTTGTCTTTAACATATCACCACCAGGCATCCCTAACCTTTGACTTGTCAGTTGCAATCAGCGTGTTGAGCGTCAGCGTCCTCTGCTGCTGGAGAACAGCGTATGTGCGTAGATCTGCGGAGATCCACCCCTAGGCGCAGGACGCCATTTTGTTTTCATGGGGCGCTTCTTCCGCGTGGATCTGAGGCTCCAGGGCTCTTCAGGGGCAGCTGAGTGAGCATCTGTCATTGAGCAGCAAGATGAACCTGCAGTGTTGGCTTCAGTAGATTTGGAATGGGGTTTCAAGAAGGCTCAGTGCTGGAAGCCTTTCCGTGGAGGAAGCAATGCTTAGTTTGTAAAAGAATGAGTGTCGGTACACGAAACCCTGCTCGAAACCTTGCCGCTGGTGCTATTTAATGTCAGTGAACTAACACCAAGGCTGCGTAGTCTTGAATCCATCTCATGACTCTTTAATCTACTACCAGACACTCCCTGCCCAGTGCTTAATTTGAACCAGTGGTTTTCGGTGTTCGACAACGGCACTTAATCGTCAACACTGGCGCTTGTAGCATGAACTCGACCCAAAGGTTTTGGAGGGCTTTTCATGAGCACCAGTTAAGGGCACATACTTTTTTTGTAGGCACAGGGAGAATAAGTGATTTTTGCTGTTGCATGTAGCACAGTTTCTTATCTCAAAATGCATCCTTGCGTCCATTTTGGATATGAGGTTGTTTTATTTCTCTAAATAAATACCTCTGAAAGCCTAGAACAAGTTCGGTGAAATCCTACCCCAAGTGCACATTTAGGGGCATATTACCAACAAGTAGCGATAATTATCGCAAATTCGGCTTAGCGAGGATTTTTTTATCGCTGCCTATCGCTGGATAAAACATGCTATAGCAACGTTTTTCTCCATTGTGCTAAAATATCCAGCGATAGCGGCGAAATGTGTGAATATCGCTGAGAATACAGCGATATTCACGCATTAGCGATGAAATGCTCTTAGCCATGTTATCCACCTCCCATTGGATAGCATGGCTAAGAACTGGTCTGAGCAGGCGTTAATTTTTGGCGATAGCGAGAATATTTCCATCGCTATGCCTGCCTTGCTAATAGGCGATAGCGACGTTAGCGACTGCTTTCAGTCGCTAACTGGTTGGGTACGCCCACTTTGCATGTCATTAGCGATAAATATCGCTGACATGCAAAGCGGGCCCCAAACCGCTCGCTATCGCCTAAAAGCTGTCGCTAACATTAGTTAGCGACAGCTTGCTAATAGAGCGATAGAATTATCGCCGCTTTGCGGTCGAAAACGGCCGCTAAACCGGCGATAATTGCCTATCACCACCCTTGGTAATATGCCCCTAAGAGAGCCCGATTGGCTGCTAGCTATTCATGTTCTGTTGCATTTAGCGCTACTTCTTGATTCAAAATGCATTCTTGCATCCATTTTGGATACCAGGGGGCATTTTTACGCTAAGAAAATACTTCTAAAAGCAGAATTACTCTTCTCGCATAATTACGCATAATCTCATAGAATGTTTGGGTAATTCCACATGATTACTCTACAAGGAATCACAAGAGTTGCAACCACCCCTAGTCGAGATGCACATGGGACTCAGAGGGGGATGCTGATTTTTGCATCTGTCCTACACTTACTACGGTCCAGGTTATTGATTTCACTTCTGTCCAGCACTCACAAGGTTAAAGACAGGCTAGATCGGCTCAGATCCCCTTCCCACTCAAAACAAGCATTGGCAAACCAATAGATCTGCCTTGCATTTTTAGTACATATTTGAAAAGCCTGTTGATGTAGGGAAACAAATGTTTGATTTCTAAAAGCACTGTGACAATTAGATAAAAAAGATAGGGTCAGATTTACTAATATTTAATTTACAAAAAATGGTTACAAATTATGCACCAATATTTTTGCAGTTGATAATATCCAATTTTTTGAACCAACCTATGCATTAATAAGGCAGTTCACAAAATAAGGATTTTGAGTGTGTTGCAGTTCAAACTACTTGTTTAATTTCAATGGGTAGATTGCAAATTGTGCCTCATTCTGACCGTAGGCCATCAAAGGGATGGCGGCCTATTATGGTCAGGAGACCACCGTGTCTGTGATTTCCTTTCAATAAAGTAAACTTCTGTTCAATGAATGAATGAACGGAATTTGATAGAGCGCACAGCTACTCAACAAGAGTGTCCCAGCGCTGATAGAGCAAAAAGGCAGGACTCAGAAGCTAACTCATTTTTGAAAAGCCAAGTTTTTATGTGTCTAAGGATAACCCTAGCAGCGGCATTTGGCACCACTTACAGGCGCTGGATGAGATTGCCCGGTAGTCCCAGGTACAAGCTATTAGCATAATCCAGTTTAGACGTTACCAGGGCCTGGACCACTGTCTTCCGGATATATGACGTTACAACGCATGCTTTTACCACGCATACCTTTACAACACAGTTTTTACAACGCATGCCTTTACAACGCATATCGCTTAGGGGTGCTGGATAGTGAATAGTTTAATTTACTATTCCAACTCCAGTCCCCGTGGATAGTAGGGAAGGTGTTGGATAGTAAATTAAATCTATTCCCTATCCTAGAGCGCCCCCCCAGCGCTATGCGTTGTAATGACATGCGTTGTAATAGTTGCGTCGTAAAGGCACTGCGTGGTAAAAGTTGCGTTGTAAAGGATGTTTCCCCCGTCTTCCTGGTATCTAGTGGCAAGAGTGGAAGACATTTTTTGAGCATGCGCAGTATCCCAAAACACACTTGGATCTGGGACCTGATAGAGAAGGCACTATCAATGCAGATGCCCAGATTTGTAACCATAGATTGGGCTAAAATGGGGGGGAGACAACTCCTCCGGCCACCATGTGCTCCAGTCACTCACTACCGGACTACCAAAGATAACAATCTCAGATTTCTCTGGATTACATTTCAACTGGTTCACTTTGAGCCATTTGAACACCTTATTAACGGAAAAGGCGCTGCGTTTGAAAAATATATGTATGTATTTTTTTTCATTTGCTTAACAGCTGGCAGTGGTTCCCCCGGCCGATGACTACACCCACACAAAGTTTTACAAATATTCAGAAAGGAGTCAGTAGCTTTTCAATGCTTTAAGACCAGATGTAAAAACATTGATACATTGCATACCCAATCACATTTTGGAAGGGATGACCCAAGCATATCCCTTCCAAATTGCAGTACGACATCCATTTCTAAACCCATTTTGTGATTCAGTAGCTCTTTACCAAATGGTAAAATTGCATAGTACATTTAAACCTAAAAGTGTGGTGACTGAGAGTACTTTTGAGATGTAAAAAACACCCCATGCACTAAAATGCAAACACTCCATAGACCATAGGAGGCTGAATGATACCCCTCACCAGGACTTTAAGTGGGATGAAAAAACTGGGGGGGTCTCTCAAGAGGACGTGGCCAATGTACTTAAGGGCGTGGCTTAAAACACTTGAGCTAAACATCTGTGCTTAGCATAGTGTGCCGCCCTTGTATTTTGCTGTTTCTGTCATTGCATTCAGATATATGATACAACAAGTAACATCATACCTACAACAAGTCAGGACTATTGGCTTTGTCAATGGTGGTTAGTTCCATAAGATAAATAGGCAGCAACTATGGCTTGTATATAATATTGAAAAAGTTTCAACTTAAAGCCCTGGTGACACCATGGCACGGAAGATGCTCCTAAGTTTCAAAAAGAGAAGGGAAATCCAGAGAGGAAATGACTCTCTTTAAAGGATATCCCTTCCCCTACAATGCTCACCTGGCATGACGTCATGCCGTAACTTCTCCACTAGTGAGAAGTGAGCAGTGTGAGCAGTGCACATCCATGTGCCTGCTGTCACTGCAGTCTGGAAAAACACACACCACCTGTGCCAGGGCACAAAACAGAGCCAGATGGAGACCCGTTTCAAGGCCTCCGTTAAACAAGCA
The DNA here is from genome assembly GCF_964261635.1 of Lissotriton helveticus. Classification (NCBI taxonomy): domain Eukaryota; kingdom Metazoa; phylum Chordata; class Amphibia; order Caudata; family Salamandridae; genus Lissotriton; species Lissotriton helveticus. The sequence goes on from NC_136070.1 coordinate 41,152,357, forward strand.
TTTACAATGCAATGGTCTCGGCATTCTTAAAGTTAGAGCTAACGGCATTGCTCATGACATTATTTTTATTTATGTTTTTGTTTTTAAAACATAAACAAATGGCATTGTCATTTACAATGCCAATAGCTTAATCGCTCGCAAATGCGAGACCTATTGCATTTGCACCCACACAGAGCCACACACACAAAGCTACCCACACACACAAAGCCACCCACACACACATACAGAGCCATTCACACAGAGCCATTCACACAGAGCCACCCACACACACACAGAGCCACCCACACACACAGAGCCCCACACACAGAGCCCCACACACAGACCCCCACACACAGAGCCACACACACACACAGAGCCACACACACACGCACACAGAGCCACACACAGAGCCACACACAGAGCCACACACACACCCACACAGAGCCACACACACAGAGCCACACACACACACAGAGCCACACACAGGGAACAGAGGCCAGAGAAAATGCTCACACCGAGGTAACAGGGGGCAAGAGACAAAGCACAACCAGGGGGCAGGAGAGCAAGCACATTCAGGGGGCAGGAGAGCAAGCACAACGAACAAGGGGGCAGGAGAGCAAGCACAACCAACGAGGGGGCAGGAGAGCAAGCACAACCAACGAGGGGGCAGGAGAGCAAGGACAATCAATGAGGGGGCAGGAGAGCAAGCACAACCAACGAGGGGGCAGGAGAGCAAGCACAACCAACGAGGGGGCAGGAGAGCAAGGACAATCAACGAGGGGGCAGGAGAGCAAGGACAATCAACGAGGGGGCAGGAGAGCAAGCACAACCAATGAGGGGGCAGGAGAGCAAGCACAACCAACGAGGAGACAGGAGAGCAAGCACAACCAACGAGGGGCAGGAGAGCAAGCACAAAGAACTAGAGGCAGGAGAGCAAGCACAACCAGTGAGGGGGCAGGAGAGCAAGCACAACCAATGAGGGGGCAGGAAAACAAGCACAACCAACGAGGGGGCAGGAGAGCAAGCACAAAGAATGAATGGGCAGGAGAGCAAGCACAAAGAACGAGGGCCAGGAGAGCAAGCACAACTAATGAGGGGGCAGGAGAGCAAGCACAACCAACAAAGGGGGGCAAGAGAGCAAGCACAACCAACGAGGGGGGGAGAGTAATCACAACCAACGAGGGGGCAGGGGAGCAAGCACAACCAACGAGGGGGCAGGAGAGCAAGCACAAAGAACGAGGGGGCAGGAGAGCAAGCACAAAGAACAAAGGGGCAGGAGAGCAAGCATACCAACGAGGGGGAAGGAGAGCAAGCACAACCAACGAGGGGGCAGGAGAGCATGCACAACCAACGAGGGGGCAGGAGAGCAAGCACAAAGAACGAGGGGGCAGGAGAGCAAGCACAAAGAAAGAGGGGGCAGGAGAGCAAGCACAACCAACGAGGGTGCAGCAGAGCAAGCTCAACCAACAAGGGGGCAGGAGAGCAAGCACAACCAACGAGGAGGCAGGAGAGCAAGCACAACCAACGAGGGGGCAGGAGAGCAAGCACAACCAACGAGGGGGGCAGGAGAGCAAGCACAACCAACAGGGGGGGCAGGAGAGCAAGCACAACCAACGAGGGAGCAGGAGAGCAAGCACAACCAACGAGGGGGCAGGAGAGCAAGCACAAAGAACGAGGGGGCAGGAGAGCAAGCACAAACAACGAGGGGGCAGGAGAGCAAGCACAACCAACGAGGAGAGCAAGCACAACCAACGAGGGGGCAGGAGAGCAAGCACAACCAACGAGGGGGCAGGAGAGCAAGCACAACCAACGAGGGGGCAGGAGAGCAAGGCAGGAAAGCAGGCACAACGAGGGGGCAGGAAAGCAAGCACAATGAGGGAACAGAGGCAAGAAAAGCGAGCACTCAACAAGGGGGCCTGGTGTGGAGGGAGAGCTTACCTGCATTATCCAAGCTGCGGGCCACGACCAAGAGAGACTCAGCGCCGGCTCGGGCCCTGCAGGGCAGAGGGACGCGTGCTGCACTTGCTGCTCCCAGGGCTGCTGCACCTTCTTGCCCGCCTCCTGCCCCTCCTCCTTTCACTCCCTCTCCGGTGCGTAACATGGCGGCCGGCCTGAGGAGCGGGAGAGGGAGGGAGGGACATGGGCTGCCACGGAGCGGGAGGGAGCTCCAGGAATGAGCAGACCACCGCGAAATCCAGCAAGGAGCACCGGCAGGTGTCTTCCTCCACGGGCGCCTGCGTCTCCGCTGCGGCCGCCATCTTGGACCTGCTGGGGAAGGAGGAGGGCGACCAGGCTCGAGCCTCCGGAGGAGCCCGCCGCGATCCTACAATGCACCGAAGGAGGCAGCAGAAGCAGCCCAGGTTGCAGTGATGCTCCTCCCCGACTGCCCTCTCGCTCTCTCTCCCCCCTTCCCCTGGGAGCGTTCTAGTCTGGCCTCGTGTGACACGAAAATGAAAACAAAAGAGCATAGAGATCTGGTGGTTTCAGAGCGGAGACCAAGTGGTAATAGACAACGGACGTAAAGCTGAAGATTTTGTCCGTTGGTCTACAAGGTAGCCATCTCGGGAATAAAGCGGGGGGTCTGGAAACGAGTCAGACACGAAAAAAGAATGATTTAAAACGAATTTTGGGAACAAATCCAATTCCAAGAGACTGGCATATTTCAAATGTTTATACAAAAGCTTGTCAAAGCATTTTTGATGTCACACACACAGAGCCCAGCGGCAGGCAGGGAGCGCACGGTCCGGGACGGGAGGGGGTGAGCCGAGGAGGAGAGCGGTGAGAAGAGGGGTGGGGGGAGAGGAGGAGACAAGAGGAGCAGATAATTAGTGCCCCGGACGCCCGAGAGGAATCAATTAACCAGCCCCGCTTCAGCAGCTTCCCTCTGCAGGGGGGGGGAATCGGGATGAAGGGGAGACGGCAGAAATGACGTGGCTCCTCACCGCATGCCCAGCAGTGTACAGGGTGTCAACAAGAGAGGAGCGCTCTATACGACCACGTTTCTCCGGGGCAAAGCAGAAATGCCTCAGAGAAACGCAGCGTTATTTTTTGATTCGGGGCGTGTTTTCTTTCTCTCCTCTTCCCATTGGCTAGAATGTAAAATTCCAGCCAATGGGAAGAGGAGAGAAAGAAAACAGAAAGAAGCGAAAAAACACCCCCCCTAATCCGTGCTTGAACGGAGTGACGCCCCTCTCCTCCAATCCTGGCCTCCGTTTAGGAAGCCAGCCAATGGAGAAGAGGGGCGGGTTCAAGCCCCCATACTGAAAGACAAAAGTTCTCGCCAGCGAGACTGCGCAAGCGCAGCCTACGCAGGCTGAGACCTAAAAACTGCCGGTGCTCAGAACCGGTGAGACCCGGCCTACTTAAAGCCCTGCCCCTCACTGCCGAAGCATGAGGAGAGAGAAAATATTTCTAGAGTTGGAGCCAAATTCCACTCTATGTATACTTTAAACAATTGGTAACAATAAACCAGACAAACAGCATTACTGTCAAGCCAGACATAAAAATGAACAGCAGTTTAATGTCAGGGATTAATGTACTATTTCTAGGGAGCAGATATATTGGGCATATGACTGAAAGGGAATATTTCTCCGACATTTTCACCCCAAAGTACATTTTTTGTTGCAGTTGACTTGGTATTGTAAATATCCTTTTTGCACTGATTGGAAAAATTGTCATCTTGCGAGTGGCGAAATGACGTATAATGTCTATAGTAAAATATACCTTTTGGAAAGACAGAGGTCCGGCTCTTAAAATCATTCTTGTGACGCGTTTGCCCTGCACCCACGCGACCCAGTTCTGAGTTAACAGAAAAGAGGTGAAACATGTCTTGTGCTGAAAAACATCGAACAAAAGCACAGGCTCCCGCAAGGATTGGTACACAGGTTCTCACAGGGTCATGCAAATAGGTTCACACAGGTGCTGGTATATAGATTTAAACATAGTCGGGTACACAGGTTTACAAAAGGTTGGGTACTTCAATTCAATTAGGGCAAGGGCGCAGCTTCGGGGGTTGGGGGTGTTTGGGGTGTTACACCCACATAAAAATTATATTTTTGTCGTAAATAGTTGGGCACAACTGATTTCAGTCGGTAATGATAAAGTGTCTGCTGTATTTTACGTAGATTTTTACAAGCCCACAATGACAAACACACACACACACTCTCGTCTCTGTTTTGAATCCTTAAAAATATTGATTAGTTTGAAAAGTGTTCTGTTTTAAGTGCCCCTAATAACATGCCTTCCTCTCTTTCTGCTGCCCCTTAAGCCCCTGCTATGTGTACTTATCAGGTAATGTGTTTTACCAAGATACTCAGCGTGATTGTTGGGAAATCTAGAGTTGACACCCCCATCTTATTGACCAAACTTCGCCCCTGCCCTAAGGTTGGGTACATAGGTTCACACACGATCGGATACATAGGTTCACACAGGATTGGATACATATGAAAACACAGGGTAGGATACATAGGCTCACACAGGGTTGGTTACATAAGTAAACAAAGGGTAGGATACATAGGCTCACACAGGGTTGGTTACATAAGTAAACAAAGGGTAGGATACATAGGCTCACACAGGGTTGGGTACATAAGTAAACACAGGGTAGGATACATAGGCTCACACAGGGTTGGGTACATAAGTAAACACAGGATAGGATACATAGGTTCACACAGGGTTGAGTACATAAGTAAACACAGGGTAAGATACATAGGCTCACACAGGGTTGGGTACATAAGTAAACACAGGGTAGGATACATAGGCTCACACAGGGTTGGTTACATAAGTAAACAAAGGGTAGGATACAAAGGCTCACACAGGGTTGGGTACATAAGTAAACACAGGGTAGGATACATAGGCTCACACAGGGGTGGGTACATAAGTAAACACAGGGTAGGATACATAGGCTCACACAGGGTTGGGCACATAAGTAAACACAGGGTAGGATACATAGGTTCACACAGGGTTGGTTACATACTTTTACAAGAGGTAGGACACATACGTTCACAAAGGTTTGGGTACATGGGTTCATGCAAGGTCGGGTGCATAGGTTCACAGAGGGTCGGGCGCATAGGTTCATTCAGAGTCCGGTACATATGTGCACACAGGGTTGCGTACATAGGTTCGTGCAGGGTCTGGTACATAGGTTCATGCAGGGTTGAGTACATAGGCTCACTCAGGGTTGTGAACATTGGTTGACTTAGGGTTGGGTACATAGGTTCACACAGGGTTGGGTACATAGGTTGAATCAGGGATGGCCACGTAGGTTCGTGCAGGGTGGGGTACATCCACGCACAGGGTCAGGTAAATAGGTTCACTTGACAGAGGGCCAGGTGCATATGTATACAAATGGTAGGGCGCATATGTTCACACAGGGTGAGGTACATAGGTACACGCAGGGGCGAGTACATGAGTTCACTCAGAGTTGGGTACATAGGTTAACTCAGGGTTGCGTACATAGGTCCACATAGGGTCGGGTAAATAGGTTCACTTCACAGAGGGTCAGGTACATAGGTTAACAGATTGTTTGTTCATAAGTCAATGCACAGTTGGTATATAGGTTTACCTAAGGTTAGGCGCCTAGGTGCACACATGGTTGGGGACATAGGTTTACACAGGTTTGGGTACATAGGTTCACTTCAAAGAGGGTCAGTGACATAGGTTTACACAGGTTCAGGTGCATAGGCTCACACCTGGTCTGGTACACGTGGTGCACGGTTGGTATATATGGATACCAAAGGTTTGGCAGTGGCACCTATGTGCATATAGTGCTGAGTTCATTGGTTTACGCAGGGTTGGCACCCAGGTTTTCAGAGGTTTAGGTGCATAGGTGCACACGTGGTCAGGTACATACGTTCACACATGGTTGGGTACATATGTGTACTCTAGGTTGATTACATGGGTTCACACAGGGTTGATACACAGGTTCATACATGGCCGCGTGGTTTCTACATGGATGTAAAACGCGGATCACAAATAACCACTGCAGGCAGAGACATTGGTCCACATGTCAGAGCGCGCGGCGTCCCCTGGACGTCTGTTTTATGCCGTGTGTGCCCCGGGAGACCGATGTCTGGTGCTCCTAGGACATGATGGAGTCTGTCCGCCGAGCAGGGTCCGGGGGTCTCTCTGCGAGAAACCCGTGAAAGGGTCTCTCTACGATGGCCTTTCGGGCCCTGCCTTGACTGGCTCATCAACATCAGCGGCGCGCGGCGCAGACATCAATAATCATTGGTGCATTAGGATAAGGCCGGCGGTCACACACGGCAGAACCACAGAGGCAGGCGCACACGGCTGAACCACAGAAGCAGGCGCACACGGCTGAACTGACAGCCATACTCACACTAAGAGACACACACGGCTGAACGCAGAGACAGGCGCACACGGCTGAACCACAGAGGCAGGCGCACACGGCTGAACCACAGAGGCAGGTGCACACGGGTGAACCACAGAGACAGGCGCACACGGGTGAACTGACAGCCATACTCACACTAAGAGACACACACGGCTGAACGACAGAGACAGGCGCACACGGCTAAACCACAGAGGCAGGCGCACACGGCTGAACCACAGAGGCAGGTGCACACGGATGAACTGACAGACAAACATGCCCACAAAAAGAGACACACACGGCTGTACCACAGAGGCAGGCGCACACGGGTGAACCACAGAAGCAGGCGCACACGGCTGAACGACAGAGGCAGGCACACACGGGTGAACTGACAGCCATACTCACACTAAGAGACACACACGGCTGAACCACAGAGGCAGGCGCACACGGCTGAACCAGAGAAGCAGGCGCACACGGCTGAACGACAGAGGCAGGCACACACGGGTGAACTGACAGCCATACTCACACTACGAGACACACACGGCTGAACCAAAGAGGCAGGCGCACACGGCTGAACCACAGAGACAGGCGCACACGGCTGAACCACAGAGGCAGTCGCACACGGCTGAACCACAGAGGCAGTCGCACACGGCTGAACCGACAGACATACTCACACTAAGAGACACACACGGCTGAACGACAGAGACAGGCGCACACGGCTGAACCACAGAGGCAGGCGCACACGGCTGAAACACAGAGGCAGGTGCACACGGATGAACTGACAGACATACTCACACTAAGAGACACACACGGCTGAACGACAGAGACAGGCGCACACGGCTGAACCACAGAGGCAGGCGCACACGGCTGAACCACAGAGGCAGGTGCACACGGATGAACTGACAGACAAACATGCCCACAAAAAGAGACACACACGGCTGTACCACAGAGGCAGGCGCACACGGATGAACTGACAGACAAACATGCCCACAAAAAGAGACACACACGGCTGTACCACAGAGGGGGGCGCACACGGGTGAACCACAGAAGCAGGCGCACACGGCTGAACGACACAGGCAGGCACACACGGGTGAACTGACAGCCATACTCACACTAAGAGACACACACGGCTGAACGACAGAGACAGGCGCACACGGCTGAACCACAGAGGCAGGCGCACACGGCTGAACCACAGAGGCAGGCGCACACGGCTGAACAACAGAGGCAGGTGCACACGGATGAACTGATAGACATACTCACACTAAGAGACACACACGGCTGAACCACAGAGGCAGGCGCACACGGCTGAACCACAGAGGCAGGCGCACACGGCTGAACCACAGAGGCAGGTGCACACGGATGAACTGACAGACAAACATGCCCACAAAAAGAGACACACACGGCTGTACCACAGAGGCAGGCGCACACGGATGAACTGACAGACAAACATGCCCACAAAAAGAGACACACACGGCTGTACCACAGAGGCAGGCGCACACGGATGAACTGACAGACAAACATTCCCACAAAAAGAGACACACACGGCTGTACCACAGAGGCAGGCGCACACGGATGAACTGTCAGACAAACATACTCACACTAGAGGCACACACTGGCAAAAAAACAGGCAAACACACAGACCAAGAGATACACACGGCTAAACCACAACAGCAGGCACAAGCAGAGTCACACACAGGCAAACACCCACACCAGGAGGCACACACCGCTGAACCACAGAGGCAGGCACAAACTGACAGGCAAACACAGAGACTAAGAACACACATGTGCAAACACAAATAAACGCAAAGACATGCAGGCAAACACAGATACAAAGAAAGAGGCACAAACAAGTACACATACGGATAGAGGTGGGCGAGCCAACAGACCAACAGTGAGAGCCGAGCCAGAGCCGAGCCATGGGTCTGGCTCAGATCTTAGAGCCCGAACACGAGCCGAGCCAGAGCCGAGCCACGGGTCCGGCTCAGATCTTGGAGCCCATGCTCGAGCCGAGCCATGACAATGTTCGCTTTGTAAATCATACAACAAACATCATGTAAATTATCATAGACTTTTCAAAATTAAATAAAGTTAACTTCTTTAACATGTGAAATCTTTCACACTAATACGTCACATTATAGCACTGCACTGAGAAGTATTTATTAAAAGTGAAAGCTTTTAAGCATGTACCGCTAGGGAACAATGAGGCAAGACTGCTGTCATGTAAAAGCTGTACCTGGCCCACATGATTATAAAGCAACATTATAGTCTATTGAATGAACCACAGTGGGTTTTTTCCACATCTGTTATTCTCAGCTCTCATAGTTGAAAGAGTGTCATGCGTTATAATGAAGAAAAAAGAGTTTTGGTGAAATAAAATATTTGCTTAATATTACACAATTCAAGCATGGAAGCCACAATGCATCCAGGTTTTTTGGTTTCACTTTGTATAACTCAGCCAGTGAACGGGTAACCGTTTGTCTTTCCTTATATTAAGGCTTTGTTTTTACCTCTTTGTGCATTCATATTTCGCGCAAACATGACAGAAAGGTATTGGAGCGCTTTACATGAGCACGAGATAGATTATACAAGCTCACCATTAATTGTTTATAGGGATGGAAAGATTAAGTAAGTTGCAAAGAATTACAGGATGTTGAGCTGATACAGAGACTCGAATCTGGGGGCATATTACCAAGGGCCTTATCGCTGCTTTAGCGGGATTTTTTCCCGCTAAAGCGGCGATAATTTTATCGCCCTATTACCTAGCTGTCGCTAACACCAGTTAGCGACAGCTAATAGGCGATAGCGGGCATTTAGGGGCCCACTATGCATGTCAGCGATAATTATCGCTAATGACATGCAAAGTGGGCGTGCCAAGATGTTAGCGACTGGAAACAGTCGCTAACATCGCTATCACCTATTACCAACTATTGGAAATAATTATCTCCAAAAGCTAACGCCTGCCCAGAGCAGTTCTTAGCCATGTTATCCAATGGAAGGTGGATAACATGGCTAAGAGCATTGTCACGATAATGCATGAATATCGCTGATTTAACAGCGATATTCATGTATTTCCCACGATTTTTACCGCTTTTGAGATAAACCTTGATAATATCAAGGTATCTCAGCGGTAAAAATCGTCGGAGCGTGGCGATATTTTAATACCCGCTAACCAAGCTTAGCGATAATTATCGCTATAGCTTGGTAATATGCCCCCTGGTTCTCCGGTTCCTAAGTCGACTGCTCTGGCTGTAACGCCACAAGCAGGACACAGGGAGGGAGGCAGGCAGAAGTCACGTGAAAGCTTGGCTCGTTATCCGCTCGAGGTTCCAACAGGACATCGACATGATCCAGTGCCAGGCTTCAGGCTCAAGCCTGAATCATGCTTTATTGGCTCGCCCATCTCTCATACAGAAACACAAACACAGGTAAACACAGATGCACAGACAGGAAAACACACATACTAAGAGGCAAAAATGGATCATTCAACTCCTTGTCAGGGGACTAAGCGCTATATCATTACAATCACAACAATACGCATGCAAACACAGGTAAACGCACAGGCACGTAAACATACATTCTGACAGGCGAAAAAGGATTCACACACTCAACAAAAATAGACGCACAGACATGCAGGCTAACATACACACACATAGAAAGAAGCACACATGATTACAAATTCAGAAACACTCACAGGGAAACACGGAGGCACAAACCAGCAAACACATATCCTAAGACGCAAAAACCATATGCACACACACATGCAAACACAAGTAGATGCACATCTATACCGACAGACAAACAAAGAGCCACAAACTAACATAAATACAGAAACACACACAAACACAGAGAGGCAAACACACACATGAATATGGACACACACACATATATATACACACAAGCTCCATGCACACATACATGTAAATGAAGAGGCAGGAAGATTTAGTCACATTCATTCATGCAAATGCAGACACACACAAACACAGTCATGCACTCATGCGGCCATAAATGCAGACTTAGACACAGATAGATGCATAGACAGAGAGGCAAATACACATACAAAGAAAGAGGCACAACCAAGCTCATCCCCAACACACACACACACACACACACAGAGGCAAGCATATATAAATGCACAGGCAGGCAAAAACTGATACACGCCCCCCCCCAAATATACAAACACATGTATAAATGCAGGGACAAGCAGATACAGGCCCATACACTCAGGCAAACAACCAAACCAGCCGCGGCCCGTGGAGGGAGTTCGGTGGGGCAGGGTGGACAGTGGTAAACAACAGAATATGGATAATTGCAGGTAAGTAAACAATTTAATAAATAAAACGAATTTCGTAGCGCACCATGCATTGCAAAATGCGATGCAGCGCGCGCTACGAAATTCGTTTTATTTTTTTAATTGTTTACTTACCTGCAATTATCCATATTCCGTTGTTTACCACTGTCCACCTTGCCCCTCCCCCGCACCGCCTCCCTGCCTCACCGAACTCCCTCCACGGGCCGCGGCTGAACCAAACTAAGCCAGAATCAATAACAAACATTCACAAACACAGATTCATAAATGCAGAGTTAGACATAGACAGCTGCACAGACAGAAGACATGCACACAAAAAGGCAGGGGCAAAAGCGGTCCTAAAGAGATACACACAGCAAATAAGGAGAGCTAAACATGGGAAGACATCGGGGCAGATTTATCAACCTGTACGCAGCGCAACGCAGCAAGCAACCTTGCTCTGCTGCGCACAACGGTAGGAATGTGCTGTATTTAACATTATATGGTTTATTCCTCTCACACACTTTTGGCTATCGAGCATGAAAGCAAGCCCCCTTGCATGATGTTGCAAGGGAGCCTGCATTGTACCAGGCTTCTTATTGTGCAGGAAAGGAGACCTTTCGGCACAAAAACAATCCTGAGTGACATTTGCCTCCTTATATGTGTGCTGCAGAAAGCAGCGCACATAGAAAGAAGAAAAAACACGAAGAAATAAAGATGCTACTCCTTGTTACTCCTCACCTGGGGAGGCGTCGTATTTTGATGAATTCCCATCAAAATAGTTACAATGCAACTTTTACAACGCACTACCATTACAACGAAACTTTTACAACGCAACATCCATTACATCGCATGCCATTACAACGCAACCATTACAACGCATGACACTACAACGCATACCACTACAACGCATGTCATTACAACGCAGTCATTACAACGCATACCATTACAACGCATACCATTACCATCCAACACTTACCCTACTGTTGCACCCCTGGAGTTAGAATAGTAATATTTACCCCTACACTATCCAATACTTACCATACATGCAATGTAATGTTATGCGTTGTAATGGTATGCATTGTAAAGGTAGTATGCGTTGTAATGGAATGCGTTTTAATTGAATGCGTTGTAATGGAAGTTGCAATGTAAAAAATGCGTTGTAAAGCTATGCGTTGTAAAAGTATGCGTTGTAACGTCATACAACCATTCCCAGGTCTACCACTAATGGCACATCTGGGAATCCACCAAAATCCGTGGGTGGATGCAGGAGAGCACCCGCACTACACCATGGAACACCTCCTTGGGGTGGAGTAATGCAACTCAGCAATGTGTGCTGCCTTGATTTACTCTAGATGTATCAAGTCATGGAGGGCCACGCAAGGTGGCCTTGCCTGGCTTGACAAGGCTAACTTTAGTTTTGAGCTGCACTTGCCCCCTGTTGCAAATCGCAAGGGTGATGCAAAACCTCGATAAATATGGGCCAAAGTATATTGAAGGACAGAGATAAACAGGCAAATAGACATGAAGGAAGTCAACACACACAGCCACAAAGACATAAACAGTAAGAGCCAAGGACAGACATGCATAGTGGCAGCAGTAGCAGAAAAACACGTACCTAAAATCACACAAATACAAACACACAGATATGCAGTCATGCGTGTGTGCACATACCTGGGAACAAGCACACGCATATACATAGACAAAAGAGGTAATCAGCTATAGCCAAGGATAGGCTTGCAAACAGAGCACAGAGATACAAACACATGAGAAGAGAGGGACACACACAAAGTCACACAAGCAGGTAGATACGAAGACACACTCAATGACAGGCACAACACAACAAATGACATTGAAACAGGGAGGCCCAACACTAACCCCATGACCTGAGAGGAGGCAGCGCCACCTTCAAGGTCTAAATACCGCCACTAGCCTGGCAATGTCTCAGCATAGGAGCAGGGTGTTTTACACTTTCATTGGGGGCAGTGGGGGTCGCGGCGGCAGAACGACAAGGCACTGGTGAACAACATCAGGATTGTGCTGGGGCACCTCGGGAACCAATGGCACCCCTTTGCCAATGGGTGCCAGCACACTGCAGAGAAGCCAGGGGCGTAACACAGGCTCCCGCAGACCACGCGGTGCGGGGGGGGGGGGGGGGGGGGGGTGCCTAGCTCCAAGGGGCCCCCTCGGCACTAAACTCTGGCCGGGAGAGCTCCTGATTGAGCCCGGAGGGGGCCCCCCTAAGTACCGTGCAGGGAGGTCCCCTCACTTTTCGTTACGCCAGTGATAGAAGGTAACCCTAAGAATTACTGGGGTGCTGCAGAAAAAGTGAGGGATGTGACCCATCTCCCCAAATTCCTGAGGTTTCACCTCTTCTGCTGCACATATGCTTCTGGTGGAGGTGTAGATTGGGGGACTCCTTCAGCCTGGCGTAGGGATACACTGGGGGACAGCAGCTGTGACCTGGCACACACAATCACCCTCCTGCTGCTCAGAGAGGCCTTGTTAGAATCCGATAGCGAGTAACACCACCCCATTCGACTTGGCAGAAGTTTTCAGGGCACTGCCAGAGTGGAGGCAGAGGGGTGTTTATTCAATCCCAATCTGTACCCTGCTTCTAACCTGCAGCCCAGAGGTGAGTGATGGGGCACACAAATATATGGGTACATAGTACATCCAGTTCCACGATTTTAAATCCAGGTGAGCCATGAAGAAGCATGGGTAGGGTATGAAGAAGCATGGGTAGGGTATGAAGAAGCAAGGAAGGGGCATGAAGAAGCCTGCGAGGGGCATGCAGAAGCATGGGAGGGCATGAAGAAGCATGAGTAGGGCATGAAGAAGCATGGGAGGGCATGGAGAAGCATGGGTGGGGCATGAAGAAGCATGGGAGGGCATGAAGAAGCATGGGTAGGGCATGAAGAAGCATGAGTAGGGCATGAAGAAGCATGGGAGGGCATGGAGAAGCATGGGTGGGGCATGAAGAAGCATGGGAGGGCATGAAGAAGCATGGGTAGGGCATGAAGAAGCATGAGTAGGGCATGAAGAAGCATGGGAGGGCATGGAGAAGCATGGGTGGGGCATGAAGAAGCATGGGAGGGCATGGAGAAGCATGGGTGGGGCATGAAGAAGCATGGGAGGGCATGAAGAAGCATGGGTAGGGCATGAAGAAGCATGGGAGGGCACGAAGAAGCATGGAAGAGCCATGAGGAAGCATGGATGGGGCATGAAGAAGCATGGGGGGGCCATGAAAAAGCTCAGGCAATGTAGGAAGAAGCATGGGTGGGGCATGAAAATGAAAAGAGTTGCTCTGTGTCTGTCAGGTGTCTAAAAGTTGGGTCTGAGCATGCCGTGTGGTCTTTTAGAGACGGGCTGCCTACTCTCTCTGCTACTGAGGTCGTGCCTACTAGATTTAACACTGCATTTCTGGGGATTTGTACCTATGTACTTTATCTCCTCTGCTCTATCCACCTCACCCATCTTCACGTTCACCACATTGTCCTTCATTCTCTCTTCTCCCCTTGTCTCACTCTCTGTCTCATGCTCTGTCTTTCAGACTCACCCTCTTACTTACATGACACATCTTCCCCCCTCTCTCTGCCTCACCCTAGTCTACCTCCCCTAACTCTCCTCTCTCCACCCTCCCTCCACTCACTCTGCTTTACTTTCCCCTCCCGCCACCTGACTCTCGACTCTACCCACCTCCCCCTTTTCTGTCAGCCTCACCTTCACTGTGAATCTGTGGGTGCCTGTGTGGGTGTGTGCCATCGGGCTTGCACCCCTGCTGCCCTGTACCTGTCCTTTGTCTGATGGGAACTTGACCTGCTCCTGCCCGTGCAGCATAGGTGTGTGTGTGTGTTAGGCACTTGACAAAAGGCGTTTCGCTTCAAATAAGCCAAAACATTTGCATTAGAAGTGTTTTTTCATATAGTGTCACAGCAGGAAGAAAATAACACAGACCACTGCTAATATATAGGCAGGGTCACTGGAATTATGCAGAAAAAGAGGTCCAAATTATGTGGCAGTTTTGAGTAAATTATTCAGCAAGAAACAGCAAATTATGTGGCGTTATGGGACACGTTTTGTAATAATACTACTTAATTATTTCATGATTTTTAAACTTGGTAACACCGTATGGGCATTTGTTGCACCTCATTAGTACCAGTTTAACACCTAAATATAGCTTTAAGTAACAAAAATGTGTTCAGTCCAGCTTAGCAAAGGGCCTTCTACTGCATGGCAAGACACGTCGCTGCATTTTTATTAATTTTTGAACCATTTGATGTAGATTTTTTGGGTATTAAAATCTGCAGATTATGAGGCAGATGGTGGATTATGTGACAAAGGTGGCAAATCTATAAAAATGCAAAAATCGCCACGGCAGCACAATCGCATAATTCCAATGGCCCTGGTATAGGTCCTGACTGTATGCACATTTTCGTTGACTGTTTTGGGATGGCAAAAACATACATCGATTCAGCCATATAGCTGTTTTGTCTCATAATTACAGTGTAATGGAAGCTTGCAGTTTCTTTTGATATAGTGGGAGTGTCAGAGGCATCCCTGCTGTTCACATGTGCAGGCTCATAGCCACCATTGCTACTGACGTCACACCTAGCCCCAGGCATATCACAAGCCACAAGGTGTTAATCATGAAAGGCAGAACACTTCTGCTGAGAAACGTATGTTGAATGGACAGGTGAACAATTAAGAAAAAGAACAAAGTTTTCCACTTGTGAATGGCTTACCTGGCCCCCCTGGCCACTGACCCCTCAAACCCCTGGACCTCCTGACAAGCATATGAACTTAGTCTTAGAGAGACATATAACGTGCAAAGCCACAAAGCAAGAGTGCAAATGCACACAGGGAGAAAGAGAGAAAATACGGGAATCAGCCTTTAAAATAAGGGCAGAGCCACACGTGCCGATCCCCGCAAGCGCAACCACGCTTGCCTTAACCACGCTGAGTTCAATAAAAGTAACCTAACTCTAAACATAACTGGCTAACCTTTGATACATTATAAATAAATATGAATGTTTTACTTTATATGGACATGTTTTACTACCTCTATAGAAAAATAATTGTAATTTAATATATTTGAGTGGATTAAATAATTACTGCAAAATTTAAAAAAATCCACATTTGAAATAAATATAAAGAATGAATTACATTAAGAGCTATCGTCAAAATACCTTTACTATTTTTAAGTTTAATAACATCTTTCACTTTTCCCTATACCTTATCATAGGGCGCTCTCTCCCAGTGGCGCAGACCTCCCCTCCTCCACCGGTGCTGGGGACCTCTGCCTCTGTGTGAACAGCTGTTAGTAGTAACTTTCCACTCCTAAATTAGGCTTCACCCTGTGCATGCAGAGGGTGACACGGCAATCTATACTTTGTAGAAAATGCAGTCTCCTAAATGGTGAACAGCCAGAGTAGTAAATTTACTACAAAGTGTAAGAGTAAATGTACATGTCAACTTACTCCTATAAATTTACACTTGTGAATAGTTCTATAATATGACATTTCTTTCAGATTCTGGTCTCCCCAATCGAAACAGCTATGACTCGCTAAAACTGACATACTCATTGTTTACCACGTCTCTACAGATCAGAGGATTGTAGAGGGTCCACTCAGCCTTTCATCCATCTGAGGTCGATGAAATGAGTACCACTGAGTTGGGTAACAAGAAACATCTGTTATTCAGCGCCAAGATACCTCTGGGTGAATGAGTGCTTTACAAATACACATGTTATGTTATGTTATGTTATTACCCCCACCTCTGAATCACGCCCTGAGAGCCGCTCGGGTTTGGTACTCCAGGAGTGGCCCTCGTGCACAATACTCCAACATAGGCTCTGCCACTTTCTCAACAAATGGGAGGGTTTTAAATTACCACTCAGCGGTGAATCAGGCTCTGAGGCCCCCCCTGGTTTGGGATGCCCGGAGGATTCCTCGTGCAGAATACGCCAACAGAGGGCCTGCCACTTCAGCGATAAATCGGAGGATTGGCTCTAAATCGGGCCCTCACAGCTGCCCTCGTTGGGCACGCCTGGAGCAGCCCTCATGCAGTATACACACATGCCAACATATCAAATGTAAAACGTATGGTATTTATATAGCTCACTTCTACCTGGAGGCCTCGTAGCGCTGTATTCATACCGCTGTGGAACCCATCCTGGCTTTCCTGTGAAATGTCCACTCCTGGGCACCCCCAAGGTGAAGCCGGGCATCCAAGCGCTGCTGGGGCTGTTGTGGGGATTAAGCAAGCTATTGCCCAGAGTCACAGAGTGGGACCCATGATTAGACTAGGCACCGAGGCGAGAATTATCAGGTCCGGGGAAATTGAGTCCAAGAGCCGCCGAGGCAGGAATTGAACCCTGGTCCCGGGCCAGACCTCTGCATCAGGGTCTGCCGCTCTAACCATTGAGCCACGCTTCTCCATCAAAACAGGAAAGAGGGAGAAAGGGAAAAGGGGAATTGGCAAATTTATTTTCCCTATCGACCAACATTAATACAGAAGGACATATTATCAAGAAAGGGCGATACATTATCGTAGCTTTTATTGGCAGGAAACTGCTGCTGAAGCGGCGATAATAGGCTTGATAATAGGCCCTTGTGAATTCCCATAGAAGCCCAGGTTCTTGTGTTAACCTGGGCTTCTATGGGAATTCACAAGGGCCTATTATCAAGCCCATTATCGCTGCTTTAGCGGCAGCTTCCTGCCGATAAAAGCGGCGATAATGTATCGCTCTTTCTTAATAATATGGCCCAGAGTCCGTTTGAGGTAGGAGACCGCTGACATGAAGCCAATTTCAGCTTTTAAAAATCGTGAGTCTCCCACCTGAATCAGGCCTGTTGCCATGTATGAGTCAGGGCCACTGAAACTTGGCGACTGTGCGCCTGCATCAATTTTTGCATAGCGATAGATGTTATGCATTGCCACACAATCCATCATGTGCAGCATAATCTGCAGATTTTAACAAAAAAAAACATTTTTTCTAGCTCAAACATTGTAAAAGTTACTAAAAATGCGGCAACATGTGTTCCTGCGCTGTGGAAGGCTCTTTGCCAAGCTGGACTGGTCACCTTCCGGTTACTCTATTGCTAAATTTGGATGTTAAACTGTTACCAATTAAATGCAACCAATGCTCACAGAGTGATACTGAGTTTAAAAATGATAAAATAATGAAGCGATGCAATTATAAAATGTGCCACATAATGCCGCATAATTCGCCTTTTCTTGCTGCATAATTTACCCAACCCTGCCGCATAATTTGGCCCTCTACTGCCGCATGATTCCAGTAGCCCCCCTGATTATGGTCCGACGGAGGACCAACAACTTTCTCGACACATCGGAGGATTGTGCATTGTCACCCAGCCCTTCCCCCCCCCCCCCCCCCCATCAGGCCCCGAGAGCGGGCCTCGCGCTCAGAGCCTCCCAGGCTACAATCCTCTCACAGATGGCGCGCGCCTCTCAGATGGGGACTTTATTACTCAATATCCCCGTGTTACTGTCTGGGACACGTGACGCATGGCAGATCTGGGGGGGGGGGGGGGGGGGGGGGTTACGCCCCCCCCCTCGTGTTTTTTTTATACATCTATAATAGCAAACCCAGGAGCCGTGTCGTTTGTCTGCAGCAGCTGTGCGATTTCTAACGGAATGTTTGCTGTTATGACTTTTCTTTAATTGAAATCCAAAACGAGGATGCTTTCCTCCCCCGCCTCTCCTTTATGGGTTCCTTTATTGATTTAATCTTCAAAATGTGCTGTGTGGAATGGACGGGAGCCAGGGCGCAGTCTGTGCCGGGGGCGCGGGGCGCTGGGTGTGCCGGGAGCGCGCGGCGCAGTCTGCACCGGGGGCGCGCAGTGATGTTTTGTATTCCTGTGCCGTGCTGCTTCTTTTGTTCAGTGCTGCCTGCTGCCTGCTTCCTGTGGCAGCCTGTGGTTTGTGTTTCAGTGGCGTGCTGCTGCAGTGCATTATAGTGGCACTTATATAGCGCTTCATGATCCGGCTGAGGCGTCGAAGAGCATTTGTGGACAGATGACATTGTATTTTGCGGGTGTTTTTGGGTGGAAGACTGTCTGTCTGTCCGAGGCCTATGTCAGTGGACTGTTTGACGTCATCATCGAGGAGCGTGTCTCTGTCACTCCTGTGGAGTGCATTAGAAGCCAGTGAGTGAGAGACGGGGGCAGATCTACAAGGAAGTGCCGCAGCGCGGCACCGCAAGCCCTTCGCCTGCACCACGCAGCGGCACTTCCGACGCACAGGGATGCAACATATTTACAAGAATATGTTGCTTGCATCTCTGTGCTTCCTGCGCTGTCGCACAAACTACAGCCATGCGCTGGCGCAGGCCTCCTTGCACCATGGTGCAATGATGCCTGCGTCGTGGAGAGATTGTTTTTGTGCACTTTCCTGCACAAAAACAATTACTACAGGCATTTTCCTCTTTCAATGCGTGCTGTAGAATGCAGCACGCTGTGAAAGAGGAAAAAAACGAGGAGAAATGAAAACATTTCTCCTCGTTGCACCTCACTACGCCACCTCTAGGGTGGCGTAGCATTCAGACGCATCTCCAGATTTACGATTCCTCGTAAATCTGTAAATGTGTCTGGTTCCATGGATGTTGTGATGGAAAAACCACAGTAACACCCATGGAACGCCCCTTCAATGCAAAGTGCTGCGTGTGAAAGGGTTGTATTTACAAGGAGAGGAAAAGTCACGCAGGGTGGCTTTTCCTCTCCTTGTAAATATGGAGGAGCCCCCTGCGCCACCAGTACGTCACGAAAAGTGACTACTGGTGGCGCAGGGGGCTTGTAAATCTGCCCCAGGGTGTGTAAGCATCAGACGCTAGTGTGCGAATGTATGGAGAGTGCGTGAGTGAATGGTGGCCTCCGTGGAAGAAAGCCACAAACCACGTCCAGCCAGGCCACAGCAAGCATGCTGCTATACTTATGCGTGGGCATAGAAATATATGTCACGATGCAGTCACAACACCCACCCACCAACTTTGGAGTGGTCTGTGGCCCAGAATGTAAACTATGGAACGGAGCAAAAACTGCGGAAAAGGGAACGGGACATGTCATTTTCCATCAGGTGTTCTGCACCAGGAGACGAACCCCCCACAGGAACAGGTACTATAGACACAGCCGTGGTGCGTGCCTGTGGAGCCCACGAGAGAGGTGTAGCAGTGGTGCAAGGCACGTCTAATCACTCAGTGGACCAAAGCACCCACTGCATGGATCCGTTTCTGATCTGGAGGCCCTAGTGGATTCACTCAGTCTTTCATCCTACTGAGGTCGATAACATGGCTACCAACGAGCTGAATAACAATACACATCTATTATATAACACTAAGAAACCCTAGGTAATTTGTGCTGTAAAATACACATATTGTTCTGCACTAGAGTGACTTGTGCGGGGCGTATGTTGCAATGCTGCGTGCATGCGCCCCGGTCCACTGGCCCCAATGTGGGTAAGAATATTCCAGTGACGAACGTCCAGGGAACAGTTTTAAAAGATTCAGAGAAAATGTTGTCTGTCTTCCAGACATGACATATGCCTACTTCTGTGCATCGTTTACTCCTTTCGTTCACCTATATTTCGCAAGTTGCGTAAATACATTTTGGGGCATATTACAAACAAATAGCGATATTTATCGCTAAGTAGGGTTAGCGGCAATATTTTTATCGCCGCGCATCACAGGTTTTTATCACTGAGATAACTTGCTATTAGCAAGGTTTATCTCAAAAGCGATAAAAATCAGGCCAAATGCGTGAATATCGCTGAGAATACAGCGATATTCGAGCATTAGCGACAAAATGCTCTTAGCCATGTTATCCACCTCCCATTGGATAACATGACTAAGAACTGGTCTGAGCAGGCGTCAGTTTTTGGCGACAGCGAGAATATTTTCATCGCTACGCCTGCCTTGCTAATAGGCGATATCGACGTTAGCGACTGCTTTCAGACGATAACAGGTTGGGTACGCCCACTTTGCATGTCATTAGCGATAAACATCGCTGACATGCTAAGCGGGCCCCAAACCGCTCGCTATCGCCTAAAAGCTGTCGCTAACATCAGTTAGCGACAGCTTGCTAATAGGGCGATTATATTTTCGCCGCTTAGCGGCCGAAAACGGCCGCTAAAGCGGCGATAATGTCATTTCGCCAGGCTTGGTAATATGCCCCTTTGTTTGGTGAAAGTTTTTGGCCCACATCCAAATGATTCCAAGCAAAGAAAACAAAGCACATTTGTAACACATGCTAACATATGCTGAGTGCCAGCCCTGAGCAAGGACTATGCCCTTGGCATATATTTATTGTGATTAGAGGTAGGACAGTTTCCCCTCCTGCTGCATCTTGCTGCTCTGCCGTCCCTGCAAAAAGAGTGAATCCATTTTCCAAGGTAATTGATCAAGAAATGATTGAGATCTCATTGGATGTTTGGTCTAGCTGGCGTTTACTCGTGTACTTCTTAAAACCTGGCGGCATATTATCAAGGAACGGCGTTGAAATTATCGGCGCTTTAGTGGCAGGAAACTGCTGCTAAAGCGGCGATAATGGGCTTGATAATATGCCCTTGTGAATTCCAATAGAAGCCCATGTTCTGGTGTTAACCTGGGCTGCTATTGGAATTCTCAAGGGCATCTTATCAAGCCCATTATCGCCGTTTTAGCGGAAGTTTCCTGCCGCTAAAGCGGCGATAATTTTAACGCCTTTTCTTGATAATATGCCCCCTAGACATTTATAGTTTTATTAAAGCTTAGGGGAGAACAGAGGTGTCTATTGCCACCTCGCCTGGCTGTGGGGGCCCCAGGGGTGGAAGCTACCTGTAGTAAGAGGCGCAGCCCGTTGTACCTGCACCGCTGAAAGAGGTGGGTACTGACCCTCTGGGTGGCATCCACCGAGTCATTCCATCAATCAGAGATTTATAGGGAAACAACATTTACAACGCAACTTTTACAACACACTACCATTACAACGAAACTTTTACAACGCAACATCCATTACAACGCATGCAATTACAACGCAACCATTACAACGCATGACACTACAACGCATACCACTACAATGCATGTCATTACAACACATACCATTACAACGCATGACATTACAACGCATAGTACCCTTACACTTTCCACCACTTACCCTACTGTTGCACCCCCTGGAGTTAGAATAGTAATTTTACCCCTACACTATCTGAGACTTACCCTACTGTTGCACCCCCTTGGAGTTAGAATAGTAATTTTTACCCCTACACTATCCAACATTTACCCTACTGTTGCACCCCCTTGGAGTTAGAATAGTAATTTTTAACCCTACACTATCCAGTACTTACCATACATGCAATGTAATGTTATGCGTTGTAATGGTATGCGTTGTAAAGGTAGTATGCGTTGTAATGGAATGCGTTGTAAAGGTAGTTTCTAAAAATTCGTTGTAATGGCATGCGTTGTAATGGAATGCGTTGTAATGGATGTTGCGTTGTAAAAAATGCGTTGTGAAGGTATGCATTGTTAAAGTGTGCGTTGTAACATCATACATCCGATTTATAATGCATTGCAAATCACCCATGAGGGTGTCCAGGCGCTAGAGTTGTTAACTGCCTTGTGGAGATCTGTTCATTCGAGCAGCCAGGTCGAGTCCTTTCCTGAATTGCCAGAGTGATGCTGTGGTCCTGAGGTGCAAGGAAGGCCCTTCCAAGCTTTGGCTTCCAGGTGTGAGAAGGAGCGTCCGCCGCGGCTGCTTCAATAGATCTTGGGGTGTCTGTGATGAAGAGCGAGGGGGGTCATAGGTGTCTGGCTGGTTGTTGACAAAGCTCTGGTTCGCTTCAGCCAGGTTGTGACATTGCAGCAGCTTTCGTGTCTGTGTCTTGCAGGCCGCATGGTTCCCTTTCCTCTCTCGTTTCTGGGTTGTTATCCACATTCGGCTCATAGAGGCGCCCATCACATCCCCTCCTTGGATGAAGCGAGCCCCGATCTCCTTGAGACTCTGAACCCCTCTTGGGATACATTCTCTGTGACTTGTCAGTACACGGCTCCCTGGCCTTTGGCATCACCCTGGCCCTGCGTCAGAGATTAAAAAATACCTGCAAACCCAGAACCCCCATCTCCCCTCCCTCCCCTGGGGGCAGGGCCCCATGACATCAGTGCTCAGATGCCGGGTCTGGTGGCTTCAGTGGACTAAAGCATACACAGCAGGGGCCTGTGTTCGACCTCATGGTCACAAACTCAAATCCCGGCGGTCCACTCACCCTTTCATCCATCTGAGGTCGATAAAATGAGTTTCATTGAGTTGGGTAACAATAGCAATCTGTTCTTCAGCGTCAAGATGCCCCTTTTGGGGGCGAACGTGTACTCTACAAATACACATATTATAACGTATGTTCTTGAAATGGCCTATAAGAGGTAAAGAGGGCTTGTTAGTGCCTGGTACTGGGCTTAACTTCGCCAGCCTGAGCTGAGAGGTTGTAGTACCAGGACAACTGCATGCGGCCCACCTTTCTCCCGCGTCCACCCCGCCACTGATGTGTGACACCGCTCTCCACCCACTACTGTGGCCTGTGCTTAATTTGTGTCAGTGGACACTGGACACTGGTTTAAGGGGCCTGGGGCCTCATTTCTGAGGCCGTGCGTCACTTATATGCCGCTGGTGCGTCACTTTTTGTGACGCACCAGCAGCGTAAAAAATATGCCTTGTTGCACCAAATTTACAAAGTGACGCATCTAGGTAGATGCGTCACTTTGTAAATCCCTGCGCTACATTATACCTGCGCCAGATATAATGTATGCAGGGGGGGGCGTTCTGACGCAAGAAAAGGTCATAGAAGTGACGCAGTGAAATCTATAAGATTTCACTGCGCCACTTCTAGGATGCAAATGCGTCAATTTCCTACGCCTGCCTCACAGCAGGCGTAAGACTGACGCAGGCCTTTTCACATGGGGCTTGCTCCATGTGAAAGGATACATTGTTGGAGTTGCGTCACTTTTGTGACACACTCCAGCAATGCGCCACTTTTGCGCCATACTGATACGTCAGAAATACTAACGTATCTGTAACTCCTTGCGCCATGGTGCATCGTATTGTAAATATGACGCATCATTGGTGTCGCAAGGAGGGCGCAATGAAAAGTGACGCATCGCTGTTTTGACACAGCGATGCGTCACTTTTTATAAATGAGACCCCTGGACTCTTTCTGACAGGCCATTAGTGTTGCGTGAACAGTGCGAGACAGGTGCAGCCCTGAGTACGCAAGCCTAAGGGTCTGTCTGTGACTGCTGCCTCTGAGGAACAAACGACCCCGGCAGTATTTAAAGACAGACTCTCGTTCAGGCCTCTAAAGAGCTCTGCTTTCAAGTCCTTAACTTCACAAACACACACAGTGAGTTCTTACTCAACCATCTGTGCAAGAACCCTTCAGGGGAATCCAAGGCAGTGATGCCCTCGCCGTTACACACGGCACACTGCCCTCCATGATTCACAGTATACGTGTCTCTGTCTCCTTGGAGTGTTTTCTTCATCCAGATGTTGTTTTCTGCAGGTGTGTTTGTTTTTCATCTAACAAGTGACTCTTGAATAGCGCTTACTGCACACCGAGTCACCTCTAGGCGAGTTCAGGTTGTAGCTGGAGGGGCACATCGAGGCACAACAGAGAGCTCCTGATCTGAGACTGAAGCAGGGCCTGGGTCTGACGGTGTCAGTCACTGCATCATAAAGGTACTTTTTTTCTTCATACCCATCCAATTATTGGCCTCTCTGCAGAGACCACAGAGTGGTGGTGACATTGTGTTAACTGTAATTACGCTTCATTGGGAATTACACAGCTTTTGAAACATGGCAGGCGCCTGGAAGGAAATGTTCAAGGTAAGAATGCCTCGTTGCTGTAACAGCCAATTAAAACAATTGAAAGAAAACAACTGTGCCAATATGACCATGTCCATTGAGAGCTCCACTCTCTGTGGATGGATCCTGTATAATAAATAACTTGGGGCATTTAATAAGGTTCCCTTTCCACAACAGCCGTTGTAGTTCAGCCCAGGATTAGTGTCAGACATCACTCCTGACAAGCTGGCATACTGAGAAGGGTCCTGGCACATTTCAGCACCACATGGCCTGCTGCTCACCAAAAAAGCACTTCAACACCCCATCAGGGGTAACAAGTGCTATATAAATGCGAACCTTTTTCCCTCGTCTATTTCTCCACTATCCTTCTCAATCAAAATAACTGATTAATAGCCACCACTCGAAAGAACTTTCATATTTCACTATTCTAATTCACCACTAATCCTTAGGGGTTTCGGAGTAGCATACTACTCGCCAAGAAAGTGTTTCAACACCCCCATTAGGGGTAACAAGCGCTATATAACTACAAACCTTTTCCCCTTGTCTATCCCTCCGCTATCCTTCTCAATCGAAATAACTGATTAATATCCACCAATCAAATTACTTTCATATTTCACTATTCTAATTCACCACTAATCCTTAGTGGTTCCTGACTAGAGTGCTTCTCGCCAAGAAAGTGCTCAACACCGCATTAGGGGTAACAAGCGCTATATAAATGCACATTTTTTTCGCTCTTCCATCCCTCCGCTATCCTTGTCAGTCCATATAACTAACTAATGTCTACCACTCAAATTACTTTCATATTTCACTATACTAATTCACCACTAATCCTTTATGAGTTCTGGAGTAGCGTGCTACTCGTCGAAATAAGTGCTTCAACACCTCATCATCGGTAACAAGCGCTATATAAATGCAAACCTTTTTTTCTCTTCTATCCCTCCGCTATCCTTATGAATCCATATAACTGACTAACCTATCCACCACTCAAATTATTACTTTAATTTTTCACTATACTAATTCAACACTAATCCTTTATGGGTTCCGGAGTAGCGTGCTATTCGCCGAAAAAAGCACTTTGACGCCTCGTCAGGGGTAGTAAGCGCTATATAAATGCAATTACAATACAATATATCATGCAAGCTGGTATATTAAACATATTGAATTTGATTCACAAAGGTAATCTCACTCTTCTGTATAAATTGAGGAATGTTTCCTATTTACAAAGGTATTTTATTAGTAGTATCTTGACGACTGTGGAGTCTGCGCACATAGAAAGAGAAGACCATCCTATCTTTCTATGTGCTGGGACTCGGTGTAAGTTTCACCTCATTATGCTTAACAGCAGCTGTCACATTGGTAACTTTACGTCACACATCTATGGCATGAATGTTGCTAAGCCGTAATCTGTCCTCATTTTACACTTTTCTCACAAACCCTAACTACACCATGAGTGCTGCTGTCACTTACACCGTCAGCGCTGCTGTCACTTACACCATCAGCGCTGCTGTCACTTACACCATCAGTGCTGCTGTCACTTACACAGTCAGCGCTACTGTCACTTACACCATCAGCGCTGCTGTCACTTACACCATCAGCACTGCTGTCACTTACTTCATCACCGCTGCTGTCACTTACACCATCAGTGCTGCTGTCACTTACACCATCAGTGCTGCTGTCACTTACACCGTCAGCGTTGCTGTCATGTATACCATGAGTGCTCCTTTTACTTACACCGTCAGCGCTCCTTTCACTTCCACCATCAGCACTCCTTTCACTTACACCATCAGCACTGCTGTCACTTACACCATCAGCACTGCTGTCACTTACTCCATCAGCACTGCTGTCACTTACACCATCAGCACTGCTGTCACTTACACCATCAGCACTGCTGTCACTTACTCCATCAGCGCTGCTGTCACTTACTCCATCAGTGCTGCTGTCACTTACACCATCAGCACTGCTGTCACTTACTCCATCAGCACTGCTGTCACTTACACCATCAGCACTGCTGTCACTTACTTCATCACCGCTGCTGTCACTTACACCATCAGTGCTGCTGTCACTTACACCATCAGTGCTGCTGTCACTTACACCGTCAGCGTTGCTGTCATGTATACCATGAGTGCTCCTTTTACTTACACCGTCAGCGCTCCTTTCACTTCCACCATCAGCACTCCTTTCACTTACACCATCAGCACTGCTGTCACTTGCACCATCAGCACTGCTGTCACTTACTCCATCAGCACTGCTGTCACTTACACCATCAGCACTGCTGTCACTTACACCATCAGCACTGCTGTCACTTACTCCATCAGCGCTGCTGTCACTTACACCATCAGCGCTGCTGTCACCTATACCATGAGTGCTGCTGTCACTTACACCATCAGTGCGGTTGTCACTTACACCATCAGCACTGCTGTCACTTACACCATCAGCGCTGCTGTCACCTATACCATGAGTGCTCCCTTCACTTACACCATCAGCGCTGCTGTCACTTACACCATCAGTACTGCTGTCACTTATACCATCAGCGCTGCTGTCACTTACTCCATCAGCGCTGTGTCACCTATACCATGAGTGCTCCCTTCACTTACACCATCAGCGCTGTTGTCACCTATACCATGAGTGCTCCTTTCACTCGCACCATCAGCACCCCTTTCACTTACACCATCAGCGCTGTTGTCACTTACACCATCAGTGCTGCTGTCACTTACACCATCAGTGCTCCTGTCCCCTATACCATGAGTGCTCCTTTCACTTGCCTTGCACCATCAGCACTCCTTCCACTGACACCATCAGTGCTGTTGTCACTTGCACCATCAGCACTCCTTCCACTTACACCATCAGTGCTGCTGTCACTTACATCATCAGTGCTGCTATTCCCCATACCATGAGTGCTTCTTTTACTTGCACCATCAGCGCTGCTGTCACTGAACCTATGTGCTCAACCCTGAGGGAACCTATTTACCCAACCCTGTGTGGACCTATGTACCCAACCCTGAGTGAACCTATGTACCTGACCGTTAAAAACCGGTAGGGCATGCTGGCCAATCAAATGTTATTCCAAGCTGCAAGCCTTCCCAATTAAAAATGGTTCCCACCAAACCATATTCTGTTCAATATTGTCAACATGTTTCGTTGCTACACCATCTCGCAACTTCATCAGGGCAAATAGGTGTTCAAGTTCTCAACCTTCACTTAGGATTCACTTAAAACCTGTCGGTTGCGGAGTCACAGCATACCTGCAACTGTCCTCAATTGGACCACAGTGTCACTAGATCATGTGTCCTCAGGAAGACCATCCAATATCTAGCCCCCCGTGCCGCGTCCCACCGGCGTGTTAGAAGCTCCGACAGCCTGGCGAGAATTATGTTCACTTATACTCACAGGGCTTCAATGGGCACGTACACTTAATAGTAAGCACAGTTATTCTCTCTTACTAGCATTTTTTTCACCACATTTATGTTATATTTCTCTAAAAGGAGATCACACACTGTCTTCTTTTTCTTTCACACTTAGAGAGAGAGTTGCCGATGATGAGAAGTGGGTATACTGGCGAGTATCAGTCAGCAGGGGCGGCCTTAGGCATGTGCAAGCTGTGCACCTGCACAGGGCCACCAGACCCCAGGGGCCACCACGCCAATATATATCCTTAATATATTAATCCTCTGAGGATGGATACATATTTGCGTGGTGGCCCCTGGCAGGGATTTGGCGGCCTCCGGCTCTGTTCCACTTCTAAACACCCTGACCCCCTCCCCTCTTCACTGGCCTCGGCGCTCCGCCCCGCCCGGATACCCTCTTCCGGGCCCCCTACCTACGCTCCCTGCCCAGGGCCACCATGAGCCTAGAGCCGGCCCTGCAGTCAGCAACCCCTCTGTTGGTTCTACCGTGAGTTACTCTCTCTCTCCTCTCAACATTTTTATTGGCGGAAGGTGGAACTTAGAAAAACCAAAGGTGGTGATGGACAGAGCGTTGACAATACAAACACTCACCCCCAGTCAACTGATCTGGGTTTAATCCATCACCGTTCTTTAGCTCACTCCGCCACCCCAGTTCAGACATGGCCATATGCAAATCAGTCTGACCCTGTGCCTCATGGGAACAGTCCAGCCCGAACTGCCAAGCCATGTCTTCCCTGGACCGGCCTCAAGCTTCCCAGGACCGGTTTCTGGCATTACAGCCGTCTTCAGCCGGGCTTGCTTGACTCCAGTGGCGAAGTGAGCAAGGGACTCACATCTGAGCATACCCTGCCAACTTAGGGCGAACAAAGAAAAACCAAAGGTGGTGATGGACGGAGCGTTGACAATACAAACACTCACCCCCAGTCAAGGTGGAACTTAGCCTGGATGGTTGTGTTTGCTGTTTTAAAGAAAGTAGTTAACTATACACTGTGACAAATCAGAGTAGGTAGTGTAAATAATCACACTCAAGGGAATTGAGAAGAGTATTGAAAACCCTTGGATTGTCATTCCTGTTAAGATCTAGTGTAATTGGGGTGTGCCCTCCCCTGTCACCTTCCCTGGCTCCCGAGGTTAATTGCAGCAGGACAAGGAGGCTTCAAGTGAGAGGGTGGTGTTGGAGGAGTAGAGAGAAAGCAACCAGAGAAGAACTGAGAGAATTGATGGATGGAAAGAGGGAGCATGAGGAGACAGAGGGAGCAGGGCTGGTTTCAGCATTTTTGTGAGGGCTGCTGTTTATGCCCACTACTTTCAAAGTTCAATGGGGCACATTAGCAAGAACATCGTTAAAATGATCGCCGTTTTAGTGCCAGGAAACTGCCGCTAAAACAGCGATAATGGGCTTGCTAATATGCGTTATAGAATTCCAATAGAAGCCCAGGTTAGATGTGCAGGACATCTAACCTGGGCTTCTATTGGAATTCTATAACGCATATTAGCATGCTCATTATCGCCATTTTAGCGGCAGTTTCCTGGCGCTAAAATGGCGATCATTTTAATGAGGTTCTTGCTACTATGCCCCAATGTTTACTTCCGCTGGAAGTGTGCACCTCTGGTAGCCTGCTGTATGTGTACACTTTGTGTTAGAAAGAAATGGAAAGGCGTTTTCAATGCACGCAAGCCCAGCTGATGAGCTTTGCCAAGGCTTGTTTATATAATCGTACAAGTCCCACGTGCAGATGATTGGCGTGCCTGGGCGCTGAGTCTTGCAGGATGCTGACGAAGTCCTGCTCTGGCTCGTCACCCGCAGTAATTCAGTCAAACTGAAGGATTGACTTCATGTCTCACCAAATTAAAAATCGGTGGCGGCAAACTCAGAAAAGTGAAGTCTCAGCAGAACGGAGGCTCTGGTGAGTAACGAGAGACAGTCACAGTCCAGGCTGTCAGATATCCCCCCTCCTGTCATCCAGGCGAGAACCAGGTTCAACAAGAACCGACAAGTGATAGAAATGGGCTATAAGATGCACATGGTATATCCTGCACCTGTACAATACGATACAAAAGGGGATGATGGACGGAGCGTTTGAGCAAATCAAACACTCACCCCCAGTCAACTGATCTGGGTTTAATCCATCACCATTTTTTAGCTCACTCTGCCACCCCAGTTCAGACATGGCCATATGCAAATCAGTCTGACCCTGTGCCTCATGGGAACAGTCCAGCCCGAACTGCCAAGCCATGTCTTCCCTGGATCGGAAACAAGCATCCTGGGACCGGTTTCGGATTCATAATCCTCATCAGCCAGGCTATCTTGAATCCAGTGGCCAAGTGAGCAAGGGACTCACATCTGAGCATACCCTGCCACACTTAGGGTGAGCAAAGCGATACAAAAGGGGATGATGGACGGAGCGTTGCACCTGTGTAACGCTATGAAGCGCTGAAGAATTACAGTTCACAAGTTGCCTAGTACAAGCTTTATTATGTAATAAATGTAAATGTAAATCCAGTACTTGTATAGCGCACGGCTCACCCCATTGGGGTATCACCAGGCAGACCCCTGCCGCCAGAGCCGGAGATCGAACGGTGATCCCCAGCGTCCGGCATCAGTCGCCCTAGCCGCGGCGCCACACCTCTTCCACTAACAAGAGGTACTGTATGCTGTAGCATACAAGTACTACATCTTGGACATTGTTATATTCCAGCGATAGCAGGCAGTCGTTTTAAAGCACCAATGTGAGAGGGTGCCATGCTGCATCAAAAGGCCTGACATAGAGCCTTCTTACTAAGGGCTTGATTTCAATGGCCATGGGGGGCCATCTTCAGGCCATCGGGGGCGGTCCACCGCCATCTGCCCCCGCAAGTCCACCCGCCGCATTACGATGGCGGGCGAATGGGAGGCTGGCGGAGAGACCGTCCGCAACGCATCTGACATGAGCCTGTCGGACAGTCAGAGGGACTCCAATCCCTACATTATTGGCAGTGCCTGCTTAGGTACCGCCATAGGGATTAAAATGTCCCTTACTGCTGACCGTTTCATGGCAAGTAAAGGCAGGTGGATAGTGACTTCGGGGGGCCATTGTGGGCCCCCCTTCACCCCTGGCCCTCCGCAATGAGCCCTGGAGGGCACCTAGGGACTTCCGGTTTTGAGCAGACGCGGTAGAGCGCAGAGAGAGGAGTAAACACAGGAGTTCCCCCGACAAGGAGTGAAGTAAGCAGTGCAGGATTGCGGGCACACAAAAAGCATTAGGCGAAAAGGAAGTGCGATCGCCTAAAGAGTCCCATTATACTTGGCTATAAGGATACATGTAGAGCAATACGATCTCAGATATCTATGAAAAATAGATTGTGTACTCTTGCCTTACATGATTTAAAAGATAAGGACTGAAGAATCCAACATATTGGCAGACAAGCCCAATGCGTGGAAATTAAGATGCCCTGATGAGAGCCCATAGAGAACCCATGAGGCTTGAAACGCGTCGGCAATTAGCTTCTAATGAGCTGGATGTGATAAAGGATCAAAGAAAAAAGAAATAGAATTGATGCTTGATAATACATGGAAGTATTTTGAAGGCTACAAAACGCTTGATTTGAGCTAGTACTTGATTATTGGTGCCACATTGGTTTGTTTTTGATGTGGTCTTGTTTGTAAAAAGTATGTAAAAGCATAGTGTATGTTTTGATCAAATGTTGGTCTTGTATATTGTCGTAAGTATAAGTGTAAAGTGTGATATATGTAAATATTTGTATTATAAGTAAGATATTTTTGTGTATCTGTGTGAAGGTTGAAGTCCTTCCAAAAAATAAGATTTTGAAAAAATAGGGTGAATAAATACCCCCAATCACGGAAAGAATATATCGTGGTTGTTGTTTAATAATTAAATATAAGTGACAAGGATACCAAGTATTTTTTTGTTTAAACTGTATAAGAAGGCCCTACTTGGTTCCGGTCTTTTGGGCCTATCCCCCCATTGATGTAACTCTCCTAAACATCCCAGCACCATGTGGCAGGCTCGCATGGTGCCTGCTAAAAAATGCAGGGATGTTTCAAAAGTGTATATTTTGGACTGCGGCGTGTGCTGCATTCCACAGAACATGTCGCAATACAAAATATACAGATTGTGACTGCCTTAAAGGCGTTCGCATTCTAATACGGGTAGTGAGACCGCCGACAGCTAGTCGGGCGGTCGCGCTACCGCCACTGTGCCAGTCGGATGAAAGTCCGACCGGCATCGTAATCAGACCCTATATGAGGAGAGCGCCAAAACAGCAAAATGTATTTTTTTTTGGTACTCTAATAATGCTTGAACCAGTGCTGACGATGAGTAGTGTCTCTCAAGCTCAACCCGTCCTCACTAAGCGCAACGATTGTCCCTTGATGCAGTCCTCACTCACAAGGAACAGTTACACATCACACATTGTTACAAAGAAGGCATTGACGTCAGTGAACTTGTGCACAAAACATTTCTCCTGGGTATGCACAGGTTACAATTGTGTGCAGGGCCGGACTGGGAGCCACAACCGGCCCTGGCTAAGTGCTCGGCTATGCTATAGTGCTATGCTGCAAAAACGGCCCTGTCACAAAAACGGCCCCCAGGGGCCCATAACCGGCCCCCACCAGACGATGAGTAGTGTCTCTCAAGCTCAACCCGTCCTCACTAAGCGCAACAATTGTCCCTTGATGCAGTCCTCACTCGCAAGGAACAGTTACACATCACACATTGTTACAAAGAAGGCATTGACGTCAGTGAACTTGTGCACAAAACATTTCTCCTGGGTATGCACAGGTTACAATTGTGTGCAGGGCCGGACTGGGAGCCACAACCGGCCCTGGCAAAGTGCTCGGCTATGCTATAGTGCTATGCTGCAAAAACGGCCCTGTCACAAAAACGTCTCCCACGGGCCCATAACCGGCCCCCACCAGTGCGGCAC
Source organism: Lissotriton helveticus (assembly GCF_964261635.1). Classification (NCBI taxonomy): domain Eukaryota; kingdom Metazoa; phylum Chordata; class Amphibia; order Caudata; family Salamandridae; genus Lissotriton; species Lissotriton helveticus. Next base: position 41,185,120 of record NC_136070.1, read on the forward strand.
ACCGGGGTATTGCCCGGTGCCCGCTATGGCCAGTCCGGCCCTGATTGTGTGAAGGAGGCGCAGATCTTGCTACAGGATCATGGTGCGGTGGGAGCGGCTTTCATAGAGAAGGTCAGACAAATGTCACAGTCGTGGTCAGCAGTGGAAGGTTTGTGAACAATGTCTGAGCATCTATCTTGAGACTTTTACACATCATGCCTTCCCTATTAGCACATAGTTCTGAGTGACGTTATCCCACATTACTCAAGTGCATGATTTGAGGACATTAAATCGCTGTTCGTCGGCCTGTATGTGATGGGGTGAAGGACTGTTTAGTTTAACTTTATTATAACTTAATTTGCATCGACACACAAATAGATTATAAAAAAATAAAGGGAACATGAGTCTGCAACATTTAACCCCTTCGTTGCTAGGCCTCCCCCACCCATGTGCTAAGCCTTTTTGTTTGCTATTTGGGGTAGTTTGTGCTTAAGACCCGAAACCTATTGTCCACATAGGGTGTCCAAGTCAAATTTGTATCCTTTTTCTCCAACACCCTAAGAATTCTAAAGGTATCCAGGGTTTGTCGATTCCCCTGGAGGAGACCCAGAAATTAGCCAAAATACAGATAATTTGTTTTGTTGTTAAAAAGTGGAAAAAAAGTGCTGCAGAAGAAAGCGTCTGTTTATTTCCTCTGCAAATGACATCAACAAAGGGTTTATGGAACAGGCAGACTTTTTGTCAGAAAACCAAAATTGTCTCTACAGTTTTGGAATCTTACTGGGACATAGCCTATTTTTGCTATTTTTTTGTGCTTTAAACCTTCTTCCAGTTAGTAGTAGAAATGGGTGTGAAAGCAATAATGGATCGTGGAAAGCTACACATTTCTTAAAAGTAGACAACATTCTCAATTTAGCAAGGGTTCATTTGTGTAGATCCTTCAAGCATTTTTTTTAATATGAACTAACAGTTAAAAAAAAAAATTGAAATTGAGTTGAAAAAAGCAGCAATTTGTGCGTATTTTTCACCTGTAACTTCTTCTAAGAATGACAGATTTTTTAAAGCAATATACCTTTACATCTGCTCGACTCTTCTGGTTGTGTGGCTATGTAGGACTTTTAGATTCACCAAGAAACCGAAGAACCCAGATTTAATAATTGAGCTGCATCTTGCAATGGTTTTTCATTGTGTACCAGATATATAGCAATTAATTTGGTAACATTTAAAGAGTGGAAAATAGGTACTAAAGAAACCTATATATTTCCCAAATGAGAACAAAATATAGAGTTTAGAAGCAGTGGTAATTTGCACAATTGTGGGTTACCCATACTAACATTTGGAAGGCAGAAATGCAAAGAAAGTTAATTGGTAATACCGCTTGTTCTCCTATTCTGTTTTTCCCTAAGTCTTCTGATAAAAATACTACCTGACTTGTGTGGGTAGACCTAGTGCCTGCAACAGGAAATGGACCAACATGCAACATGGTCACATCACATTTTTGCTGTGAAAACTGACCCTATTTTTGCTACCGGCCTATCTGTGGATTTTGGACCCTAGCTCTGTCGGTACCTAAGGAAACCTAGCAAACCTATACATTTTTTAAAACTAGGGATTAAGAGGATTCCAGGATGGGGTGACTTGTGTGGGTCTCACCAGGTTCAGTTACTCAGAATCCCTTGCAAACCTTAAACTCAAAAAACCAAAATGTCCTCACATTTCTGTGATGGAAAGTTCTGTAATCTGCATGGATCCACAAACTTCCACCCACCCAGTATTCCCCAAAGTCTTCCAATAAAAATGGTACCTCACTTGTGTGGGTAGGCCAAGTACCCACAATATGAAACAGACCAAAACACAACGTGGACACATCATATTTTTCCAGTTAAAACTGAGCCTTTGCTGCAATATTCCTAGCTGTGGATTTTAAACCCTAGCTCAGCTGGCACCTAGGGAACGCACAAAAACCTATACATTTTTGAAAACTAGATACCCAGGAGAATCCAGGATGGGATGACTCGTGTGGCTCTCACCAGGTATTATTATCCAGAATCCCTTGCAAACCTCAAACGTTGTAAAAAACACATTTTTCTCACATTTCTGTGATGGAAAGTTCTGGAATCTGCGTGGATCCTCAAACTTCCACCCATCCAGCATTCCCTAAAGTCTTCTGATAAAAATGGTCCCTCACTTGTGTGGGTGGGCCAAGTAACAGCGTCATGGAAGAGCCCTAAACATATTGTGGAGACATCAAAATCACCAATTACCAATTACAAAACAAACTTGTTTTGTAAGGCGGGGTCACCTGGGTGTTTGGCCCCGGGCTCTGCGGCCATCTAGGGAAACCTACCAAACCCAGACATTTCCAAAAACTAGACACCAGGGGAAGACCAGGGAGGGATGGCTTGCGTGGATCCCCCAAAGTTTCCCTATCTAGAATCCCAGGCAAACCTGAATTTAAATGAAAATAAATCATATTTTTCTCATGTTTCTGTGTAGGAAAGTAGTGGGATCACCGGGCTGACCACATTTCCCACCAACCAGCTTTCCCCAGGTCTCCTGATAAAAACGATACCTAACTTGTGTGGGTGGGCCAGGTACCTGCTGCAGGGAAGGGCCCAAAACGTATTGTGCAGACATCAAAATTGCTTATCACAAAATAAGTAACCTGGTTTTGCAAGGGGTGTCAGCTGGATTTTTGGCCCCGGGCTCAGCGGCCATCTCAAGAAACTTACGAAACCCAGACATTTCTGAAAACTAGACATCCCAGGGAGTCCAGGGAGGTATGGCTTGCGTAGACCCCCTCAACGAGCCTGGGAACAACTATGAATCCTCGGAGTTTAGGTGGCTTCAGGAATTGATACTAGACCATTCTTTAGAGGTCGTAAGGAAGGTCATTCAGGAAGATTGAACATCAAGAAGATTTTGAGGCAGAAACTTAATCCATTCATAAAATTTGGTCAGGAATTGTCAGTGGAGAATATTGTACCAATGCAGGATGACAACATAATTCTTACTAAACTGTGACTGCTAAATGCCGCAGGGGATGTGTCGGCATGTTTGGCCCCTCCTTGGGATTAGCCAGCATTTTTGTGAGGTCATGACTTGACATCAGAGTTGACAGGGATTTATGGTTCTGTAGTGTTTGCTACAAGTGGGGTAACATTGATAAACCATGCATGGTTCCAGCTTCTTCTGTAGCAGAAATTGGCTGCAGATATCTTGGAGGCATTGCCATTTTATCAGAAAGGGAGGAATTTGCATTGATTGTTCTAGAGGCTAAAATAGGTGTCAGTGTGAAACTGACACAGTTATTGACCTTTTAAGGGGTGTGTCTTGTCAGGAATTGATATTGGATAACAGCCGCTAAATTAACTTCTGAGAAAATTAGGGATTTCCATTTTCCAAACATGCATAACCCACTTCCAGGAAAGACTCAAGGAATTCTGGAGAACTAACAGCTTTATGTCTGGTAATTAACCTTTTTTTTAATTGCACAGTGCTACAGAAATGAGCCAAGAAATCAGTTCTGTCATTAGTATTAATGTATACAAAGTGTTTCAGAAATGCCCCGGGGCTCTCAGCTGAAGTGTCCTGGCAGTACTCCCAATGTGTGCAATTATATATTTCACATTGATTGGTTGATCAGAGCATGTAATGATGACAGTAATGATGAAAACAAACCACTTCATGGTAATTATTTTCATCCAGATCAGGAACACCATTGTCTAATGAAGAATACACAGACAAATGGGGGTCGATTTACAAGCCCCTTGCGCCACTTTACCGTCTCTTTTAACTTGGGAAAAGTGACGCAAAAGTGGCGCAAGAGGCTTAAATCTGTCCCATGGTATCTTTATAAATTCTATTGGACTCAACATTTGACATAACCTTCTTTTCCAGAGAACACCATCAGTCAATGGATGTGTAGTGATGTTAAGAACATTCAGATGTGAGACGCGAGAGAGTGGGAAGCCAGGTCAAAAGGCGGGGCTGAGCCGAACGCCCAATGCAAGCCCAACGGCGGAGCAGCCGGAAGCAGCCCGCCATTCCATAGCCGACAGCCTCATGGACAGCACCCCCACAACCCACACATCCCTCAGCCTGTAAGGGTTCTCAGCTCAGCTGCTGAACAGCAGACTGGGCAAAGGGGCTAGAAGGCTTTGGGATGCCAGAGTGGCTAGGCGGTACGTGCATTGGCACTTGGCGGTAACCTGTGGTGAGCGGAGGAAGACAACGCTAGGTCGGTGCAGCTTGCTCCCACGGAGGAGACATACAGTATACTGCACTGCCTGCTTCCCTGATTGCTTGCCAGTCTGCCCTCAGGGCCTCTTCAATGCTGCTCATTGCTGCCACATTGTTTTCATCGCCCCCTTGCTTGTGCCCCATACCTAGTACTCTCAATGTGTCTCTGGATTCGTACGCCGTTGCTATGCGCAGAGAAGCTGTGTCCTGCGGCCCTTGCCCTTCTAAGCTTCAAGTTTTAAAATTCCAACACCATCCTCCCTTCATCTTTCCTTCGTGGGGTTACAAATAAATCCATATTTGTAAAGAGTGAACATACCGTCCCTTAATGTTTCAAGGCGCTGGGAGCCGTCGGGGAGATTAAGTGAGCTATTGCCCAGAGGCACATGATGCTGAGCTGAGATGCCTCTGGCGCGAGGGATCGAACCGTGACCCCGCGCTATAGAGTCAGCTCCTCTGGCCGCTACACCACACCTGACTGGGGGTATAAGGTCCTACTTTTCCATGTTGACATCCTCCTCCAAAGGCCTTCTCAAGGATTACTAGTAACCACCTACATCATACTGTTCAGGGCTATTGGACCTGGATGGGGGAAGACTTACGGAGAACCACACTGTGCATATGAGAGGTGTGACTGGACAACCTATGCTCGGAGTGAGAGATGTCAAGGCCAGCCTGGCCTATGAACGGGAGATGGGCCAAAGGATGCTTGCATTTAAAAGCCTGGGAAAGGAAGCAGACAAAACTTCATTACGCACAAAAAGATACAAAGAGCGAACAACAAGTACACATTTTGAACATTAAATCATGAGAAAGCCTTGGGAATGACAGGTCAACATTTCGAACTGGTTTGAACAAGGAGGACATAAGATGATCATCACCACCCCTCTAATGGACCAATAAGAAATGAGTATGGACCCTAAAAGTTACAAATTTGAGTTAGATAGTTAGCAAAAAGGGTATAAAAGAGCTTGCGCGAAGTAGGGTAGTGGTTGGTTCCATGGATTTTATTTCGCACCACAAAATGCTGTCGGTTTGAATGATTTTTATGGTGCTAGAGACTTTTAAATATTTTGGATTTGATGGGGCAGAGAGAAAAATTACTGATCGCGGAGATTTTATGTTGGAAGGGAGACTTTGAGGAGATTAGAAAGACAGTCAGCTTGGGAACCTGTTCAATGTGGTTCTGTCATCTACCTATGACAGGTTGGTAATATGCTTTTCTGATTTTATTTCTTAAATGTACAAAATAAATGCTTAGAAATGTGCTTGTCTAGAGAATATGCTAAATTCTCTCCTAACACTCAGTAGATAAACTATTGCAAAATATAAACTGGAGTCTGTTTTTATTACAATAAAAGTCATGACAAAATTAAATGCTAAAAAGTTACAGGAATAAATGATTGAGCTGGTCTTAATCGCCATCAACTGACTTCTACTAGTTGGTCCATCGACCAAATAGCGGAGTACCTTGATGTTTTGTTCCTTATGATAGTTGTGTGATTTCAGAAATGTATATAATGTATATAATACAGAATTTAGGTTAATAAGGTACCCTGCTACCAGCAGCTCGCCTTCCTTTTCACTGATTCAAGGGCAGTGTGGTGTGTGAATGTGTGACTCGCGGTGCTATGGTCCCCACCAATTATTAGAAATAAGTTGCTCCTGAGTTAAGTGGAATGACTTTGAGGGTTGTTAGGGAGCCTTGCTGCATCGCTCTCTCCAACCCGAGCTGCATTGCTGGGGTTGGAGAGAGCAGGCACAGACTCCCAGTCTGTCCAGGAGCACAAAATGAGCATGCTCAGGCCAATCCTGAAGCTGCTCTCATGTGAGAGCAGCTTCGGAATTGCCCGCAGAGCAGGCCGGGACACTGTTTCTGAAGAAGAGGAAGGGGCAGAGGAGCGCAACGCGTAACACGGGTGTCTGAAGGCAAGTAAAAAAAAAATAATATTTTTTTTTATTTCCCCCCTCCCTTTGTGACCACAATGCCCCCTACACCCCACTCACGCCTGCCTCGCCACTCGTAGAAAACACCGGTCACTACCGCCTATCATGTGTACTCTACTAACTGCTGTATTGTGTTTTCTAAAATTGAAAAATAAAGGTTTTAAAAAAAAACACCTAAAGCATATAGTGAGCTGCAAACCCTTAAGAAGGGCCTATTAGTGAGGTCAAGCCCTCTCCCAGTGTATATTTGGGCTGCATAGTGCCATCAAAGGGGAAGGCGAGGCATCTCTTACTCTTCATCCTTCCCTACTGCAGATGCAATCCTAAGCGAAGAAACAAGGGATAATTGTCAATACTCAGTCTACCTGTGCCAGGATTTGGATTTTTCAAATTGTCGCATTGTATCTCCCGCTCTGCATGCATCACATATCTTCCAATATCTCCAATATTCTACATCCTTCAACATACCCATAACAAGCCGCTGATAACAGCGGCTCACGAAGACCATGAGGAGGGTCTAGGTGTGGTAAGAAGACCCAAAAGGCATTGTTCTGCAGCGTCATATATCCAAGCCTCTTCACAACTTAGATTTTCTAGTCAACGCAATTGGATCCTCCTCGCAACAAGTCGCCCTCACCAAGTAACATCATAAATGCATGAAACAAGGGCTAAAGCAAGTGCGGCCAACGTAAGAATGAAAATCGATTATGATACTGAAATAATAAGGTTCAGTCAGCCTGTAGCCTGGATGCTCATCCAGCTACTGCCAACTTGACCATCGGAGGCAAAGGCACAGCAGACAGCTACCAACCCGGCAGGTACTATGCCAGGTCTCTTTGCAGGTGAGGAAGGAGGCAAGAAATTACTCTTTGTTCAGTCTTCTATACTACTTACATAGTGGACCCTTATATGGAGGTTTTGGTTTGTTGGGTTTAATTAGGATAAGCCCTGGCCCTCTTTAATACAATAGTCTTTGCATGTTTTTTCCTATACGTAGGTCATTTTAGCACTGCATTTTTATCTTTTCAAAGGTTGCACTTTAAAAATTTGCTATATTTTAATTTAGATATGTCTGCGAGTGAAATTAACATCAAGATAATTTGTGAATGTTTCATTTCTCCAAGTGCTTTAATAGCCAATTTAGGCCAAATAAAGAATTAATGTATTGATTGAACCAGTGGTCAACACAATTACAAACTATTTCAGATACATTACAGTGAAAAATCTGGCTAATGCCACCAATAAAGATCTCATGTTTGAGCTTCCCCAATGTCGTCTCTCTCTCACAGCAGCAGTCCGCACTTGCACCTATGCAGCCCAAACTCTCTTATTTCATTCAACTAGTTCAGGAATCAACTACAGCAGCCACAAGGCTCCTCCAAACAGCAGAGCTGGCGAAAGACGCCCTTAGGGGCACTGAAATTCCAGCATCTGCGACAGTGTAGAGTGTCACTGTAATGGACTCCCAAAATTTGGATATCCATTTAGTTCTGGTGGAAATTCTTAACCCAATGAAGGGAGTGTCCCTTGCTCCCCATGGGCTCCAATCTTTGTTAGAAGCAGCCCAACAGACAGGTCAATCAATGAAGAACTAGCTCAAGTTTCCTGGGGTGTGGTTGACGATGAAAGTAGGTATAACCCCAGGCTCCTACCGCACTCTAGCTCCTTATTGGACTCCTTTCCTATAGATGATGAGGATTTGATAAACATGAAATACAATGGTGATGCAGATTACCAGCTGCTAGGAATACAACAGATGGATAGTTCAGTAGGGGATCTCTTAGGGCTATCCTCCATCCTGGAGTTTGATAACACTAAAAAAGGGGCGACCTAAAGGATACAAGACACCTCCTGCCCACCCATCCTAGCCCTCATGAAAGCTATGTGTAGGATATGGCTGGGCGTAGTTCGCGATGTAGCGCTACGCATAGCTACGCTATGCGTAGCACTACGCGAACTACGTAGTAGCATGTTTGCACCGTGCAAGATGCTGTTTTCAGAGATTGCACAGTGCGGACAAGCATCCGGCACTGTGCAATCATTGAAAACGGCATCTTGCACAGTGCGATCAGTAGTTTTCTGCATCTTGAGTAGATTTTTACTCGAGCAGCAGCTTTCTTAACGCGGACTGGTAGTTTCTCATCGCGAGCGGTCGCGAGCATACGCGATCACTCGCAATGAGAAACCTGACCTCCCTGCGTTGAGAATCTCGCCAGGAGGTTTATTTTCTATGCTCGCGATCGGCAACTTGATGTTGCTGATCGCGAACGAGGAAAAAGTCTCACCAGTATGTCATTTTGCTTGCTCGCGGTCACCAACTTGACTTTGAGGACCGCGAGCAAGCAAAAAATGACCGCTGCACTACGCTACGCGTGTTTGCACTGTGCTACGCGCAGTTTGCGTAGTGCGAAGTTGTGCAAACTACGCGAGCGTAGCGTAGTGCTTCGCCCAGGGTTAGTGTAGAACGATAGACACAATTGATACTGCATTGACATCACAGTCCTTGAAATCTACGAACAAACGCAGGTACTAAGAATATCCTTAAAAGTCCTGAATGCAGTCGCTTGGATTGATCGAAGAATGGCTGCATTTGAAGAGGCCATGGAGAATAAATGAGGTCAGGTGTGACGTTAAACTAGGCATGCCCTCGCCTTCCATTCTGGATAAATTGGTTGAGGCACCACCCAGCGTAAGTGCAATGTTCGAGGACTGCAAGAAGGATTTACCAAGGATAGCCGGCCAGGCACCCTATGATGTGTCCTCAGAGCAGCTCCTACCAAAGAATGAACTTGACAATGTAGGTAGTACAAAGACCTATGAATGGGATATGCCAGGATATAGCTGGTGCGTCTGTTATCTATACGCAGAGACACCTTATAGAATATGTATAATATGGGCAATTGATCTCTTACAACTTTAAATAGGGCATTGTTGAGTGGTGGAGTCACAGTCAATTTGTATTTATTTCCTTTTTGTATACACAAGATCAATGTAAAGGTGTTTAGAATATATGTACATATTTTGATCATTATTGTACCCATGTTTGTATATGTTTTAATTTTTTCAGCCCTGATGAAGTCCGTAAGGACAAAACGCCCCGGCTGGGCTGAAGATTTGTGTGTATCTGCAAAGGAATAAAAATAAATCAAGAAGTGTTCAACACAAACCACGTGACTCCTGTGCATGACTAGCGATGACTCTCGTTTCAGATTGGACTGATTATAGATATTGTGGATACTAATTGTTATGTTTCAATCTTATGGATGATGAAAATATTGAACAAGGAACGAATTCAATTATTATAATCTAATACTTATTTTTTAGAATATCATGTGCTAAAAAAACAGATGCTCTGCTTTATCTTTGTTAATATTTTTTTCGATGTGGTGATTCTTTGGCATTAGGATCACAATCAGTTGAGCATGTATACTCACATTACTAAAAATACGGATAAGCACTAGTGCAACTGTCTTGTAGCCTTATTGCTTTTTTTCTCTTTTGTAAGAAGAGATATGCCAGAAACCAATAACAACACTATTCCCAGGACAAATAAGTAACAAACTGGCAGATGCATCAACGTAGCCTTTTGCTATTCCTAAATAGCGATTTTTAAGGAATCGCTATTTAGGAATAGCAAAAGCCTATGCATGTAGGAATCGCTATTAAAATAGGGATTCCTAAACATTCCTTAATTGCTACTCGCAAATTGCTAGTCGCAATTAAGGAATGCTGTACCATTCATTCCTATGGGCCTGAATTGGAGATTGCATGAGCAATTTGCGAGTACCAGGAGGTACTCGCAAATTGCTCATGCAATTCAAGAGTGCAAGGGTGTCAAAATGACACCCTGTTGCACCCCTGAAACTGATCCCTGCACATATGTTGCACACACACATGCCCTAAGGGCTTGTGTGTGCGCAACATGAAACTTTGAAAAATGCACAAAAGTGCTTTTTTCAGAGTTTTAGCAAATTACCAATGAAGTTCAACTTCATGGTAATCTGCTACTCCTATTAGCGAATTCACTATTTTCTTGACTTTCATGCATTGCATTTAAGGAATCTCAATTTGGGATTCCTTAAATGCAATCGCTGTTTAAGGAATCTCAATTTAGAGATTCCTTAAATTGCGATTTTTGCATTTGGGATGATGCATCCCAAATGCAAAAATACCGGTCGCTAAGGGGCAGATTCTGAGAATCTGCCCATTTGCGGCTGGTATTTACTTTGATGCATATGCCTGAAAATAGGGTAGGCATGAAACTCATGCTCCTCCCTAAGCCGAAGCTTATCAAACATAACAAACCAAGGAAAAGGACAACCGAGGGGCTTCGGTGGAGGTCAACACGCTCAACACAGCCTTAGAATGTACTGAGCCATCCGTAAATTTACGGCATTTTATATTAGAAATGGTAGTGGTCACTTTGGAAGGCAAAGCTGCTTTCACTACGGGAGCCTCATTGAACAACTCTCAGCTCCCAGGTCAGGCATAAGTGGTGCAGATACCAGAATGGTGGCTCCAGCCTCGAGCCTTATAGGACCAAGTGTTCCGAGAGGACATCAAGAATGCAGTAAGGGAGTTATTTCATATGATTGAAGGTACTATGTCCTCTGCCAGTGCAGTATGGGAAGCCTTCAAGGTAACCATACAAGGGAAATATATAGCCACAACATATGTGGTGCATACATTGCTGGGGCAAACGCTTACAGCGGAGGATGGTTTACAACAGAGTGGAATAGGGAGGAAAGGTTAGAATGGGAGACCCTGAACCAGGACAAGATGTGTAGGGGACAGTTGATTAATACTTTTTAGATATGTCTGGGATGCTGGTCTGCAGTAACTTGATGCAATAGTATCAATTATATTGTTTAGGTGATCCTATGTCATGTATGGATTTATATTTCTTTGAACACAGTGTGCCTCACATCTCTCTCCTTGTTTAGGGTGTGATAGTGAGGGGGGATGGGACAAGTGAATGAATTGTAATGTTAGTTTGTCTTTAAAATCAATTAAAAAAAAGTAAACAAAAAAATAGAAGAACTCTGAGCTCCCTCAGCCAACCAACCTATTACTTCTGTACTCGACCTCTACTTATTCTGGACTCCTATGCAAATAATAGTGCAAGATTCATACACACATTAACAATTGCCTTACAGGTCAGATATCTACCCAGGTGACTAGGCTGAAGGTTGCTAAAGGAGAGAATGTAACTCAAGTCAATCGCAATGCTTATGCAGTGCCAGTATAAAAAGTAATCTTCACACAGGGTCCTCTTGATTGATTTGGGAGACGCATTGTTGCTTCAAGGGCCCGGGCAGGGCCAAGACTGTCCACAGCTGATGATGGCTCAAGCAAACATAGAAGTAGTTTTGTGGAAAGAGACCCGGTAAAGGAAGATGTGCAACTAAGTAATCATCCTATGAAGAAAGATGGCCTGGAGCCATGGTGGTCCAAAAAAGCGACACTGATCCTACAATTCAATCAAATATTAATCCATTGAACACTAATGCGATTCATCCATGGGCATGACTTCCAATGATGATCCTGCCTACATTGATCTCACCCGCATCAGTACCACATTTCAAGACTTGATCTTGAAGTCTCTAGCCTATTTTGTTGCACAAAGGATGCTACGACCTCAAACGTTGCAGCTCACATAACGCCTCAGGGCCAGGCCCAAACACAGGTGGCCCCCTACAATAAACCACTGCAGGGAGGTCAGGCATCCTATGCAGGCTAATGGAGGAACTAGCGGTCCTTGGATTCACTCCGCTGTATCAAACAAGAGGGGATCATGACATTTTAATCAATAATTCACTGCCAGGATCACTCCAAATATCATCTAATGATCTAATCAGTATAAGCTTTTTGCCACCACTGGACCCCCAGGAAAGGGTACAGACTCTATCGTTTTGGCATAATAATGATGTTGTGGACCACATTACTAAGAACGCCAAAGACATGGCACTCTGGAGAGTTTTTGTTGACAAGCCGCCTGCTGAACTGTACCCCCTGTGCTTGAGGTGGGTCTAAAAATGCACTATAATCCGAATCCCAAAGTACGGCCCGGCTATCACCCAGCCTTGAAAAGAGCATGCGGTCCTTCTCTACCGCTCCCAACGAAAGATGATCTTAACCCCTCCCAGGCTCAGCTCATCATGAGCCACGGTTCTCACGTGCTCATAACGAGCTCAGCTCATCATGCCCGTTGGAACGCTTGCACGCTGGGCTAATTTCCCTGCTGTGCTGAGCGTTCCATTATACGGGTGTGGTCATGACGGCTCAGCTCGTCATGAGCACACGAGCACTGCGCCCCCCGCCCCCCCAGCACAGCGGGGGAATAACCCCAGCAGCCAAGGGGTTAAAAAACAGGTTTCATGTGCCAACAAAGCAAGGATTGTGGTAGATTTGCAACTACTGTCTGGCAGACAGCCTGCAATTGACCCCAATCTTCCAAACATACAACATCAGACCATGTAGGATCCTGGTAACACTGCTGGGAGACCAAGCAGTTACTTATAGGGACAACAGTGATTCCTTCATCCTGTGGCCAATCTGACACTGCTACTTTGCTAGAACATAGCAGGCTTGGGCAAAAAGATGGAAGATAAGGATTGGGTGGCATACATGACGTTGAAAGACATCTGTTGCCTTCAGGAAATGTGTACACTGGAAGATATTGAAATAGCCTTAACTTCCCGTGCCACAAGCTGGCCAAAAGGAAGAGCAAAGGGTGGTCTCTACATCTGGGTAAAAGCCAGCTTTTGTTAAAATAACCTACACTTCCATAAAATATAATATTCAACATCTAAAGCTGGAAAAGGTAAAGGTGTGATAGACCTCATTAACGGGTACCTAACACCGTGCGGGAAGGAAGAAGCCTTTACGCTTCTAAATCTCTTGACTCGCTCCTTTCTGTCTTGAGACAGGAAAGTGGTACTAGCCCTTCGTACCCCGATAACTTGACTAGAATCGTAATGTTATGCGTGGGCCTGAACACTGGTCTCCACACCGATCCGAAGGGCCAAGCAGTTATTGAAGAGGACTATGCATGGGTGGTTCCATCGCCCCCATCCAAAGGCTATAGATCAACAATGGAAGGGGATCAATTGGGTACAATAACTTCAAATCTAGGCCTGAGACCACTGAATGCCCAAACATTATCTGATGATCCCCCCAAACCTACTTTATGAGCAGGAAATCAAGCTAGCTTTATCGACTATGTTATGATTAATCTAGAGGTGTGGCACCTGGTTATTCATTCACATGTGGGTTGAAGAGAGAATAGAAAGAAACCACCACCCACTCTATTACATGCACAATTTCTCAAAACATCAAATTTATTGGGGGGATGAGGCGGTTCACAGACACTGGAAGCAAGAAGGACTTTTAAACATCTAATTAAATACAAGAAGAGAAACCAGTGCATCAAGGCATGGAAAATACAACAAACCACAATTGATCAGAAGGACACAAAAAAGTAATGGGAAATTGTACGTTGTGGCTGAAACTGCCCGGCTAGACATCTGGAGGCAAATATAAGCCCTGTAAGATGGATGGAGCACTTTGTCTCGCTATATCCAAAGTTCCCGCTGAAGCTAAAAATGGGAAAACAGTATAGAACCCGTATGCAGACCCAAAGACTCAAGATGTAATAAAACTCTCCAGTGTCAGCGCCACCAGTCGGAAGATGTACTGAATACGATGGAAGTAGCCAAGGCCATCCAACATCAAAAATCAGGTAAAGCCCCAGGCGCAGACAAGGTGCCAGTCGATGCGTTATCAAGCATTCCAGACATGTGGCTGGGCCCTTTGACATCGATGTTTAATGCCATGCCGGCAAAATGCGTGGTACCAGAAACTTGGAAGTCCTCCATAACAGTGCTGAGTCATCAAAAAGTAAGAAGAGTTGATCTTACAAATTATCAGCCAATCTCTCCACTTGACGGCGGTGGAAAAATATTTGGCAATTTGCTGCTCTCTCGGTTGTCGCCCTGGATGGAAGATAATCATATCATATCCCACCTCCAGGCAGGGTTTGGTAAGGGGCAGCATGCAATTGATCAAATCCTGAGATTGAACATGATCTGCTTGAAGTTCACAGCTCTGAGAAAGTCTCCTATCTTCCTGGTATTTATAAATTTGAAGTCCGCTTTTGGTAGCGTTGACCAGGCAGGTCTTTGGAGTATCCTATGGAGGAACAAGATGTCCCCAATAATTTATTGAGGCTGCTAATGGATCTGAATTCTGACAACTCAGCAGCAGTGAAATATGGCAGCAAGGGCGACTGTACGACCACGTTTGGCATAGACACAGGTGTCAGGCAGGGTTGTGTCCTACACCCAATGTAACATCTTTATTAATGGCATAGGAAAGTTCCTCAGCAACTTTGGCCTTGATGTACCCAAGTTGGAGGACGAGTATATTATATTCTAATCTTGATGTTTGCAGTCAACACAGTTATCTTAGCGTGCATAGAATTGTCAATGCATTGGCTCCTGAAAGGCTTCAAATTATTTTGTAAAATAAGCATTTAGGTCCCGGAATCCCAATGGTAATTCTTAAACTGTTTCATGCGTCGAACGTTCAGCGCCAGTGCTGAACGTTCTAAGAAACGGGTGGGGCCGCATCGGCCATTAGACGTGCGCAGCACTACGGAGGTAGTGCTCGCAACGTCCAACGGCCGACGGCAGCACTAAAGGGGTTAAAGCAGAGCTTGGAATAACAACTACTGCAGAGCACTTTATTGTCTTTCTCCCTATAGGCTATTGGATTTTTTATTTTTATTTATTTATAAAGTTTTATATAGCGCGAACAAGATCCAGAGGGATATCAGAGCGCTTTACAGTAGGATGGAAGGAAGGATATAAAAATACACAATTGTCAACCAGTAGAGGTAAAAAAAAAACTGGATTAATCACAGGTTCCAGGACAATTGCACCATGGGGGGTAATACAAAAACAGACATGTATAAACAGGCAATGAAAGAGGAGCAGTAACAAATGCTGGTACAACAGACGTGGGAAACAGTGTCTTCGATTCAAGTCTGGACTACCCCAGCACTCACAGAGTTCTGGTAGACCCTGCAGCATCTCCTGAGAAGCCAGACTGTAGCTGCTTGGTGGCCAAGAACACTTACGCACTTTTTGTTTCTTTGTACCATATCCGTAGCTCTTGAAGGTTTTATCTCCATCCTCTATTTTTAAAATACAATGCGAGGAACAGCAAGGATGCTTGAACACTTTGCTACACAACAGATCGGATGGACATTTATCAGGCAGTAGCATCCTACAAATTTTGCACGGAAGGCTAGAAGACCTGACAAACACAGGCGATGCAAGATTAATGACTATGGCAAGTTAGGATAATGAGCACATTAATTTGTCACTATTGCCTTGATCTACTGGCTGTTAATTTCAAAATTTGCATTTGTACTTTACTACATGCATTAGCACTGTCTGAGGTTTTGGAATGGCTATATATTTTGATGAATGTACATTTACAAATGTTCTAGTTGTCTTTCCTATATGGAGTTAATCAAAAAGGTTTTGAGGTATCCACCGGATTCAAGCAGGCCTGGTTGATGAGGGGTGATACCAGGGTGCTTGTTTCTGGTCCATGGAGGACCTGGCTTGGCAGTTCGGGCTGGACTGTTCCCATGAGGCACAGGGTCAAGACTGATTTGCATATGGCTTGGTGCACACTGGAATGGCATGGAGAACAAAACAACTATGGATCTAACCCAGGTCTGTGACTGGGGGTGAATGTTTGATGTGTGCAACATTCTGCCCATCGTCTGTTCTTTTTGCATTTGTTACCCTGTGTGGAAACTGTATGCCCAGCCGTGGGTCCTGTGCTCACTATGCTCGGTTTCAAGCTAGCCTGGCTGATGAGGGATGCGTGTTTCTGGTCCAGGGAGGACCTGGCTTGGCAATTCGGGTGGGACTGTTCCCATGGGTGCATGGTCAAGACCAGAGCCGGACTGTCCATAGCGGACACCGGGCCTTTTTTTGGTGGGCACCAATTTTGGACCGGTGGGGGACGTTTCTGTTACTGGGGGCTGGTTTTGCAGCAGTGTCTATGTATCGCTCCCCTGTAACAAAAGCACAGTGTTTCCCACCAGCATTCCCCCCCACCCCCCAGAGCCGGTCTAACATACTTGCGAGGGCTGGTTTGCGTTCCCAGTTCAGCTCTGGCCAAGACTGATTTGCATATGGCTGGGCCCAAATTGGAATGGTGTGAGGAACAAACAAACAATGGATTGAACCTAGAGCTATGACTGGGGGTGAATATTTGATTTGTTTAGCACTCTGTCCATCATCTGTTCTTTTTGCGTTGATCACAGGAGAAGGCAAATGAGTACCAGGAAATTATTGTTCATGCATCAGTTTGTAAAACAGTAATCAACAGTGTAATACACGAAGATGGCGATAGAGATGGCTGCGTAACCGCTCGGCTCCGTGAGCCTCCTCACCCCGCACATACATCCTGGCACTTATCCTGAGCAGCAACGGCATTTACATGTAGGCGAAGAATTCCTTTTACTTACCGCTTGCTCCTGAGGCTTCTGCTTGCTGCGGACCCGTTGGAGTGTCCCCGACTGTTTTGAAGCCTTCACGGAGCTGGGACCGGGGTCTCGAGTGTGGAGAGTGGCCGGCCGCGACTGCAACAACAGCGGCCTCTGGTGATGGTGAGGTCTCGGCCGGCGGGAACTAAAGGCCGATTGCCGATGGCGATTGTGCAGACCCAGCCTAATTGGCGGAGAACCATGTGGGGAGTGTGATGCCGCTGGGTCGAGGGCGATCCATGATTCTTAGCCCCCCATTCCGGTGTTGAATCCGGGCCCCTTACCGACTTTCCCCGGAGACGGCGTGCTGCCCCCAGGGTGCGGCGGAGTTTTTAGCCTTTTGGTGACTCTCCGCTGAGAAAATTGCTTTGGCTTGTGAGATTCCCGCTGTGAATCCTGTTCCTCCCTGGTGTGAGACCCATTCCCGCGGTGAGGTGGAGAGAGACGAGGCCGGAGCAGCTAAGATGGCGGAGAGCGCCCTCGTACGCACACCTCACCCGGGCAGAGAGGCCGATAAGCGAGAGAGTCCTGGGGTCTGGCGACACGAGAGAGAGCCCACGCCTGGAGATGTTTTGGCTGCGTTAACAACTCTGCATAAGTCCCTGATCCGGGATGCCCGGGATCTGGGTAGGAGGATGGCCGCCATTGTTGTCCCGCCGCTCCACATGGGTGGGGATGAATCGCGAGGAAGCGCCAATGTGCCCGCCTTTGCGTCAGTGCTGAACGTTCCAGCTGCGCCTACGTTTTTGGAGACGCCGATAGCCCCGGTCCGTGACATCGCTTTGGATTGCTCTGTTGTGTTTGGGAGTGTCTCGTCGGGGCCCTTATCTATATGGCGGCGGAAGACTCAACATCGATCTATAGTTTGGGCTGCCCCGGCGGCGTTTCAACAAGTGACGGTTGGTGTGTCCTACTCCTCCTGGCTGATGAGACTGTGTTCTGCCTGGGGGATATTTTCGATATCTGTATTGCCACATACGGAGTTCCGCCGTGCGTACTTGACTGGGATTGGGGGGCTGCAGTCCCATGGAGTATTGGCGCTTCCCGTGTCGCCCGGTTCGGTTGGACCCACCACACTGTACTGTCTGCCGCTTGATGACTGGCCGTATGTGGGTACTATTGACAGAGAAGGCCTGGGATGATAATGTATAGGATCTGATGGATCACATTGTCGGCTGACGGTGTTTTGGAGAGACACTCCACGGGGATACTACTGTTTGACTTTATGATTCTTGCTTACTGTGGCTCTTCTGACTATGCTTCTGATGTATATTGTGTGCGATAGGGGAGGGGGTGTCAGGCGAAGTCTTCCTCGGGGTCTGTCGTGAAGTAATAAGGACCCACCTCTCGATACCTCCAATTCCGAATGTAATTATTACACAGAATCTTGGAGTGATCAAGCGGGGGGGAAAAGGGATTTGGGAAGGGAACAGCAGGGAAGGAGATCTGAAAAGGAAAAGTTATTTACATACACTCCGGAATCCAAAGTTGACCAAAGACCTTTAAAACCAAACTTGGGTATCTTCTAAAACACTAGACTCTTATCAAACTCTCACTGAGAATCCAAATAGCCTCTTGTAAATATGCGTTCATTAATCACAGTTCTATGCACTATGTTAAGTTGTCTCTTCTCTTGTGAATTGCGACAGATTCTTCTATCTAAGAAGCAACACCACTTTTAGTAAATACACTCCTTTACCAAAGCTTGAAGAGCAAACTATAATTATCACAATGTTGTCTTTCCATGAAAAAAACACCTTTTGACCTTTTCACCAAAATTCTCAAATAAAGAATAGCGCCAAAAATATACTGTTCTAAAATTGAATTAACACGCTAATAAATAGTTAGCTTTGCGCTTCTCAGGAAATCATATAACCATTGCCAACAATGAGATGCACTACACTGGTTCAAAGGAAAAAACATAAAGCGATATAGAATCACAGTGCATTTAAAACTTCAATGGTTACTTAGCAAACTAATTGTCACTTTTAAACATGTAAAATGCACTTAAGACATTTTGCGCCAAGGAGCTCTGATTTCTTAGCCCCTACCTGTAGAGTACGACCTACTCTACTTCTCTGGAGGACAGACGTCCCTTCTGGGCTCACCAAACGACTCTTCTATCCTGGAATCCTGGAAATGAAGAAAGCTGGAAACTGCCACGCCCCCAGGAACGATCTCCGAAAGCCTCCGGTGATTTCCTGCTTCAAAACGCTGGATCTGGCAAGAAACAGGTTGGGGAGAAAGGAGAGGCACAACCTATCCCTAGAAAGGTCCAGAATAGTAAGCACAGAAGATAGGGCGCGGTCGCGTAAGCTAGCGTGCTTACGGCGCTCACGCATGCGACCAGTCTACCAAACCTCACGCATTAGGCGGACGTTCCCGACATGCCAAACCTCACGCATTAGGCGGAATAGCAGAAAACAGCAGTTTAAGGACAGACAGCCTGCACAGACATCCTAACAGGGATGTGAGACAGAGGAACAAGCAGGCCTAGCACACATCAGCCACCAACGCCCTCCCAAGGATGACAGATGCATTTTCCCACACGGGAACCCCCGAATGCCGAGTGGGGCGGGCCCTAGACCGCAAGCCACCCTAGCCCTGACAGTACTCCCCCCTCCCAAGAGCGGTCTAGGGCCCGGCTTCAGAGGGTGAAGGAGGTGGAAACGGCGTACCAAACGCGGGGCATGAACATTGCCAGCCGGCTCCCAGGAATCATTCTCAGCACCATACCCCTTCCAGGAGACAAGATACCACAACCTAGAGCCTCGACGTTTAGAATCCAAAATGTTCTGAACCTCATATTCCCAACTGCCATGAACCAAAACTGGTGCTGGACGAGGAGCCGGGTTCTGATTAGCAGGTTTAAGAAGGGAAGTATGAAAGACTGGATGAATGCGCAGGGACCTGGGCAATAACAGTTTGAATGTCACAGGGTTCACCTGACGCAGTACTGGATAAGGACCAATGAACTTAGGTTGAAACATACTCTTGTGTTTAAAGTTCAAATTCTTCGTGGATAGCCAGACTTTGTCTCCAGGGGCATATTCAGGACCTGAACGGTGTCTCTTATCATACTGTTCCTTGTATTTCCTTTTGCTTTGCAATAAACGGTCCTGAACCTGACGATGAATAGCCTGCATGAGCTGCACAGAGTCTCTAACTGCCGGCACACCACTCCCATCATTGGGCAGAGTCAAAGGAATGGTGTTAGGTACATATCCGTAAAGAGCTTCAAACGGGGAGGACCCGGTTGACGAATGAGGCGAAGTATTGTATGCAAACTCAGCGATCCAAAGTAAATCCAACCAGGATTTCTTAGAGTCTGTAACGTAACATCTCAAGTATTGCTTCAATGTTTGGTTCAGTCTTTCGGTCTGCCCATCAGTTTGAGGATGGTAACTGGTGGACATATTGGAAGTGATCTGTAGATTTTTACACCATTGCTGCCAGAACTTAGAAGAGAACTGAGAACCACGATCTGAAAGCAAAATTGAAGGCAAGCCATGTAAGCGCACCACGTGTTGCAAGAACAACTGCGCTAATTGTCCAGCAGTTGGCAATTGTTTACAAGCGATGAAATGTGCGTATTTGGTTAAACTGTCCACAACCACTAGAATCACAGTATGCTGATTGATTGGTGGCAAGTCAGTGATGAAATCCAATGAAATATGTTTCCATGGTTCAGTTGGTGTTGGTAAAACTTGCAAAAAACCTTTTGGTTTCGTGTGATCAGATTTAAATCTTGCACAGACCTCACAATCGTTAGCCATCATTATTACATCCTTCTGTAGCGTAGGCCACCAAAACATCTTTTGTATTTTTTCCACAGTCTTTCTGGGGCCTGGATGTCCTGCCATTGGATGTGAATGTAACCAGTTGAACACAGTTTCTTGTAAATTCAAAGAGGGCAGATATACTTGTTTTCCATGGAAAGGTATTCCTTCTTTGATAGTTTGATCCTTTTTGGGGTTCAACCATAGTTTCCACTGAGAAGGAGGAAAGCTTTCATGAATATTCTCCAGAAACTGATCTGCCGAGAGCACACTGATTACCTTGCCAGGATCGATTATAGGTTGTGGCGTCCCTTCAAAGCGATGCAAGGAAGAGTCTTTTCTAGACAAGGCATCGGCTTTCTTATTGTCTTGCCCTGGGCGAAAAGTTATTATGAAATCATAACCAGCAAAGAACATCATCCATCGGAGTTGTCGTGGGGTTAGCATTCTAGCTGAACTCATAAACTGTAGATTTCTGTGATCTGTATAAACTGTTACAGTAAATTTCGCTCCCATTATGTAGTGTCTCCATTCTTTGAAGGCCTCGAGAATAGCAAGTAGTTCTTTTTCAGCTATAACATAGTTTTGCTCTGCGGGATTTAATTTTCGAGACATGTAAGCAACAGGATGCATTTGACCAGTAGTGTGATGCCTTTGAGAGAGAATGGCTGCTATGGCTACATCAGAGGCGTCAGCTTCAATGATGAAAGGTTCTTCTACGTTGGGATGCATAAGAACGGGTGCTTCAGTAAAGGCCTTTTTTAGCTTCTGGAATGCATCTTCAGCTTCTGAGGTCCATTCAAATTTCACCTTTTTCCGCAACAAACGTGTAACAGGAGCCACCACAGCAGAAAAGTGATCAATGAAGCGTCGATAAAAATTCGCGAAGCCCAAGAAACATTGTATGTCTCGAATTGATGTCGGAGTAGGCCAATCAGCAACCGCCTTGATCTTTCTGTCAGTCATTTTCATTCCAGTGGGAGTGAGAAGAACTCCTAGAAATTCAACTTCTCGAACATGAAAATCACATTTTGATAGCTTACAATATAAATTGTGAGATTGAAGAGTGCTCAAAACCTTTTTGACATGACCTTCATGCTCAGCTTCAGAATCGGAATAGATCAAAATATCGTCTATGTAGACGATAACAAAAAGATCCAAAAATTCTTTCAAGGCATCGTTAAGAAAAAACTGGAAAGCTGCTGGTGCATTGCACAGCCCGAATGGCATTACCAAGTATTCAAATAATCCGTATCGAGTCTTGAAAGCAGTCTTCCATTCATCACCATGCCTGATACGAACCAAATGGTAGGCCCCTCTAAGGTCCAATTTTGTGTAGATTTCGGCCTTCTTAACTTGGTCTAACAGAACAGGGATGAGTGGTAATGGATATTTATTTTTGACAGTGATTTTATTCAACGCCCTATAGTCGATACAGGTCCTTAATTCCCCATTAGCTTTTGGAATGAAAAACAACGGAGATGCTGCCGGGGACTTGGAGGGGCGGATGAAACCATTCTCCAAATATTGATCAAGATACTGTCTTAAATGTTGGTTTTCTTTTTCAGACAGGGCATAGATGCGGCAATTTGGAACACTAGAACCTGGTACAAGATCAATTTGACAATCATAGCTACGATGAGGAGGAAGGAGGGCTGCTTTAGCTTCACTGAACACCTCTGTGTAGTCTTTGTATATTTTAGGCAAAAGTGTTTCTTTTTCTTCTGCTGTGGCCACTTGACTTAGAGTTGTTTTTGAGGTGTTTAGACAAGATGAATGACAAAAGTCAGACAAAAACACCAGTTCTCTCTTCCGCCAATCTATGGTTGGATTATGTAAACAAAGCCAAGGCATCCCAAGAATGAAACCATATTGAGGTGCTTGGATAACATCAAATTGGAGCTCTTCTTTATGAATTTGTTGCTTAGCATCTTCACAGAACATAACGACTTTAGAAGTTTGCATGGTTACTGGCCCTCCAGCTAAGATTTTTCCATCCACTGCTTGGACAATTTCTGGAGTCTCTTTTTGTTCACAGATGATTCCTAGGCGTTTGGCAGTTTCTAAATCCACAAAATTACCTGTAGCTCCGGAATCAACTAAAACCTCCATTTGACATGTTTCCCGACCTAACCTGATTTGCACTACTAATCTAAAATGTGCTTTGTAGTTAGAGACACATGAGTTCACGGAAGGGAAGGCAATGGTTCCCAAGAGATCTCCCTTCAAACATCTTGGGCCAGTTAGTTTTCCGACTTTTGATCTGTTTTTTCCAGAACTGCTGATTTACTAGGGTTTGGAAATCTTCCTTTAGGTTTAGTCAAACAGTCTTTCACGAAATGTCCTTTTCGACCACAATAAAGGCATTGCCCATTCTTTCGTCGATTGTCTTTTTCTTCCTTAGACAAGGGTTGTCTTAACGTTCCTATTTCCATTGGCTCAGAACTAGCTTCAGTATTTGAAAATTGTGATCTAGATTTGACTTCAGATCTCCAACTAGGTTTGTCAATCTTTTTTCTATCTGTTCTTCGTTCAGAGAGTCTGTGATCCAATCGCAGAGTTAGGTTAATCAAATCAGAGCAAACAGTTGGTTGAGGGTCTATTTGCGCCAAAACATCTTTTAGATCATCTTTTAAACCTTGATAAAAAAGAGCTGCTCTTTTTTCCTCTGGCCAGGAAGTTTCAGCGATCAGTCTGTTGAAGTGAGACAAATAAGAAACCAGGTCTCTATTTCCTTGTTTTAACTGAAGCAGTTCTCGATCTGCTGATAAAGTTACAGTACGTCGGTCGAAAACCTTTTCAAACTCTTCCACAAAGCGTTTCCAGTTATATAACAGGGTGTCATCTTGTCTGACCAAAGGAACTGCCCAGTTTGCGGCATCACCGGTCAAATATGAAATTAAAAACGCTATCTTAGACTGAGGGGTTGGAAACGCAGCTGGTCTACAAGCAAAATGTAACTCTATCTGGGTCAAAAAGATTTGCACCTTGGAGGAGTCCCCAGAAAATCGTTCAGGAGCTGCTAAAGGAATCTGAGGAGGCACTGTCACAGCTATGTTAGTGATTGCTCTACTAGCACCAGTTTCCTGAACATCATCAGGAAGAGGAGTACCTTGCAATTGCATGTTGTCTACCTTAGCTGCTAACAAAGCAGTTGCATTCATGGTTTCTTTCAGGTCTGATTGCATGCGCATGATCGCAGACATTATGTCATTGACGGTAGTCATTATGACTTCACGTTCAGACCGGGAGGAAAATTATTCGTGGGCTTACTATTCTGTCAGGCGAAGTCTTCCTCGGGGTCTGTCGTGAAGTAATAAGGACCCACCTCTCGATACCTCCAATTCCGAATGTAATTATTACACAGAATCTTGGAGTGATCAAGCGGGGGGGAAAAGGGATTTGGGAAGGGAACAGCAGGGAAGGAGATCTGAAAAGGAAAAGTTATTTACATACACTCCGGAATCCAAAGTTGACCAAAGACCTTTAAAACCAAACTTGGGTATCTTCTAAAACACTAGACTCTCATCAAACTCTCACTGAGAATCCAAATAGCCTCTTGTAAATATGCGTTCATTAATCACAGTTCTATGCACTATGTTAAGTTGTCTCTTCTCTTGTGAATTGCGACAGATTCTTCTATCTAAGAAGCAACACCACTTTTAGTAAATACACTCCTTTACCAAAGCTTGAAGAGCAAACTATAATTATCACAATGTTGTCTTTCCATGAAAAAAACACCTTTTGACCTTTTCACCAAAATTCTCAAATAAAGAATAGCGCCAAAAATATACTGTTCTAAAATTGAATTAACACGCTAATAAATAGTTAGCTTTGCGCTTCTCAGGAAATCATATAACCATTGCCAACAATGAGATGCACTACACTGGTTCAAAGGAAAAAACATAAAGAGATATAGAATCACAGTGCATTTAAAACTTCAATGGTTACTTAGCAAACTAATTGTCACTTTTAAACATGTAAAATGCACTTAAGACATTTTGCGCCAAGGAGCTCTGATTTCTTAGCCCCTACCTGTAGAGTACGACCTACTCTACTTCTCTGGAGGACAGACGTCCCTTCTGGGCTCACCAAACGACTCTTCTATCCTGGAATCCTGGAAATGAAGAAAGCTGGAAACTGCCACGCCCCCAGGAACGATCTCCGAAAGCCTCCGGTGATTTCCTGCTTCAAAACGCTGGATCTGGCAAGAAACAGGTTGGGGAGAAAGGAGAGGCACAACCTATCCCTAGAAAGGTCCAGAATAGTAAGCACAGAAGATAGGGCGCGGTCGCGTAAGCTAGCGTGCTTACGGCGCTCACGCATGCGACCAGTCTACCAAACCTCACGCATTAGGCGGACGTTCCCGACATGCCAAACCTCACGCATTAGGCGGAATAGCAGAAAACAGCAGTTTAAGGACAGACAGCCTGCACAGACATCCTAACAGGGATGTGAGACAGAGGAACAAGCAGGCCTAGCACACATCAGCCACCAACGCCCTCCCAAGGATGACAGATGCATTTTCCCACACGGGAACCCCCGAATGCCGAGTGGGGCGGGCCCTAGACCGCAAGCCACCCTAGCCCTGACAGGGGGGAAGGGCCGGGTGGTCTGATTGATGGCCCTTCTTCATATTTTTCCTTTCTTTTTTCTTCCTTTATTCTATATTTCGGGTTTTTCCTTAGGGCGATAGGCACGCTGCTGGGGGGGGTAGGCCGTAGCCTTCTGCAGGGGTGCAGGGTGGGGGGTAGGGGGGAGAGGGTTGTTTATTTGTCCTTCCTTTGTCTCTATGGCCCTTTGCTTTTTCTTTTATTGGGTGTCGTCGTCTTCATGTTTCCTACGTTCTTACGGGCTGGGGTGCGGTTTCGACATGATGTATATGTGTTGTTTACATTTATCCTGATTCGTATGCCTTGCCCCCGTGTCCTGCATTGTATTCTCCCTTATTGCGAATGTCTGTTTCCTGTTGTTGTTGTAGGATCATGTGTTACCGTCTGGTACTTCTTCTGATATTTGTATTGTTTTATTTCTCTTTAATGTAAAATTAACCTTCTTATTGTGCTGTACGCTTCACTACGAGTCGTATCCTGTATATTTACCTGACCCCAGCTTTTAAGCCGCCGTTCCTTTTTCTATTGCTTTGCTGCCCTCACGACATGTTTAGCGGCCGGCCGGGTTGGTTGTAGGCCCATGCTTGTATTTATGTGACGTGATAAATAAAGGTTTTTGAAAAAAACAGTGTAATACACACAACGAAAGGCTAAATTGAAGAAATAATCCAATTATAGGGCAATGATTGGCAAATGTACCTGTCACAGCACAAGCAACACAAATATATCTATCTACAATGCTAACAGAATTCAGATGTTGGTGTTTCAATGAGAGATGGAATTAAAACAAACCGATTTCATCAGGAACAACCTCATCTCCTGCTCATGCAATTTCTTGCAAAGGAATAGCGACTGTGGTTGATGTATATTTGCTTAGTGTCGCAGGTAAAGTTAAATCACAATTGATGTTGCTGCAGGTTCACTTGTTGGTGCAGGTGCAGCATAATCATAGTTGATGCTGCAGCAGGTTCCCGCGTTTGTGCAGTTGTAGTTTAATCACAGTTGCCGCTGCAGCAGGTTCAGTTGTTCGTGCAGCTGCAGTTGCAATCATAGTTGATGTTGCTGCAGGTTCACTTGGTGCATTTGTATTTTAATCACAGTTGCAGCTGCAGCAGGTTCAGTTGTTCGTGCAGCTGCAGTTGCAATCATAGTTGATGTTGCTGCAGGTTCACTTGGTGCATTTGTATTTTAATCACAGTTGATGTTTCTGCAGGTTCACTTGCTGGAGCAGGTGTAGTTGTAATCATAGTTGATGCTGCAGCAGGTTCACCTGTTGGTGCATTTGTAGTTGTAATCTTAGTCGATGCTGCAGCTGTGTCACTTGTTGGTGCAGTGTGGTTTAATCATTGTTGATGCTGCAGCAGGTTCACCTGTTGGTGCAGTTGTAGTTTGATCATTGTTGACGCTGCAGCAGGTTCACTTGCTGCTGCAGGTGTAATTGTAATCATAGCTGATGCTACAGCAGGTTCACTTGTTAGTGCATTTGTAGTTGTAATCATAGTTGATGCTTCAGCACGTTCACTTGTTGGTGCAAGTGTAGTTTAATCACAGTTTATGCTACAGTAGGTTCACTTGTTGGTGCTGTGTGGTTTAATCATTATTGATGCTGCAGCAGGTTCACTTGTTGGTGCAGATGTAGTTGTAATCGTAGCTGATGCTACAGCAGGTTCACTTGTTGGTGCAGTTGTAGGTTGATCATTGTTGATGCTGCAGCAGGGTCAGTTGCTGGTGCAGGTGTAGTTGTAATCATAGTTTATGCTGCAACATGTACATTTTATCGCCTGTCTTGATAATATGCTCCTTCCTCCTTTACTGTAGCACAACACAAGCTGCAGACTATTTTTGTTTAGTGCCAACTACAGGCTGCATAGAACATATATAAATAATATGCCTATATACTCATATATAGGTAGTATGTGAGCAGCCTGTGGTATTACCTATTGATACTCTAAAGATTGTGTTCTGAGTGAGTGATGATACTCAAACTTTATATCACTAGAATGTTGCCTTAAGGCATATTGCACCCAGGACAGGTGTAATGCACATACTTTTGGGATGCTTAATTTAGGAGCTCCATTTTGTGTGGATACAGGAGAAACTATAATAAAATATGCTTGCTCTACACCAGAGCTTCATAATAACATCTGCTCATCTGAGAATCGTGGAACTCAGTGTAAATCCCCGCTCTGCTCTGGAATATGAATGCAATTTGTAGACTAGGAGAATAGTCTGTCACTCGTATGTTATGTATGTATAGCCTGAAGTACTAGAAACAACCCTAATTACATGTTTTTTCTTACTGTCCCCTGTCTGAACATACACCGTTTTTAACCTGTCCTCTTGCAGTACAGGTAGAATAGCTGTATGCAACCGTCCAAGTTTTCTCAATAAAGGTAGGTATCTTTAAATCATATAATGGTTTCACTCATTCCGCGTAGTGTAGCAAGTAAGCTCTTTCAAAAATTCAAGAACCCCATAAAAGCTTATAACTTTCTCAATGTATTTGGAAGTTGTAATGGGGCACATTTCTGTAAGAAGGGAAACATCCTTTACAACGCAACTTTTACCACGCAGTGCCTTTACGATGCAACTTTTACAGCACAAACCATTACAACGCATTGCGCTGGGGGGCGCTCTAGGATAGGGAATAAGTTTAATTTACTATCGAACACCTTCCCTAGTGTCCACGGGGACTGGAGTTGGAATAACAAATTAAACTATTCACTATCCAGCACCCTAAAGCGCTATGCGTTGTAAAGGTTTGCGTTGTATAAAACGCGTTGTAAATAAATAATAATAATACAGAAGCTTATTAAGCGCTAACAGCTACCTCTGGGGAGGTGTCCCGGCGCTAGCGAGTCCTACAACAAGGGTGAGTAAGTAGACAGGAGGGAGAAGGATTATTGCATAAAAAGCCAGGTTTTTAGGAGTTTCCTAAAGCTGGCTTCTGACGTGGCGGATTGGATGGCAGGGGGCAGAGTATTCCAAAGTTTCGCCGTGCCGGCTGAGAAAGACCTGCCTCCAAGTCTAGCTTTCCTCACGCGTGGTACAATTAGCTTGAGCAGGGAGTTTGAGCGCAGCTCTCGTTTTTGGTGGTAGCGGGGGAGTCGGAGTTTTAGATACTTGGGGCATGATCCTTTTAGCGCTCTGAAAGCCAGGGTAAGCACTTTGAACTTAATTCTGCTTGCCACTGGCAGCCAGTGCAGCTCGTGCAGATGCGGAGAGATGTGCTGCCTAAAAGGGACCCGTTTTATCAATCTCGCAGCCGCGTTCTGCACGATCTGTAAGCGTTGCACCGCATATTTAGGTAGACCAAGATAGAGGCCATTAGAATAATCAAGTCGAGATGTGATTGTTGCGTGAACCACCGTTTTTCGACACTCGACTGGTAGCAGAGGCAGAATTTTCCGCAAATTTTTGAGTTTATGCAGGCAGCCAGCGGTAAGCTGTTGTATGTGCGGCAGGAACGACAAGTTCTCATCCCATTTTACTCCTAGATTTTTAGCTTGGGTGCTGGGAGATGGGGCAGGGCCCATTTCCGTTGGCCACCATAGATCCGGAGGGGGATGTTTGAGATTTCCGAAGAATAACACCTCCGTTTTGCTCGCGTTCAATTTGAGCTTGTTGGTGTTCATCCATTTGGCCACGTCTTGAAGACAGCCCCTGATTTTGCTGAAGGCTGCCTCGGACGTGTCTGTATATGGGAAGACTAATTGAGTGTCGTCCGCATAGGATATTGCCTTGACCCCCCATTTGGCAATCAAGGTGAAAAGCGGGGCCAAATAGACATTGAACAGCAGGGGGCTGAGTGCCGACCCCTGTGGGACGCCACACCAGAGATTTTTTGGTCTAGAGGAGAAGGGGCCCAAGGCCACTTTCTGGGAGCGATTAGTGAGATAGGAGAGTAGCCAGTTAAGTGCTTTGTCTCCAAGGCCTATGTCCTTAAGACGGGTCAGTAGTCTGCTGTGATCTACAGTATCGAAAGCAGCGGATAGATCCAGGAGCACCAGCATAGCTGATGCCCCTGAATCTAGGGACCACCTGATAGACTCTGCAACCTCAATGAGGGCCGTCTCGGTACTGAAGCCGGCCCTAAAGCCTGACTGAGTTTCATGTAAGGCGCCGCTATCTTCAATAAAGTTTTTTAGCTGCCTCTGAATCATTTTTTCAAGCATTTTGCCGGGGGCTGCAAGAAGAGAGATGGGTCGGAGATTGTTCAGATCATCCGATGCGCCTTGGGGTTTTTTTTTCAGCGGGAGAAGCGTGGCCTGTTTCCAGCAGTCCGGAAACGTGCCCGTAGCAATGGACATGTTCCATATGTGTAAGAGGGGAGCTGCGATTGCTTCAGACATTAATTTCCACAGTTTAGGTGGACAGGGATCATCCGGGGCTCCCGATTTACATTTTTGTATTTCTTTTACTGCCTCAGCGAGGGTAATAAGCTGAAATTGATTTAAGGGGGTAGTGGGACATTCAGAAATTCTTAGCTCGTCCATTAATGTCGGCTCGGGGTCCGTAAAAGTATCATAGACTTTTAGAATTTTGGTGTCAAAAAAGTCTGAGATGGATTCGCAGAGTCTTACCGAAGGGATAATATCCGTCTCGATAGCTCTGGGATTGAAGAAGGATTGAACAATCTTGAAAACTTCTTTACTCGATTGATCTGCCTGTAAAATGGAGGCCTCAAAGAAGTTTTTCTTGGCTTTTTTGATAGATAAATGTAGAGCATGAAGAGCTTTTTTATAGTTGGATTTGGCTGAATCGCAATAATTTGCTCGCCACCGGCGTTCCAGTATTTTACATTTACTTTTTTCGGCCCTGAGTTCAGGGGTGAACCACGGTGCAGAGGGCGATTCTCTGCGTGATGTAACAGTGCTGGCCGGCGCTAAGGAGTCCACTATTTTGCTTATCCACACGTTCATAGATGCAGCATCGGAGTTTGCATCCGAGGTAAGGGGTAGGGGATTTGTCCGAAGTGCTGGACACAATATGTCAGCTGTTAAATTGTCCCATTTTCTCCGAACATAGGATCGTTTTCCTGTGATCTGAGATTGGGGGGGGATTGGGATTGTCATGGTGATTAAGTAGTGGTCCGTCCAGAGCAGTGGTAGCGGAGAGAAGGCTGTTGTATTCAATATGTTGGAAAAGAAAAGATCCAGCGTATGCCCCGCTCGATGCGTGGGGCCTGTAATAGCTTGAGTTAGATTGGCCGAGTGCATGGTAGAGATAAGATGAAAGGCCTGTGGGCAGTCAGGATTGTCGGCATGAAGATTAAAATCGCCGGCTACGATAAAGTAAGAGTGGTCTAGAGAGTTTAGAACAATAAAGTCCATAAGCTCGCACAGGGCTGATGTCGGACAATCCGGGGGTCTGTAAATAACTAGGCCTATAAGAGACAATTGGGGGGTAATTTGGAGGCAGAAGCGTAGCCCCTCAATGCTTGGGAATGTGGTGGGAGTGGAGGACAACAATGTGTATTTCTCGTTGTAGATGAAAGCCACTCCACCTCCTCTTCGGCCCTCCTTTCTATTGGAAAAACTCATTTTAAAGCCTGGCGGGATTGCTAGCGAAATGGATGTCATGTTGTCTTCAGTGAGCCATGTCTCTGTGAGGCACATGGCGTCCCATTGTGAGTCCGTTATGAGCAAACATAGATCATTAGCATGCTTGGGAAGAGATCTGCAGTTAAGTAGTCCGATCCTAAGTTGGGGGGGGGGGGTGTTACGTGAAGGTTTACTAGCTTTTTTGAGAAGTGAGGTTGTTTGCGAAGAGATGATGCCTAGAGACTTATGGCAACGTGGACAGAGGGAAGGGAGATCCTGAGACAACAAATTGAGCTCAGGCGACTGACAGATGGTGTCAGTATTCATAGACCGGAGCTCCGCACTGGACCAGACTATCCTTTGTTTGTGTGCAGTGGCACGGGCAGCATGGCATGCGTGGTAAAAGCATGCGTTGTAATGTCATACATCCCTGTAAGAAATATGGCACCAACCCTGTGCCTTGACTAAATAATTCAGATTGTAAAAAGACTGCATTAAGAAACAAAATCTTCGATTTGCGGAAATTTAGGGACATATTTATTAAAGATTTGCGTCACCCTTGTGCCACGCAACGGGTCGAAAGAGCGAAGCAACTCTTAAGTATGATTTATCAAGTCACGCACGGCCACGTTGCGTGGCCTTGAGTGACTTGATACAACTAGAGTTACGCAATGGCAGTGAAAATCGCTGCGTTGCGTTACTATGCCCAGGGAAGCATTCTAACGGTGGAACGTGGGTGTTCCCATGTGTCCACCCATGGGTTTTGGCCCATTCTCAGATTTACCATTACCGGTAGCCCTGGGAATGAGTCAAAAATGCTTCGCCTCTCCAGGTGATGGAAAGTGTCCCTTCCTGCACAAAAATAACCCTGCTTACAATGCAGGCATCCTTGCACTCGTAAATGTATTGTTTTGAGTATCTTTGCACTTGTATTTTGTGAATAGATTAGCCTCTACGGTGCTCATGACGAGCTCAGCTCGTCATGAGGCACAGTGATGCTGTGCTCATGACGAGCCGAGCTTGTCATGACCGCGCCTGTTAGATGGGCTGATTCCCCTGCTGTGCTGAGCGTTCCATTAAACGGGCGCTGAGCTCGTCATGAGCATGGGGGCGCTGTGCGCCACCCACCCCGCCCCCCAGCACAGCAGGGGGAAACGTCCCCGCACTGAAGGGGTTAAAAGTGGTAAAGTTACTCAAAAGTGAGGGAGTAAATTACACCTGTAAATTACTTACAATTATAAGTTACCTTTGTGAATTGCCCCTAAAGTATGTAATATCAATATTTGTGTAGACAATATTTTGACACAATATTCTGTTAAATTGATAATGTTGTTCTCGAAATTTTGTGACACAACCGGAAATGCGGCTTGAAGTAAATTAGGCATAAATTAAGGAATGACAATTACCAAGGTAGACGTCCAAGTTGATCCACAATCATCTGTGGCTACCACAGCAGATTGGGCAGAGAATATTAAACTGGAGCCTAGGAGGCAACACCAAATGTGGTTATGAACGAAGTTTTGGTAGACATGATGGACAGAATAAGTATGAGCTGTATTTAAGACCAGTCCAGGGAAGGCATGGCTTGGCAGTTCGGGCTGGACTGTTCCCATGAGGCACAGGGTCAAGGCTGATTTGCATATGGCCATATCTGAACTGGGGTGGTGGAGTGGGCTAAAGAACGATGATGTATATTGAACCCAGATCAGTTGACTGGGGGTGAGTGTTTGCA
Organism: Lissotriton helveticus; assembly: GCF_964261635.1. Taxonomy (NCBI): domain Eukaryota; kingdom Metazoa; phylum Chordata; class Amphibia; order Caudata; family Salamandridae; genus Lissotriton; species Lissotriton helveticus. The sequence continues at coordinate 41,217,522 of NC_136070.1, forward strand.
ATGTTCAACACTCCGTCCATCATCCCGTTTGGTTTTGCCTTACTGAAGACCACAGCACAAACTAGGGGGTCCATGGCACACTGTTGTACAGGCACAAACGACTCGTTACTAAACCAGGTGTTGGAAATTAAACAATGCTAAGGATGCATGGAACAAACAGTGTACATGAAGGTATGCAAGACATAAGGACATAACAGAGTGACATGAGAGGCAGCAGTAACACATAACCACAAGCAGCATGAGGCCAGGGACACAGTGAGACGAGAGGCTGGCGGTGACACAATGCAATCACATGGTAGCAGGGACACAGTGTGGCAGGAACAGAGAAGGGAAGGAATAACAGGTACAAAAGGAGGATTTAGAACACCAAAAACAAATAATGGTGCAATGTAAAATAATACACTCTAAATGGCCTGGCCAGCATTACCTGAGGGATGTAATTAGAACAACATGCCTTTCACTTTCTATGAAAGGTCATATTACAAGCACATGTTATGTCATTTCATTTTTAAAGCTTTATTCGACATTTGTCATAAAAGCGTTCACCTAGCCCTAATACAATAAATACTACATATAAAAATAATTCTAAAAATACATATTAAACATTAAATGTCGAATGAATACATGATAAAAATACATCAGATTACATCAGATTATCACAATTCTTAAAAAATAAGTTTTCTAGGATAAAATACAATAATCCATATGACAAAGTGCAAAATACATAAATTCTTTAAGATGCAATTGCCATTAACGATCGGGTACGAATTAGCCATGACCAAGCCAAAAATTTTGCTACCCCAACCACAAGCAGTGTGGAACAATCTGTTTCAAGTATCCTGAGGGCTTCAGATTGGCTACGGGTTCCCAAGTTTGAGCACACAGGTTTTAACCATTTACGTCTGGGGGACGAGTACAGAGGACAACAGAACAAGAGATGGGAAATGTGTTCAGTTTGTTCATTACAATGGTGACAATGTTCATCCCATGCCGGGGACCAGTGCTTCTTAAACGCGTTCAGCGGAAGTGTACCTATGCGAAATTGAAAATAAAGTTTTCTATCGTAAGGTTTTTCAATAATGTCCCAAAAAGGTTCGCAAGAAGGGTACATTTTTGTATTTAAGAAGCGAGATGTTAAATTTGAGCTTGTACTGTCACTAAACATTGTAAGATATACCATTTCCCAATATAGGTCTTTTAACTTTGTCTTTGTTGGGAAGCAAGTTACATCTTTGGTTTCCCACAGATAGTCCAATTTCAATTTTATAAGGAGTCCCCGGAGCTCCCTTAACCATGGAATACTATGGAAGCGGTCAAATTTAATGACATCCTTCAATGCCGCTGCATAATGGCTTAGTTCTGGGGTTACCATAATCCGTCTCCAATATAGAAGAGGGCGTAACCTCGCTATGTCCTCTATGGATTTTCTTCCCAGATCCAATTTTAGCGGGATTGTCGGTGTGCTTTGGGGGACCATCACAATCCCTCGTAAAAACCTGTTTTCAGCTCGACCCAGTTCTCTCAAATTTGAAAACCCCCATAGTTCAGAGCCATATAAACAAGCCCCCAGGACTTTCATAGAATAAATTTCCAGCACACAGTTTACTGGCTTTGTCAGCGAGGTGCGGTGTTTTAGTGTAATTGCGCCTGCTAGCTGCCTAAACTTTAATAAGGTTGTGGTTATATGTTGTTTCCAGCTCATGTTTTCTTGAAGGGTGATGCCTAGGTAAGAAAAAAAGTCCACTCTTTCTAGGGGTGTACCTTTGTATTTTATTACACCTTTGAAGGTGGACTGCTGGTTGAGGCACATGAATTTTGTTTTGGTGGTGTTCAATTCAAGACCCCTCCCATCGCAAAATACACCAAAGGCATCAACCACTTTTTGGAGCCCACTGGGGGTGCGGGAAAGTAAGAGTGTATCGTCCGCAAACATGAGGACTGGTACACGAGAGCCAGCAATTACTGGGGCGTCACTAGCAACCTTCTCTAGATGTTCAACAATACCATTTATATAAATAGAGAAGAGGGTTGGCGCTAGGACACACCCTTGTCTCACCCCACGTTCTACCGGAAAGGGATCAGTTACTTCTCCTTGTTTGCCCCATCTTATTCTTGCAAAATTATTTTCGTGAAGACGAACAAGGAGTGTAAGCAATTCCTGGCTTAAGCCTACGTCCGCCAAGGTCTGCCAGAGTTTTTCCCTGGGGACCAAGTCGAAAGCGGCTTTTAGGTCCACAAAGACTGCATACAATGTCCCCTGCTTTAGAGTAACGTTTCTCCAGTAGATGGTTAAAAAGTGGAGGACTTGGCCAACGCTACTAGTTGAGGGACGAAACCCAGCTTGATAAGATGACAAAATATTTTTTTCGTCGATCCATTGCTGCAGTTTGTTTTGGACTAATCGGCCCATTAGTTTTTGTGCAGTATCAATCAGACTGATGGGTCTATAGTTTTTAGCCAGGGATCGATCACCTTTCTTATATATGGGAATGATTTCAGCTCCCTTCCATGAAGCAGGCACTTTCCCTCCCATAGCCACCGCATTAGCCAGCATTGCAAAATAGCTACACCAGGACTTCCGATCCGATAGAAAAATATCTGCCGGAATTCCATCCATACCTGGAGCTTTACCCCCTGCTACACAATCCAGTACAATACTCACATCCCTTTCAACAAATATAGGTGATTTGTAATAAACTTGTAGAGGAGGACAATCATTGTTAAACATGAGATTACGAGCATACTGTGGTTGGAAGTATTCTACCCAATTGCTTTTCGGGACATGATTAGTAGGCTGGAGTGCTATGCCACCCTTTGCCCATTTTACTGAGGCCCAGAAACGCTTTGAGTCCTTGGAGGCACACGCCTCCTTGAGTTCTCGCCAACAATCCTCATCCCAGCGCTTCTTTGCTATTTTTTGGGCCTGTCTATACTGGTTTCTCGCGAGCCTTACTGCTTCTGCACTTCCTAATCTTAGTTTTATGCTAAGATTATCTCGTGCTACCCTACAGCTCTTATCATACCACCCTCTAGTCTCTTGGACCTTTTTCTTTTTATTTGAGGCTACTGTTTTAACAAAAAAACTTTGAATTTTGGAAAACAGTTTCTCATGAGCAGCCATCATGTAGTCTGTGAAGTCAGTCATCCCATAATGGGACTTAATCTTAGAGACTTCATCCACCACTATTTCCTTTAAGGTCTCTATTTTGGCAATGTCTTCTAGGAGCATACTCCACTTCAAGTGGCGGAGGTTATTTGAGCTTACAAGGTCTTGTGTAACCATATGATCCCCTCTTGGGTGGTCGGGCATTTCGTGGTAGGGATGGAGTGTCAGGCACAAAGGATTGTGATCACTTTCTATTTTGTCCTTCACTTCCATATCTACCAATTTATCCCAGGCTCTTACATCCAGAAGTATATAATCTATTCTGCTGGCCGATCGGCCATTATCAAAAGTATTTTTCCCCATAGAATCTGACGGTGCCCGCCCATTTACTGCTCTGAGCCCTCTAGAAAGACAAAAACTTTTCAATTGAATTGCTACTGTGCTCCATTTTTTAATTACTGGGATGTCTAATTGAGGAATTCTCCACTTGGTATCCTCATCTTCTGCCAGGATCCTATCCTCCTCGCCCATGGGTTCGAAGGTGGTGTTAAAATCCCCGCCTATTATTATATGGGGTGGCACTGGTAGCATTTCAATATGATGCTCAAGGGTCGTTAAGGTCTCTGATGGTTTGCCCCTAGCAACTCCCCTGGAATAGAGATTAAACAGGGCCAATTGTTGGCCATTTTGCCAGCTAATGTCCAGTGCTAGAATATCATTGGAGGGTATAGACCTTTGCTTAACCGAGCTATTCAAAGTTTGGCGTACCCAAATTAACAGGCCCCCAGAGGGACGACCCACTCGGTTTCTTATGGCCGGAACGTAAAAGTTCAAATACCCTTGCCGGAAAATTGGTGTGAGCGACCAAGTTTCTTGCAACATGACAATATCGTAGTGGTCGATAAAGTCGACCCAATCTGGGATATTTAGCTTATTTGTAATTCCCGCTATATTCCAAGAAATAATGGATAATGGCGATGTGGCCTTTTGGTGGCGTATCTGGACAATATCTGGGGTATTTATTGTTTCTACAAGATCTATGCCTGGGGCTACGGCTCCACTCAATGTTGGTAACTTCTCAATTACCTCTAGTGCTCTTTTTTGTTCCATCTGAACTCTATTTAGTTCCTCTGGAACGGGAGTGAAGGATACATTAGAGACCAGGGACAGTTTATGTGATAGAGGCTCGTCTGAAGTGGGGGTCTTAACATATCCTTGGTCCAACTGGACTTCAGGAGGAACGGGAGAGGCACATACGAGTCAATCACACTCGTTTAGGTCAGTTAACACTGAGTAGTGGTTATCCAAGTTTAGCCCCCACTCGCATACTGGGTTGGTCCTGGCCCTTCTATTTCCCACAACTGTCCACTTTGTTCTCAGTATGCTAGGTTTAGCTACTAGACCTCTTCTGCTATAGAAGAAATCCAGTGTCAGTGGTACTATTTCTGCTGTTCTAAGTTGTGGAGAGAAGATGTTCCGTAGAACATCAGGCAATACTTCAGGGCCCTTGAAGTTCAAAACCACACAATCCCCTTGGAATTTCTTTGCCTTAGTGCCTATCCACTTAACCCTTCTTGCTGTAAGCAAATCATCAGATAGTTTTTCCTTGCCCCAGGGAGATATATGCATGTTGTTACTAAGCCACTGGAGAGCCTTATTTCTTAAGGAATCTGGAGACTCCGTCTGTCCTATTTTCAACGGTGGTGTGTTTGCAAGTATTAGAATCAAGGGGGAGGCTTCCACAATTAGTTCAACTGGGCCGGTTTCTGGGTTGAAAAGCTCAGAGGTGGTATTGGGTACTGCTTGTACTGGATCTAAAGTTAAAGCCGTATCAAGGGTGTCACCGTGCCTAGAGCTGACTTGTTGAATTTGGTCAGATGGAACTTGTGGGCCTACATTCGTGTTCCCCCCGAGTGTTTTCCCTGCAGCCTCTATGTGTTCAAATTTGGTTGTTATTGAATTTGATATTTCCCCCACCCCCTCATTAGTTTTCCTTAGGAGGGTCTCTAACTTGTTAACCTTATTAGCTAATTGGTCTACTTTTGATATGAGGGGTTTCATTAACCCTGATAATGTGGACTCTAGTATGCCCATGAGCTTATTTAAGAGGGTATCCTCCCCATCTGTGTTTTCGTATTCTTCCTCCCTTATCCCGTCTTCCGCCCTTTTCTTTGTTCTTCTAGGTGGAGTTACAGGTTTGTTCTTGCAAGAGCGTAGGCCCCCTCTTCTAGGTGGTGCCTTGGTAATCCCTTTTTTAGCTCTTGGTGCAGGGACCGGAGTGGGAGGGGTATTGCTCTGTGGGACTAGCTCCGTAACTGTATTAGAATTATTTGGCTCTTCTAAATTAATTAGGTCTACAAAAGGGTCGAGTTGCTGTGCGATAGAGGCCGTGGATACATTTATTGTGGAGCAATCATTAAGGTCCTCAATCGGATCGGTGGGGATAGTTTCATCACTGAGAGAGTGGAATACCCCTGATTGGTTGATTTGGGCACAAGGTGGCGAATCCATAATTCCCAATGAAGACCTCCGAACATTATTGATTTTTGTCACTACCTGGACCAGATAATTATCCATTGTGTTTGCCGGAGTGGCAGGCGTTTTTTGCCTCGACATAATAGTCAGTCAATTGTAAGCAGCACTACCCTGGCGGTAAATATAACAATAGTAGGCCGATTACACTATAAATATAGAAGTATGTCGCCTTACCACTAGTAGATTGCAAAATAGGGGAAAGAGGGGTGGCCCAGTCCAGTCTCTCACAGTCTAGAACGGGCTAAAACGGGCCCACCCTTGGCCCGGGCTTCGCCCGGCGTCCCGCGAGACGGGGGTGGGCGCAGATTTAAGCGCCGCCTGGCGCGTGAATGACGCGGACTGCGTCTCCTGGAATGCTGGGTAATGTAGTTTCCAACCACACACCGCGCTCCGCTTGGCGGCCGGACCCGGTGATGGTACTGGGGTCTGGCGGCGGGAGGCGGGCGGTCAAGGCAGGCAAGGCTTCAAAACAGGAAAACGAGGAGTGCTCTCTCCTCAAGGGCTTCCAGCAGTGTAATGCTCGTGGCAGATTCCCCCCCTCGACCGGGGTGGGCGCAGATTTAAGCGCCGCCTGGCGCGTGAATGACGCGGACTGCGTCTCCTGGAATGCTGGGTAATGTAGTTTCCAACCACACACCGCGCTCCGCTTGGCGGCCGGACCCGGTGATGGTACTGGGGTCTGGCGGCGGGAGGCGGGCGGTCAAGGCAGGCAAGGCTTCAAAACAGGAAAACGAGGAGTGCTCTCTCCTCAAGGGCTTCCAGCAGTGTAATGCTCGTGGCAGATTCCCCCCCTCGACCGGGGTGGGCGCAGATTTAAGCGCCGCCTGGCGCGTGAATGACGCGGACTGCGTCTCCTGGAATGCTGGGTAATGTAGTTTCCAACCACACACCGCGCTCCGCTTGGCGGCCGGACCCGGTGATGGTACTGGGGTCTGGCGGCGGGAGGCGGGCGGTCAAGGCAGGCAAGGCTTCAAAACAGGAAAACGAGGAGTGCTCTCTCCTCAAGGGCTTCCAGCAGTGTAATGCTCGTGGCAGATTCCCCCCCTCGACCGGGGTGGGCGCAGATTTAAGCGCCGCCTGGCGCGTGAATGACGCGGACTGCGTCTCCTGGAATGCTGGGTAATGTAGTTTCCAACCACACACCGCGCTCCGCTTGGCGGCCGGACCCGGTGATGTACTGGGGTCTGGCGGCGGGAGGCGGGCGGTCAAGGCAGGCAAGGCTTCAAAACAGGAAAACGAGGAGTGCTCTCTCCTCAAGGGCTTCCAGCAGTGTAATGCTCGTGGCAGATTCCCCACATGTTATGTCATGCTATGCTATGTTATGTTATATGTTAGGTTATGTTGCTGTGTTGTTATTGTGTGTTTATTTGTAAGGCACACTGTGGTCCTCTTCCAACCCTTTCCTAGGAGCTGGCTGCAACTCAGCTAGATTTGGCAAACAAATAATGTATTTGAGCTGAGATCACATTAACACAGCTTGGCGCAGAAGGAAGCGGTGAGCTGAAAAGTTCTTCCAGAGCTGGGAGGTGGACTTAGAATAAGGCTACAGCAGTTGCATCTAGAATGACAAATAGTCCCCGGACTCTGCGTGGAAGCTCATCTTGTAAGCAGTGCACGTGTCAGGCCAGAGCAAGCGAGACCAGAGGATGGGAGCAGGCGGGGGCGTCTGCGTAGGTGGGATGGAGGGATCGCATGCAGGATGGCTCAGGCCTGGTCCTAGGAGGCTCGTTAGTCACAGGCAGCAGAATTGCTGCTATGGTGCTGAGAAAACGAGCAGAGTGTAGGCTACAAGGAGGAGAGATCAAGCAGGAGCACCGCAGAACAGCCTAGCGGCAAGATGTTTGGTAGAACATCAAAATGTTGATGAAGGAGCATACAGAGTAATTTTTGGGGATGGCATAGCTGAATGTCATTGCAGCATGATTTTCCTAAGGCAGCTTCAAAGCACTAAAGGCAAACAAAAGGTGAAGCAGAGAAGCAGGGGGCTTGAGAGGGAGTGAAAGGCCATGGGTAATGATCCAGGAGGCACCAGGGGCTGACAGAGAAAAAGTGGTGATTGGTGGGTGTTTCTTTAAGAAGTATTGTTAATCTCAACTTGGGCAACAGAAACTATTCACCCATGTTCGACTTTGGACTACCGCCATGATCTAAGTATGTCTTTCCAAACCTATCAAGGTTATAAAGAACTCTGGGCTGTTTATCGACTTTGACTTAATAAAAGTTATCAAGATCCTGGTGATTTATGGAACATTCAGTTACCAAATCAAGAAGGCGAGCCCTCTTACCTGTCCTTGAACACTTGTATATCACCTTCAACGAACTATTAGACTAATAACATCTGTAATGAGCTTCCACCCATTCTAAATGTGGCATCTCAACTGCAAGTAAAACTCACTAATCATGATTCCATCATTCATCCATTCGCTGCCAATAGACAAGAAATCGCAGTTTAGGTTGTTTAGGGCACTTTACTAAAAACATCCCGAATTTTGGTGAGTAAATTCTACCGGCTGCTTTTCAAAGGGTAACTTAGGCTTAACATGGAGTCGGAAGGACCAGATCTGGTCTCAAAACATTAAGGGCCTTATTTTGAGTTTGGAAGTTCAATGGACTGCCAAACCTACGGTGGTGGTGCGGATACCGCCGCACCAGTGGTCCGACCGCCCTATTACAAGTTCGGTGTTCGGACCGCATGGGACCACTGCCCCCGCCAGGGATCCACAATCCCTGGCACTCTTGCAGTGATCTGAGGCTCCAGTATGCTGGCGGTGCCAAGGCTGCACCTCCTAGAATATTAGGAGTTTCCTCATGAAGGTGAGCCCACCATGAAAAGTGTGGTAGTGAGGACACAAAGGGGGCCTTATAGGACCCCCTGTTTCCTCTGTGCTAGGGGATACATGCAGGGGGGCACATAGTGTGCCCCCTGTAAGCATGCACCACCTGTTCCTTCAGGGCATGGACTTGCCAGTCCATGCCTTCAGAAACACGCAATGGTGTTCCATTATTGTGCCTTGCTAAGCCTTACATATGAGCCTTAGCATTGCATTGCTGTAGGCCAGCCGCCGCAGGACCACCCAACCTGGATTCCAGTCAGAATCCAGCGGGTGGCCTCATTATGGCTTTGGCGGTGTGGCAGGGGGGCGCAGTCATGGCGGCCGGCTGCCACACCTGCAAAGTCATAATAAGACCCTAAGAGCATACCCTGTGATGCCCTATAGGAATCTTTCCATCTCTATAAATCAAATGGGGGTGAGTTTTCTGGGTGAAAACCCAAATTAACTTAAATCAGTATCATCGAGACCCCTTGTGGAATTTGATCTGCTGATGTTGTTGAAGGGAGAGTATCACTTTAGAACTAACTCTGCAGCACCTACTTTTCCAGAAAGACATTCAAGTACAGGGTCCTGGCAGACAACGAACCCACCCACAGAGTCTCGTGGTATTGTGTGTTTACTGTATGGCCCATCATCGTTTTCACTACGTTAGCTTAACTGTGCATGTTGTGAGCCTTATGTTTCCTTGCTATTGTGCCACATTGTACTTTCACATGGAACCTGCATGTGTTTTAGCTTTCTGTTCTTTTCCTGGGATTTAGTCTGAGCACCACCGACAAGGTCAAACAAGGTCCCTTGTTATTCTTTCTGGCCAGACACTAGCACATAGACATAACACAAGAATGCAGCTGTTGTTTATGTGCACACTTGTCCTGTCATATAGATGAGCACATGAACCTAAAACACACACATGAAATGAGAGTTCTGAGACAAGAGCACTGCCTCTGCTGAGATTTAGAGCGTCCATCTGTGTATGCTAAGGTACAGTGTCTGCCAGTAATTCCAGGGATCTTTCATATATAATCATTTAGCTTCATTTAGGGGATGTAGTGGAGGGAAGGGGTTTAGGTTAGTTAGTTTGTCCTATAAAATGAGAGGTCTTTTAATTGTGCCATGCATACTGAACTTTAGAGCACGAAAGTTTAAATAAATATTCTAAGCTTCCTTCCTGTCTGTTGTTTATCCTATTGTGGACAAGTACGAGTGAGAGAGCAAAAGGGTGTGTCCTGTTCCCACGATCACTGAGAGGGTCGAGAATGTTGTGTGCTGCAGTGCCAATTCACGTGTTACTCTGGTAAGGTTAGGAGGACAAGTGAGACACTATAGCTAGTTGTACTCAGACTCAAACATTGAGGTGGTATGGTGACTCAGTCCCTACAATACTGATGTTCTATGGTTCCAAACATAGGGGGCCGATTAGGATTGCGGTGAATCCGCATGCTCCGTGCCGGCGGAAGTCACCGCCAGCCCGGAGGATGCGGATTCACTGCTGCGGTGACTGAAAAGACCCCCGCCACATTAGGATGGCTGGGGGGTCCGCAGCAGACAGCAAGACCATCCGGTGCTTTTCCGCCGGTCGCATTCGTGACCGGCGAAAATAGTGCATACATATAGTGGCGGTGTCTGCGAGACACCGCCAGCCATATTATGATGCCCGCGGTCCCATACCTTTCCACGGCGGCATTGCCGCCGTGGAAAGGCATACGGTCTTTCCTTTCGGGGCCCGTTGTGGGCCCGTTGCGGGCCCCCAGGGTGAAGGGGGTGGGGGTGCACATGAGGGGTACCTATGGTACCCCCCTGCATGTGCATGCACAAAGCGGCAGGCACCGCGCGGTGCCTGCCGCTTTGTGCATGCACATGCAAAGCATGCATTTTTAACCTTGCGGTGGGTGCTGCTTCAAGCAGCACCCGCCGCATTGTTAAATATATAGGATGTGACCGCCAGGGTGGCGGTCACATCCTATTTCCGACGGAGGGACCGCCGCTGCCCCTGCGGACGGTCTCTCCGCCTCGGGGGTGGCGGACGGACAAAGGTCCGTCCACCATCATAATAGGCCGCATAGTTCTGTTCCAGAGCAGAATCCCTGCAACAGTGGCAGAAGTTATGGCTAGAAGGAAGAAAATATTGAGAGTCAAAACCTTAAGAGCAACCTCCGACAAGGAGTCAGAAGCAATGCCTTGAGAACCAAAGGCAAGTCCCAAGGAGAAACAACAAAACTAACAGGAGGCCAATGACCTGCCCTACAGAGATTGCTACCCAGACTATTATTGGAGGACAGGCTACCCCGAATGGCTCGAAATATTCATCAAAAACAAACTGGACATGACTGCGCCCTGCTGCCCATTGACCTCGGAGTGGTACAAAAGGGGGTGGTGATGGACGGAGCATCCGAACCAATCAAACACTCACACCCAGTCAAAAGATCTGGGTTGAATTCATCACCGTTCTTTAGCCCACTCTGCCACCCCAGTTCAGACATGGCTATATGCAAATCAGTCTGACCCTGTGCCTCATGGGAACAGTCCAGCCCGAACTGCCAAGCCATGCCTTCCCTGGACCGGAAACAAGCTTCCGAGGACCGGTTTCTGGCATTGCAGCCGTCTTCAGCCCGGCTTGCTTGAATCCAGTGGCAAAGTGGGCAAGGGACTCACGTCAGAGCATACCCTGCCACACTTATGGCGGCCAAAAGCGGTACAAAAGGGGGTGGTGATGGACGGAGCATCCGAACCAATCAAACACTCACACCCAGTCAAAAGATCTGGGTTGAATTCATCACCGTTCTTTAGCCCACTCTGCCACCCCAGTTCAGACATGGCTATATGCAAATCAGTCTGACTCTGTGCCTCATGGGAACAGTCCAGCCCGAACTGCCAAGCCATGCCTTCCCTGGACCGGAAACAAGCTTCCGAGGACCGGTTTCTGGCATTGCAGCCGTCTTCAGCCCGGCTTGCTTGAATCCAGTGGCAAAGTGGGCAAGGGACTCACGTCAGAGCATACCCTGCCACACTTATGGCGGCCAAAAGCGGTACAAAAGGGGGTGGTGATGGACGGAGCATCCGAACCAATCAAACACTCACACCCAGTCAAAAGATCTGGGTTGAATTCATCACCGTTCTTTAGCCCACTCTGCCACCCCAGTTCAGACATGGCTATATGCAAATCAGTCTGACCCTGTGCCTCATGGGAACAGTCCAGCCCGAACTGCCAAGCCATGCCTTCCCTGGACCGGAAACAAGCTTCCGAGGACCGGTTTCTGGCATTGCAGCCATCTTCAGCCCGGCTTGCTTGAATCCAGTGGCAAAGTGGGCAAGGGACTCACGTCTGAGCATACCCTGCCACACTTATGGCGGCCAAAAGCGGTACAAAAGGGGGTGGTGATGGACGGAGCATCCGAACCAATCAAACACTCACACCCAGTCAAAAGATCTGGGTTGAATTCATCACCGTTCTTTAGCCCACTCTGCCACCCCAGTTCAGACATGCTTCCGAGGACCGGTTTCTGGCATTGCAGCCGTCTTCAGCCTGGATTGCTTGAATCCAGTGGCAAAGTGGGCAAGTCCGTCCATCACCACCCCCTTTTGTACCGCTTTGGCCGCCATAAGTGTGGCAGGGTCTGCTCAGACGTGAGTCCCTTGCTCACTTTGCCACTGGATTCAAGCAAGCCGGGCTGAAGACAGCTGGAATGCCAGAAACCGGTCCTCGGAAGCTTGTTTCCGGTCCAGGGAAGGCATGGCTTGGCAGTTCGGGCTGGACTGTTCCCATGAGGCACAGGGTCAGACTGATTTGCATATAGCCATGTCTGAACTGGGGTGGCAGAGTGGGCTAAAGAACGGTGATGGATCAAACCCAGATCTTTTGAATGGGTGTGAGTGTTTGATTGGTTCAGATGCTCAGTCCATCACCACCCCCTTTTGCACCGCTTTGGCCGCCATAAGTGTGGCAGGGTATGCTCAGACGTGAGTCCCTTGCTCACTTTGCCACTGGATTCAAGCAAGCCGGGCTGAAGGCGGCTGGAATGCCAGAAACCGGTCCTCGGAAGCTTGTTTCCGGTCCAGGTAAGGCATGGCTTGGCAGTTCGGGCTGGACTGTTCCCATGAGGCACAGGGTCAGACTGATTTGCATCTAGCCATGTCTGAACTGGGGTGGCAGAGTGGGCTAAAGAATGGTGATGGATCAAACCCAGATCTTTTCACTGGGTGTGAGTGTTTGATTGGTTCAGATGCTCCGTCCATCAGCACCCCCTTTTGTACCGCTTTGGCCGCCATAAGTGTGGCAGGGTATGCTCAGACGTGAGTCCCTTGCTCACTTTGCCACTGGATTCAAGCAAGCCGGGCTGAAGACGGCTGGAATGCCAGAAACCGGTCCTCGGAAGCTTGTTTCCGGTCCAGGGAAGGCATGGCTTGGCAGTTCGGGCTGGACTGTTCCCATGAGGCACAGGGTCAGACTGATTTGCATATAGCCATGTCTGAACTGGGGTGGCAGAGTGGGCTAAAGAACGGTGATGGATCAAACCCAGATCTTTTGACTGGGTGTGAGTGTTTGATTGGTTCAGATGCTCCGTCCATCACCACCCCCTTTTGTACCGTATTGACCTCGGAGGGCAGAAAGAGCTAAGCTCAATCAGCAGCCATCTTGAAGGAACTTTAAAACCCAGTGTGTCTCACAGCGACAGAGGCAAAGAGCACTCCTGACACTAAAAGAAATTAGAAGGGGAGTTGGGGGTTGTATCCCATCCTGGTAGACCATTTGAAAGGCTCCTTAACAGAATTCATGTTATGTTATGTTATGTTAGCCGGATTTATAGAGCGCACAGATGCCCCAGCGTCTCATCAAGGTAGAAGTGAGACCCACCTGTAGGAATTACCACCCCTCAGCTTCCAGGGACACAGGCAAAGCCTTTGCCAAAAAAGCAGAGAGAGACGAAGTCTCATTAGAAGGCAAATCCCCTCCGGCGCAAATGCCGCGTGCTGAAGCAGCCCGAATAACGCACACAAGAAAATGACTTGGGAAGAATCCGGATGAGAACACACTTGAGCTGAACTCACAGCTTGGATACCAGGAGAATGAGCAGGAAGACAGAGAACAGAAGATGAGAGCATGGAGAGGGCCAGGCCTTCAACCAGGGACCCGGAGAGGAGGTAACGCATGAGGGCACTGTCAGGGCACACAGATGGGTCCACCTGAAGAACCACAAAGCTGCAGAGGCAGTTCTCGCCTGTTGTTTTATTTTGAAGGTGTGAAGCCCACTGGCTTAAAGATGCTGCCTCACCCGAAACATTTTCTGGAAAGCAAAGTCAGTCTGTGCCTCCGAACTTGTCCCTGGCTTCCTATTCATGCAAGACTTTGTAACAATGTTATCCATCCTGAAGGGAATCAAACCAGGAGCAGAGGTGCTTTCTCGTGGGCACAATTACACTCTTTTTGGGCCATAATAACAATAAAGGGTGATACATTATCGCCGCCTTTATCGGCTGGAAACTGCCGCTAAAGCGCCAATAATGGGCTTGATAATATGTCCTTGTGAATTCCCATAGCAGCCCAAGTTCTGGTGTTAACCTGGGCTGCTATGGGAATTTACAAGGGCATATTATCAAGCCCATTATCGGGGCTATAGCGGCAGTTTCCAGGCAATAAAAGCGGCGATAATGTATCGCCCTTTCTTGATATTATGGCCCATTGTTTCTTTTCTCTGCCAAAGGAAAAGTATTTCCCCTGAATAGCAAGCTATTCCCTTACACCCCCACCAAATCTGGGGTGATCTGACCAATTTCCCACCCTTGGAAGTGAGTTACTCCTGCCATTATCAGAAATACATTTTCAACCATTAGCAGGGGAGACAGGGGTTGTGACATGTTTGGTAATAGCCACAACCTCCGCCAACTCCTGCAAATACCACAACAAAATCCTTAAAGTCAAGCGTAAGCTGCCCTGGTCAATGAGGGTGGGGTGTTCTACACAGGTACTTTATGCTGCTCTGGTGAAAGCTGGGGGCACTAAAATCATACCAGACCGCAGGCAGCACAGCCCTCAGGGTAGGAAGGGCCTTTGGTGCTTTCTTGCAGACCCACTCATTATAAGGATAAAACAGTTCCACATGCAACCAATGATGTAATAAAGGCACCCTGCTTGCAGCCTCATCGAAGAACTCCAAGGAGACCCGCCGTATGCTTATAATCTACAGTTTGGGGTACTTTTTGACATACATGGAGGTCTGAAATCAGAGACGAGCTTGGTCGGTAAGATAAGGGGGCATGTGAGCTTCAGATTTTCCAACAATCACACTGTCATATAACTTTAAAGTGGCTTGAAACATCTAGAGTAACACAATACAGGGCAAATCGTTGCATTGCGTTACTTTACCCCAAGGAGGCGTTCCATGTGTGGTGTGTGGGTGGTCCCACTCAATACACATGGATTTTAGTGTATTCTCATATTTGCTGTAAGTGGTAGACCTGGGAATCTGTCTCAACTGCTACGCATCTGCAGGGGAGGTGCAACGAGGAGAAATATCTTTATTTCTCCTAGTTTTTTCCACTTTCTATCTGTGCTGCATTTTGCAGCAGAGATAGAAAAAGGAAAATGCCTCAGGGGATTGTTTTTGTGCAGGAATGTGTTCCGTCTTGCAAAAAACAATCCTGCTTACAACGCAGGCACCATGATGCAAGAGTGCCTGCGTTGTCACTAGGCAGACCATTGTGCACCAGAGATGCAAAAAGACAGGAATGCAGCGTATTATGTTAAGTACATCTCATTCCTCCCTTTCCCTGTCACACAGCGCAGTGGGGTGGCTCGCTGCACTGCAATGCATCACATATTGATAAATGCCACAGAATATCTCCATGTCTTACATCACATCCATTTTTTAAAGGGACTTGCAATCAATACCTTACTTTTTTGCTGGTCAAAAGTTTATTTCATATGTTGAATTATTATACACTGCCCCACTCGCCTGTGTATTTGTTAATGGTCTCTTTTCCTCATTTTTCCATCTGCAAAGAGGTATCGGTCAGCATTGCCCCCTTCCCCCATTACTTTTCCTCCTCTTTTTAGAACCCTTTATCGAACTAATTAACCCCTTGGCAGCGGCAGTAATTCAGCCGCGGTGCTTGGGGGGGAGAGGGGGTCGCGCGGCGCCACCGTGCTTGTGACGGAACCACTCCGCCACGGGCGCGCTGTGCTTATGACGGAGTGGTTCCGTCACGGCTCCGCCCACTCACTAATTCGCCCGCACAGGTGGGGAATCAGTGCGACGTGGGCCGAGCGGCCGCGGCATGACGGAACCACTCTGTCATGAGCACAGCCCGCCCGTGGCTCGTGACGGAGTAGTTCCGTCACAAGCATGGGAGGGGTTAAACATAACCTATATTACTGGTTTTAAACTTAACTCCCACCAAATTAAACTTTTTCCCTATGCAGATGATATACTTATTTACATGTCCGATCCTTGCAATTCCCTTCCCCCTTTTTTACAAGAAATTGCTTTGTTTTCCACTGTCTCTGGATACAAACTTAATTTTTCTAAAACTGAGATTTTACCTTTAAATTCTTTATGTTACCGATACGTGTTTGACTCAACCAAAAGATTAAATACTTAGGAATATGGGTTTCCCCAAATATTCCTGACACTTTATCCCATAATTTTAATGCCTTAAAACTCAAACTCACTAATTTATTGTCTTCCTGGTCCCCATTATTTTTATCCTGGTGGGGCAGACTAATGATGATTGTTCCCCAGGTGCTATTCACACTCTCCATGTTACCTTTTAAAATTCCTAAATATTATTTTTCACAGATTCATTCTTTTTGTACTAAATTTCTATGGAACAATAAACGTGCTCGTATTGCCCTTTCTAAAATGATTTGCTTTCCTGATTTAAAACTATACCACAATGCTTTTTTGATTCGTCAATTTTATGCCATGTCTAAAGATTATCAAGATTTACCTATGCCAACATGGGTGGCTGTTGAACGTTCACTGTTAAATAACTTTTCTTTTCAGGATGTTATGTTTATGACCAATTGTACTTTCATTTCCAAATATCCTATCTTAAAATATTCTCATATATATATTCTAATACACACACTTTTTTTCAAACGTTTTGTCCCATACCAATCTTTTTTGTCTTCTTCAATATGGTTTAATAAGCACATCAAATTCCGCCATAAATCCTTTTCCTACAAGCACTGGAAGGAAAAGTGTATTTTTTATGTACATCAATTGATAGTTAATAATTTGATTTTGCCCTTTCCCCAATTACAAGAGAAATGTAACCTCCCTGACTATTATATTCAGCAATATAACATATTATTTCCTGTTCTCCAAACCTGTTTATAATATTTTAATTCCAATCCCACTCCTACTTCATTTACACCTGATTCACCCCTGTTTCAAATTCCTTATGCACCAACCCCCAGTGCCTCTTTTATATAATAAAACCCTGTAATCTACTATTAACACTCAAATTAAATCTCATATCGAATTTGCTTGGGAACAGGATTTATCTCAATTGCTTTCTGTTCCTCAATGGGATCGATTGTGCCAAAAGATTTTCAAAACTTCTAAAGTTGCTAACATTACACAATCATTATATTTTATTTATAACAGAGTTGTAATTACTCCTCTCTTTCTACACAAAATTAACCATTCTGTTTCATCATTATGTTGGTGCTGTCTTTCCTCTGAAGGTACATTGATACATGTACTTTACTATTGCCCCAAGGTTTATAACTTTTGGAAAGGTATTTGGTCGAAATGTATTTTGATTTTTTCTTGTGATGTTCCTTTTGCTATTCACAATATATTTTTAGGTACCTCTCCTCCTGATTTTGACCAACTCCATTCAAAAACTATTTTATTTGACCTTTTTGTTGCTGTTGCTTTTAAAGTCATATTAACATGTTGAAAAGACAATTCTAAACTATCCTTTTTGCTTTGGTGGAATTTAATTTGTGATGAACATAGAATTGCTTCCGTTTCTCACTATTCTATTCATCTAAAGATTAAGGGGCCGATTAGGATCGCGGACGGACCCCGGAGGTGGAGGGAACGTCCGCAGGGGCTGCGGCGTTCCCTCCAGTGCAATTAGGATGTGACCGCCAGGGTGGCGGTCACATCCTCAATCTTTAACATTGCGGCGGGTGCAGCTTCAAGCTGTACCCGCCGCAATGTTAAAAATGCATGCACCGCATTTGCGTGCACAAAGCGGCAGGCACCGCGCGGTGCCTGATGCTTTGTTCACGCAAATGCAGGGGGGTACCATAGGTACCCCCCATATGCACCCCCAACCAATTAAATTGCATCATGGAGCATGCTATTCTAAAGAACGAAGAGAGTTTATGTTGCTTGACTTAAGACATCAATGCAAAATTCCCAATGAGTAAATATGAAAAAGATTCAATGGAAGAAAGTAACAATATACTATTCCCCTACCGTTGCTCTTGAAGGTGAAATAAATACATGTGGAATATTTGTAAGAAATGTGTTTGCAGAGCAATATCTCTGCTGTTTCATAAAGTGACCTTCATGCACAGATATTTAGGTGCAATGGCTGAAGTAAATCAAAGTAAAACCTAGAAACAGCAATAACTACATTAAACCGGACTGCTTTGTCAACATACAAAGGATCAGAAATATGACAGTAAAAAAAGGATTCGACAGAGAGAAGTAAGGGGCTAGATGTTTTGAAGGAAAGTCTAAATTAAGCCCTGAAAACAGTTGGGTTACTTTTAACTCTAGCTGCAGGCTGTAAACCTCCTAAATTTGAGACACCAAAACCATTTAGTTGCAAAGAAACAATTGGCATGGTGCAAGAGTGGCTAGCAAAATAAGATACTACAGAAGACTTACCAGAAAACCAAGGATGTTTGGGTCATTATTTCCTCCTGAGATAGTGGAAGACATCCGATTAGCAAAACACACCCTGAAAAATTGTGTTGGGGAAAAAGAGAACAGTCATCACGTAAAGAACTTTGAAGTAATGGAAACAACAATTAGAGCTAATAACTACAGAAAGGTTTATAAGTTAGTGTAAGAAAGATGGTCAGAGGTCTTGATAGTTACCTCAGACTTAGATCATTTAATAAGAGAAAGGAGGTGGAGAGTCAACATTACTAATTTGTACAACAGCAGTGACAAAGAAGATAAGTTGAACCCAGTTTGTAATTGTAGGAAATTGGGTTACTGGTTGAGGGGGGTGAACTCTTACTCATTCAGCAACTGCAATTTTTGTCTGGGTGAAACACAAGCAAACCCGAAATTATTCTGTGGTTAACCCTCTGGTAGTTTGTCACAAAAGCACTCAGGCTTAACTGAGATGCAATGTGTAAAGTATTATTGCATCACTTCAAACAGTAATAAAGTGAAAACACAGCACAAGAAAAAGTCAACACCAACTTAGGGAAACAGATTCAATTATAATAATTTATTTGACAACAAAGCAACAAAAATCCAATTAGTAGAACTAGGAATATTCAATTTTCATAATAGTGCTTACAAGCACAAAGCACTAGTTGTGGGTATCTGGTCCTGCCAGACTGGGACATCGTCAGAAGTTCAGGCCGACCGCGATGGAGCGCACGCCATATACAGGAACCAAATTAGGATTGCTGAACAAAGTACCTTAAATCAGGGTTGCGGAGAATTGTGAGATCTTGCATTGAGGATACGTCACACATCGGTGGTTCTGATGAGCTGAGATGTAAGGTCCTGTGTCAAGGATGCATTATGCAGCAGCGATTCTGGGGACCTGTGGGGCTGCGATGCAAGGTCCTGTGTCAAGGAAGTGTTGTGCAGCAGCGGTTCCAAGGAGAGCTCCGGGGTTCTGCGTTGGGGATGCGTCACTCAGCTGCAGTTTGGATGCAGAGCTGCAAGGAGATGCATCGCGCTGCATCAGGTCTGCCCAAAGACCACACCTGGAATGGCAGAGCGCCTTCATTCTGCCAAAGCGAATTTCCCCTATGTATCATTGTCTAGGAGTAATACACAAAGGTCAACTGCCATCTACACCAAGTCATGTGACAGAGGCAGCATGCACCATGCGGTCAGGACAAAAAAATGCTAACTTTCCAAAAGAGGCATTTTCAGAATGTATACTTAAAATCCATCTTTACCATTGGAGAGGGTTTTAAATTACAATTCATTAGAGACCAAACTCGACTTTCCTACCTGCTCCCTATTGCCAGTTATCAATTATTAATTAAATAAAGTAACCAAATGTTATCCTGTGTGAGAGGTAGGCCTCACAGTAGTGAAAAACAAATCCAGGAGTTGTTCACTACCAGGATATGTAAATATTAAAAGTACATATCCAACTTTTTAAATACAGTGCCCCTACCTTATGGGTTGCTTAAGGTCTATACTATGCATGACCTATATGTATTAAAAAGGGAGCTTTAGGCAGTAGTTCATTTGTAAAAAAAGAATGCATGCCTGGACCAGGGGGTCACTTCACCTGCACTGCCCATTGCCACTGTCAGTGCTGCCAACTACAGTAACAACACAATTACTAACCATCACACTTCTACAGTTGTGACAATTCTGATCATTCCAGGCCCCCAAAGCTATATTAATGGCCTTGGAAGCAGGTATTAATCATTTTAATGCATATTAAATTAATTAACAACTGTTGTTGTGCTCATCTCAAAATTAGAAAAAAAGGGCCACCATGTGGCAGTCTATCATAAGTGCAGGTGTTGAAAATTGAGTACCAGGGCTGGGCACCGAAAACCACACGCTCAAATTCAGCACTGGGTTTAGGCCTGGCAAAAGGTTTATTAAGCCAGGTCAAAATGGCACTTTAAAACGACACACAGGCTGCAATGGCAGGGGTGAGACATGTTTAAAAAGGCTACTTAAGTGGGTGGCACAATAAATGCTACAGGCATACTAGTAGCGTTTAATTTACAGTCCCTGGATGCATGCAGTATCACTTTACTAGCGACTTACTAGTAAATTAAACAGGGGAATTGGGTGCAAGTTTACCATGTTTAGTGGAGAGATTAAAAAAACACTTTAGCACCTGTTAGCAGTGGTAAAGTGCAAATAGTCTTCAAAGCCAACAAAAACGGGTTTAGAAAACATAAGGGGTGAAGGCAAAAAGTTTGGGGATGACCCTGCAGAGAGGACCAAGTCCAACAATAATGCAAAGTTGTTCACTGACATCCCATAATAAAGAATCATAATATAATTGATGAGGTTAAAATATCATTTGTATCAGGCCAAGAGGGATGTTCAAGTATTCATCAAAAATCAGCCCCAGGATGGTGGACTTTTATTTTAAAAATACTATTTGAAAGAGTGTTAAGAGGTGATTATATACATGTATGTTGAAGAGGTGCAAGGACTGTAGCAATTCATAATAAAGGCACCATCAACATACTGGAAATTCTACTTACTTTACATGTTACATTCACCTGGAAGATGTTTTGCTCGATTTATCTTAGATAAATTCCTGGAGAGAAGGCTGGTCTGTAACTTCTCATGCAGAGGAATTAGCCTTTATGGCAAGTTGAGATAGAGTGATGGGAGCTGTGCCATTCCATTGTGCATTTATAGATTTCACTAAAGCTTTAAACTATGTACAACAGTCATAACTGTACTACAAATTACTCAATGTAGGAATAATTCATTATTCAGAATACATTCCATCAATTTCACATTAGTGGCTGAGCAATAATCAAAAAATTACAAGAAGAAGAGGTGCCTAACAAGACATATTCTCACTCTGGAGTTGGACAAGGACGTGCTTTGGCCATGTATCTAACTAACAGCTTTATCAATACCTGCTTCTCTTCCTTGAGCCTAACTAGACCCCTCTACAGTGCCTAATGCCCATTAGTGCCGCGTAAAATCCAGGCCCTGTTTTATATAAATTATATAAAATGAAGCATATTTAAATATAGTTATATAAATGAGAAATTATATAAAAAATATGTTTATATAAATTCGGGGTGGGTGGAACTGGCGGACTTTCACTCTGTGGAATTACATGAAAGCTCTGCGAGATTCCATGTAATTCAGCGAACGGCAGAAATCCGCAAGACACGCTGCTCATGCTGATTTTTAGCGCTGGGAGCGTGTTCCATGCTGCAAAATCAGCGCGAACAGCATCACGCGGCACACCAGAGAAGCCTGCTTCTTTCCTGCCACGCGAGTAGGTTTTCTACTTCGAGCGGCAGCTTTCTCGCCATGAACAGACCGCCCGCGTTGAGAAAATCTTGCCAAGTGTCCTCCTATCACCTGAAAATCACGCTAGGGCACGCTTGCCAACTTACTGTTGGTGAAACGCGCACAAGAAAAAACTCCACAACGTGGTGGTAGACGGAGTTTGGATGGAACTCCACGTTACTAGTGTATCGCGGAGTGGCCCAAACTCCATAAACTCTGCCAGCAGAGCGGAATTTATTTCCCACCCCTAATATACATTAGCTTTTATTATTGAATCACATAGCAGTGAGACTACAATGACTACCTCATGACCATTAAAAGCTATGATAGGGGAGCTAGGAAAAGTTGTTTATGAATGCCGAAAAATAATGCTATGTATATAGGTTGTGGCATTTCCTAACCATTTTAAAAACGTTTTAGAAATATTTCTTTGGTTAATTCTGCTATATTAGTGGCCACCTTAAGCCTGGAAATTAAGGGATTAAGAAGTGCGTGCGCATGTCCAGGGCCTGCCTGTGGTAGTAATCTGGGTTGCCTCTGTAGTAAGAAGTACT
Source organism: Lissotriton helveticus (assembly GCF_964261635.1). Classification (NCBI taxonomy): domain Eukaryota; kingdom Metazoa; phylum Chordata; class Amphibia; order Caudata; family Salamandridae; genus Lissotriton; species Lissotriton helveticus. The sequence goes on from NC_136070.1 coordinate 41,239,717, forward strand.
GAAAACTCATTGAGGACACTTATGAAGAAAGAAATTCTGGAAGACAAAAAGGACAAGTCATTAGTCTATAGAAATTCCCTTTTTGTGGTTGATCAGTTAAATTTAGATCCCAATTTAGTCCTCAGACTAACAGTGTCACAATTAAAAAACGCCCAAAACAAGCCACATTGGAGTTACGGGGCAGATTTACAAGCCCCATGCGCCACATTTACGCCTCTGTTGCGTCACTTCTGTGACGCAGTGGCAGCGTAAACCATGCACCACATTGCGCCTTATTTACAACGTGACGCATCTAGGGAGATACGTCATGCTGTTAAGCCCTGCGCCACATGAAACCTGCGTTAGGTTTCATGTGGGCGTTCCGGCGCTGGGTAGACATTCCGTCGCAGGAATGCCCAGTAAAAGTGATGCAGTGAAATCTACAAGATTTCACGGAGTCACTTTTACGTCCATGCTACGTCAAAACCCTGCGCCTGCTTGAAGCAGGCATAAGGAGTGACGCAGCATGTTAGGCATAGGGCGCCCCGAGCATTGCGAGAGCTGTGTCATGCTTGCGACACAACTCCAGCAATGCGCCGCCCTTACGCCACAGGATGCGACACACATCGCCCTGTCCTTGCTCCACGGTACGCCGTATTGTAAATGCGATGCATTCGTGGTGGCACAGGGAGGGAATTGCATGTCGCATCTTTTCTGGCGCATCCCTGCTAATTAGCAGAGATGCGCCACAACTCGTAAATCTGCCCCTACGTTTTCGACCTGGGCAGGAAGACGTACCTCAAATAAAGTGGCTACTATTATTCAACTCCTTTACAGTATATAGTGTGTAACCATACATTCATTGGAACCTGCCCCACGGGTTGGGATGTTTCTGGATCCTGTTGAGGTTGGGTATGCTCCCACTCAACCCCAGCATAGCAAGAGTATTGGATCTCCCCAGAATGTAATTTATGCCATAACAGTATCCAAGATTTGAACCATGTCCTATTTGTCTTACCAGTGCTTTTATTACATCGTCAAAAATGGTCCAGGCTCATATTCTTGCAGTTAGCTGTACAATCGTCTCAGAACCTCTACAGTCACTTTATGCATCTCCCAATGAAAGGTTTTGCTGTAGAATTTGTAATATTTTAAGATCTTCTTAAATTTATACTGATGTCATGGCTGTTACAGTATGGTAGTTTTAATGTGGATTAGGATTTCAAATGAATAATATGTAAATGTTTATGGTTTATGACTATACTTATACTTTACAATTGTTTTATGTGGGCCTCTTTTGAGTTCCATAACATAAATTAAAAAACTTGACTTGAAAAACGCTCCTGTACAACATTGTTTTCCCTTGTTTTCTTCTCTTTGATGTTTTATGTATTTAAAGTTTATATGGCTGATTATGGATTTAGAGTAAACACCTTCAAATTAAAAAAAAGCTTGCCTATTAGCAAAAAAGTGCACTTTTTCAATAACAGTACATGTTTGTGCTGTTTTTAAGGATGATAATATCTGTTTGCAAGAAGTCTACATTACAGGTCTTAATGATGGATTTGGTGGACGGAATTTGAGAAATTGACTTTCGTAAATTATCGCGAAAATGTCGGAAATTTCCGCAAACCCGTGTCAGGAGGGCTGGACCTCCACACCTGTATAAGGACACTTTCATCGAAATGTGCAGCACTTGCCCGGAAAATATAAAACACTCACAATCTCAACATGACACACGTGCACACACAAAGAATTGTTGCAGCTGTTCGGTCACGCACATCCACTGAGCCAGTGCCGCAAACGCCTGTACATACACACTTTCACCTTCACACCTATTTTCATGTTCATACACGCAAACACCCACAATGACAAATATATGCAATCACGGGCAAGCAAATAAATAGGGCCAGCTTGTATCTGAAAATGCAAACCCGACACAATGATTTTACAAATGCTTGTTTTAATAATGCCAGGAATGCAGCCTCTTTGAACAATGGAAGGAGAAAGGCCTTCTTTCACTGGAGAGCGTGAGTGCCCCTCAATAATAGAAAAACAATGCTGCTCTTTGAAGCAGAGTGGCAATGAACTTCCAGAACAATAGAACAAGGCCTGACGTCTTTGTCAGCAGAGATACTGTGGCAATCTGTCTGAATGGAATGTTAGTGGAGTGACAGGGACGTCTTTAATAAAGAATCCACAAACGGAGAGAGTGAGGCGTTCTTCCACAAAGGAATGGCAATGACCTTCATCAACAACAGAGTGGCAATGACCTTCATTTACAATAGAGGGGCAATGACCTTCATCAACAACAGAGTGGCAATGACCTTCATCAACAACAGAGTGGCAATGACCTTGCCTAAGAATGGGAAGACAAAGGCCGCCTTTGATAACGAATCAACACTGTGATTCTGTTACGATGGATTACCGAGGGCATGCTTTCAAGGGGCCATCCAATGTAGGGGCAACACTGCGGGCAGATTTACGAAGAAGTCACGCAAGGCTGCAAAACAATTTACTGCGCTGAGTGACAGGGAGAGAGCAGGAAGTATCTATATCTAGTAAGATATGACCAGTGCCCCTGGCAGTTATATCAATGTCAGTACCAACACAACTACTAACCATCACAATCCTACAAGTGTATCTATATTTAATATATAATTGACGAAGGCTAAGCGCCGAAACGCGTCTTGTTGGTTTCTGGGTTGCCAATAAAGAGGCATATTATCAAGATAGGGCGTTACATTATCGCCGCTTTTATCGGCAGGAAACTGCTGATAAAGAGGCGATAATGGGTTTGATAATATGCTCTATGAATTCCAATCGTAGCCCATGTTAGATGTCTTCACATCTAACATCGGCTACGATTGGAATTCATAGAGCATATTATCAAGCCCATTATCGCCTCTTTATCGGCAGTTTCCTGCTGATAAAAGCGGCGATAATGTAACGCCCTATCTTGATAATATGCCCCAAAGTTTGTTGGCATTGAAACCCCCCAAACCCCTCCCCCCTACGAGTGCTGTTTCTTTTTCTGGAAATTGAACGCCAAAAGAACTTGGGAGCTTTATGTGGTTGGCGGGTACACCCCTGCCCAAAGAGCACCCGCTCGAGTGTGCAGCAGGCTGGTGGATTTGGAAGCGAGAAATCTATATCTATATATTTATATCTATATATATCTATATCTCTATCTATCTATCTATATCACTATGTATATATAAATGTAAATGTACATGTATCTATATAGCGCAAATCACCGACACGGTATCTAAGCGCTTGCTTAGGGAACCTGTCCTGGTATTCCCCTGTGAGAAACCCCGGCAGGGTGTCCACAAGGTGAAAGCCAGGCATCCCACCACGAGGGGCCGTAGTGGAGATTAAGCAAGCTATTGCCCAGAGTCGCAGAGTGTGACCCCGTGAGTCGAGTAGGCGCCGGAGCGAGAATTACCGAGTCCGTGGAATTTTTGAGCCCGAGACCCGCCGAGTCGGGGAATCGAACCCTGGTCCACGGTCGATCTCAGCTTCCGGGTCTATCGCCTCTAACCACTGAGCCACGCTTCTCCTATATCACTATGTATATATAGGGGAAAGCTGTGTTTGCTCATGCTTGCTGGGAGCATTTTCCCATCTAGCGGGAAAAAACAGAAAGTCTGCTCCTAGCAGGCAGGAGCTTTAAAAATGTTCCCGTTGGCTGGGAGCAGGCTTTTGTTCTGTTTCCCTGCCCGCATCAGCAGATCAAGAGATTGCTCCTACCTGTTGGGAGCAGCATTAGTAGCTCCCCTGCCTTCACGGCCCTGTATTGGTTACTGGTTGCCAGATGATTCCCCTTCAAGCTGCTTTGTGTCACCCACAAAACAATCCAGGGAACAGGACCGATTTTCATCAGGAATAAAATCACCAAATACATTCAACAAAGGAACCTCTGCTCCAGATTAGCACCTCACCTCAAAACCCCACCAACATTGGTGGTACATCTTTCTCTGTTCAAGCAGCAAAACTATTGAATTTGTTACCCCCAAACATAAGATCCATGGATAGCTACCTTATCTCAGAAGGCTGCTTGAGAGTTATAAATATGTATACATACATACACACACACTCACAGTAAGCTCCGATCAAAGAAACAGAGATGTGCAATACAGTGCAATGAAGATGTCCATCACAATTATTTCAATTCCGTACTTTATTGGTGCAAAAGATCACCACACAATACCCAATGCGTTTCAATGTCTTGCACACCTTGCTCACAGGTCACAGGTCAAGCATTGCATTCCCAACACCAGTAAAGACACAAATAAGTAAATATAGAAAATGGCTGGGTCGCAAAGAAAACATAGTGGAACAGGAGAAACTAGTTGGCCATTTCAGAATGGTACAAACCATAATGTGATGCAGGTAAACTTATGCATATATATTAAGACCCTCTCATCATCAACAGTTGGCCTAATGGCTAGGGCGGTCGACCTCGATTCTGGGGAACCAGGTTCGAGTCTCGGCAAGGATGCTGAACATCCTGTGATCCTGTGCAAATCACTTAATCTCCCCGTGCCTAACAAAAACAAATGTGTCCTCATGTAACGCAACTGGTGCTATGTAAAGCGCTCCGATACCAGGTCAAGTCTGCGCTATATAAAACTCCATAAAAAAAGAAATTTAAAAAACTGTTTATACCTTGTCTCTTTTATTCAGAGTATCAGTGAGCCACTAAACCACATCACTGTGTACAGCAAGGAAATAGCACTATGCCATGCAAGTGTGGGGGTGAAAGAATTCAGCCCGAGTGGGCATCTACAACAAAGCACATTGCATGACCAGACTTATTGCAGAAGACATATTAAGCCTCAGTGGGCATAAACCTCCCCAACTGGTGACCAGCTGTATGGCAACCTTGTGAAAGCCATGAGGAGTCTGAGTAAGAATAACAGAAAACACACACAAGTGTACGTGGGCTGCTGGATTGCATCACCATGCCCAGCAAGAAAGAATGGCAATTTGCCATGCAGGTGTGGCAATGAGATACATTCAGCCCCAGTGGGCACATACATTAAATTACAAGAGCAGACTTGATGCAGAAGGCCTATACATTCCCAGTGGGCATGGACCAGCATATCAGAAACCCAAACAAATGGAAATGCTGACAGATGGGGGAGCCCCCTCACCCGCAAGTAACACCAGTGAAAAATACAATATTCAACCTAATGAGGCTCGGCGTGCCCTGAGCATCAGCCACATGACAAAGATCTGTAAGTATGGCCATGAGAGGTATGCATTGAATACATATTCATCATGAGTCTCAAACACACCATCAAGGGATAAATATACGGAAAGCAAAAAAGAAACATTGGTTCCCATGGGTAGAAGGAGAAGGCATATCGGCCACATGTAAAGGAAAGGTGCGATTGCCAGTAGGTAATATATATACATATTTATAGAGAATAAGAATCAAAGCCCCAAAACCCTCCTGCCTCTTGTTGCAGCGGTCTGCAATGGGCCTGGGCAGCACTTTGAATTTTGTGAAAAATTCTCTAACGAAATTAAAGAATAGTTTCAGACGCAAAGTGCAAACCGACAATGGCTCCCACCCACGTGTTTCAGTTGTAGCCTTTTCTCACAGGTGACTCTAGCTATAACTCATGCCCTAAAGTAACTTTAACATGCACCCCGGCCAAGCAGAGTCCTGTCATTAATGATGTTATACACACTTCTATAAAAACATAAGAATCCCTTTGGACTCTTTATAAAGCATACAACAAAATCTTGCTCACATCCACTCATAAACCTCTCGGCAGCACCAATTAGAAACATAATATAACAATATCATATATACTTAATTTGTTCGGATTCTGAGAAATTCAACAGATGTCATAAAATATTAAAATAAGAAAGAAAGAGAAATATCTCATCAATATACATCGTCCTCCCTTAGTGACCTCTTTCAACCGATGGATTCTTTCTTTATATATCTGACAAGATGGAAACGGAAACCAGGGACCCCAGCCTCAATAATAGAACTGTTCACTAGGTCCGTATAGTCTTGACCACCGGAGCTATGGTCCTCATAACTGTCCCGTATTCAAAATTGAATATGGACTCAATACATCAAGGAGCACCTTACCATTTGGTGCTATCAGGGTCTCCAAAAGCCTGCCAGGACTAAGCAGTCTCCGTTGAAAGAGGTCACTAAGGGAGGACGGTGTGTTCCCCCAAACTAAACGTTACAGTTGCTGTTTACCCGAACAGGAAATCGCCATTGTGAAAGGAGAGATACATCCTCCTCCGTTATGTATTACTGGATGAATATTTTGGGAGATATAAAATAATACTTGTTAGCCTTAAGAAGGTGGTGAACCATTCAATACCACCGAAACGCATAGCTTCTCTTAAAAAAGTACTCAAACAACACCTGTTTTGGATAAGAGTTGCTTTTGTTAAGAAAGTTCATCAGTACATCAGTATATAATCTCATGTACCTAAAGGACCTTTGATATGTAGCAGGTTGTAGTTAATGTTTTTAAAGCATGAAAAAGTTCTCCCTCTGTTTTGAAAATGAAATGTTTTTAATATATGTATATCAAATAAAGTATATATGATATTGTTATATTATTTTTTGGGCTTCTAATTGGTGCTGCCAAGAGGTTTATGAGTTTTTGAGATTTTGTTGTATGCTTTGTAAAGAGTCCAAAGGGATCCTTATGTTTTTATAGAAGTGTCTATAATTGGTGTCCTGTCCCTTTGGTCGAGTAGGACCCCTCTCTCTTATTTTTGGTATTAATGATGTTATTCCAGATGTTTCAGTGATAGTATCGATGATGTCATAGAACATGTAAAGAGTGATGTAATATGGGAAGTAATTAGCAGTGCATTGCAAGGGCATGTACTATAGTTACTTTAGGGCATGAGTTATAGTTACTTGAGATAAATATAACTGGTGAATTTCAGTGGTTTTGTTGGTTTTAAACAGTATGTTTTAACTGATATTTTCACCTATCACATTCTTTAATCCAGTAAGTAAGATATTATTAAAAATCTTATATATAATGTTACTTTACCCTTTGCTTTTTTCAGTGTATTTCTAGTTCTTTTTTTAACATAAAGGGGCCGATTCCGATTTGGTAAAATCCTGTCCGAATCGCCGAACGGAGCATTTTTCCCGTTTGAATCGTATCCCGAACCGTCCCCGTACGTACGATGTAGTACGATGTGCACCCAAAGCAGTTCTCCGTACGAATCGTACCAAGGACCGTACGACTCAAGAATCCGTACGGATCGCATTCGGAACATGCAGTACGCGATGTCCGTATGGATCGAAGCATCATTTTCAGACCCAGCAAGTACGAATCGTCTGGACAACACTCCGAACTACTCTTTTGATATGAGAGCTGAAAACTTCCAGAATAGCAGATTTCGTCTCGAAATGCGTATGAAACGCCCCCCCCCAGGTACGGTGCATACACCCCTGGATTTCAGGGGTACGGCACATCGGGGTACGGTGCGTACACCCCTGGATTTCAGGGTTACGGTGCGTATGTCCCGTGCGTACACCCCATGATTGTGGGTGTACCGAGCATAGGGGTACGGTTCGTACCCCCCAAGGCCGTAGGTGTATGGTGCGTACACCCCGTGCGTACACCCCTTGAGTTTAGGGGTACGGTGCATATGTGAATGTGCGCCTCTCCGTCCGAATTGCTTCTACACGACGTTTTCCGTACGAATCGCATACTCAATCCCCGGTCCGGATCGTACTTGTCGGGTTGTACGGCATGTTTACGATTCTTACGGTTCACTGTGAGGCTCTATGTCGTACGGATTTCACCTCGTGTTTCGTACGGTTCGCAAAGATTCGGACGTATTTTTTTACTACGGATCGTACTACGCGATTCGGACGGATCTGCACAATTCGTACGGATTTGTTTCCCGAATCGGAATTGACCCCAAAATAATATTTTATTCCCATAATGTTATGCCAATTCCATTTAGCATCCATTTGGCCTTGGGCGGTGGGAGGGTTGAGCATCAGGCCTGTGCTCAAGCTCCTGCGGGTACGCACGGCTTGCTATGTGATGTTACACAGGGTGCTGGGACAGAATATCGAGTTGTCAACTTACACAAATATTGAGTTGGAAATATCGTGATTCAGAAATATCGACTGCAAGAATATCCTGGTCAAGAAATCAAATTTAAAATAAGAAATATTGTTTAAAAAAATATAGAAGTCATTAATATTGTTTACAAAAATATAGATGTTTAAAATAGCGATTATTTGATTAGAGTTATGTATTTTAGTTTATATTTAAAATGTATGTGATGTATTTTTTTGTATAAGTATTGTTTATGTTTGTTCAATTCAATTCAAAAACTTTATTCGGAAACATGTAAATCATGTCCATAAAAGTACATACATACAATACATGTTAAAAGAAAATGCACTTAACGATCGCAATCAGCTAAAAATACAGTAAGATACATATAACGGATCAAATGACACACTTAAAAAATTTCCAATAGATAAAATGTTATAAGAAATTTGATATTTATTTTTAAAAAATCATGCTTTTCCTATAGCTAATGGCCCTAAGTAAATAACTAGCCGTGTAAAAACAGATGTCAGGGTGATGCAAGTTAAAAAGTAATTTCATTGCCGCTTTAACAGTTCTTGCTCCAAATTTAATAAATAAAGGTTTTAAAAAGAATTTACGACATTCGCTATACAGGTTACATATAAGTAGAAAGTGCTCTGTGCTTTGTTCTGAAATATTGTCGCACCGACATGGACCTGTAGGGCGCATCTTAATCTCAGGGAATGCAACCAATAGGTGGACCGTACCCATCCTCATCCTGGTGAGAACAAACCGGTGTTGCCCTTTGGTCACCTGGAGGAGGTAAGGATGTAGGCCCACAAGTTCGTTCAAATGGTTATAACGTATACAGGTGGAAAGTTTAAGATCATCCGTAGCTCGTCTTTCTGCACAATGATTTAAGAAAATTGATTTCAGACTCTCCTTAGAGAGATCCGAGGCAGAACAGTGATCTAATGTAACGTTAAACCCAAACACACTAGAGAAGGATTCAATTGTGTATTTAATCCATGGGATTTTGAGAAAATAGTCTAGACGTAAACAATCCTCAATGATGGCCCTATTAAATGAGGTTTCGTCTTTCATCCAGACCGAACGCCACAACATCAAAGGTCTCAATAATAATAGATCGTTTATATGATGTAGTCCTAGTTCTTTATGGACCAGACTATTAGCAGTAGAGGTCGGGAGACACAGTAATTTTTTCAGAAACATATTCTCTTCTACCTGTAGAGATTCTACCCTGGATACCCCCCATACCCCTGCTCCGTAGAGGGCAGCCGAGAGACACCTAGCTTCAAAGATCTTAAGCATTTCTTTAGGCCTTCTACTACCTAATTTACTTGCAAATGCAAATATTCCATTGGCACTCCTGATCATTTTGTCGCGCACCACCTTGTGCTCGACATCCCAGTGACCATTTTTGGAAAAGTTAACTCCCAGGTAGCAAAAGTTTTCCACACACTGCACCACTTGGCCATCAATGAGATACCTATAGGGCTTTTTAGTTTTCACCTTACTTGCTCCGCACTCCATCACAAATGTCTTGCTTTTGTTAATGACCAGCTTTCTTTTTTCGATAAAGGCCACAAATTTATCCATCAAAAGCTGTAGACCCCGGGGAGTCCTAGAGAGCAACACAGCGTCGTCCGCATAGAGTAACACGGGGATGTTGCTAGTGTTTACTCTAGGTGCGTCCGCTGGTGCCCTCTTTAAGATCGAGTCTATTTCATTAATAAACAGAGTGAAAAGCAAGGGTGCCAATACACACCCTTGTCTGATACCTCTCCTGACCCTGAATTTGTCTGTGCATTCGCCCGAAGGCCCGTACCGGACACTCGAGCTAAGCCTCTCGTATAAACGGGCCAGAAAATATATAATTTCCCTAGGTGCTCCCATTTCTAGCAAAGTAGTCCATAGTATGGCGTGATCCACCAGGTCAAAAGCGCTGCTCAAATCAGCGAAACAGAGGTAAAGTGAACCATTTTTTGCTCGGGTGTATTTCCCAATCAGGAGTTCCAGATTTAAGCATTGTTCAATGCAACCTCTTCCTTTCCTGAACCCGTATTGGCAGTCTGTCATTATTTGATTAGACTCTGCCCATTCTTCCAATCGGACGAGGAGTACACGGCTCATAATCTTGACGGACGAATCCAACAATGAAATTGGCCGGTAGTTTTTAGCGTTTCCTCGGTCCCCTTTCTTATGAATTGGAACTATTATAGATTCAGACCAGGTGCACGGAATAGTATAGCGAACAGCAGCGTTAAAAACTTTGGCTAGTACTGGCCCCCAAGTCTCAGGCGCGAATTTGTATACATCAACTGGGACACCATCGGGTCCCTGGGCCTTACCGCCCTTACTAGCCCTGATACTACTTAGGACCTCCTGTAAGGTGATATCTAGGTTAAGTACTGGCCAAGAGCAACTTATCGGCAACGTTACCGTGTTAGGATTAAAAATGCCAGAAAAATGCTGTACCCATGATTCCTTGCCCACGTTTGAGGTTAACACGGGAAGTTTATCATCTTTTAAAAAGGGGCTGTTTACTACTGCCCAAAAAAGCGTACAATTATTCGATACAGCCGCTAGATCAAATCGCTCCCAAGCTTCCTCACGTAATTCAACTTTCCTTTGCTTAAGAGCTAAATTATAGTCAGATCTAAGCTTAGCTACAACTGTTTTGTCTCTAGGTTTGATGGATAATGCCTTTTTTAGTGTCTTCAGTGCCACAGTACATGCATTATTAAACCATCCCCTTGCTTTGTTATTAAAATTTCCAGCAGACCTAGTAAACTTACTACTAATAAAAACACAGATTTTTATAAAGTGGGAAATACAGGCCTCCATATTTGGTTTCTCATCAATAATTGATGTAATGTCATTTAAGCAGCAGGAGATAATGCAATTAGAAGTTACTTCAGCTTTATCCCCTGCCCACCTTATTCTGAATCCATTCGGCCTATGTACCTCAATGTTTAAAATAGGACTACTATCTGGAATTATACAAACTTCCCAAAACCTAGTTTCAATAACAAGACAGTTATGATCACTAACCATATGGTCTACAACCTTGACATCAGAACTAAAATGAGCTAATTCGGAAGACATGCAAATAAAATCAATCACAGTGTTCGCCCCTCTCCCCACAAAGGTTGGCAAACTATCACCCTTCCCGTCCTGCTCAATCTCTAGGATCTCCAAATCGTAGGCGAGTAGGAAGGAGTTCAAAGTTTCTCCATATGTATTGTGTTGGAAGTGTGTAGCTGGCTCTCCAACACGATTCAAAGTGCCACACAACTTTTGGTTAGAGAGAGGGCAAACAGAAATGTTAAAATCTCCAACATATATGAATTCAAAAACTGTATTAGAAGCTTTCATCAATTGTTTGATTGCGACGTCTAATTCTAAAATAACCGTATATCTGCTGGCATCAAAAACATTATTATACATATTAATCAACAGAATGTTTTTGTCTGCCTCATCCGCTAACCACAGCAGTTGGGAATTATTGCCCACAGTGATATGCTCCTTCACCCTGATTCGCATTTTCACAGAAATCAGAATTAGCAAACCACCTTTGGCCCTCCCTGAGGTAGTTGCCACTGCTGGTAACTCATATGCTACAAAACCATCAAGGCCCTTAAAATTTAGACACCAGGTCTCTTGTAAACATAAGATATCAAATGTTCTGATCAGTTCTAGCCACCCTAGTACATTTAGTTTAGAAACTAGTCCTGCTATATTCCAACTGGCAATAAGGAAAGTTGTTGACGCCCCCACTAAGGTATTGCAAGATGTACCCACAGACTTAGGCAGTATACTACCAGTTGTATTTGGGGGCTGATGTGAATCTACTCCTGCAACCACTTCGGCAGACTCGTGTCTGACCTCTTGTCAATCGCAGTTGTTAAGACCAGACAGGGCATCATATCTATTGTGCAATAGCATACTTGGTACTAGGGGGGATGCCCAGCGGTTATGCATATTCAAGTTGTTATTCAAGTTGTTATCCCATCCTAATGCTGGCGTTTTTGGTAGGGTTACATTTTGCTGTTCCCCATGGAAAAATTTTAGTGTTAGGGGAACCACCGTACCTCTTCTACGCTGAGGTGGAAAAATATGTGTTAAAACATTAGGAAGTATATTGGGATGTGCAAATGTTACCGCCACGCAGTCCCCTTTAAATCTTTTGGGGCGATTCCCTATCCAGGGAACACGTTTAACTGCTTTGATATCATGCGCCAGTTGCTGTAACCCACCAGGCGCTAACCTCATATTACCAGAGAGCCAGTGAAGGGCCTTACTACTCAGAGAGCTGGCTGACTCGATAATACCGTCATCCAAATGGGGTACATTAGCTAACACTAATACAACAGGTGAGGCTTCCTCGATAAACTGCAGAGGGTCTGTACCGTGGACTTGTGCTTGTGGAATATTAACTATCAACGGGCGCCCTTCTACTGTTGTTATATTATGATTAACTTTTGGGGCCGGCGTATGGGCTGGATCGGTCAGTACACCAGGTATCCCTTCTCCGGCTTGATTAACCCCTTCTGTAATATTTCTTGTTAATAATGAAGTATTAAGGCTACCTATTTCCTCCGTCAACTTAGTTTGCATACCTCCAAGTCTTTTTACTTCCGCCTGCAGTTTATCTATTTTAGAGATCAGAGGTTTTACAATTTCGATAAGTTTACCCTCTACAACCTCAAGCAGTTTAGCAAACATTTCATCCTCTCCTCTGTTTCTTATAGTCCCTTCCCCTACTGCCTTTAGGGGAGCTCTCGAGGAACCTGGGGATAATGTTCTTTTCCTTTTCACTCTTGGCCTTTGACCACCCTGTTTCCGCTGATTCTTCACACAGGCACGCACAGGCCGGGGTGTGTGCTCAATCAGTGGTAGATCATCCTCCACAGGACCAGTAACAGTGTCTGGATCTGAATCAATAACATTATCAAAGTCTACATCCAGAATAACAGGGGATGCTAACGTGATCAGTGGCTGGCTGTCAGTCTCAATCAAAGGTGAATCGTTAGTTGAGGCCCTGGTTTCCACCATCACGAAGGGGCTATCCTCAGCTGACATAGGTAAAGTAGGGCTTAACCTACGCAAATCTGGTGACTGGCTTAGCCCAAGTGATTCCCTCCTTTGTTCATTTATTTTCTTTACTGTTTGCACAACATAATTATCCATGGTATTAGCGGGCAGAACAGCAGGTTTCTTTTTAGTCGTCATCTATATGTAACACGGTAAACAACAGAGCAACTAAGTCTTACTTGTGGACGCGTCTCTGGTGAACCAGGGGGTCAGGCCCTGCCCCTGCCTCCTCCTGCCGATGAGGGCCGTAGAGGGCCCGCCCTTTGCCCGGGCTTAGCCCCGGGCGTCCCGCTCGCGTCCCGCGCAGCGGGTAACTGAGGCGCTTTATTGCGCCTCCTCCTGGCGCCCTCGCGTCGTTGGTAGGCGCGCCGCCGCGTAGGCTGCCGGGAATTGAAGTCCCGGAGCGGCGGCGCGTGTGGCGTGAGGGAAGATGACTCTCGGCGGTGGCGGCTTTCTACCAGGTGCCTGTTTGCCCCAAAATGACTCCTGGCGGTGGCGGCGTTGCAGCGTCTAGCAGGTAAGTGCTTCTCTGTGTCCCCCTGCTCCGCCGGTAACTGAGGCGCTTTATTGCGCCTCCTCCTGGCGCCCTCGCGTCGTTGGTAGGCGCGCCGCCGCGTAGGCTGCCGGGAATTGAAGTCCCGGAGCGGCGGCGCGTGTGGCGTGAGGGAAGATGACTCTCGGCGGTGGCGGCTTTCTACCAGGTGCCTGTTTGCCCCAAAATGACTCCTGGCGGTGGCGGCGTTGCAGCGTCTAGCAGGTAAGTGCTTCTCTGTGTCCCCCTGCTCCGCCGGTAACTGAGGCGCTTTATTGCGCCTCCTCCTGGCGCCCTCGCGTCGTTGGTAGGCGCGCCGCCGCGTAGGCTGCCGGGAATTGAAGTCCCGGAGCGGCGGCGCGTGTGGCGTGAGGGAAGATGACTCTCGGCGGTGGCGGCTTTCTACCAGGTGCCTGTTTGCCCCAAAATGACTCCTGGCGGTGGCGGCGTTGCAGCGTCTAGCAGGTAAGTGCTTCTCTGTGTCCCCCTGCTCCGCCGGTAACTGAGGCGCTTTATTGCGCCTCCTCCTGGCGCCCTCGCGTCGTTGGTAGGCGCGCCGCCGCGTAGGCTGCCGGGAATTGAAGTCCCGGAGCGGCGGCGCGTGTGGCGTGAGGGAAGATGACTCTCGGCGGTGGCGGCTTTCTACCAGGTGCCTGTTTGCCCCAAAATGACTCCTGGCGGTGGCGGCGTTGCAGCGTCTAGCAGGTAAGTGCTTCTCTGTGTCTATGTGTTTATGTTTGTTAATATATGTGTCACATTTTTAGTAGTTATAAATTATATTTTGATTACATTTTGCATGTTTTTAGTTTTGTAGTGGGTTGTGGGTTTATAGGGGAATAGGATGGGAAGTAATTTAATTATAATGAATTAATGATTTTTTTTATTTAATTTAATTTAATTTATAGCGTAAATTGTGAGAAGTAATTTATTTGTAATCAATTATTAATTGGTTGTTAATTAATATTAATTAATTAATTAAGTAAAGTAATTGTGTAATTTTTTAAGGTGTGGGTTTTGGGTATAGGGGTAAAGGGTGGGAAGTAATTTATTTTTGATTAATTAATAATTAGTTGTTATTTTATATTATAATTGATTGAAAATTATTATGGAAATGGTGTTATTAAATTTAGGTGCGGGTTGTGGGGTTTATAGGAGTAAAGGGTGGGAAGTAATTTATGTTTAATTAATTAATAATTAGTTGTTAATTTATATTTACTAGATAATTGATAATTAATCATGTAATTGTGCAAAAATTAATTTAGGTGTGCGTTGTGGAGTTTATGGGGTAAGGGGTGGGGAGTAATTTATTTTTAATTAATTAATAATTTGTTCTTAATTAATATTAATTAATTGATAAAAAATTAGTTACTGAAAATGTGTTATTCATTTTAGATGCGGGTTGTTGGGTTTATAGGGGTAAATGGTGGGAAGGAATTTATGTTTAATTAATTAATAATTAGTGGCTAATTTATATTAACTAATGAATTTATAGTTCATTATGATAATTAATTATGGTAATTGGGGTTTGTGGGGTTTATAGAGTAAAGGGTGGGAAGAAATGTATTTTTAATTAATTAATACATATTTGTTAATGAATATTAAATAATTAATTGAAAATTAAATATGGAATTCCTGTAATTAATTTTAGGTGTGGGTTGTGGGGTTTATAGGGTTAAAGGGAAGAGACATTTGTTTAATTACTTAAAAATGAGTTGCTCATTAATACTAATTAAATAATGTATATTTAATTAGAGTATTTGTTTATATTTTTTGTGTGTGGGGAGTAAATTATTTGTACTTACTGTATAATTAGTTGTTGAATACTATTAGTTTTTTAATTGAAAATAAGTTTTAATTGTGTAATTCCTTTTTTTACAGTTTAATTTTAGCTGTGGGTTGTGGGGATTATAGGGGGAAAGTGTGGGAAGTTAAATCATTTTAATGAGTTTTAATTGTTTTTTAAAATAATTATATGTGTTTAATTGGTAATTAATTATGTTAGTTGAGGAAGTAGATTTTTTAAAATTTAGATGTAGGTTGTGAATTGTGGTGTTATAGCGTAGGAAATAAAAAATAGTAAATGTATGTAATAATTAATGTTTTTGTTTCTAAATCATTTTTAATTAAAAATATTTATTTGTTTGAAATTATTTTTTATTTTATTTAATATAATATTTTTTAGGTATTTGGTATATGCATTTAACATTATGATATTTTTTTTAATTGTTGTTAAATATATTTTTATTTTTTTAACATATTTATATATTTTTACAATTCGTTTTTTTAATAGTTTTATTGTTGTTAAAATGTTGTTTGTTTTTAATTTTGAATTGACTTGAGTGAGAATATTAATTGTTACTTCTCTGCAATCCAACATTTTCCCTACTGTTGCACTCACTGGAGTGGGAATAGTAATTTTTACCCAACCCCTAGCCAACACTTTCCCTACTTTTACAATTATTGGAGTGGGAATAGTAAATTGTATCCTGACACTATCCAACACTTTCTCTACTGTTGCACTCACTGGAGCGGGAATAGTAATTTTTACCCCTCCACTATCCAACACTTTCCCTACTGTTGCACTCACTGGAGTGGTAATAGTAATACCCCTCTGCTGTCCAACACTTTCCATACTGTTACACTCACTGGAGTGGGAATAGTAATTTGTACCCCTCCGCTTTATATTATTATTTTATTTTTATATATATATATATATATATATATAACATTTTATATTTTATACAACTATATATTTTTTACATCGATATATTTTTTCTCAATATTTTTGTACTTACCTGTTTAAGTATAGGGAGTCAATGTTTTTGCATTCTATGTTTTTTACTGCTATATTTTTTAACAACGATATTTTGTCAGTGAACCGTTACACAGCTCACTATGTGATGTTACAATATAAAGGATGTAATTTTAAGTAAGGCAGGCCCACTGACTTTGTCAAAGTGTCACAAAACCAAAATATATTAAGTGGGCCCATTGGCTTATGAAGGGGTCAGTATATCAACAACTTTAAAGCAGGCGTAATGTCTTTTTGAAAAGATCATCAATAATTATAATTAAATGCATATTTAATTAATTCACGGTGCAATGTTTAACAAAAGTGATTATCATAAAATAAATGTAATACATTTTTAAGATGTCAGCCCACAAACTGCAGAGGGAGCCCCTGGCCCTCTTGCTTGCAACCATCCACGATGCGGCGGGAGCTGTCATTGCTCCCACCTCGAGGGAGCAGTTTTCTTTTGCTCCTGTCAAGTGGGAGCAATTCTAGATTTCCCTGCCCATGAGAGCATGGGCAGGGAGAAATGTATTGCTTCTACCAGGCAGGAGCAGTTTTCTTTTGCTCCTGTCAAGTGGCAGCAATTCTAGATTTCCCTGCCCATGAGAGCATGGGCAGGGAGAAATGTATTGCTTCTACCAGGCAGGAGCAGTTTTCTTTTGCTCCTGTCAAGTGGCAGCAATTCTAGATTTCCCTGCCCATGAGAGCATGGGCAGGGAGAAATGTATTGCTTCTACCAGGCAGGAGCAGTTTTCTTTTGCTCCTGTCAAGTGGCAGCAATTCTAGATTTCCCTGCCCATGAGAGCATGGGCAGGGAGAAATGTATTGCTTCTACCAGGCAGGAGCAGTTTTCTTTTGCTCCTGTCAAGTGGGAGCAATTCTAGATTTCCCTGCCCATGAGAGCATGGGCAGGGAGAAATGTATTGCTTCTACCAGGCAGGAGCAGTTTTCTTTTGCTCCTGTCAAGTGGGAGCAATTCTAGATTTCCCTGCCCATGAGAGCATGGGCAGGGAGAAATGTATTGCTTCTACCAGGCAGGAGCAGTTTTCTTTTGCTCCTGTCAAGTGGCAGCAATTCTAGCGGGAGCAGTTTTCTGCTCCCGCTGGGTGGGAGTCCATTATACTTCTGTGCCTGCGCTCTCGCGGGCAGGGAGACTGCGCTGTCCCAGGGGTTAGGGTCTCCAGGACACCGCAAAGGATCTGACCCCTGGAGATGAGGACTCCGGGGCCAAACAATAGCTCAGGTAGGGGGGCCGCATGCCCCCCTACCCAATTTTGAGATTTGACACCAGGGGATGGAGTCCAAGACCCTCAAGGAGGCTTGGGGGAGGGGCTGCACGCATCTCTCCCCTTTATTTAAATATATCGGCCCTAACGGGTGGGCTCTCCAGGGCCTCAAAGAATATTACAAACATAGCCATATAAAATTGCACCATGCAATCCATTAAGTGAATACATGATCACCACCAGCCGTATCATAGTCAATTACACCGCACAGTCCGTGCTCAGTTTGAACCAAAATTATAAAGTTGGATGAAATTAAATTGGATTACTTCGTGACTATGCGACTTGAAACTGGGGCGTGACGACGCACAGGATGATTTGGGAATTTAATATCCGTGCCACAGGGGCAGAGCACGAGTCGGGTTGGCACACCAAAATCCCGCCACTGAGCACTTTCGAAAATTGTTGATTGTGAGTAAAATACGATATGCACTCTACTTCTTGTTTTGCCATCATAAAATTCTGTCCCTCCTAATGGCTGCACCCTAAATAAAATCCAAAAACCACCTCAGAGGCTACTGGAGAGCTCTCTTCGCATCATCGAAGCATTGAATAATCCTTCACCGAGAGTTGTTTGCGTTCACGTCATCACAAAAACGCTTTATCTCACATCATTGTATTTTCTTGTGTCATTGTTTACAATTGATAATGCCTGACTCTATTCTTGAGGAGTTTCAATCATGTTATTTTCACAATTCATTTTTCCAAACAATGAACTATTTCGGTCCTCAGCATGGTTTAATTTTCTATGCACAATGGGCCTCCTTTATGAGGCCGTGCGTCACTTTTACGCCGCCGGTACGTCACTTTTTGTGACGCACCAGTGGCGTAAAAAATGCGCCTTGTTTCGCCATATTTACAAAGTGACGCATCTACGTAGATGCGTCACTTTGTAAACCCCTGCGCCACATTATACCTGCGCCAGGTATAATGTATGCAAGGGGGGCGTTTTGACGCAAGAAAGGGTCATGGAAGTGACGCAATAAAATCTATAAGATTTCTCTGCGCCATTTCTTGGCCGCTAATGCGTCAAAATCTTACGCCTGCTTCATGGCAGGCGTAAGACTGATGCAGGCACTAACAACATGGGACTTGCCCATGTGAAAGTACACATTGCTGGAGTTGCGTCACTTTTTGACACACTCCAGCAATGCGTCACTTTTGAGCCTACAGATACGTCAGAAATACTGACGTATCTGTAACTCCTTGCGACATGATGCGCCATATTATAAATATGACGCATCAATCATGACGCAAGGAGTACGCACTGAGAAGTGACGCATCGCTGCTTTCACGCAGCGATGCGTCATTTCTCATAAATGAGGCCCAATATGTCCCAGCATGGTAGTTTACCTATTTATTGTTTGGATAAGCATTTACGATCAAGAGGTGTGTTTAAAATCACGGGATGTTTAATGGTTTCACCATTAGGGGCAGATTTACAAGCCCCATGCACCAATTTTGCGTCACTTTTCCCATGTTAAACATGACGCAAAAGTGGCGCAAGGGGCTTGTAAATATGCTCGGTAATATTTATAATGGGTTCATTAATGCTCATCTTATCTTGCGCACAGCTCTGTCTGTCTGTCTGTCTGATGGACTCCAGATCCAGTGGTTACTCTGCCGATCATGGCGGTGGGAGATTGGAGATTCACCTTACACATCTGCAGCACTAGGAGGTGATTGGTTCACGCTAAGTTTTATAAAAATGGATTTGCGCACAAGGGGGCAGATTTACAAGCCTCTTGCGCTGGCAGTGCGTCACTTTTTGTGACGCACAGGCGGCGTATTTTACTGCTCCATAATGAAAGGAGAGGAAAAGCCACCCTGTGTGAATTTTCCTGTCCTTGTGTTGTATAGCTCCTATATATCCTTATATCGTGTTAAGTTAGCATAGGTACATTTGAGATTTAAACGCCATTTTTCCTTTCTTGCAACTTCTGCACACGACCCTTAATTGTTGACTTAGCTTTCAACCTAGTGGTTTGCCGTGGTGTATGTGAGAATAATATGTTATTGCTCTGATATCAGTTTTGTTTAATAAACCATGTCTGCACGGAGAGTGCTGAAGTTTCAGGAGCAACACGATATGGAATTGTTATGAGGTCTGATCTCCACGCCTTCATAGTCATAACACAAGTGCAGCCTTTGCCAACTTGGGCTTGAGGCGGGATTGATATTGCTTTGCACGAGAATTGTTAACACACTTGATGCGGTGCACATGCAGAGAGAGCTGGTGTATGCTGATGTGATTCCTTCATGCTAGGACACTAAGGTATGGGCCCGCCCTAAAACAACCCAAAGAGACCTTCTTAGATAATAATATAATATATGTGTTAGGGAGGGTGAGATATAAGTGTTGTTAACTCTTATTCATTACAGCATGTTAACATGCTGTCACCATTCGCTTTTTATGTCTTAGTAACTATGCTGATAATTTTGCTACTGATAATAAGTATACTTGTATTATCAAAGATACTGCGCCTGAGAAGACGGCATTAGTAAATAAACATTTCAAATGCACATGTGTCTTCTTTACTCCATGTTCTGGTTTGTAATGATAATATAACGAAAGAGTGTTCATGAGTCCCACGTACCCTGAGGTACTGTAAGTTCATGTTCTGGTTTGTCTAAACATTGGGTGTTTGATATGTCCAATGAGACACTGTAGCTAGCTCGGTAAGGGGTGAGTTGGTTGCTAAGGTAAGTTTTGGGACACCCTAATTTGCCGAGGTTCCACTCCTCTGTGCACAGTTCTTTGTGAGTACAGAAACCCTGCAACATGGCGCCCAACGGTTTCGGTGGTCTTATATCATGACACTCGAGTAGTTTATCATTCATGCCTTAACCCCTTCACATCCGTTTCCGGAAAACGGGGTGTTGGTGAAACCTACCTATTTTTTGAAATAGGTCTTTATTCAAGCTTGATTCTTACTTAAACGGTTTCTTTGAATTACTACCCAGTTGTGCTACAAAGTATTCTTTGTGTTTTCTTGTTTCCAATTCTGTAATGGCGGCAGCGGTGGCTATTGCGCAGCATAGTCGCGTAGCGGTACGCAACCATCTTCAGACGTACCAGGTCCCAGTAGATGGGATGGCTGTGATTTTCGTGGTAAGTGCAGATCCGGCGTTTCCTTACGAGTTGTTTTACTCTTGGGTTACGTTTCCGGCTGTGGACGCTAATTCTGGTTTGTTCCACTCCTACACCGCCTCGGATGTCCCGCCTGAATATACGCCATACAGGGCATTGGAAATACCTATTGATCATTGGCAGCATCGAGTTTGGTTTGATGGCGCCCTCCCCCACTCTTTGTCCCGTGCGAGGTTAGGTCCACTCTCGATTCCAGGTACGAATTGGCCTGCATTGGGTGGCTTTACCCCGCACCCGAATCACGGGGCTTGTACCCTGGCAGAAATTCGCAGGCTTCATGTAGTTTCCATTTCCGTGATTCGTGCTTTAGTGCAATACATCGGTCGACATCTTCCTGGTGGTCCCCAGGGGGGTGCGGCCGCTCCCATGGAACGAGGCGGAATGCGTCTCAATCCAGTGATGGTAAATTCGGTTTTTGGTGCGCGTCCTGTTGACAACGATGACTTCCCATTCTGGCTAGCGGAGAAGTTTGATCAACTGGAGGCGGTTTTTCCGAATTCTACTCCTGCTGATAAACATAGAATGTTGACGATTACTCTACCGAAGGATATTACTCCTGAACTTGCTGACTGTGACAGCTGGGGAAAAACATTTGCGGCAGTTTATACAAGGTGCTTCGGCACCCCGTCTATGACTGCCCTGCCTGAAATCGTTCGACGTGTTCAGAATAATCACGGTCCAGAGGCAGCGGTTGAATTGGGTATGCGCCTGTGTGGTTCTTTTGAGATTGTAAGTGATCTCATTCTCTCCAATGTTAAAGGAGATGCAGTTAACTTTCAGGTGTCGAATGCTTTGGCTGCTCTGCCCGATGCCGACAAACCCCGCCAGTTAGCAAAGATTGTGGTGGCCGCTTATAAAACGATTGGCCGCACAAGTAGAGGTCTGAAATATTTTCCAGTGAAGGAGAAAAAACAACCACAGGGGCAATCTGCAGTGACAGATGCCCAGCCAAAGTCCAAGAAACAAAATTGGCCTAAAAAACAGACACAGGGGAAGCAGACAATGCAGACTCGGGGTTCTTTTCCTGCAATACAAGCTCCTGCGCCATCCGAAAAAGTTTATGATTTGCGCGACTGCGCGATGATTAAATCACCTGATCGTTTTCAGGGTTCTGATCAACGCTCTCCTCGTTCCTTTCAGGACACATCGGCCCAGAAAACCGGTGGAGGAGGAGGGGGTGGACGTGGACGTGGTGGCCAACAAGGACGTGGTCAGTCCCGCCAGACGGACGGCGCAGTGAAGCAGGAGGATTCTACGCCTCGGCGTCCGCAGTTTGCGAAAAAGAAAGTCGCAGCCTTAACAGCGCATCGATATGCCACAGATAGTGAGAACGCGGCTTCGGAATCTGACGTGGGCTCTGACCTTGCTGGACAGCGCGGCGGAGATAACCATAGTCAGAGAGGCGCTGCGTCCACTACTGAGGGTGACAGCGACTGAAGTCTACGTTGTGATAGAAACAGCGGATACGAGACTTGCTCCCCCTGAAAGACTATATGAAATTGTCCTGTTAATTGAAGGTGACATACAGCGTACCGTTAAAGGTGTATTTTGGGAGAATCTGTCTTCTACATATGATATTTTACTTTCGGAGGCTGACTGGCCCCCACCTTTTGTGCTCGCGGCGCCGCGAGGGGAGGAGGTAATCCTACCCAGTTTCGCGAACACTGTCTCGAAAGAGCATGCGCAGCATTTTGCAGAAGAGTGGGCTCGGGCTCTCGCGCCGGCTCTGTACCGTAACCAATGTGGTTGGGATAAATTGTCGCCTTGCCACGAAATACCGTTGCGGTCTCAGCCGCAGCCTCAACCTCAATATCCCATTCGGCGTGAAGCAAAATCTTCCGTCGCGGAAATCCTTGAACAATTGGAATATCAGGGAGTTATTGAAACGTGTGTGTCACCGATGAATAATCCCCTTTTTACTGTGAATAAACCTGACGGATCATATCGTTTGGTTTTGGATTACCGGCATTTAAACTCGCATTGCCGTAACTGTGCAGTACAGAATACCCACGGCTCTGCCCTAGTGGATAGTCTCGTGCGTAAGCGTTTCAAGACAACGCTTGACATATCCAATGGTTTTTATGCCCACAGATTGGACAGCTTTAGCTCCCAATGGACCAGTTTTACAAGCGCTGGAGTCCAAAAGCAATTCCGGCGTCTTCCAATGGGCTACAAGAATAGTCCTGGTGTATTTACCGCTCGAATTGTCTCTATTCTGGAGGCACTCGACCCTGATGCTTTTTCGTATGTGGATGACATATATCTCACAGACGACGATATTTGGGAGCATCTGTGTCGTGTAAATTCTCTTGTTTGCAACTTCGCAGACATGGGTTACAAATTCAACTTTGCAAAATCGCACATTGCTGAACACACAGTGTTGTTTTTGGGCTATGAGCTCAACAATGAAGGTAGAGGTTTGGCTCCTCACTTCTTGGAGAAGTGCGCACAATTGCGCGCACCAACAACTCTGAAAAAATTACAATCCTTACTGGGCTTTTTGAATTTCGGCAGAACTTACATTCCGGAATATGCCCAGCGTATCAAGCCTTTGTATGCTTTGATACAACCAACTTTCTCAAAATCATGCTGGCTGCCTGAGCATTCAGCCATTTTGCAATCCTTGCAGGCTGATCTGCTCGCTTCTAAATATTTACTGACTCGTGATAACCACACCAACCTGGTCATAAGAATAATTCCTGGGACGGTGGGTTTCACTTACCTCACTTTTAATGAAGGTGACACAGTACCTATTGCTTACAAGTCACACTTGTACACCTCGGCTGAGATGCGGTTTCCCACCATAGAAAAGGTTTTAACTGCTGTACAGATGGCTATTCTGAAGGAACGAGCTCTGTCACAGGGGAAACGCATGCTAGTGGTAACACCCTGTCCTCATTTGGAGGCAGTCACGAAAGCCAGTGTACCAAATTCAAAAGCTTTGCACCCTCGGTGGATTCAGTGGGCTGCGTCATTGTCATCCTCGGATGTCATGTTTATTTTTGACGCTTCCTTACGGTCGCAGGAGTTCTTGCAGTATGAATTCGTTCACCCTGCTCCTCTGGCGATGCGACCTTTGGAGGACTTCCATTGCATCATTTACACTGATGGGTCGGCGCAGGTTGCGCATGGCTCTAAACATGCCTACGTTTCCGCTTGCGCCATTGTGGTCGGTGCTATGTTGAATGATGAGTTCATTTCCAGGGAGGTACACACGTTGCCCCTGGGCGATTGCACTGCACAATTGGCAGAGCTTCGTGCTCTCTTACTAGCTTTGGAGTACGCAGATCCAAGTGTTACTACTCTAATTGTAAGTGATTCTTACTACTGTGTCCAGTCTTACAATGAAAACTTGTTCTTTTGGATTCAAAATGATTTTCATGATTCCAAGGGTAGCACAATAAAACATAAAATGATCTGGGTTCGAGTGGCAGAGCTTAAGGCTATGTTGCCACTCGTTTATGTGATTCATACTCTCGGTCATCAGCGCGTGGGAGTTCACGCTGTTGGCAACTCGCTTGCTGATGAAGCAGCGAAATCAGCAGTATCTACATACTTAGTTGCAGCAGTTACTAGGTCGAAAACCAAGATTGATAGCGACATCTTGGCAGCGATTGCTGCCTCTGAGAAGGGAAGTAAACATCCTTCGGGATTCCCTTCGAAGTATAATTACCACTTAAGTCCCGAAAAGGTTCCTTTTGTGACAATTCCCGATGTTGGGGAACGGCTGATTCCCAACTCGGATCGCAGAACAGACTTGATTACAGCGGCTCATGAAGGTGTGGCGTCTGCGCATGCGGGCGTCTCAGCCACTGTAACGCAACTACAACAACGTTTCTGGTGGCGGGGACTGTACAAACAGACGCGTGATTATGTCCTTCTTTGTGACATATGCCAGCAGATTAAACCTTCAACTGCTACGCGTCCGCCTCAGACTCAGTTGTACATTTCTAATAAACCACTAGGCTGTGTTTATTTAGATCACTGCGGTCCATTTTCATCTGATACTGCGTATAAATACATCTTAGTAGCAGTTGACTCATGCACACGCTTTGTGTGGTTATGGCCACATCGCAGCGCTGATTCCCGGACTGTCATCAGAGATTTGCGTATCTTTATAGGGATTTTTGCCTGTGGTACCTTCCATTCGGATCAGGGTCCGGCTTTCGCCTCTAAGGCGTATAAGGATGCCATGACTTCGATGGGGGTCCAAGTCAAGTTTTCGTCACCCTACAGACCCGAGGGTAATAGTGTAGTTGAACGAATGAACCGTGATTTAAAGCAATCTTTGACAGCCCGAGTTATAGGCACTGGCAGAAATTGGCTGGCTCACCTCTATGGCGTGCAGCGTGCTCTTAATAATCTCCCTAGAAGGTCTCTGGGTGGGCGGACCCCATACGAAATGCTCTTTGGCATCAAGATGTTCGTCCCTGACCTTGACGGTCTAGACTCGGTGGTTCGCGCCACTTCCTTTGACGCAGATGAACATTGCAATGTTTTACAGAATCTACAAAAGACGAGAGACACTCTTGCAAAGGAACATTTGCCCTCCACATCGGATGATGCGTTGCAGATCCCGGTAGTTGGCTGGCTACCCCAAGTTGGAGAACTGGTTCGAGAGAAGATCGACAACAAGAAAGAGTTTGGTCCCTCCTATCGAGCTCCGGTCCCAGTGCTTGGAGTGAAGGGCACAAGAACAGTCATTTTACCACCACTTCCAGGTCGTAAGGAAAACAGGTTTATTTCTATTGACAATGTCAAGATACACAGAGTGGCCGATTCTTCTTAGCATGACACCGGCTGTTTCCTGTCCTTCCATTGTGAGAAATTCAATTATGCCCACTGCTTCTAATAATGAACCTGAGGTGGCCATCGAATTACCTGCTGTTTCCAGTCCATTATTGAATAATTTACCAGGAACTAACCTTGATGAGACAGACTATACATACCCCACTGATTTGTCCATGCCTGACATGCAAGCTCGTTTAGCCACGGAATCCAGATTTTCATTTGACTCTGCTTCCCTTGCCTCGAAAAAACCCTCTAAAATTGCAGTATATGCTAGCCTGTTTAAAAAACATTTTTTGATACCTCCTTGGATATACATTTGGCTGGTCCTTTTTTCAGTTTACCTTTTTATGTCAATTGGTTTTGTGTTTTATTTTTTTCGGATTATGAATGGACACTATGTCGAGGAGAGAACTTGCATTACTCATTTGAGTGGAACTTTGGCCCCACTTTCCTCTTCACATTCTACACACAGATTAAAAAGAGACTTGACTTTGGTTAACATCACAGCGTGGCCTGTTCTGGATGGAATCGCGTGGGATGCAGTTCGTTTTCAGATTCATGGTCCAACGGAAGTCGTTAATGTCCCTAATGTACTAAGAGTTAATATGGGGGATGTGGTGAAACAAAACATTCGTTCTGATGATTGGGATGTTAATGCTGTGGAAAGTTTGTTTTCTGATTTGAAATATTATGCTGCTTTTGATGCTGAGGATTTATATTTAGAATCTGCTAATTATGGTGAATTGTTCTGTTACCAACATTATGGCAATCACTTCTTACACAAGACATCTTCCCGAAGGGATGCGGTTAATTTTACTCAGTGGGAACATTGCCCAGCACCAACACAAGGGAGTTCAGAAACGTTTCTTAAAAAGTATACTTATTTCACTGACTTTAATCAGTCCAATCCCGAGTCCTTTTATTTTAAATTTCACAAACAGCCACTGTCCAAGGTTCGACTTACAAATACAAAATTGTTATATTCGAAGGCCTTCCTGGATCAATTAGTTACTGGAGGGTATGAGTTATGGAAGGATACCATAGACCTTAAATCAGTTTGGGGCTCAAGGGCCTGGCAGGTACAAGGCACTGAGGCTTTGCACCGTGCATGTCTCATCCCAAATCATATGTGGTTTTTAAATGAAACCATTTCCCAGACCACGTGCTTTGGATTGGCTACATCTAAAAGGTTAAACACCCCGTCTTTCCCGGAGTTGGAGGAATATGAGAATTGGAGTAATTTTACTAAATTGTCCATTAGAGATATACAGGCTCTGCTTCTGAATTCCTCCTTTAACATTTCCAGTATGAATCCCAAGGGTTGGCTGCTTTGGCACCGTGGTGCTGATTCTTGCCAAAAGAGATTTTTAAATATATCTGACGGTTTTAAGACTGTTAGATCTGATCCCCGTTTTGATTTGAGTCATACTGTCACCTCTTACTCAGTTGGCAAGTTGTGTCAAGCTTGGTTGAAACATTCAACTTTACCTGCGGTTAAGTATCACCTTTCCAAACTGAATGCAGACGTGGATTTGAATGATTTCATTAAGGGCCCAGCTAGTGGCAGGTCTAAAAGGTGGTTATATGGTGTTTACAATGAAATTTGGAAACTCTCACAGATTGAGGCTGCTTCACGCCTTAGGGCTATTGATCAGGCAAATCTTGAGAAAGTGCTTGCAGTGGTTGACAATAGCATTAATGTGCTTTCCTCTAGAATTTACACATTAGATAATATTGTGTCGTCTGTTGTTGATATTGTGCATGATGAAGTGTCTGTATTATACCATGGTCAAAATCAATTACGTTCAATCATGCAGTTTGCATGGACACTACAGACTCTAAAAATGGGTAAAGTTCCCTGGGGATACATGAACGTTTCCTCTTTATTTGCACCGTTTAATTTGACAGACAAACAACGCTTGCTTTCAATGCGTGATGCTTCCTTTTCTATGCTCCATATTGAAAGATTGGAATCTTTACCTTTTTCTGTGGCAGAGACCACTGCTGCTACGTGGCTTATCCACGGTTTAATAACGCTGCCGTTTGCTTTATATAAGTTTTCAAATTGTATGAAATATGTGCCAATAGGTCGTTTTGAACCCTTAGGTAGCGGTTTTCTTCATGAGGTCTGGTCACTCCCATACACATACAGATGTTTCAAGGATGAACAAGAGGTTTATCTAACAGGGGATGAGTGTACTGAGACGCCAGATCATTCTTTAATGTGCAGACACATACAGTTACACGGTTCATGTAACAAGGACCGACCGAATATGGCTTGCGTTTTACAGGGCACGCCAGTTCCTGCTATCATCCCCACGTTTAAATTGTTAGAGAATGGTAGTTATTTAATGCTCAATAATGAAAACTGTTGTGGTTTAATTAAAGGTATAGCTTTCATAGTAACGGTTAGTGAGCGAGTTATTTGCTGCAGAAATGTTCTTTATCCTCCCACACGTGAACATAGGGAGTCTTCCATTTGGCCACAGATACCGACCTTGGGAGCAGAATTCAGCGGCATGGCTAGAATAAGAGCTCTATTGTCCCAGAAAGAGGTGGCCTTGAGCTCGGCCCGTGAAACTTTCGTGCTTCACATTGCTAACACCCGTACGGAGGTTCAGGCTCTTTTAAACACTGATTTGCCTTTGCATTTCGGAGCCATGGTCCGTTCTATCTTTAACGCATCCTCCACAACGGGCCTAGCACATTTTTTTAAAGTTGTTAGCGGTGGTCTCGTGACTTCCTTTGAGAAGATTTTTGGAGTCATCCCTGCCTTCTTCCATTCTATTTTTTCATCCTTATTTGGAGGGTTCCCGTTTTTACTTGCTTTAGCGGCTGGCGCATTGGTGGTTTTCTGCCTTTTTAAATATGGATGCCCTTCCTGTGCAAGACCACGCTCAGCTGCTACTGACGCGGTTTCGCAACCGCATGCTTGATTATTATGGCACACTGCCGTTGGCGACTCTAAGCACGGCGTTTGGATTATCTTTTCGGTTCTCCTATTTCACCTGTGTCCAGCCTGTATTTCACTGCCTGACCTGTGATTTCCTTTGGGCCATTGATTTGTGTCTCTGCGGACCAATATCTTCTGACGTCGATTTTGATCAACTGATGAGTCCTATCATTGCTCACGAGTTGGTTTGTTCTGACGAAAGGATTATGGCCTTGGCGGTGGCACATGGACTAATGGGTCCCTGGGATGTGTTGTCGGCAGCGCAAAATTTCTTGGAACGAAGTTTTCTTGAAAACCCACCGAGCTGTCCTCTGATGGTTATAGAGGATGCGGTGCTGGAAGATCACGTATGTTCCTTTCATCTTTTAAATTGGATGGCTGAACTGTTTTCGGATGAGGACAGTGACTTCCTCCTGGAGGCTGTTGCAGCTTACTTTTCATATACAGTCTTATCATAGACACTGCCTCAAATTGACATGCTGATTGATAGCATTTCCTTGATTTTATTGACTTTTGGTCAAGACATTTTATTTTTTGCTTGCCTATTGGCTTGAGCCACATTATACTTGTGGGCTATTTTTTAGCATTAGTTTTTATAATTGAATTTTTATTCATGCTCGTTTATAAATGGATTCTGCTCTCATGTGATGGCACTTCTGTTATCTTATTTAGTCCGTTCTCGGATCATGGGGGGGTGTTGTATAGCTCCTATATATCCTTATATCGTGTTAAGTTAGCATAGGTACATTTGAGATTTAAACGCCATTTTTCCTTTCTTGCAACTTCTGCACACGACCCTTAATTGTTGACTTAGCTTTCAACCTAGTGGTTTGCCGTGGTGTATGTGAGAATAATATGTTATTGCTCTGATATCAGTTTTGTTTAATAAACCATGTCTGCACGGAGAGTGCTGAAGTTTCAGGAGCAACACGATATGGAATTGTTATGAGGTCTGATCTCCACGCCTTCATAGTCATAACACAAGTGCAGCCTTTGCCAACTTGGGCTTGAGGCGGGATTGATATTGCTTTGCACGAGAATTGTTAACACACTTGATGCGGTGCACATGCAGAGAGAGCTGGTGTATGCTGATGTGATTCCTTCATGCTAGGACACTAAGGTATGGGCCCGCCCTAAAACAACCCAAAGAGACCTTCTTAGATAATAATATAATATATGTGTTAGGGAGGGTGAGATATAAGTGTTGTTAACTCTTATTCATTACAGCATGTTAACATGCTGTCACCATTCGCTTTTTATGTCTTAGTAACTATGCTGATAATTTTGCTACTGATAATAAGTATACTTGTATTATCAAAGATACTGCGCCTGAGAAGACGGCATTAGTAAATAAACATTTCAAATGCACATGTGTCTTCTTTACTCCATGTTCTGGTTTGTAATGATAATATAACGAAAGAGTGTTCATGAGTCCCACTTACCCTGAGGTACTGTAAGTTCATGTTCTGGTTTGTCTAAACATTGGGTGTTTGATATGTCCAATGAGACACTGTAGCTAGCTCGGTAAGGGGTGAGTTGGTTGCTAAGGTAAGTTTTGGGACACCCTAATTTGCCGAGGTTCCACTCCTCTGTGCACAGTTCTGTGTGAGTACAGAAACCCTGCAACACTTGTATATATGGCCCCTTTGCACGCAGCACTTTGCGTGAAAGGGGTGTTTCATGGGTGTTGCTGTGATTGTTCCCACGCAACACCCAAGGTACCAGACACATTTCCCGATTTACGAGGAACCGTAAATCTGGAAATGCGTGTTTATGCCACGCCTCCCCACGGGAGGCGTAGGGAGGCGCAATGAGGAGAAATGTTTTTATTTCTCCTCGTTTTTCCTCTTTCAATGTGTGCTGCATTCTACAGCACGCATTGAAAGAGGCAAATGCCTGTAGTGGTTGTTTTTGTGCAGGAAGGGGACCCTTCCTGCACAAAAACAATCTCCCCGTGACACAGGCATCCTTGCACCATGGTGCACGGGTGCCTGCGCCGGCGCATGGCAGCTGTTTGTGCACCAGCGCAGGGGAGAGCACAGGAATGTGACATATTGTTGGAAATATGTTGCATACCTGTGCTTTGGAAGTGCCGGCGCATGGCGCAGCCAACGGGATTGCGGTGCCGCGCTGCAGCACTTTCTTCTTAAATCTGCCCCAAGGTTCAGTTTGGTAAGGGACGCATTTCTTTTACGGTGTAATACCTTGCATCGAATACTTTTTGGTTCAGTTTCTTTATCATTTAGGTTCAAACTGAGCACGAACTGTGGGGTCTAATCGACTATAGTAGGACGTGCTGGTGATGTTCATGTATTCACTTTGTAAATTGCATGGAGCATATGGTGTACTTTTTATTGCTATGTTTCATACAACTCACCAGCCGCGGCCCGTGGAGGGAGTTGCGGTGGGGCAGTAAGGCGGGGCGGGGGAGGGGCAGGGTGGGGGGTGCTAAAAACCGTAATATGGATAATTGGAGGTAAGTAAACAATTTAATAATTAAAACGAATTTCATAGCGCGCCCTGCATTGCAAAACGCGATGCAGCCCGCACTACGAAATTCATTTTATTAATTACATTGTTTACTTACCTCCAATTATCCATATTCCGGTTTTTAGCACCCCCACCCTGCCCCTCCCCCGCCCCGCCTTTCTGCCCCACCGCAACTCCCTCGACAGGCCGCGGCTGTTACTCATGGATGCAGATGGGCTTTTGTGTTTTTTAATACAGTTACCCCTGATGAAGGATTTACTGCCCTAAATGCGTCGCGTGAATATTTGCATGATTACCCAGGGGGAGATGTGAATTCTTCGGTGCTGTTGAATAAAGCCTGGATGGGCAATTCTTGAGCATTCAAAGTTTGGAATCACTTTGCCTCTGTGTGATCTTAGAAATCATGGAAGTATATTGGAATAAACATGGATTAAAATGGATCACATGGATGAAAACTGGATTACATTTGTGACTGTTGTCTATATGGCTGTGCGGCTTGAAACTGGGGGTGTGACGACGCACCAGTGGATTTTGGAATGTAATATCCGAGCCACTGGGGCAGAGCACGAGTCAAGTTGGCACGCCAAAATCTCACTATTGAGCACTTTTGAAAATTGTTGATTATGAGTAAAATAAGCTGTGCACTCTTCTTCTTGTTTTGTCGTAAGTTATAGTATGTCATCAGAGAGTGGAGCGTCAGCAGAGTAGTATGTTAACAGGGTCAGGGTGTGAGAGGGCTTTGCTGGAGGAGGTTCTGACCCTGATCCCTGCCTGGGGAGTTTCCATAGAAGACTTACACAAAGATGACTGCGTCCAGCGTTTCCGTAAGGATGGAGCAGCGCCAGGCCCATGTCAGGTATGCTTGACTTCCCCAGCCCAACCAACGCTGTTGTGACATTTACTTTGATTTCCCAAACACAACCAGCTCTGCTATGACATGTACCTGACTTCCCCAGCCCAACCAGCTGTGCTATGACTTGTGACTGAATGCCCAAACCCAACCAGCTGTGCTATGACATGTGCCTGAGTTCCCCAACCCAGCCAGCTGTGCGATGATACGTACCTGACTTTCTCAACCCAACCAGCTCTGTTATGACATGTACCTGACTTCCCCAGCCCAACCAGCTGTGCTATGACTTGTGACTGAATGCCCAAACCCAACCAGCTGTGCTATGACATGTGCCTGAGTTCCCCAACCCAGCCAGCTGTGCGATGATACGTACCTGACTTTCTCAACCCAACCAGCTCTGTTATGACATGTACCTGACTTCCCCAGCCCAACCAGCTGTGCTATGACTTGTGACTGAATGCCCAAACCCAACCAGCTGTGCTATGACTTGTGACTGAATGCCCAAACCCAACCAGCTGTGCTATGACTTGTGACTGAATGCCCAAACCCAACCAGTTGTGCTATGACATGTGCCTGACTTCCCCAGCCCACCCAGCTGTGCTAGGACATGTACTTGACTTTCCCAGCCCAACCAGCTGTGTTATGTATGACATGTACCTGACTTTCCCAGCCCACCCAGCTGTGTTATGATATGTGTCTGACTTCCCCAGCCCAACCAACTGTTCTATGACATGTGCCTGACATCACCAGCCCAACCAGCTCTGCTATGACATGTGCCTGAGTACCCCAACCCAACCAGCTGTGCCATGACACGTACCTGACTTTCCCAATCCAACTAGCTGTGGTATGACATGTGCCTGACATTCCCAGCCCAACCAGCTGTGCTATGACATGTACCTGACTTCCCCAACCCAACCAGCTGTGCTATAACATGTACCTGACTTCCCCAACCCAACCAGCTGTGCTAGGACATGTACCTGACTTCCCCAGCCCAACCAGCTGTGCTAGGACATGTACCTGACTTCCCCAGCCCAACCAGCTGTGCTATAACATGTACCTGACTTCCCCAACCCAACCAGCTGTGCTATAACATGTACCTGACTTCCCCAACCCAACCAGCTGTGCTAGGACATGTACCTGACTTCCCCACCCCAACCAGCTGTGCTAGGACATGTACCTGACTTCCCCAACACAACCAGCTGTGCTAGGACATGTACCTGACTTCCCCAGCCCAACCAGCTGTGCTAGGACATGTACCTGACTTCCCCAGCCCAACCAGCTGTGCTAGGACATGTACCTGACTTCCCCAACCCAACCAGCTGTGCTATAACATGTACCTGACTTCCCCAACCCAACCAGCTGTGCTATAACATGTACCTGACTTCCCCAACCCAACCAGCTGTGCTAGGACATGTACCTGACTTCCCCAGCCCAACCAGCTGTGCTAGGACATGTACCTGACTTCCCCAGCCCAACCAGCTGTGCTAGGACTTCCCCAGCCCAACCAGCTGTGCTATAACATGTACCTGACTTCCCCAACCCAACCAGCTGTGCTAGGACATGTACCTGACTTCCCCAACCCAACCAGCTGTGCTATAACATGTACCTGACTTCCCCAACCCAACCAGCTGTGCTATAACATGTACCTGACTTCCCCAACCCAACCAGCTGTGCTAGGACATGTACCTGACTTCCCCAACCCAACCAGCTGTGCTAGGACATGTACCTGACTTCCCCAGCCCAACCAGCTGTGCTAGGACATGTACCTGACTTCCCCAGCCCAACCAGCTGTGCTAGGACATGTACCTGACTTCCCCAGCCCACCGAGTCTTTCGTTGGCCCTCCCTGCCCACTCCCTGTCTCTACAGCAGCTGGTCTCTGCAGCGCCTCCAATATGGCCGCCTCCCTGTCCAAGAGCGCGCGCTGCAGAGGAAGACTGATAGAGGCCAGGCAGGCGGGCAGGGCCGGTGACCAGAGAGGTCACTTTTTATGTGGATGGAGGGTAGAAGCAATGTTTTTTAATTTTTAATATTTCTCATTAATATTGCCTTCGGCAGCTGCAGCCAAGGCCGCCACTGCATGATGGAGAGAACACCTCTGGAGGCGCGCGAGGCAGAGGCGAGAGGTGGGATGAGGGGTGAATCTGGAGAGTGCTGTGAATGAACAATGAGGAGGGAAGAGGCGAGCTGAGCATGGCTGCAGGGCGCTCAGACTGAGGGCATATTTCAGAAGCGGATCTGACAGAGTGAGGGAAAGAGAGAGCAGGTGTGGGGGTGGGGGGCATCATGAGGGGGCTACAGAGCAGAGCAGGCAAAGGATGGAATGGAGAGAGTAGATGAAGGAGTGATAGGTTCCGGAGGGCCATAGTGGGAGGTGGGCGAGCTCGCAGATGAACAACGCCATTGGTGAATTAAGGGGCAAGTCACTTATGATGTGTACGCCAAAATTAGGGCCGCTAAAGTCATGCGAATATGCAGCCCCGGCATTGTTTGCATAATTATGTATTTGTCGCATTTGCCACATAATCTATCATCTGCTGTATAATCTGCAGATTTTAACATAAAAATTTATTTATAGCTCACACATTCAAAAGTTACTAAAAATGCAGCAACGCATGTTGCTGGGCATTTGAATGACCTTCGCAGAGGTTGACTGGTCACCTTTCTTTTCACTTAGTGCTATAAGTGTGTGTTAAACTGGTACTAATGAGGTATTTATTTATTTATTTATTTTTATTTTAAAGGTTTTATATAGCGCTGGCTAGACCCGGAGGTTTCAGAGCGCTTTATATGAGCATCAGATCATAGTTGCAGGTTACATCGTTACAAAGGGTACACAGTTATTAGAGCATTGCAACATAGTTACTTGTAAGGTCAGGATAAACAGTCAATAAGCACAAATACGAAAGGGGAAAAGCAGGCAAGGGGAAAGATTCAGGGGAGGGGGGAAGGAGCTGGGGATTTAGACAGCTAATGAAGGCGGGAAAGTGGAGGGGAGGGTGAGAGACACGGCTTGGGAAGAGGAGGGGAAGGGTGACGGCGACACAAACCGGTAGACGAGTCAAAGCAACGTCCAAAGTCCAGTAAGCTGTGATCCCAGGGGAAGTGGTATCACTTCCCTATCTCTGTTGCAGGAGGTTCCCTTTACGCAGTGGACTCTTTCAGAGGGGTCTCTGAGACTCCAAGGCCTACATACTGGATCCTTCCCCAAAAAGGGGAGAGGGAGTGCTTTGGCAAGGGGTGCCATACAATACCTCAGCTGTGAGTGGCTCCCTTGGCGCTGTGGACTCTCTCAGCGGGTTCGCTGAGACTCCAGAGTATAAATATTGTATCTTTCCCCAACAAGGGGATAAGGAGTGCTTAGTCACAGGAAACAAAGGACAGGGGGCTAGGCAGACTAGCAGGCAAGGGGAGAGATTCAGGGGAGAGTGGATAGGAGCTAGGAGCTAGAGAGGTAGACAAAGGGAGAAAGAGTACTAAATGGGAACACATTTAATTAATGAGTTATTATATAGCACTGGCTAGACCCGATGGAATCAGAGGGCTTTACATGAGGGACAAAAATGTTGCAAATTACATCAGTTAAAAGTTACATAAGTATCAAGAAAAGCAGTTAAAGAACATAGGGGACAAGTTGAATGGAGCAGGAAGGGAAAGGGGTTAGGGTAATTGGGTAGGAGGAAGACAGGGCGTAGAGACGAGGGGAATATCTGCCCAAGGTCCGGCTGGATAGGTACAACCCATCTTCTCTTTAGCTATATGGTAACTCTACCGGGCATCAGCCAAATCGCTAGGTCTCCACAGTCTGGGGTAAGTTCCGCAGGTTCCAAGTCCTGATGTGTAGGCAGGTTAGGGGATAGGTTCAAGGTCTGGTCAATGTCCAATTGTTGTCTCAGGGAAGTAAAACAAGGTGTAGGGGACCACTATGGAAGCCACCTTGGGGTACACTGGTGGCCATCCTAAGGTTAGGTATCAGGCAGTTAAAGTCAATATCCAGGACAGCGGCCACCAGAAAATAACAAATCCACCGTGCACACACCATCACACGCACAGACATGCACAAGCACACACCAATGTGAGCACACACTCTCATATGCGCACTGACGCACACAGACAAGCACATATCCAGAAACATCCAAGAACACAAGCACACATAAAATCCCATGCTCTAATACAAAAGCACCCAAATACATGCACACGCAAACACCATCACATGCACAGACATGCACAAGCACACACAAATGCGCTCACTCTCATATACACGCAGACACACACAAACACACATACAGAAACTATAAAAAAAACACAAGCACACATACAATCACATGCTCCAGAACAAAAATACCCAAGGACGTACACACAAATACATGCACACACACACACCATCACACGCACAGACATGCACAAGCACACAAAAATGTGCGCACACAATCTCATACGCGAACAGAGGGTGCACATACAATAACATACAGAAACATTCACACGCACAAGCACACATACGAACCCATGCTCTAATACAAAATCACTCAAATACATGCACACACCATCACACGCACAATCATAAGCACACATACAGAAACATCTGCACGCACAAACACAAGCACACATAGAATCACATGCTCTAATACAAAAACACCCAAATACATGTCAACACCATCACACACATAGACATGCACAAGCATGCACAAATGTGAACATAGTCTTTCATACACGCACAGGTGCACACACACACGTGCGTCCGCACACACCCCCTCATACACGCACCGACGCACACACAAAAGCACTCCCATGACACATTTCTACAGGACTGCCGCAGCATTGATGGCACACAAAGACAGAGTCAGCGGTACCGATGTCCTGAAGGTGCCGCCATCTTAGGACCAAGCAGTCGGGTGTGTTACTCATAAGAGAGCAATGGGTGCACATTGATGGTCGCGCTGTTGCTCCCGGGTCCGTCCAGATGCCACCAGGTCCCAGGAGCTCGCAGGGTGGTCAGCGGCGCCTATGTCTTAAGGGCGCCACCATCTTAAGGTCAGGCATCGGCCAGCGTGGCGTCTCTGCCGGGTGTACATCTCACAGTGGAGCAGGGAGCCCTTCCTGGCGTTCGCGCTGGAGACCGGCTCTCTGGCGCGAGAGCTGGCGAGGGGAAACCCAGGTCTTGGGAACATCGTCCACCTCGGATCTGGTGTTCAGGTCCGATCGTCAGTGGCCATCTTAGCCCGCGGCCCCGAGAGCCTCCTGCGGCCGGGCCAAGTGCGCTGCGGAGGGTTTGTTACTTTGAAGGGAGAACAACAGTATCTAACAGCCAGGATAGAGGGGAAAAAAGAATCTTTCCGGGCTGGAGGTAGAGGAGTTGGAGAAGAGGCACGGATCCGGGGAGGATGGTGCGTGGTGGCTAATGTGGGGGGCCCCTTCTGCGTGGGCTGTGTTGCATCAGTGCTGGCAGGCACCAATCGCATGTGTCGAGTGGTGAATCAGTGGTGTCACAGGGGGTGCCTCACTCCTTAAGCCCCAGATTAATTACATCGCCCCACAACGGGCTGTAGGGGAGAGCAGGAAAAGGTCCCGGGCTGGAGAAGGTGAGGCGTGTGTTGTTACGGTGCACACTCCTCTCCCGCAGGCCCCGTAGCTGCAACTGGGACACGCCGCTTCGCCGGTTCAGATTAATCTACCAGCGATACTGGGAAGGGGCTGCGGCGGTGTTTGCTGCAGGGGGCGCGGCAGCACTCACCAGAGTCTGTTGCGGCTGGGGCCGCACCGAGTACATGAGGCCTCAGGTATCAGGATAGAACACGGGAGCCGATCCCGTGGACGGGGAGCCGTGTCGCAGGGACAGAACGGCCGTCCCAGGTCATCTAGCGGCTCCGCTCATTCACCGGAGGAATCCACACTGCTTCAGGCATCAGTCACATCGCGATCGGACCGCGATGCCAGCGGTGGCCGCAGGAACACGCCATTATGCTGGATGGCCAGACGGAGCTTCCGAGTCGAGCGGCCATCTTGAGTGGGGGACTTATGCCAAGACAGTTTTAATAAGTATAAAAATTACAAAATAATGAATACCATCACAAAACGTGCTGTATTACACCACATAATTGGGTTTCTTGCAGCCTAATGTAGTCAACCCTGCTGCATAATTTGGCACTTCCCCGTCGCATTGTTCATAATGTTACCAAGGTTACTCCTATCTATCTCTAGTTTCTATGTGCTAAAGAGAGCAAGGTGGCAGTACACAGCCCTTCTGTTTCTGAAGCCAAGTTCAGTGAATAAATGAATGAACCTCTGCCTGAGTGTACAGCTATCTTCCTTCTCAGGATGAGGATCGCAACCAGCGGAGCGGCATCTTAGTCACAGCAGCGTTCCATGATGACTCTGGCGGGAAGTGGACATGGATGCTGTTTAAATAATAAAACAGCTAGCTTATCACATTGTGCCAGAGGTGCAGACCTGAGGCAGAAGAGTCGTCTCCTACGAGCACAGAAAATAAAACTATGCGTTGTCTTCTGAATTGTGCAACCCTGGAACTAAATAGGCAGACTTCAGGGTGACAATGTCTATTGGAAATAAATGCGTGCATTGCACATTCTCGTATTCGAGAAAACATGTGCAAATCATCAATAGAAAAAGATGCTAAATTAAAACGAGAATCTAAAATGGAGGCTACATCTAAACCCCATAACACAACTGTGTCAATTATTCTTGGCCCATGAGGGTAGAGCGTAGGTGGCAAACAGCATGAAAGCTCAGCTCGCCTTGGGCCGGTGAGTCCATGACGACCTCGAGCCGAGCCAGGGATCCTGGTCCAGCCTGGCTCTAGCTTTCAGTGGTTTGCCCAGCTCCACTGAGAAGATAGTTCAAGGAGGGATAGAAGATAAGGAAAAGTAGAGAGAAAGTAAAGTGAGGATGTGGGGGAGCAGGAGAGAGCAAGAGATAGAGGCAAGGGCCCAGTGGAAAAAACAAGCCTAAAGTGATGTATGACGTTACAACGCATGCTTTTACCACGCATGCTGTTACAACGCAGTTTTTACAACGCAAACCTTTACAACGCATATCGCTTTGGGGTGCTGGATAGTGAATAGTTTAATTTACTATTCCAACTCCAGTCCCCGTGGACACTAGGGAAGTTGTTGGATAGTAAATTAAATCTATTCCCTATCCTAGAGCGCCCCCCGGCGCAATGCGTTGTAATGGTTTTCGTTGTAAAACCTGCATTGTAAAAGCACTGCGTTGTAAAAGTTTCGTTGTA
Organism: Lissotriton helveticus; assembly: GCF_964261635.1. Taxonomy (NCBI): domain Eukaryota; kingdom Metazoa; phylum Chordata; class Amphibia; order Caudata; family Salamandridae; genus Lissotriton; species Lissotriton helveticus. The sequence continues at coordinate 41,278,960 of NC_136070.1, forward strand.
AAGGGTGTTTCCCAGCCTAAAGCCCTGGTTACAAGTGAGCGGGTAATCTAGCTTTACTATCAAACAGTTTTTTCCCCTGAGATGGGATTACAAATCGTGTGCAACCTGCCCCAGTTTGAACCAGTTAAACCTGGCCCACACCGGGAGGGTAATTAGTGCAAAATGCTGGTTTGCGCTCCCTGTAACGAGGGAGAACATGCACAATTTGTGTTATCCCTATTCTGAGTTCTGCCATATGGAAGTGTGTGTGGGCTGTGCACCCTCTAATGACTGCATTCTGTGTAAAAGGTAATTGTTGGGGGGATCTGCAATTGCAGCCAGTTGTAATTAGACTCTAGGTAGGACGGCGCTAGGAAAGAGAGAAAGAGAGAGAGAGTGAGAGATAAATGTTAAATGTCGTATACTTGTAAAGCGCACAGCTGCCCCAGCAAAGGGGCGTCCCGGCGCTGTATACCGCTGGGGACCCCATCCTGGCTTTCCCTGTGAGATGGTCCCTCCTGGGCATCTCCAAGGTGAAGACAAGCATCCCCGGCACTGATGGGGCCGTTAGTGGAGATTAAGCAAGCTATTGCCCAGAGTGGCTGAGTGGAACTCATGGTTAGAGTAGGCACCGAGGCGAGAATTATCGAGTCCGCTGACCTTGGCCCAAGACCCTGCCGCGTCGGGAATCAAACCGTGGTCCCGGGCCAACCTCTGCTTCCGGGTCTGCCACCTCTAACCAGTGAGCCACACCACTCCAGACAGACAGGTATAATAATGGATCTGAAAAGGAGAGGAGATGTAGAGAGAAAAGAGGTAGACATTGAGTTGTGGGTGGTGAGAGGAACAGAGAGATAAACGGTTAAGGGGGGGTCCGAGGGGAAAAAATTATTATAGACCTACTGGTAGCTAGTCCCCCAACTAGACACTAAAACACACGGAAGGTACAGAAGGTCTCAGAAATACAGAGGGAGAGAAAAGAAAATAGCAAATCTCTCTATTGGGACCTAATAGTGTCCTCTTTACATGCCCAGAATACACAGTTAATCTGGAAACAACCAAGAAAACAAAAACAAGAGAAGATGCACAAGGAGAGGAAAAAGATACCCATCAGCCCACTCATAAGTGGAATCTCGTCATCTGGGTATATGTTGGTAAATGGTGTCCTCTAGGGTCTGCCTTGGAAACAATCCATAGGACTGCCTAGTGATGGACCCAGAACATTTCACCAACAGATGACAGTATATGAGCGGGAGGGGTTGAGGTTGCAGTGCTCAAAGAAAAAGAAGAAGAAAAGGAAAATAATCCAAGTGATTCTAAAAATACCTACGATGATGTCATGAAATACTTTATTAGGGCTGACCATCAAAGTGGTATGGTTAAAAACAGTATGCTGATAGAATGTAAGGAATTGCTACCCACCAATGTTGTTATTCGGTCAACATGTTTCAGCCTCAAGGGCTTTCGTCAGGACCTATGGTGCTACTGCAACACTTACTTAAGTGATGTGAAAGTGGGATCTACATCTGCTTTCCAAACTGAAAAGAGTGTATCTTCTCCTGCATAGACACAATACAAAAGACAGAAACAGAGACATGGACAAATTATGTCAACAAAAAGAAGTGCACAGACTGCAAACTCTCGTTTCTAAGGTCTTTATAATATGGCTATGAACACTTGAAAGACACTCACCCTTATTGTGGGGAGAGAAAACCTCACCTCACCTGGCCACTGCTCAGGAAGAAAGGGAGGCCCCGCACTGGAAATAAACAGAACACTTAGAAAGTTATAACCAGTGGTAGTAGAAACACAATCTACAGACAAGAAAAACTGGATTCAAAACACATAAATCAGAGACGCACATGGTGACACAATGGCCAGACTGGTTTCCTCTTGCATCAGGAAAGTATACCACAAAGCCTCACTGACTGCACTGCTTGCACAAACCTGTAGACCTATAAAGTACAAAGGCCCAGGTAGCCAGCCGCAGTCACTGGGAATAGAGGCGCCTACTCCTGTGCTTTCCACCTAGTACTCAAAGACCAAAGACCAAAGCAATAATGCTATTGACTGTACCACCACCACTGACCTCTCCGTCGTTGCCTCGGAGTGAAAACTGAGCCGAGGGGGAGGCGACGACCGATGGTCACACGCGATGTTAAATACACTACAGTGGACCTGAAAGGAAACTCCTTTGTTTCAAAATTTGATTGGCTCATGTGTAGGCCAATGGGAATCGGCTCACAGGCAGCCAACCGTGACCTACACTGATAAGCCTGCAGTGGACCTGAAAGGAAATTCCTTTGTTTCAAAATTTGATTGGCTCATGTGTAGGCCAATGGGAATCGGCTCACAGGCAGCCAACCGTGACCTACACTGATAAGCCTGCAGTGGACCTGAAAGGAAACTCCTTTGTTTCAAAATTTGATTGGCTCATGTGTAGGCCAATGGGAATCGGCTCACAGGCAGCCAACCGTGACCTACACTGATAAGCCTGCAGTGGACCTGAAAGGAAACTCCTTTGTTTCAAAATTTGATTGTCTCATGTGTAGGCCAATGGGAATCGGCTCACAGGCAGCCAACCGTGACCTACACTGATAAGCCTGCAGTGGACCTGAAAGGAAACTCCTTTGTTTCAAAATTTGATTGGCTCATGTGTAGGCCAATGGGAATCGGCTCACAGGCAGCCAAACGTGACCTACACTGATAAGCCTGCAGTGGACCTGAAAGGAAACTCCTTTGTTTCAAAATTTGATTGGCTCATGTGTAGGCCAATGGGAATCGGCTCACAGGCAGCCAACCGTGACCAACACTGATAAGCCTCAGCCACATTAACAGGCCGACCGTGAGACATACCTCACGCGCATATGCGCACCAGTCAAATCGTAAGGCAGTAAGATGGTGTGTTGTATTCTATCCAAAGAAGAGCCATAAGAAGAGCTAGGTGTGTTTATTTATTTATACTGCTAGAGGGCAATGTTTAGAGGTCGCGCACTAATTTGGCCGTTTGCCAACTTCCAGTCGGATAGTACCGGGGGCTTAAACTGATATAGACACTGGCTACATATATTCAATATATATAGAACATGAGAAGGGGAACCCTACCCAGCGAGGGTGTTAGAGCTCAGTGGAGGTAACCCTTATGCCAAAGGCTGTTAGCACAAGGACTCTGTGTTCGGAAAAACAATCTGCGCAATCACAGCTGCATCCAAGGAATGTCATCATTCAATCCTTCTGTGTCACTATGAAGTTTGAAAACCCACTTCTGTTCTTTCCTCAATAGGAAAAGTGAAACATCCGTGACGTGACTAGGTATGTAAGGTTGTTCTAGAACCAACCATCTCAGTTCATCTGGACTATGTCTCTTGTCAAGGAAGTGAGTGGTGAGCCGTGTTGCCTGTTTTCTGCGTCTCATGGTGCTCATATGTTCCTGCACGCGCAATTTGATTTTTGTTGCGGTCATGCCGATATACCTTAGTCCACAGGGGCAGGTAATCTGGTATATCACTTTCTCACTGTTGCAATTAGTGTGGTGTTTCAATTGCCATGGTCGCGAGGTCCCAATGTCCACTTCAAGTGTTTTGCTGGTCAGTGGGCATACTGAGCAATTCCCGCAGGGATGATGTCCTCGTACCGGGGGCAGACCCCATAGAGTTTGCGGGGGTTCACATACTTCTTGCCGAGGTCGTGTATGCACAAGAGAGTCTCTCAAGTTGTTCCCTCTTTTAAAAGAAAAGAGTGGAAGGGGAATGGTCTCACCGGAGCTGTTCAGAATGCGCCACCTTTTCCTGATCATCTTTTGGATTTTAGAAGATGATGTGTTGTACGTTGTCACGCACAGTTCACGGTGGTGAGAGGAAGCCAGGTGAGTCACAGGAGTTTCTGCCATACTGTTTGGAGGATACTTACCCATTGAGGTGGAGAGGTACCAGAGCTAGTTTAGTTAGGGACAGGAACATCAATAATACCCCTACGAGAGGTTGTACAGGGTTTCACCACCCCGATGTTGGATGAGTGTGTGTGGATGTGTGTGGAGTGAGTGTGTCCATTTGATGTGGGGAAAGTGTGTCCAGGTGAGTGTGGGACAAGTGTATCTAGATGGGTGTGGGGTGAGTGTGCCTGGGTAGGTATGGGATGTGTGTCTAGGTGGGTGTGAGGCGACAATGTATGGGTGGGTGTGTGACAAGTGTGTTTAGGTGGATGTGGGGTGAGTGTGTCTGGTTGATGTGGGGTGAGTGTGTCTTGTTGATGTGAGGTGAGTGTGCCTGGGTGGATGTGAGGTGAGCGTGGCAGGGAGGGTGTGGGATGAGTGTGTCAGGTTGGTGTGAGGTGCCTGTGTGGGTGTGATGTGAGTGTGTCTGGGTGGGTGTGGTGGGAGTGTTCCAGTGTGGGGTGAGTGTCTGGGTGCATATGGGTTGAGTGGGTCCGGGTGGGTGTGGGGTGTGTCTAGTTCATGTGGGGTGAACGTGTCTGGGTGAGTGTGAGGACAGTGAGTCTGAGTGGGTGTGAGGTGAGTGTGCCTTGGTGGGTGTGAGGCAAGTGTGTCTGGGTGGGTGTGGTGTGCATGAGCCTGGATGGTAGTGAGGCAACTATGTATGGGAGGGTGTTGGGTGAGTGCATATGGGTGGGTGTGGGTTAGTATGTCTGGCTGGTGTGTGGTGAGTATGCACGTGTTGGGTTAGTGTATCTGGGTGGGTGAGAGGTGACTATGCCTGGGTGGGTGGGAGGTAAGTGTACCTGGGTGGGTATGGGGTAAGTGTGTCTGGGTGGGTATGGGCTGAATATGTCTAGTTGGATGTGAGGTGAGTGTGTGTGGGTGGGTGTGGGGTGAGTGCGACTGGTTGGTTTGGGATGCCTGTGCTGGATAGGTAGATGAGGGGTGAATGTGTTTGGGGGAGTGTGTGCCTTTGATGGTTGTGAGATGAGTGTGGATGTGGGGTGAGTGTGACTGGTTGGTGTGGAGTGAGCACACCTGGGTCGGAGTGAGATGAGTGTTTCTGGGTGGGTGTGGGGTCATTGTGTCTGGTTGGTGTGGTGCAAGTGAGTCTGGGGGGTGTGGAGTTATTGTGTCTGATTGGTGTGGGGTGAATGTGCCTTGTGGGTGTGAGGTGGGTCTGCCTTGGTGGGAGTGAGGTGAGTGTGTCCAGGTGAGTGTGCCTGGGTGGGTGTGGGGTAAGTGTGTCTGGATGGGTGTGAGGCCAGCATGTCTGGGTTAATGTGGATGTGGGTGTGTGTGTCTGGGGGGGTTTGGCCAGTGTGTTTGGGTTGACGTGGGTAGTGTGTCTTGGCAGTTGTGAAGTGAGTGTGCCTGAGTGGGTTGGGTGTGAGGTGAGTGTGGGCGTGTGGTGAGAGTGTTTCTGGGTGTGTGTGGGGTGTGTGTCTGGATGGGTGTGAAGCGAGTGTGTCAGGGTTAATGTGGAGTGAGTGTCTTGTTGGTCTTTGGTGAGTGTCTGGGTGGGTTTCAAGAGGGTGTAGGGTGGGTGTCTAGGGTTGGTGTGGGGTTATTGTGCCTTGTTGGGTATGGGGAGAAGGTGTCTGTTTTTTGTGATGTGACCATGTCTAGGTTGGTGCAGGGCGAGTGTACCATACCTCGGGACTTAGTATCTGTGTGAGTCACCAGGATCAGGTGTGAAGTGGGCAATTCACCTGTAAAAAGAGCCATGGATGCAGCCCTGGTGATACCATAAGAAAGTGTACCTGAGTGGGTGTGGGGAGAGTGTGTCTGTGTAGGGTGAGTGTGTCTGGTTGGTATGAGGTGAGTGTGTCTGGGTGGGTGTGGGGAGAGTGTGTCTGGGTGGGTGTGGGGAGAGTGTGTCTGGGTGGGTGTGGGGAGAGTGTGTCTGGGTGGGTGTGGGGAGAGTGTGTCTGGGTGGGTGTGGGGAGAGTGTGTCTGTGTGGGTGTGGGGTGAGTGTGTCTGGGTGGTAGGAGGTGAGTGTGTCTGGGTGGGTGTGGGGTGAGTGTATCTGGGTGAATGTGAGGTGATCGTGCCTGGTTGGGTGTGAGGCGAGTGTTGATGTGGGATGAGTAGGTCTGGTTGGAGTGTGGTGAGTGCACCTGGGTGGGTGTGTAGGGTTGGTGTGGGGTTATTGTGCCTTGTTGGGTATGGGGTGTAGGTGTCTGTTTTGTGTGATGTGACCATGTCTAGGTTGGTGCAGGGCGAGTGTACCTTACCTTGGGACTTAGTATCTGTGTGAGTCACCAGGATCAGGTGTGAAGTGGGCAGTTCACCTGTAAAAAGAGCCATGGATGCAGCCCTGGTGATACCATAAGGAAGTGTACCTGAGTGGGTGTGGGATGAGTGTGTGGGTGGATGTGGGCAGAGTGTGTCTGGGTGGGTGTGGGGAAAGTGTGTCTGGGTGGGTGTGGGGGGAGTGTGTCTGTGTGGGTATGAGGCCAGTGTGTCTGGGTGGATGTGGGTGAGTGTGTCTGGGTGGGTGTGAGGCCAGTGTTTCTGGGGATATGGGTAAGTGTGTCTGGGTGGGTGTGGTGCGAATGTGCCTGGGTGAGTGTGAGGCAAGTGAGCCTGAGTCGGTGTGTGGTGAGTGTGTCTGCTTGGTGTGGGGTGAGTGTGTCTGGGTGTGTATGTCTGGATGTGTGTGAGGTGAGTATGTCTGGGTTAATGTGGGGTGAGTGTGTTTGGGTGACTGAGGGGTGAGTGTGTCCGGTTGGTGTGAGGTTACTGTGCCGTGGTGAGAGTGGGGTGAGTGAGCCTGGTTGGGTGTGGGGTGAGTGTGTCTGGTTAGTGTGAGGTGAGTGAGTCTAGGTGGGTGCAGGGTAAGTGACCCACACCTTGGAACTCAGCATCAGTTTGGGGGATCAGGGTCAGATGTGAACTGGGAATTTCCCCTCTAAAAGGGTGTTATGGTTTCAGCCTGGTGTTACCATAAGGATTAACTTATTCTGTAGGCAAGCACGCAAACCATGCATCAGGGACAAACACTCAAATATTCAGTAACCTGAGTAGGAAAGCACTGGATCACAAGGGCAGTGAATAAAGAGTGCACACTCCGACGGAGGCCCAGTGAACTCTCAGGCCTTCCCCGGTCAACCTCACTACCTTCCAACGAGCTGACCATGGGCTCTACTTGCCTAAGACCCTCCTGTGAGGCTGCCTTGAAAAAGCATTTGATCCCTTTGAAGACAGAGAGAGATTGTAGGGCTGAAGGTACTTTGCAGTGGCAAGAGGCGAATGCAAGAAATAAAGGGGCATATTACCAACGTTAAGCGATATTTATCGCTAACGATGCTTAGCAACGAATTTTTTAACGCTAAGCATCGTCAGAAATTATCGCAGATAAACCTTGCTATTATCAAGGTTTATCGCAAATGCGATAAAAAACGGCCGCAATGCATGAATATCGCTGAAAAGTCAGCGATATTCATGCATTACCGAGCTAATGCTCTTAGCCATGTTATCCACCTCCCATTGGATAACATGGCTAAGAACTGCTCAGGGCAGGTGTTAGTTTTTGGAGATATTTGCGCTTAGCGCGAATATCTCCAAAAGTTGGTAATAGGAGATAGCGATGTTAGCGACTGTTTCCAGTCGCTAACATCTTGGCACGCCCACTTTGCATGTCATTAGTGATAAATATCACTGACATGCAAAGTGGGGTCCAGGACGGTCGCTATCTCCTACTAGCTGTCGCTAACTGGTGTTAGCGACAGCTAGGTAATAGGGAGATAATTTTATCTCCGCTTTCTTGGCTTTTAAAGCCAAAAAAGCGGAGATAAACCCCCTTGATAATATGCCCCAAAGTGTGGTGAAGGTAATGCATACAGGCCAACATTTTACAAATGGAAAGTGGGAGATCTAAAAATAAATATTCAGAGAATGTATTTCTCCGAACGACTTCTATTGAAAGATAGACAATTTCAGGTGAGAGTCAAAATAAAGCCATTTTTGTGTAAAAAAATGGAGACTCCCGCCTAACTCAGGTGTATTCAAATGTATTTATATGTGCCAAGAGAGTGAATGGTGCTGTTTGGCCAGAGATGAAGACGGTAGACAGGCTGGAAACCACTAGACCTGGGCGATAAATTCCTTTTTGTACGCGGAATTTGGGTAATTTTGCGTTCCGCAGTGAACATGGAATTGCCAAAAATTCTGCGATCCGCGACTTTGTGGAATTGTTTGCTTGTTCGTGCTTTCAATATGCATCTTTGCGAGATATTTCCCCTCAAGCACACAAACAGTGTTCACGAACAGGAAAAAAGCACCGCAAACTGGAGGAACAAGCAATTCCACGTGTTCGCGGAACTCTGAGTGCTCGTGGAGATTTTTTCCTGTTTTGCGGAGCTTTGCAGAGCGCGACTACGCAAATTCCGCCCACTCCTGGAAACCACAAAGAAACAAGGAAGGGCTGAAGGTGCAGCCCCTACAGCAAGCAGGTCCCCATGGTGAGGGCTAATGCCTGAAAGCAAGGGATCTGACAAAGCACTCTTGCGATATGTCTGGGAGGGTCTGCGTTGAGTGTGTCAGGTTAGTGTGGTGTGTGTGCGCCTGTGTGAGGCGAATGTGTCTGGGTGGGTGAGTTGAGAGTCTACTGGTGATGGGTGAGTGTGCCTGGTTGGTATGCGGTGCGTGTGCCTTTGAGAGGCAAGTGTGTCTGGGTAGGTGTGTTGAGAGTGTGCTGGAGAGGGATGAGGGTGTCTGGTTGGTATGCGGTGCGTGTGCCTTTGAGAGGCAAGTGTGTCTGGGTAGGTGTGTTGAGAGTGTGCTGGAGAGGGATGAGGGTGTCTGGTTGGTATGCGGTGCGTGTGCCTGTGTGAGGCGAGTGTGTCTGGGTGGGTGTGTGGAGAGTGTGTCTGGGTGGGTGTGTGGAGAGTGTGTCTGGGTGGGTGTGTGGAGAGTGTGTCTGGGTGGGTGTGTGGAGAGTGTGCCAGTGAGGGGTGTGTGTGTCTGGTTGGTCTGGGGTGCATGTGCCTATCAAAATGGATCCAAAGTAATACTTTGATGTGGGTCGCTCACCAGTGAAATAAAGGGACTTCATAGCTGCCATGTGTTTAGACTACTTATGTGTGACATTTCCATACTTAAATGACTTAGGGCCAGATGTAGGAACACTAATACTGGTCGGTAACGGACGAAATTACCGAATTTCGGCCGTTACCGACCGGTATTAGGCATTTGGGAGGTAGGTGGCTACATTTCAGATTCGGTAAATTACCGAATTCTTAAATACCGATTCGGTAAATTACAGAATCTGAAATGTAGGAAGCACTCAAGTGAGTGCTTTTCACCTGTAAGGATTCGTTATTTACCACCAACTACAATTTGGTGGTAAATAACGTAAACCGTTAAAAAAGCAATTTTGTGCTTTTTTAACAGTGCCATGTGGCAGACATACATGACCTTAGGGCATGAATGTGTGCCACATGTGCACCCATGCACTATTCAGGGGTGCAACAGGGTGTCAATGTGACACCCTGCAACCCTTGTAGGTCTTCCCCCCTTACCGATTCGGTATTTACCGAATCGGTATTCCCCATTCATTCCTATGGACCTAGAGGCACATAGGAATGAATGGGGAATACCGATTCGGTAAATACCGAATCGGTATTTACCGAATTTTACAGATTCGGTAAAAATTACCGAATTAATACCTACATACCATTTACCCATTCTAAAATACCGAATCGGTAAAATTCGGTATTTTAGAATCGGTATTTATCTACATCTGGCCCCTAAATGCGTGATATTTTGAGTGACAGGTAGGCGCAAATAAAATGAACAATGAAGTGTATGGAACAACATCAGTATCAGAAATTAAACTCTTTTGTGCAACAAGAAGTTCTAAAAAAAACTCGAAGCTGCAACTTTCAGGTTATATGTCAGATTATTTTATTAAGTTACCTGAAGATGAAAGATCAACAAAAGAGCTACAGAAAATGTTGTGCTTAGAGCCAATTGCTCCCAGTCGGAAGCAAATTTGAGCAGAAATCGGAAGATATGGGGGCATATCAACAATAGACGGCGACAAACATGGCAAAGCGCGCTTAGCGCTTTTTTGTTTATCGCCATCTATCGCTGGAATTTATCGCCCGATTAGCACGTTAGTAACAGCGCGTTTCTCCAGGGTGAAAAAAATCCAGCGATATGGGGGAAATGACAAAAACATCGCTGCAAAACCAGCGTTGATCTCCTGAATACGGTGATGACCTTGCTGATACGAACCTGTGGTCGTATCACCATAATCCATCCCCAATGTAAAACATACATAACTCATGTTTTTTGCAGATGTCTGGAAGCAGCGTTAAGGGTGAGTTACCGCTGAAAAGAATATCGCTACACCGGACTGGGCTGCGTTGTAAATATCGCGAAGCCCCGTTAGCGATATTTCACAATGAAGTTTCACGAGGCACGCCCACCTTGCATCTCATTAAGGATGCGAGGCGGCAAGAAACCGGGCGGTAATGCAAGGAAACACGCGCTAGCATGTCCTTGTAGATAGAGCGATAATATTATCGCCGCTTTTTGCCAAAAACGGATGCTAAAGCGGCGATAATATTATCGCCAGCCCTTGCTAATATGCCCCGTGGCTCTTTAGACAGAGCTGGAAGCCCACCTGGCCCTGATATTCCTGACCCTGACTATATGCTAATGCTAGCCCGGGGACACTCCTTCCGAAGTAAGCAGGCGCTCCATAAATTTTAAATTAATTAATTCAGTCATTCATTCATTGCAGTATGGTTCTGAATTCAGTTGTGAAGTGAATCCTCCTCTCTGAAGGGCCAGCCTGTGCCAGGGAGTGTTCCTGGCCCGTGTTCTGCAAGAAGGCAAGTGAGCTCATGGTGGGGGTGCTGTGGGAGGCTGAGCTGCTTCAGGTGGGGGGGCTGCCTGCTATTTCACAAGGGGCTGGTGCTGGCTGAGGCCTGGCTGCATTCTTTCTTGCCTGTTTCCGAGCTCTCTTGCCGCTCTCTAGGGCTCTCTGATGGCAGCTGCTCGCCATCCAAGTAATGCAATCACTGGCAGAGAGGGTTGCCACCTGGCCGGTATTTTAATATCCCAGCTGCTGCAAACATTTACGAAATCACCCAAAGCCGGTATTTTGAGCCTTTTTCTGTGCATACTTCGAAGTATGGGGAGAGGACGTGGCCTTACAGCCAGAGCTGCCGTCCTTGGAGCTGGGGAAACAGGTCCGAGCCTCGGCGCCTGCTCAACATCCTGTGATTCTGGGCAAATCTGTGCCGGCTTGGCCTTGAAGTCTGCACCCGCGCCAGCCCAGACCCACTGCACCATCTCTGAGGTGAGGACAGGCTTACTGGAAAACGGATGAAACATTATAGTGTTAATGATCTAGGGGTAGATTTACAAGCCCCTTGCGCCTCTTTTACGCCGCCGTTGCGTCACTTTTGTGATGCAGCGGCGGCGCAAAAGATGCGCCATGGTGCGGGGTATTTACAACGTGGCGCATCTGGGAGATGCGTCACGTTGTAAAGTCCTGCGCCATAAGGAGGCGTTCTGGCGCAGAGGGGGTGGCGTTCCTGCGCAGGAACGCCTCCTAAAAGTGGCTGAGTGAAATCTACAAGATTTCACTCAGTCACTTTTAGGCCCATGCTGCGTCAAAACCCTGCGCCTGCTTGAAGCAGGCATAAGGCTTGACGCAGCATTGGACAGATAGGACACCCCCGAGCCTTGCTGGAGCTGCGTCGCACTTGCGACGCTGCTCCAGGAATGCGACACCTTTACGGCACAGATGCGTCACGCATCTGTGCCGTTTTTGCCCCATGGTGCGCTGCATTGTAAATGCGGCGCACCATGGGTGGCGGAGCTGCGGCGCACAATAACTGGCGCATCCCTGGGGATGCGCAAGTTATTCTAAATCTGCCCCCTAGTTTATAAATTAACGTTAGGCCGAATAATTTGACAGAGCCACAAAATGCTGGTTAGCATGGCTCTGTAAGAAAATGTAATGCTAAGCAGCACTTTGCGCACCCTTGTGTTAACTTTGCACCAGGTAGGCGTTCCATGAGTGGTGCATGGGCGTTCCTTGCATCCAAACAAGGATTTTGACACAACCCTATATTAACCAGGGGCAACTCCCCCATTCGAGCGGAGGAACGATGCCCACTGCTTTGTCGCTGTACGAGAAGCAGAAACATAAACTGGTAAAACTATCATTTTATGTTTTTGCTTCTCACACTCCGTGTAAGCAGAAGGGTTTGGTTGGGGGCCGGCAGGTGTGTGGGTCTGCTGGAGGGCAGGGGAGGAGTGGCTACCCCAATGTGCGGGACCTGACAGTTTGTTTGGCCCTCTGGTGCCGACCAAACCAGTCATGCGCACTCTCCCTTTCCTCCAAGTAGGATTCACGCAGCCTACATGGAGAAAATGGCCTCCCCATAGGCGTCCGCCTGGGCGCCATCCCCACCAATCACAATGCTGCCATTGCCGCGTTGTTATTTGCTTAGGGTGGGGAGGGAGGCTGCCTGCTTCCTGTTCCACGGGACACAACCAGGAGCTAAGATGGCACAAGACCCGGGAAGTGAAGTTTATTATTATTTTTTTCAATAAAATTTCCCACCCGTGCGAACCACCCCCCCCACCTGAGAGTCATGCCCACAGTGACTGATATTAAGTAAGCATTGTAGACATGGGTTTGTGCCAAAATGGTGCACCTGCCTAGAGCAGGCGCAAAGAAGATAAATAACTTTAGTTCGCCTTGTTCTTTCCTCTTTGTCCGTGCGCTTCATTCTGCAGCACGCGTGCATATAGGAAAATGCCCCCAAAGATATTTTTTTTTCTGCAGGAAGGTACCCCTTTCTGAACAAAAACTATCCTGACCATTCGAAGACAATCTTGCATTTTGACTCAACGGTGCCTGCACTGTCACTAGGAAGCACACAGTGCATCTACGCAAGGACAGAGAAGAACTGTATCATTTCTTTCAGGATCTGGCACAGTTTTGCTCTCTTCAGGTGACACAACGCAGTGCAGAAACCTTCTCGCTGCACTGTGTTACTTCGCTTCTTTGTAAATATGTCCCATAGTGACCAGTTTATCAAAAAAGTAGCTGATCTGCACCCATTGAAGTGCTCCTTGAATGGATGCACATGTACTACTTTTTAGAATTCACACACAGTAGCTATAGTATAGTAAGCTTGGAAATCCACACCACTCTCAGGGTTCCCTGCATACCACTGGCAATCAAACACTCAAAAGGTGATGGTTCAAATGCTTGCAAATATCTAACCATTGCCGCTCCCTCGGGGTACCTTTCTAAACTATTGTTTTTCACCCACGGTGCCACTCTATACAGAGGGCCTGTCTCCCTGTCTGCCTCTCCCTGTCTGCCTGTCCCTGTCTGCCTCTCCCTGTCTGCCTCTTCCTCTCTGCCTGTCCCTGTCTGCCTCTCCCTGTCTGCCTCTCCCTGTCTGCCTGTCCCTGTCTGCCTCTCCCTGTCTGCCTCTCCCTGTCTGCCTGTCCCTGTCTGCCTCTCCCTTGGCTTCACAGATCAGGACACCGTCTCGCTTCCCTTTCAGTCCGAGACACCTGCAGGTCGGCATTATACTTCCCGGAACTGCTGTTCTTTTATCAAACAGTAGTGCAACAGTTATTAGAATTTTTTTTTAAAGTTTGGTGGTGTTGTTTCCAGTAGATCCCACCCACATCATTGAATGACGTCGTTCAAAAGCTATCAACAGGCAAAGGAGGCTGTGTTTGTTTTTTCATTGCTTCTACCTCTTCATGGTGTTACACCCTCTGTGCCTACCCAGCCCACGAGCAAGGTGCCCGTAAAACGCATGGGTCCTGATTGGGAATCCTGCAGAATAGAACTCCTGCATGGAATTCCGTTCCGCACAAATATAAAAGGTCTGATGTTCCTGCAGCCGGATTACTGAGCGAGGCAACAATAAACCGGATTTGACCATCTGGAAAATCCAGCAGATAAAACCACTGGGAGAAGGTTGCACTGTAGTCCAGACTCCCCTGGCGGTGAACATTTACCTCTGCTTCCATCCCCCTTCCCCCACACCCTTCCCACCTGCTCAGGTGTATGTAAATCAGTTCATAGAACCCTCAGAAAAGGGACCACCATGAGGAATACTGCCTGACACATCTGAGTCAGTACGGTCATTCCCCATTTCATGGGGCTTCACTCATAATTGCACGGTACTGGTGGGTTATTACCGTACTGGTAATTAATGGTGCAGGGGGGCACCCCACTAATATAGCGCAGCTTGCGATCAGGCCATGGTGGGCAACTTAAAGTGCATGGGGATGGATCGCAGGGATGAAAAGCCCAGATATCCGAACTCTCTACATCTACTAACACACAGCAGGAGGCACTTCACCACACTTCAACTTTAACTAAAGACAGAGGGGCAGATCTACAAGAAAGTGCTGCAGCGTGCAACTGCAAGTCCTGCGGCTACTCCACGCAGCGGCACTTTCAGAGAACACGAATGCAACTTGTTTACAAGAATATGTCGCATTCCTGTGCTTCCCCTGTCGCACAAACAGCTGTCAAGCGCCGGCGCAAGCATCCTTGCACCATGGTGCAAGGATGCCTGCATCATGGGGAGATTGTTTGTGTGCAGGAAAGGGCACCTTCCTGCACAAAAACAATCACTTAAGGCTTGTTCCTCTTTCAATGTGTGTTGTAGAATGCAGCACGCATTGAAAGAGGAAAAAACGAGGAGAAATGAAAACATTTCTCTTCGTTGCGCCTCCCTACGCCACCTCTAGGGTGGCGTAGCATTCAGACGCATCTCCAGTTTTACGATTTCTTGTAAATCTGGAGATGTGTCTAGTTTCATAGGTGTTGTGTGGGAACACCCACAGGAACACCCATGGAATGCAAAGTGCTGCGTGTGAAGGGGCCGTATTTATAAGGAGAGGAAAAGTCACGCAGAGTGGCTTTTCCTGCCCTTGTAAATATGGAGGAGCCCCCTGCGCCACCAGTATGTCACGAAAAGTGACGTCCTAGTGGCGCAGGGGGCTTGTAAATCTGCCCCAGAGAATGCAAGATTCCACCAGAATTTAACAGAGAAAGTGCTATTGTAGAGCATTGTCATTTGTATAGGACTTTCCCAACTCCTGGTAGGCCCAAAGTGCAGACCTGGCAGCAATGTTGCTTTGTTCTATTTTCTTAGCGGTTTAAGGCCATATGTATCAACATACCCTTTTGCGATTTCTTAATAGGGAATTTTAAGGAATCGCCATTTAGAAATCGCAAAATGGTATGTATGTAGAAAATCGCTTTTTTTTAGCGATTTCTTAAGATTCCTTAATTGCGATTAGCAAATTGCTAATCGCAATTCAGGAATAATTTCCCATTCATTTCTATGGGCCAGGAGGCCCATAGGGTGAACAACCTTTACAACGAAACTATTACAACGCACTACCATTACAACGCGGTCATTACAACGCAAACCATTACAATGCATTGCGCTGGGGGGCGCTCTAGGATAGGGAATACGTTTAATTTTCTATCCAACACCTTCCCTAGTGTCCACGGGGACTGGAGTTGGAATAGAAAATTATACTTACCACTATCCAGCACCTCAAAGCGCTATGCGTGGTTAAGGTTTGCGATGTAAAAACCGCGTTGTAAAGGCAGGCGTTGTAATAGCCTGCGTTGTAACGTCATACATCCGGCCAATAGGAATGAATGTGAAATTATTCTCAATTTGCGATTCGCAATTTGCTAATCGCAAATTGAGAATAATTTCAAGGGTGCAGGGGTGTCTCAAGAACACCCTGCTGCACCCCTGAAAATGACATGTGTGCGCATATGGCACACATACATGCCCTAAGGGCATGTATGAGCGTCACATGGCACCTTTGGATTCTTAAAAAAATGCTTTTTTAAGAGAATTCGCAACTTTCCACCAACTAGAAGTTGGTGGTAATTTGCGATTCCTTAAGGGCATTTTGGAAAAAAAATTACCTTGATACATTGCTTTTAAGGAATCCCAAAATTTGCGATTCCTTAAATGCAATCGCAAAATAAGGAATGGCAAATTTTGCGATTCCTTATTTTGCACCCAAATTCTTTCATACATACCATTTTGCGAAAATGGGTTCGCAAACGCCAAAATTCTATGAATTTTGGTGTTTGCGAACCCATTTGGCCGTGATACATATGGCCCTAAGCTCTTTCATAGTATCAGGCACTATTTAAACAGATGCTGAAAGAAAAAAATGATATATTCTGTCATTGGGTTTTGCAATCATTCTAGTTAATGCACCACCTGTTACAAAACCTGTCCGCTTTCAAATCCCAGGTCATTTTTTTCCTTAACTAATGTGCATTGTGGGTGCTGTGGGCACCATTAAACTTTCCTTCTAGGGATGCAGTTTTGGGGTTGATTGGATGGAGTCTGCCCGCATCCCTGAGTTTGCACCTCCCAAGGTGAGTTCCCTTACTCTCTGTGCACTTTGCTAGCCCCGTATTCTATGTTGCTCAAGCTGTATATACACAGACCACTCCATCGAATGCAGGTAGTGGCTTATGTAGCTGTGTCTAGCCTCACTTCATGCGTAATCGCAGCTCCTTGCTTGTTAATGACACAGTGTCAGTCATATCCACACGACAAAACACTTCAACATAGACCAGACAACACGCACACACAGACCTTCAATTACAATCTAGGGCCATATTATCAAGAAAGGGCGATACATTATCGCCGCTTTTATCGGCAGGAAACTGCCGCTAAAGCCGCGATAATGGGCTTGATAATATGGCCTCTAGTGCTTTAGCACGCCATCTCTCACAGTTTTTCTCTTCAGATTCATGCAGAGGTATAGCAGTGAAACTATTTAGGAGCATAATGCTGGTCCTGATGCATGGCATAAAACAACCTCCCCATATAGGTTACATGACAAGCACACGCTGCACCATCTATGCTCCACGGAGTAGCATGCTACTACTCGGCAAATATTATTTGATGACTCGTTGAGAGTATAAAGCATTACAGAAATACAACTTCAAGACAATGCAATATAGTTTAACGCTACAGCCTTTGAGGCCATAATAATGGCAATACAGAGATAGGCATATCTCTACTGACATAACTTATCCATGCCTTCTATGAACACACAGGGGGTCATTAGGATGACGGGCGGACTTTGTCCGCCCGCCACCCTATCGGTATTTGGGACCGCCCACCATAATGATGGGGGTCCCGTTGGGGGAATTAGGATGTGCCCGCTACATTGGCAGGCACATCCTTCATCTTTAGCATTGTGGCGGGCGGTGCACTCTGCACCGCCCGCCACAATGCTAAAAATGTTTAAACGCATTTGCATATGCAAAGCGGCAGGCACCGCGCGGTGCCTGCCGCTTTGCATATGCAAATGTGGGGGGGCACCATAGGTACCCCCCGTCTGCAGCCCCCACCCCTCATTCACTCTGGGGGCCCGCAGGGGGCCCCCAGAGTGAAGACCGCATGCCTTTCCGTGGCGGCATTGCCGCCACGGAAAGGCATTGTCAAATGCCCATTGTAATATGGCTGGCGGTGTCTGATAGACACCGCCACCATATTAATCCTTTTCCGCCCGGCTGCAAGGCGACCGGGCGGAAAAGCGGCGGACGGTCTTTCCGTCCGCCGAGGTCCCCCCCGCCATACTAATATGGCGGGGGGGAAATGAGTGAGGATGGCAGGCGGATTGCCCCCGCCAGGCTGGCGGTGGCTACCGCCAGCCTGGCGGGTGCAATCCGCCTGCCATCCTAATGGACCCCATAGAGTTTGCATAGACACTAATTCAAAGTTGTGATTTAAATTCCAATCCATGCACAGGTCGGAATTCTAAGTTCTGCATTAATTACCGCACTGTGCAATATTCTCCTGATAGATTTCATCAGAAAATGTGATCAGGATAAAATGCTAAGACATGAATGCAAAACATAGGGTATATGGTGGGGTAAACACCCATTCCACATGTTAGGTTTTAGCCTGAGGTGGGGAACTCAGGAAAAATTAATTTAGTTACCCATAAAATACCGCACACCAGGTTTGTGGTAATTACTGTGAGCACTAATTGTCACCAAAAGTCTACATAACTTGGACACGTGGAATTTTTCTCCAAATTAGGCTCCTATCATGATGATATCCATTTTTATACACAGATTACAATACATTAGTCTGTTATGGACAACCACATCCACATTTTTTCTACAAATTGTAACCTCATGGACTCTACTAAATCTCCAACTCTGTCTTTTTTTAAGTTTAAAGAAAGTTTATTTTGAAGAAATGCAACAAAACACACATAATTAATTAAGAATACAATGTGCCTATTTAACAATAAATGAGTAAGGGGCATATGTAGGTAATTTCCATTTTGCGATTCCCAAATAGCGATTTTTAAGGAATCGCTATTTGAGAATAGCAAAATGGAATGTAGGTAAAAATTCGCAATTTTTTTGCGAATCTCTAACATTCCTTATTTGCGATTAGCAAATTGCGAATCGCAATTAAGGAATGAGTGTCCCATTCATTCCTATGGGCCAAAAGGCCCATAGGAATGAATGGGGATACACTCTCAAATTGCGATTTTCAGTGTGGAAATCGCAATTTGAGAATCGCAATTCCAAGGGTGCCAGGGTGTCCAAAGGACACCTATTGCACCCCTTGAATGTGCCTGTAAGTACATGTGGTGCACATACAAGCCCTAAGGGCATGTCTGTGCGCCACATGGCACTTAGAATTTTTTTAAAAAATGCATTTTTGAAGGAAATCGCAAAATACCATCTACTTAAAGTAGGTGATATTTTATGATTCCTTATGCAAAAATCGCAATTTTTAAAGCACCCCTACATAGCATTTACGGAATCGCAAAATTGTGATTCCTTAAATGCTATAAGCAAAATAAGGAATCACAATTTTTGCGATTCCTTATTTTGCTAAGTGGCACCTACATATCAAAACGCCGTTTGCGATTCGCAAACGCCGACATTCGCCGAATTTCGGTGTTTGCGAATCGCAAACGGCTACCTACATATGCCCCTACATGGCTTAATAAATATTCTGAAAAAAAATTTCAAACAGTTGCCTGTGTAAAAAGGATACAAGAACTATTAACAGAGGGAACATCCACTGGAAATAATATAATAGTAATATGGCTATATATCCAGTAAAAGAGTAGGACAGCTTAATACAATGTAAAGAAGTATGAACATTTATGAAGTAATGGCTGTAAAGTAGGTATAAATAAAGAAAGCTAGAAATACAATATATATATGTCGGGCTGGTTGGTCATGGAGGTTTGGGCACTTCCAGCAATGGACAGTGTTGAGTAATTTTCTACCAGAAGCATCTAAGAAAATAGTAATAGGGGACCATATACGTTCTCTTTTGATGAGTAGGGATAAAGGAGAAATGTAGACCTGATCAAGTTGATGGTTGTAGCAAACTCTTTACCACCAAGCTTGGAAAGACAATTGTGTCGATTGGTTCCAATTTTTTGTTATTTGTTGGAATGCAATTGCAATTAGTAAATCCACAATGTCTGTATTACATGTGATGGCTTGCCAATGTTTGGAGAGTGAGCCTAAGAACATGTTCAAAGGAGAAAAGGGGAAGTGAGTGTGAAAGATGGTTTTGATTTGAGACCATATTTTTCAACCGGAATTGATGAGTGTAGGGACAGGATAAAAACATGTGAAATAAATCTGCATGGAAAGCATTGCATGACCTACAATTTGGGGTGACTCCAGGTGTAACTTTGTGTAAAAATGTTGGAGTGAACACAAACCTATTGTATAAAAAGAAGAGTGCTTGCGTTGTACTAGCCGATCTTGAGGTCTTACGAATTTTGAGCGATCATTTATCCCAAAACATAGTAGGCCATGAAGTGTGAAAATTGCGTTCCCACTGTAGTTCAACATTGGTTTTATTTTTATGCTCTGGGAGTTCTGTGAGGAATTTATAGATAGAGGAAGTATTTGATTGGGCACTTAATATGGGAAGGATATTACGTTGAGATGATAAGGGGAGTGGGAATGAAGACTGAGAGGTCAAAGAAAAGAGTACAGAGTCAATCAATGCCTTATATTCATTAGAATATGAATTTGGAAGGCCACTGAATGTCTGTGCTTCAGGAAAAGTAAGAAAGGTATCATGTGAATAAAGTTAGTGAACCCAAAGCAAACCTTTGTCCCGCCAAGTTTTCCAGAATATAGGCTTGTTGTTAATTGTTATAAAGTGATTGTGCCAAATCGAAGAGTTAAGAAAGCGGTCAATATCAGGGAGGTGTGAAGTAAGTATTGATTGAAATAGTTTAAGAAAAGTTTTATGTGTAGGCGAGGATGAAAGATGTGTCTAGTGGGTGAACGTAAAAGTTTCTTTGATTGAGAAATGAGATAGAAAAGAGAGCTCAACATCTTTCCATAGTGGAGATGTATCTGAAGTTGACTGATTCAAACATTTGGAGAGCTGATAACCCTGAAAATCAGGGAAATTAACTCCTCCATGCGATTTGTTATATTTAATCATAGTAAGGGACATACATGGTTTTTGTTTATTCCATAAAAAAACAGATAAAATAGAGTACATTTGTTTGAAAGAATATGAGGGAATAGTAAGTGGGATAGCAGAAATACTATAGAGAATAACAGGAACAAGCATCATTTTGATACTGTCAAAACATCCCCACCAGCATAAACATAGAGGATGCTATTTGGAGATAGAATTTGATAGCATGGTAGGAACATGAGTCATATTCATTGATAAAGTGAGTTTGTTAGAGGGAGCAAACCATATACCTAAATATTTGATTTTTTTGGGAGTTCCATGCAAATTTAGTAGAGAGAAAGTTGTGTCTAAAACATAAGCATTGAAAGGAAGTAGTTCACATTTATCTGGGTTTAATTTATAACCACAAAGTGCGGAAAAGGCAGTAACCTCTGCAGGGAAGGCTAGAAGCGACATTTCTGGCTTCAATAGATATAACAAGATGTCATCCGCATAGACACTCATTTTAATATGATTTTTAATATTTTGGAAACGCGGAATATTTGGGTTTTGTTTAATTTTAGCAAGGAAAGGTTCCAATGCTAGGATTAAAAGAAGTGGGGAAAGGGGCATCCCTGGTGGAAACCGCTGTACAAAATGAAAGAATAGGAAATAGAACTGTTAGCAAAAATAGAAGCTTTGGGTGATGTATATAATAAAGAAATGTAAGAAATAAATTTGGGTACAAAACCAAACCAGGAGAGTGTTTGAAAAATAAAAGACCAGTCCATGCGATCAAAAGCTTTCTCCGCATCAAGCGAGATAGCCGCGAGTGAATGTGGATATTTGTTTGATTTATGTAAAATGTTAAAGAAAGTCCCAGTATTATCAGCGATTGATCTACCATTAATAAAACCAGATTGTTCTGAACAAATGACAGATGGTAAAAATGACTCTAATCGGAAAGCGAGCAATTTGGCAAATAGTTATAATCGGAATCAACTAAAGATATCGGTCTGTAGTTTTTACAAAGATGAGGGTCTCTCCCCTCTTTAGGGATTAGGCAAATAAAAGCATCTAGAAAAGTACCACTAGAGGAATTAGGAATAATGGAAGATGCAAATAGAGAATAGAGATGCGGTAGAAGCGATTTAGAAAAGTGGGAATAAAATTCTACAGGAAACCCATCTGGACCAGGTGACTTCCCTGTTTTTATGTGACGTAATGCTTTGGAAATAGCCTGAACAGAGATGTCTTTTTCTATGGTTGAAAAGTCAACATAAGTGGGAAAATGCTTTTGAATCGAATCAGGATACTGCTGTACTTCAATAGAATCTGGGGTAACATCAGGGGTATAGAAAGAGATTTAATATTACCTGAATTCCTCTAAAATATCTAGATTTTTAGTCGATCTGGATGAGTCAGAATCTAGGATATAACCCATATTTGTACAGTCTTTCCTAACCTAATATGAGGCAAGAAGTTTGCCAGCTTTATTCTGGCCACCATAGTAGCAAGCACTGCCTCTAACAAGATAGGGTCTGGCATTTTTTGTAGATAGTTTGTTTATTTAAAATTTTCTGCAAGACGATTATTTAGATCGGCTTTAGAATTAGTGGCACTGTAGAGTGTTTTTAACAACTTAATGTTTTTAAGAAGTTGAAGAGCCTTTTGGTAATTTAGTTTTTTCTTTTTAGCGACATAAGAGATAATAAAATCTCTGGCTGAAGCTTTAAATGCATCCCATACAACAACGAAAGATGAAACAGAGGAAAAATTACGATTAAAGAAATCAGTAATAAAGGTCTCAAAAGAGGAAGTAAAAATCTGATCAATTAATAAAAAGGTATTAAAACACCACCTTTTGTTGGTCACATTAACAGGAAGTAACTCCAGATCTAAGATTACTGGGGCATGGTCAGAAATCAGTATAGAGCCTATGTCTGCTACTATTATGTATTGTGTGAGTGATTTAGAAATAAATAAGTAGTCTTTGCGAGATTGGGAAAGGTGAGTAGGTGAGAAAAAAGTGTATTCACAAAGTTGTGGGTTGCAAAATCTCCAAGAGTCAAGAAGAGACCTATGGGAAATTAAAGTATTGAAATGTTGGTGCATTGGAGAAGGGATGAAGGTTGCCTTGGTGGAGTGGTTTATGTATGGGTCAACAACTAAGTTACAATTGTCGCCAAAAATAACATATGGTGTAGAAATAGACATCAAAAGAGTGGAAATGTAAGGCCAAAAATTATTGTCAGGCTTAGTGGAAGTATATCCATTAAACAAAGAAATAGGAATATTATTAACTTTAGGTGAACAATTAACCAACGTCCTTCATCGTCTGAGTCCTCAGACAGAAGGGAAATTTTAAGTTTCTTGTGACATAGAATCAATGTCCATTCTTCATGCTTGTACCTGGAGAGAAAAAAACAGTCCCACCAATTGACTTTTAGTTTTCAAACTTCTGAAGTAACAAAATGGGATTCTTGTAAAAAAATAATATCTACCTTTAAATTAGCTAAATGGGTAAGAACCCTCTGTCTTTTGAGAGGCGTACCCAAATATTTGACCTTCCAGGAAATAACACGGACCGTCATTTATCAAAAGATATAAAGAAAAGAGAAGAATGCATAAAAATTTACAGCAAACATGAACATAGTTAAAAACCTGTAGTAATCAGAATAACTTATGAAAAATGCGCTCAAATAGAGATAGAAGAAGATATGAAATAGAAGAAAATGTAATGAAATGAGAGAAGAGAAGGATAGAAAAGGGTGCAAAGGAAGGAATAAAGGGAGAGAGAGAAAAAGAAAAAATTTAGAAAAATATAGAAAAAGCACAATGAAACACACCAAAAGCTCAAACATGAATGGAGCGTGTTGAGGCCACAAAAAGAGAAGACATATAGCCAGTGAAACAACTCTGGGGTAAATCACGAGGAATTAAATGTTGCAGACGGGACTATACAATGGAGGGTGGAAACAGGGGAGACCGACACCTAGAAAAGGGAAACACAAGGAAAACTATAATAATACAATTCTGTCCTGAAGAGGAAATGAAAACAGTGTAAAATTACAGTTGACACAGGAAAAAGGCGGTATTTTCATGTAGAAGAAGATCTTGTAAACTCTATATATTCCTCTCTGCAATTGTTGAGAAAACATTGAAGTAAAGCTGGATCCTCGTACGTGGTTGTTTTATTTTTATAAGTCACTTTAAAGAGACAAGGATGGATTAAACCAAATCTGGCATTTAAATCACGTAGCGCTGGTCTCATTGCTAGAAAACATTACCATTTGTCCTGCTAGCTGGGTAACTTGCCAGGAAATGCGACATTTAAATTTGACTGCCTGCAAAACTATCAACAAATCAGTATATTCTAGGAAGCATTACGCCCTCTGGTTTCTGTTGAGGTGACGACGTAGGTGGAGGATGACCAAGTCTGTGTGCTCTTTGTATATTCAATGAAGGAGAGTCCGGGAATTCCAGTACCTGCGGAAAAAAAGACTGGAAGAAAGATATTGGATGGGATCCTTCCAATCCTTCAGCTAAGCCATAGATTCATAGATTATTGCGTCTACTACGATTTTCGAGGTTTTCCACTTGTTTCTGGAGTTGAAGTACTCCTGCTTTCATAGAAGGACTCTTCTGTGAAGAGGCTTGAAGAGATTCGACTTGACACTCCACTGAAGTAATCTATCTTTGAAGAGTAGATCATTTAGCCTGTAGGCCTTGTAGACAAGTGTTTGTCTCCTCCATATATGGCTTGAGAGCCCGTATTTCATCCAGAAGTAGCTCCAAGGAAGCTGGTGAAGGAGAGGTGGTTGGCAAAGGAGGATGTTTTTTGACTCACTTAGTGGAGGATAGCCATGATGTGTAAGTTGGTTTAAACACATTTTTGCCAGTAACTAGATGTGAAAGAGAGCTAGAAGTAGATGTAAATGTAGATGCACTGGGAGATGGCTCTGTAAGATGGGACATTGTGGTTGGTGTTAAGTCCTCCATGTTGCTCTGTAATGCTGAAAAGGGGTTAGATGTAGGCACTGCAGTAGACGTACGGCGTAGAGTAGATGCATAACATGAAGCAGCGCCTCAACCAGATTTGATTCTCCCCATAGCCATATATAGTCAACAACAAAGTGCAGACTGTGCAAAGAAAAGGACGCAAAACAATGTTATGGGGTTGATATAATACCACCAGTTGAAATTCCATGACCCTTATGTGCTGCTATTAGCTGCTTCAATGAAGTAGTACAACCAGCAAAGATGCAAGCAATTCTAATGTTGAAGTGTTAGCTGTTGCAGCAAAATGCAGACAGTTTACATTTTAAAAATATGATGTCTGCAACATTAAAGGAAGATTACCCTGAGAGGATATAAAATACGAGACTTGTATCCTGGTAGACTTTGCTCTTCATAAAAAGACTGTTTGTGAGGAGCCAGCTCTATGAGGAAAACACCCTGAATTAAACAAAATGGCGCCCGCGATCCAGTCATGAAATGAGCTGCAGGTTTATGGTAAAAAGCGCAAAAATTAGAGCTCACTGCGCCGTGAGAAACCAGTAAGTCCTGTGCTTAAAACAGGCATCAGGAAGCTTCAACCAGACGGGAAATTCACAATCTTTGGATTGCGATGCGGAGCGGCGTCAACTAGCCACCATCTTCATTGGTGCCAAACCACGCCCCCCCTCCACTTCTGTCTTTACCTGACAGTACAATGACATGTTACAAAAAGAAGAGGAAGGAGTGGGGTGTAGAATGAGAATAGATGAGTGTATGTGTTTTCCTGTGGTCACTGCTTCTGTGTTAGCTCTTTCACTATGATAGCATCCCAGGGAATATTTAATGGATCATGAATATCATGCATAGATAATAATGTTACTTAAAGACCAATAGACTCCCCTGATATGTCAAATTCTCTGCCAGCTATAACCTTGTAAATTTAAGGAGACATTTCGAGGCAGATTTACAAGCCCCTTGTGACACTTTTACGCTGCTGTTGTGTCACTTTTGTGATGCAGCGGAAGTGTAAACAATGTGGTCAATCTACAATGTGACACATCTAGGGAGATGCGTCACGTTGGAAGCCCTGCGCCACATTACTCCTGCGGCAGGTGTAATGTATGCAGGGTGGGCGTTCCCATGCAGCAAAGCCTTGCAGAAGTGATGCAGTGAAATCTACAAGATTTCACTGTGTCACTTCTAGGACACCACTGCATCAAACCCTTGAAGCAACCATAAGAAATGACGCAGTACAATAAGTATAGGCCTCCCCATGCATTGCTGGAGTTGCCTCATGCCTGCGACACAACTTCAGCAATGCATGACATTTGCGCCAAGAGATGCATCAAACTTTCTGACGCATCTGTCAATCCTTGCACCAAGATGCAAAGAATTGTAAATATGACGCATCCCATGGTGGCGCAAGGGTATCGTAGGCTGGAGCAGGGAAACTGATGGATCTCTACAGATGCGTCAGTTTCTTGTAAATTTGCCCCTTAGCGTCCAGTGAATAGTAAGCATATCTGCAAGGTCATGACCTCCCCACTCAGGTGAAGGACCGCCAACCTATTTAAAGACCCCCACCTGCCTGTCTGCGATTTCTGTGCTGTGAGGGCAGCTGCCAAAGCAGCACCCCCTTCAGGGCATTGCAGACGTATCGAGTGGGCACCATTTTTAAAGCAACCACTCTGCAAACTTTTTTGTTTTATGAAAAATGACTCTCAAAGCTGGAGTTTGATCTCTCAATACAAAACACACACAAGGCCTGACATGCACAGAGCTTTCTCCCTGTGTCTAGGCGCCATTCTGCAGACGGGAAATTCACAATCTTCGGATTGCGATGCGGAGCGTCGTCAACTAGCCACCATCTTCATTGGTGCCAAACCACGCCCCCCCCTCCACTTCTGTCTTTACCTGACAGTACAATGACATGTTACAAAAAGAAGAGGAAGGAGTGGGGTGTAGAATGAGAATAGATGAGTGTATGTGTTTTATTGCGGTCACTGCTTTTGTGTTAGCTCTTTCACTATGATAGCATCCCAGGGAATATTTAATAGATCATGAAGATCATGCATAGATATTAATGTTTTTTATTTATTTATTGAATTTATATTGCGCTCAGCTACCCGTAATGGGTTTCCCGGCGCCAGGGACAGACTAGAGAAGAGAAACAGGTAATTGCTGAGGAAGGGAAGGAGCAAGAACAGTGACCATACTAAAACAGAAAAGTTTTCAACTTCTTGCGGAAAGCAAAAAGATTGGTCTCTGTTTTTAGCGTTAACGGAAGAGCATTCCACATCTTCGGCCCCAAATGGGCGAATGAACGACCTCCCATTTTTGCCAATCGGATTCTAGGAATTACAAGATTGGCTTTATTTGATGACCTGAGAGGACGACTGGGCTGATATGGCTGAACAAGATTGTGCAGGTAAGTGGGGGCAGAACCCTGACGGATCTTAAACAGAAGACACAAGGTTTTAAAAGCTACACGGTCAGGGATTTTTAACCAGTGAAGGTCACACAGGGCTTGCGTTGCAGACATTCTTCGTGGAATATTGCACAAAAGGCGGGCAGCTGAGTTCTGTACAACCTGGAGTATATTCATTGTGGCTTTATCGGCTCCTAGATAGAGCACATTGCCGTAGTCGATACGGGACATTACAAGGGCCTGAACAACAGTTCTTCGAGTAGACTCAGGCAACATCCATAGGATCTTCTGCAACCAGCGTAAGGTATTAAAGCAGATTGCAGCAACCTTAGTTGCCTGTTGTCGCATCGAGAGTTTCTCGTCGATTAGAAAACCGAGGTTACGAACAACTGGCACGGGGGTAGGCAGTGGACCCATATCACTGGGCCAGTGTCTAGGGCCCCACAGATCTTTATGTTTGCCAAGTATAATAACCTCAGTCTTATCACCGTTGAGCTTTAGCAGATTGACTTGCATCCAGGCCGCAACACGAGAAAGGCCGATTTTAAGGGCAGAGGTGTCCTGAACCCTGCGGCCAGACAAGGAAAACACAATCTGCGTGTCGTCAGCATATGAGTATATGGACAGACCGGCGTCCTCTACGATAGTAGCGAGGGGTCTGATGTAAATATTGAACAACAGAGGGCTCAATATAGACCCCTGAGGGACGCCGTAAGCAGATGAACAGATCGCCGATTCAGCTTTGTTTGAAAATACCTGAAATGTGCGCTCATTAAGAAATGAGGTCACCCAGGCAAGCGCAGATCCAGCAACACCAAGGGAGTGAAGGGACTCCAATAGAATGGAATGCGACACGGTATCGAAAGCCGCGCTTAAATCCAGAAGGATAAGCGCAAAGGTCTCACCACTATCAATACCGTGTCGGAGTCGCTCAGTCACCCCTAGGAGTGCGGATTCAGTGGAATAATTGGCGCGAAAGCCTGATTGGGATGAATGAAGATATCCCGTATTTTCAACAAACTCGTTTAGCTGGATGTTGACATGGCGTTCCAGTATTTTGGAGCAAGCTGGCAGCAAGGATATAGGCCTGAAGTTGGACAGGTTAGTAATGTCTGCACCAGATTTTTTTAGTAGGGGAACGACCATGGCATGTTTCCAATCCTGTTCAACACGGGATTCACTGAGGGAGATGTTGAGTAGCCTCATTAGGAATCTACGTGGTTCAAGGTCAGGTTGTTTCAATATCTTCATAGGGACAGGGTCCCGAGGAGAGCCTGACCTAATGCTTTTTAAGCACGACAGGAAGGACACATCGTCAAATAATTTCCAGTTGTACAGAAACTCAGTGGGAGGGACAGAGACATTACAGCAAAAGCCAGGTAAGGAAGGGTCAGTAGAAGGTGGAAGGGAAGCTAGGGATTGATGGATGCCCTGAACCTTCGATATAAAAAAGTCCACAATGGCATTGCAATGTATACCATCTAAAGCCGGCAACGCGGGGACAGTGTCAGCGCCTGTAAGTTTCTTGACAGTAGCAAAAAGAGTCCGAGGACAGTTCTGCACTGAAGTGATTGTAGAGGTGATGTAAAGAGCTTTGGCACGTTTACAGTTGGCGTGATAAGCTTTTAGCTCATCCTTGTAAATCACTTTAGAGGGAATGGAATAGAACCTTCTCCACTTCCTCTCCAAGGCTTTACATTTAACACGTTGGATTTTTAACTCATCCGAGTACCAAGGTGCTGGGGGACGCAAGGATCGAAATTTACTGCCAGAACGAGGGGCATGAACAGATACTGCATCTGTTAGCCACCTAGAAATGGGGGCATTCAAATTTTGCTCAGTGTTAATGAGAGAAGGAATTGTCTCAGTCAGATGCAGATTAAGAGCAGCTAAATCAATCCTGTCCCATCGATAGGAAGGTTTTGTTTCCTCTACATAATCACTAGCTATATGGAGACCGGGCGGTAGCACAAAGTGTACAGCATAATGATCGGACCAAACAAGCGGGCGTGCCAAGTGAGTACAGTCAAATGAAAGAGTGGAAATAACTGGGTCCAAAAGATGACCGGCCAGATGAGTAGCTCCAGTATTACAAAGTTTGAGGTTAAAAACCTCAAGATCAAAAAGAAAAGATTTAGTAAGGGAATTGTTGACATCATCTAGATGAATATTTAAATCACCAAGAATGGTGAAATTCTTTGATTTCAGAAGTATTGCTGATAGACAATCAACAAGTAAGGGAATCCAAGAAGCAGCATTCCCCGGTGGCCGATAAATTAACAGGCCAGAAAGCGTCAGTCGGGGATTAATCGTAAGTTTAAACAATGCAGCTTCGCTACCTGGAAGATGTAGTGCTTCCAGTTTACATTGGTAGGTGGATTTAAAAATAATAGCAATTCCACCCCCTTTACCTGAGGGTCTATCCTGATGTAGCATAACATAATTGGAGGGAATAGCTGCGGCGATGTCCGGACCCGAACTGGCATGTATCCAGGTCTCGGTCAAGAATAGGACATCAGGAGATTCCTCGGTTATGAAATCGTAGATGTCTAATTTATTCTTGGGGAGCGATCTACAGTTTAAGCTCCAAAAATGGAGCAGAGAGGGAGGAGAAATACCACCCTTCGTAGGCTTCCTTTTCCCCCTACAATGCTTAATGTACCTTTTGGTTTTAGAGAGCTGCATTTTGCCGGTAGTGAAACCACAGCCGGAACATGAAAAGTAATGACACGGCAGAATACAAGAGGCAC
Source organism: Lissotriton helveticus (assembly GCF_964261635.1). NCBI lineage: Eukaryota > Metazoa > Chordata > Amphibia > Caudata > Salamandridae > Lissotriton > Lissotriton helveticus. The sequence continues at coordinate 41,308,517 of NC_136070.1, forward strand.
AAAAAGTGGGGGCAGAGGGTCGCAGTGAATGGAGTATCGCGGATGAATAACATACGCGACCATCCCGAGTTAACATACCTGAAGTCACGTTAGTAAAGGGCAGCCCGTCCTGCAATGTTACTTAAAGACCATTAGATTTCCCTGATATATCAAATGCTATGCCAGCTATAACCTTGTAAATGTAAGGAGACATTTAGAGGCAGATTTACAAGCCCCTTGTGACACTTTTACGCTGATGTTGTGTCCCTTTTGTGATGCAGCGGCAGTAAAAACAATGTGGTCAATCTACAATGTGACACATCTAGGGAAATGCGTTATGTTGGAAGCCCTGCGCCACATTACACCTGCGGCAGGTATAATGTATGCAGGGTGGGTGTTCCCATGCAGCAAAGCCTTGCAGAAGTGATGCAGTAAAATCTACAAGATTTCACTGCGTCACTTCTAGGACACCACTGCATCAAACCCTTGAAGCAAGCATAAGAAATGACGCAGTACAATAAGTATAGGCCTCCCCATGCATTGCTGGAGTTGCCTCATGCCTGCGACACAACTTCAGCAATGCATGACATTTGCGCCAAGAAATGCGTCAAACTTTCTGACGTATCTGTCAATCCTTGCGACAAAATGCAAAGAATTGTAAATATGACGCATCCGTGGTGGCGCAAGGGTATCGCAGGCTGGAGCAGGGAAACTGATGGATCTCCACAGATGCGTCAGTTTCTTTGTAAATCTGCCCCTTAGCGTCCAGTGAATAGTAAGCAGATCTGCAAGGTCATGACCTCCTCACTCAGGTAAAGGAATGTCCACCCTATATAGAGACCCCCACCTGCCTGTCTGCGATTTCTGTGCTGTGAGGGCAGCTGCCAAAGCAGCACCCCCTTCAGGGCACTGGAGGTGTGAGGAGCGGGCACCATTTTTAAAGAAACAACTCCGCAAACTTCTTCGTATTGAGAAACAATACTCTCAAAGCTGGTGTTTGCTTTCCCAATACAAAACACACACAAGGCCTGCCATGCACAGAGCTTTCTCCCTGTGTCTGTGGGCCATTCTACACTTCCCCTTCCTGTTTCCTTAATTTCTTGACTCCTTTAAGCTCCAACTCTTTTATTGCTTCCTCTATTTGGAATGCACTCTGTCTTGGCCTTTGCAAAATAGAGGACCATTGTATGTTTTTCAGGAAGGCTCTTAAAAGCATCTATTTTATTGATTATCTCCACAACTTCTCTGATGATGGTTGTCACTTCAACCACAAGATGCCTCTGGGTATTCGTTGCACTTTATAAGTAGCAGCTCAACTCATATCTTGCTTCCATAGGTTTTCCATATATAGTTGGCTCCCTCAGGCACAAGGCTGTGGAAATTTTAGAAGAGGGTATCCAGCGCCTGGATACCTTCACAGGTGACAAGCGGCTCTCTACAAATCCACCTTACATCACATTACAAGAAATCAAGTAGGAATGAATGGTTGTGGCCCTTGTCTTTTGGTACTGGAACACTGTCACCTGAGGGATGGTTCAGGTTTATGATACATGGCCTATAGCTAGACTGAGAGATAGCTCAGCTTCGTGAAGGCTAAAGGTATCCTTTATGTCTGGCCAGAGGCCTACCTCTGTACCTACAACAAAAACCTCTACGATCAGTTTCTCAGAGTGCACTGTAAGAAGAGATGTACAATTTGCTTTACTGTATGACTTGTGTGTTTTTTTCTGCTGGATAGCATCTATGCAGATGCAGAACAGCAGTACTCCCCTTGTGCAGGCACTGCAACAGTCTCCTGCCTCTTTGAACTAGTGCAGTTTGGCAACACGATGCTTATGAAAGCCTACTCTGCTGTCACACAAAGCCTGTGTCTGTCAAAAGCAGCATGACTCTGCTATTGGGTGCAATGTGTTACGCATGGAAATGTATTGCTACAATGAAAACACTACTTTGTGCACTACTTGGTCCAGTGTTACAATGACAAACTGGTAACGTTGTTGTCTGCCTCGTGTGTCTCTTGTGCCACACTGAAGGTTGTGTCTTCCTCTTCCGCGGCTAGGATAACTGCCATAATTAATATAAACATTTAGGAAAACCCACTATAGAGAATATGGCCGTGCTTCTCCAAGGAATTTTGAAGGCATTTCTAATAAATATGAACAACTGTGCCCCTGCACTAACACAAATGCGTACAATTTCAAAATTTGTATATGATTGTTTACATGCAATAGTGACATATAGCACATCAATCTAAACAATTGGTGGAAATACGTAATTCAGTAACAATTCATCTATTGAGACGGGTAAGTCAATCAATAGTCTGTATTTGCAGTGTCCATTTTCTGTTTATTGTTCCATTTCCAAAAAAGCCAACACGTGTTTCATCGCAAGGAACAAATGCGAATCTTCAGGGCTGGAGAATGTCTTTCAGGCCAGGATGTGCTGGTTCAGAGTGGACATAAGAAAGGGCGCGAAAGGACCGGTCAGGGCGTGGACAAGCTAGCCAAAAAATTGTGTTTATTTGGCTTCTCTGCACTAAGGGTGTCTGCCCCGGTAGCGGCAAAAACACCCAGTATCGCGTTTTTTTTGACAATAGTATCTGATGTGTGGATAAACACAACTTGATATTAGGTGGGTTGAGTAGAAACCGGGAGGAGAGAGGTCTTTGTGGTTTCAGGGCGGGTGCGCTCGTGACACACAAAGAGCCGTGTCCTGTCGGACGAAATTCCCCCTCTTGAAGTTTCCCGGCGCCGTGTTTCATGAACGGACACATCAGATACTATTGTCAAAAAAAACGCGATACTGGGTGTTTTTGCCGCTACCGGGGCAGACACCCTTAGTGCAGAGAAGCCAAATAAACACAATTTTTTGGCTAGCTTGTCCACGCCCTGACCGGTCCTTTCGCGCCCTTTCTTATGTCCACTCTGAACCAGCACATCCTGGCCTGAAAGACATTCTCCAGCCCTGAAGATTCGCATTTGTTCCTTGCGATGAAACACGTGTTGGCTTTTTTGGAAATGGAACAATAAACAGAAAATGGACACTGCAAATACAGACTATTGATTGACTTACCCGTCTCAATAGATGAATTGTTACTGAATTACGTATTTCCACCAATTGTTTAGATTGATGTGCTATATGTCACTATTGCATGTAAACAATCATATACAAATTTTGAAATTGTACGCATTTGTGTTAGTGCAGGGGCACAGTTGTTCATATTCATTGTAGACCAGTTTTCTGGTCTTTCGGAGTGGTTGTGAGGTATTACCACTCGCCCTATTGCCTACACCATTTTTACTCTTGCTTGTCACCATTTAGCGGTTACCAAGGTGTGCGCCCAGTGTATCTGGAATTCCCTAAAAGACCTCAGCAGGTGCTAACAAGCATTTCTAATAAATGTTGCAGTTTATAATGCACATGGCCAAGTTAGAATTTAAAAACAACATCCGCATTTTAGTGGATTTGACACTTTTTATTCAGGGGGTTTCAGAACAGAATTGAAAGCAGGCTGTTGTTGTTATATTATATGCTATTAAGAAGCACTGTTTCTGCATAAATTTGCCCATTAAGCATCACATACTCTATGTGTTCTGAGACTCGAAGGAATAATCTGCATACTAAACACCATTTGCTGTAAACCTATTTCAGGACACCTACCTTTTTTGCCAGTTCTTTAGGCCTGCTGCCTTCCTGCAATGGTTTAACACAGTCACCTCCTATGAAAATTGGACAATGTGGGTGCTACAATCATATAATGTAGTCTTGTGAATTACAAAAGTTGTAGGTTTGTTAGGTTTAGATCAGGTTACAAGTAACTCAGGTAAAGCCCCACCAGGAGCAGCGTCCTGCTGCTCAGCCCTTCTCACTCCAACTGTCCACTCATCCAATCACAAACACTCTCAGCATTCCAAACATCTAAGGACCTCACTCACTGGCTGAGCAGCAGGGAACACCAAGACTGTGGGGAGAATGCATAAGATAGCAAGAGGCCCCAACAGCGGGGTTCTTTTCTATATTGATTTAGCACAGGGCAGATCGCTGCTGCAGAGTCATTAACCAGTAGTAATATTGTCAACTGATTCAACCTCACTTATAAGACTCTAAGGAGGAATGGGCAATGCATTAGAAATTAAACATCCCAAAAGCAGGTGCGTTAACCCACTAAGCTCAATATTCCGAGACTTGTTCACATGTGCAGCCTCAAGCAAGCATATGTTGCAACATCCTGATGAGCAGACTGAAAACATACCTTTGTGCAACAGTCTTGCAGAAGGGTCTTTGTGAAGATGGAATTGACAATATTTCATGAGCTCACTGCCATTTCCCAGAAGGAATTGGTAAAAATGGTTGTTCTCTTGAAATAGCTTTGCAAAAGCTAGTTCTACAGTGCTTTGTACTGAAATCTGTTGAATCTGCTTTTTTACTTGTCAAATCATTAATTCCCTTTTTTAAGATCTGTTGGTCATTGCTAATCCCCCTAAAACATATTTGCTGTAATTGTATCGGAATTGATTAGTTTCTAAAGAAGCAAAAGTAATTACTCACCTTTCTTAGATTGTCTGAAAAGACAGCCCCGCCTCCATTGGTTGACATCTTAGCCCGACTCCACTGGTTGACCTATCAGCTCCTCCTGAAGTCGTGGCCTAGCTGCGTCCTGCTATAGAAAGTACGTTTGGGGGAGGGGGGCAAGCCAAACAGAGACACGTTTTTGTGTGTGTAAAATGCCGCTTTATTGAAATAGGTGCATATCACAATTTATCAACACTGGCAACTGTCTACCAAAACTAAAACCTCACTATACATGAGTTACCTGACCCCCTGCCCCCCCACCCCTACAATCCCCACATCAAATCCCCCACCGAGCCGAATACAAAATAAAATTACATAACAACCATATTACCCAATCTTACACAATATTGCATTTCCAAATCCTGTCCTCCAATGACCCCAACCCCTACCTGCCTTTGTGCAACTGTAACTAACAAACATCTAGTCTAAACTTAGCCTACCTGGTTACCCTTTACCTGCTCACAAACTACCCCATAAAAACTAAAAACTAAAAACTTCAGTCAATCTTGCCCAACTTTCAACAACCCCGCCAGCACCTGTTCCAAGGGACAAATATACAACTTAGGCAAAACCCCTTTGTACCTGTTCCAATAACCGCCTATGGGAAAAAATCCAAACCCCAAAAGCAAAAACACCCAAAACGCCCAAAAACGAGGGAGGGTGGGAGGGAAAAAGTTAAAAACCCTACAGCGCTCCCAGTCACCAGGCCACCAAACCTAAAATGGTGGCTGGGAGAGCACGAAACAAGCCCTTAAAACCTTTGGGCTATCTTCTAAAATTGTGCTACATTTGGGCTATTCCCAATGTAGCCCAACAACCCCTAAAAATGGCCACTATTCGGCTCACCCAACCCCCTCTCAATCTGCCTGGGGGCAGACCTCAACGGGTTTGGCTGCCCCCCAAGCCCCCATGGGAGAAAGTTTTTAAGAGCCATGAAGTCAGGGAGACCTAAGAACGAAAGAGAGTGAATGATACAGTAAGCTGAGAACAAGGGACAAACATGGGAAAAGAATGGGGAAGAACTGCGGGCTGTAGCAAAATAGAAAAGCGGTGCAGAGGACGGAAAGGGAAGAGAGAACAAGACAAGATTGTAGAAAAAGTAAAAACAGACTGTTGAATAAGGGCTCCAGAGGAAAGACAATGAAAAACATGTCACAGAGGTAGGGGGAGCCTAGAGGATGAAGGTGTCGTGTTCTGCGATGCGCCACGCGCAGGAACCACACAGGACACAGATCGTATGCAGAGGTACCTCTTTATTTTGGGTGTATCGTCCGTCTGTCTGGGCACGTCCGCCCTCGTCCTCGTCCTGGTGTATAATGCCCTTTCCTGTCCGTCCACAGGAAGTAGTCCGGTGACCTGGTCACCGCCCTGTGACCCACAGGGTCCTAGTGTCCGGCATCTGTCGTAGTCATCACATCTCCCCCCCCTGTCGCAACAAAGTCTTTTCTACATGCACAAATTCCTGGTATGCTGTCCACACTATAAAAGAGAGAGAGAGAGAGAGAGAGAGAGAGAGAGAGACAGAGAGAGAGAGAGAGAGAGAGTCTCTACATTTCTTCTATCAGTCTCTTTGTCTTTTTGCACTCTCTTCTTGGTCTTTGTTCTCCGCTCTGTTCTTGTTCTCCGCCTTCTTCTTTGTGTGTTTTCATCTCTCCGCTTGTTCCTTGCTCTCTTTCTTCCCCTTCCGGTGTTGTTATTGCTCTTTCCCCTTCTTCCATCTTGAACTCCTTGAAGTGTGAGCTGTTTCTTGTTATTTTCCGATGATCTGAGACCGCAGTCACCATTGACCCTTTTACTCCAGTCACTACTAGAGGATCTTTTGAAAAAGGGCTGTCAGATTTCCTTTGCTGTGTTTGTTTCACTATTACTAAATCTCCTTCCTTTAGCTTGTGCTCAGCTGCATTTCTCTTTTTGTCAGCATATTCTTTCATTTTCTTTTTCTCTTGGTTGTCTCTTTCGGCAATCTCTCTTCTGTTGATGTCTGTTCTGGCCTCTGTTTGTGGTAGCCTTGTCCTGCTTGCTCTTCCTAACACCAGTTCTGCTGGACATCTGCCCGTGGTGCTGTGAGGGGTGTTCCTGTAGTCTCGTAGCACTTGACAAAGCGCTTGTCCAATTGAGATCTGTGTCAACTTTGCTCGCTGAATTGCTCTTTTGATGGTCCCCATAAACCGTTCTGCCATACCGTTGGCTTGTGGCCACAGAGGAGTTATTTTCCTGTGTTTGATTCCCAGGTAGTCCATGAACCTGCGGAATTCTTCTCCTGAGAATGGAGGCCCATTGTCTGTTTTCAGTGTTTGTGGTGAGCCCCAGGCAGCAAATATGTCATCTAACACAGGTAGGGTGGCACTTGCCGATGTCGATGACACTTCCCTCACTAGTGGAAATCTTGAAAATTTGTCAATCACTACCAGCAAGTACTTTCCAGTCTCTAGTGGCCCATAGAAGTCTGCTGCTAGTTCCGTCCATACTGCCAAGGGCAGTTCCGACATCTTCAACGGTGTGGGCTTACTAGACGACCCTGTTACTTGACAGGTGTGGCATTGTGACACTTCGTCCTCCACCATACTGTCTAGTCCTGGGAACCACACTCTTTCTCTCAACATCTTCTTTGCCGCTACCATTCCTCTATGTGACTCATGAGCTATCTTAACGGTCCTCTTCCTCAGCCGATGTGGTATTACAATCCTTGGACCTCTCATCATGACTCCGTTCTCTGTCTCAGACAGCTCTTCGCCAATCTTTTTGAACGCCAGCAGTTCTTCTTTGTCGACCCCTTCTTCTGTGACAGTGTTGCTATTGATATGTCTCCATCTTTGTAGCCTCACTATCGTTCCTATTGCCTTCATTGTTGGGTCTCTTTTTGTCTCTCGCTCCAATTCTTCACTTGTTATTGACGCTGGAGTGTTTTGTTTCACAATGAAGTTCAGATATTCTTCTGCCATTGTGGTACCACCTTTTTGATGCGGGAGCGGGTGCCGCGACATATAGTCAGCTGGGTTTTGGTCTTTGCCTGGTTTGTGTACTATTTTGAAATTATAGTCCATCAGCCTTATTCCCCACCTCTCTATTCTTGGTGGTATTTTCGCATTTGGGTTGCCATATATGGTCACTAGTGCTTGGTGGTCCGTCACTATTGTGAACGGTTTTCCATATATGAACATGTGGTAGTGCTCGCATGCCCATACTACTGCCAAGCTCTCCTTCTCTGGCTGAGAGTATGCTCTCTCGACATCTGACAGACTCTTGCTTCCGTAGGCTACTATCTGTCGAGGTGAATCTTTTCCAGGTTTGTGTTGTGCTAGTATTGCGCCCAGACCTACCGGGCTGGCGTCTACTGTTAGTTCAGTGCATAAGTTCGGGTCGAAATATGCCAAGTGGTCTACTGCCGTTACTGACGCTCTTATTTCTTCAAACGCCTTTTTGCACTCTGTGGTCCATTCAAATGTGTGTCCTTGTTTTGTTAGTTCTCTCAATGGTGTGCTCACCGTCGCAAAGTCTTTTATATACCTCACGCAGTAGCTGGCAAGGCCAAGAAAGGATCGCATTTCAGCAACGTCTTTTGGTTCACTCGTTTTCTCAAGCGTGTCTATCTTGCTCCAGTCTGGCCTCATTCCTTTCCGTGAGAATATGTGTCCGAAAAATACTAATTCTTCCCTTCCCAGTTCACATTTTTTTTCATTTACTGTCAGGCCCACCTCTACTAGCCGTGAGCACACTTCCCTTAGTGCCGTGTCGTGTTCTCCATCTGACTTCCCAAAGACCAGAATGTCATCGCTGTAGTTGAGACTGTTCTTTATCGGTCTTATTATCTGCCTGATCGTTTCTTGAAATATTTCTGCTGCTGAAGATATTCCAAAGCTCAGCCTTTTGTAGCGAAACAATCCTAGGTGTGTTGAGAACGTCGTTATGTATCTGGACTGTTCGTCCAGCTCCAATTGATGGTATCCCTTGCACAGGTCTAGTTTGGAAAATTTTCTCATGCCTGTCAGGCAACTTATCATGTCGTCCAGATGTGGCCCTGGATGCCGTTCTCTTTCGATGGCTGTGTTTGGTATTCTCATATCCACACAGATTCTTATCTGTGTGGTGTCCTTTTTTGGTACAGCCACTATTGGGGACACCCATGGCGTTGGCCCTTCTGCTGGCTCAATGATGTCCTGTGCTAATAGGGCCTTTATTTCTTCCTCCACCTGAGGTTGTAGATGTATTGGTACCCTTCGGTGGTGTTGTGCGACTGGCCTGATAGCTTCATTTATGTGCAGCGTTATTTGTCTTCCTTTCAGCTTTCCTAGTCCTTCCTTCAGGTTTGGGAATTCCTGTAGTATGCTCTCCTTTTCCGACATGTGGTATGTCATTTTCAGTAGGCCCATTACTTTTGCTGTTACATTGCTTAGTAGACACGGTGCGGGAATGTCTCCTCGTAACACGTGTATTTCTTCCGTGACAGTCTTGCCCTTGTGCGTCATGGTGTCCGTGAATTTTCCATGTTCGTGACGGGATTTTGTGCACCCCACGTAAATACTCTTACGCTTGATGGTTGTAGCGGTGGCTTCCTCTTCATCTTGTCATATTCTGTGGCACACATGATGTTGCACGTGGCTCCGCTGTCCAGTACAAATGGGGGGGCCCTACTTCAATGGTCACCCAGTCCGTCTTCTTTATTGACTTCCTGTCTATTAGCCTGATGTGTTCCTCTTCATGCCCTCCATCTGTGGTCATGAGGTATAGGCGTTCTACTTTTCTTGTTGTTTCTTCCTCTTCCTCTTCTCCTCCTGACTCTCCAGACGAGCTCCTCTCCGTCGCGTCCATGTGCCGTACATGTCTTGTTGTTGCTGCTCTTGGCCTTCCGGGCCTGCCACGTTCATTTTTAAATTGCCCACCTTGGCACATGGCAGCGAAATGGTTGCTTCTGTTGCATTTCTTGCATGTTTGACCGAATGCTGGGCATGGTCCTTTGTGAGGGAATTCCAGACCGCACCTGTAGCATTGGGAACTTTGTTTCTTTGCCGCTTGTTCCTTGTGTCCTCCCTTCCAGTTCCCTTTCTTGCCTGCGTCTGGCAGTCTATGTATTTGCTCTCCCTTTCGGTCCATCTGTTTCGCTTGTATCATTGCTCTTGCTTCGGCCCTTGCTAGATCTAAAATCTTTTCTAGGGTGATCGGTTCTTTTAGTAGTCTTGTGCGAAATTCCGTGTCTCGGCAGCCTTCTATCAGTTTGAGGCGAAGTAAGTGCCTGTTCATTGTCGTATTTTTCAAATTCGCAATGTGCTACTAGCTTTCTCAGCCTTGTTGCGAAATCATCCATTGACTCTTCTGGTTGCTGATATGCCATGTGAAAGGAATATCTCTCAAAGTCGACATTTCTTTGGGGGTCAAACTTGGCCGTTAGACATTGTTTTAACTTCTCATAGGTCTCTAATTCACTCTGTGGCAGTGTTATGAGGAGGTCATCCACCTCATCCCCCACATAGTTTAGGAATAGATCCAGTTTTTTCCCGTCCACCACATCAGTCGCCTTCATGTATCGTTCAAATTTTATGATCCATTTCTCCCATCGGATGCCCACTTGTGGTTCCGATACAGTGAAAGGCACTGGTATGCGGAATTGTGCGCTTTGCTTTGTTTCTGACATTTCTCTTGTTCTTTCCTGTTCTCTGCTCTATTGCTGCTTGTTCAACCCTTATTTTCTTATTTTGCCTCTTTTGCCTTTGCTTATGCTTGTTTGTGCCTTTTTCTTACTTTCCTTCCTTTTCTTTCTTTTGTCCTTTTATTTGCCCCTTTTCTTCTGATGTTGCTCTTATGCCCACTTGTTGTCGTTATTTATCCTTCTTTGTGCCTTTTCTTCTCTTCTATCAGCACTTTCCACTGTTTTTCGCCCTTTGCCTGACTTTAAGATGGCCGCCGCGCTTGTTCTCTGTTCCTATTGGCTTGTACAGCCTGATTCTAAGATGGCCGCCGTCTTCTCGCGAGACTTCGCGGCCAATCGCGATGCAGCCTGACTTCAAAATGGCCGCCGCACTTGTTCTTCGTCCCTATTGGCCCTCGCGCCTGGCCCCAATATGGCCGCCAAGACTCTCGCGAGAGCTCGCGCTGGCTTTTCTTTTATTCCTTGAAACTCGCGCTCTTTGGCTGGCGCTTACCGGACTCGTTTCTTCTTCGTTTGCGGCGGTCGGGGTGGGCTCCCACGTCGCTGCTTTCTTCTGGATGGCGCTTCACTCTTCCCTCTTCCTTTTTGACCACGACGCAATCCAGGGTGGGCTCCTGGTTCAAATCACGATGTTCCGATGGGCACAGCATGCAGTCCGTCGAACCCTCGTCGCCAGATGTCGTGTTCTGCGATGCGCCACGCGCAGGAACCACACAGGACACAGATCGTATGCAGAGGTACCTCTTTATTTTGGGTGTATCGTCCGTCTGTCTGGGCACGTCCGCCCTCGTCCTCGTCCTGGTGTATAATGCCCTTTCCTGTCCGTCCACAGGAAGTAGTCCGGTGACCTGGTCACCGCCCTGTGACCCACAGGGTCCTAGTGTCCGGCATCTGTCGTAGTCATCACAGAAGGGAGCATGCATTTGTTGTATATTTATACTTATTTCAATATGACTACTTGATGTCTGTAGTCTTTTCTTAGTGTTCTGGTCCTACCAGTCTCCCGTTCTATCTAGGAGTGTTCTATCTGTGATGTGAAGATTCGAGCCTTGGCAGTTGATGGTCTGGTCAGCTGTGAGGTTGACTGCTCTGCTGTCTTATCCTTTGTAACTTAATAAACCTATCTTAATAATCTGAAGATGTGTCCTGCTGCCTACTTAACATATTTACAACAGCATTGTATGCAGAGAGACGGACAGGGACACAAGCCCAGGTGTAGGGGAGAGAAAATAAAGCATGGAAACAACAGAAATGTGCAAGAGGGAAATAACGTGAGAGACAGAGAGAGTAAGGCAAAGAAACACAGTGATGGATAGAAAGCGAGTGACAGAAGCCAGAGAGCAGATGTGGAACAAAAAAAGGTGCAAGAGGCAAAAAGATTGGGAGAAAGGGTGACAGAGAACGAGGGAAAGTGAGATAGAGAGAACGAGGGTGAGAGAATGAGGGAGAGAGAGTGAGGGATAGAGGGAGAGAGAGAGGGAGAAAGAACGAGGGAGAACGAGGGAGAGAGAGAGAGAGAGAGAGAGAGAGAGAGAGAGAGAGAGAGAGAGAGAGAGAGGGAAAGAGCGAGAGCGTGTGAGTGGCAAAAATAATGGCACAACAAAAAGAGGCAGGAGGAAAAGAAAGTGAGAGAGCGAAATAGCGATAAAGAGGAAAGAGAAATAGAAGAACAGAAAGAGAGACAGACAGCGGGAGACAGTGAGAGAGAAAGAACCAGGAGTGGCCCTTGCAGGTAAGAGCGATGGGGTGGGGAGTGGGACTCGACAGACGACGATGAAGTCAAACTATTTATTTCACTTTCCCTTGTGATCGTCTGTCAAGTCCCCGCCCCCTACCCTTACCCTCCACCACAAAGGTCTTACCTGCACAGGCTGCTCCTGGAAAAAACAAGAAAGACAGAGAGCGTGACTGAGACAAAGAGAGAAAAACAGAGAGAAGGGAAGGGGAGGGACAAAGAGAGAGAGAGAAAAGGGCAGAGAGGGAGACAGAGAACATGAGAATAGAAGACATGTGGATTCATTTAGGTGCGATAAAAAGGGGCTCTTGCAAAATGAGACGGTGAGAAAGAAAGAAAGAAAGACAGCAGGAGGAAAGGACAATGCGTGGATCAAGTGGGGAAGGGTAAATAAACAGAGAACATGAAAGAGAAGAGGGGAAAAAGAGACAAAGAGGGTGACAGGAACTCAGAGAGATAGTAGGATACAGAGAAACAGAGACAGGAAGACAGAGTTCGATAAAGAGAGAGAGAAAGACTGAGAGAAGAAGAGTGGGAAGGAGAGACTTTTGCGCCGCCGTTGCGTTACTTTTGTGATGCAGCCGCAAAATAAATGTTGCACCCATTTACAACGTGACGCATCTAGGGAGATGCGTCACATTGTAACTCCCTGTGTCACATTATACCTGCTTCAGGTATAATGTATGCAGGGTGGGTGTTTCCCTGCAAAAAGCCATGTAGAACTGACACGGCGACATCTGCATTTCACTGCGTCACTCTACGCCTTCACTGCATCAAAATCCCTACGCCTGCTCAGGCCAGACGTAAGGAATGACGCAGGTCTTTTTGAATGGGACTCACCTTTCTGTTGTGGTGTAGTCCTGGAGTTGCATCACTTTCATGAGCAACTCCAGCAAAGCGTCACTTTTGGGCCAACAGATGCCTCCGAATTTCTTACGCATCTGTTAATACGTGTGCCATGGAGCACTTTATTGTAAATACAGCTCATCCATGGTGGAGCAAGGACATTTGCCGCTGGCGCAAGGAAAGTGACACATCAATGCAGATGCGTCAGTTCCTTGTAAATCTGCCTCACAGAGAGGAAGGACATGAAGGTACAGGAGCCAGTGGCTTGTACTGACAATTCCTCACCACAGCGAGGCACTGGTACCACACGTAAGTCCACGTGTGAGACAGCCCTGCAGTGTGCCATACATGGCGTCCTTCTTCTTAAAACCAAAGAGAGAACAAGGCATGGATTGGTAGTGGGGACAGCCTCTGAGGCCAACATTATCAATGTAAAATGTAGCGTTTTTAACAGGCATAGAGGAAACTGCAGCGCTCCTAAGATTCATAGCGCCTCGATGCTGCGCACTCAGCACGAGCTCAGCACGAGACCTACAGCCCAGGCTGCGAACCGTCTCCTCGTGCACTGGGGGCTTTATTAAACTCTGCTAACGGACTGCAACAAGATGCTTTGTAGAGCGTGAGAGAGAATTAATAATGCAACCCTTCCAAAGCTATAAGTATTTCAAAGCTAATTCTAAAGCATGGGTTTTAATGGGGACAGGAAAGGTGAATATTAGCTTTATCAGCTTCATTGTCTGGAAAATCCTCTCTAAATGCAGATGTGAACTTTGCAAGCTTTTCAAGTAATTACCCCTGTTACCGCCGATGATCATTCACACTTCAGTGGGGCAGGTGAAGGCAGGCTGGTGTGCTCTCACAGGGACAGGTTAGGAATTGGAACAAGCCTCGTTGGAAGGTCCCTGATGTTGTGGCGCTCAGAAGCCAGGGGCCTCATTTATGAGGCCGTGCGTCACTTTTACGCCGCCGGTGCCTCACTTTTTGTGACGCACCAGCAGCGTAAAAAATGTGCCTTGTTGCACCATATTTACAAAGTGACGCATCTAGGTAGATGCGTCACTTTGTAAACCCCTGCGCTACATTATCCCTACGACAGGCATAATGTATGCAGGGGGGCGTTCACCCACAAAAAGGCTCGTATAAGTGACGCAGTGAAATCTATGAGATTTCACTGCGTCACTTCTAGGACTCCGTTGCGTCAAAATTTTGCACCTGCCCCTCAGCAGGCGTAAGGCTTACACAGTCCCTTTCCCTTGGGGCTTGCCCCATGTGAACGGACGCATTGCTGGAGTTGCATCACTTTTGTGACACACTCCAGCAATGCGTCACTTTTGCGCTAACAGATACGTCAGAAATACTGACGTATTTGTAACTCCTTGCGACATGATGCGTCATACATTAAATATGACGCATCAGGTATGTCGCAAGGAGGGCGCACTGAGAAGCCACGCATTGCTGCTTTCACGCAGCAATGCGTCACTTCTCATAAATGAGGCCCCAGGTGCTTAGAAATGAGCAGTCAGAGGGAACAGCGAGGTCAGGGGGAGGTTACCATGGACTGCTGGGTCGCCATCTTGGAGCCCAAAGAAATGGCATGATGGATTAGAACCCCAAATGCAAATTCATCCTAAAGTTCTTTAGGCCCACACTGTTTCAAAAGAAAAACTGCTGCCCACCAGGAAGACATCCTATTAAATAATTATGTGTGCTTTAATTCCCCGGAACCAATATTCTCCCTATAAAATACCAATCTGCACCTCCCTTTTGAGATGTTCGCGGTAACGCCCCTCCCCGCTCAGCTGAAGCGCATGAATTCACTTCCTGGATAGGTTTGTGCTTCCATGGTGCAGACCCTAGAAACAGTGGGACCTTCTGCACACTGAGGGGGACCTGGGATTGGTACCCCAAAGCCCTGGAGAAGCCGGGTCTGAGAAGTTTTGCCGTAGTTTGGGCCTCATTTATGAGAAGTGACGCATCGCAGCATCAAAAAACAGGGAAGAGTCACTTCTCAGTCCGCCCTCCTTGTGACATGATGGATGCGTCATATTTACTGTATGATGCATCATGTTGCAAGGAGTTACAGATATGTCAGTATTTCAGACGTATCTGTAGGCGCAAAAGTGACGCATTGTTGGAGTGTGTCTCAAAAGTGACGCAACTCCAGCAATGTGCCCTTTCAAGTGGGGTAAGCCCCATGTGAAAGGGCCTGTGTCAGTCTTACGCCTGCTGTGATGCAGGCGTAAGATTTTGACGCATTTTCATCCTAGAAGTGGTGCAGTGAAATCTCATAGATTTCACTGCGTCACTGCTACGAGGCTTACTTACGCGGGAACGCCCACCCTGCATACATTATACCTGACGCAGGTATAATGTGGCGCAGGGAATTACAAAGTGATGCATCTGCTTAGATGCATCACTTTGTAAATACGGCACACCAGGAGGCATGTTTTAAGCCGCTGATGCATCACAAAAGAGAGGCAACTGAAGCGCAAAACTGTCGCAAGGCCTCATAAATAAGGCCCTGTATGTTTTGCCAGCCTGGCGCGGAGTGTCTATTTGAAGACCAACAGACAAAGGACCTGATTTCGAGTTTGGCAGACAGGGTGCTCCAGCACAACTTCAGAGAGCTGGCGTGAGTCTCTTACTAGTAAGGAGACCACATCTCTCCTGTGCATTATCCCCTGAGGGGGTTCCTCCTCTATAATTCGATCAATGGGTATTTAAAGTGGTAAACTTTTTTCTCTAGACCTTCATGTATTTTGCCAAAAAATGTAATTACCACTAGGCAATGTAAAGTTCTATGCAAGCTGGGGAACTGAGATTTCTTTTTTAAGTTTGAGTTTATAAAGAAACAAAGCAAGAAGTGAAAAAACAGTAAAATGGTAAGTAATACATCTTACGCAATAAAAAGAGAAAAAAGGTAAGCGATATACAAAACATATGGGAATAAGTGAAGCATGCAAGCAGGTTATATAAATGGTATATAAACGGAAATAGCATCGTAAGCATAACAGTACTCAGGGAAAAGAACAAAATTACAAAATATATCAATCATAAAGCAATAGCTAATCAACTAGAAAATAGAAGGCAATGGGGTATATAAGGAGGTTTCTGTACATCATCTGATCTAGTTTTAGAAGTAGTGCTTGAGGAAGCGACTAAGGATAAGTAAGTGGTCAAGGGAAGCCAAAGAAGGTCTCTTTTAATTGACAATGAAATGGGAGAAACATAATTAGTGTCTAGCCGATGATGGAAACAAACTGCGTTCCACCAAGAGGGAAAGGTGACATTAACAGCTTGTTTACAATTAGAAGTTATGAGATGAAAAGCAATAGCCAGCAAAAGGTCCAGAAGTTTGCAGTTTTGTGAAGATTGAGGCCAGAGGGGGGATAGAGTACCCAGGAAGATGTGAATAGAAGATAAAGGGACTTGAACATTAAAACATTTCTGAATTTGGGACCAAACACGTTTTCAAAATTGAAGAATGGGAGGACAGTCAAATAACATATGTTTTAAATCAGCAGTAAGACAAGGACAAGACCAACAAGTAGAGGGTGTATCTGGTGAAAAAGTGGATAGCGTCATTGGGGAGAATAAGGTCCGGTGATAAATGAAAAAAAGGGTTTGCATGGTATTAGCAGCTCTACAGGTCCTATGAATATTTGACCATATTTTGTCCCAAAGAAAAACAGGCCACTCTTGGGAAAAATCTTTTTCCCAACCCTTCTCAACCTTAGTTTTTGAGCCTATCCAAGGAAAATTGAAAGGATTTATACAGAAAGGAGGCGAAAGGAGAGTGGTCTAATGCAGAGGATACTTTTTTAGATATATCAGGGAAATCATTAGGAGCGGGTAAAGATTGAAGATATTGAACGAGGGTGGGATAGAGTAAATTATATGGTGAACGAGAAGATGAAGGTAAAGAAACTTGAGATTGAAGATCAGAAAAAGTAAGAGGTAGGTGATCAGATATAAGTTGAGAAATCCATTAAAGGCCGTTAGAATACCAAGACTTCCAGTAAATGGAATGATTGTGGATTTGGAAGTGTTTATTATGCCAAATAGGTTGGTTATGGGTGGAAAGGATAGAAGGATAGGAGGAGGACATGAAAGGAATCAGAAGATTACGGGAATGGGAAATGACCGGGGAGCGAAATAAGGCCATTTTAGATGTAAAAGATAAGATTTCTCAGTAATCAAAAGGAGTAATGAATGTAGATTCTATTGTTAGCCAAAGAGGAGGGTGAAAAGAAAATTCATTGGAGACCTACAAGCTGCTTGTTTTAGTGAAAAAGCGCGATGATAAGTTTTAAAATCAGGGATTCGAAGGCCACCATTAGGCTTGTCCTTCTTCAACGAGGAAAGAGCTATACAAGAACGTTTACCTTTCCATAAGAATTTAAGAAGAATAGAATCAATTATTTTAAAATAATAATCGTGGATATGAATAGGAATCATGGCGATAGTGTATAATATGAGAGGTGATAACATCATTTTTATTGGGTGCAGATGACCCCACCAAGATAGAAAGAGAGGATTCCATCTAGTAATAGCAGCATTCAATGTTTTAGTTATATAATCAAAGTTTAGTTTAAGAGTATCAGATAAGAGAGGAGCAGACCAGATTCCTAAGTACTTGATCTTGGAGGGATGCCAAGAGAAACCGGAATGTTCAAAAAGGTGTTTTTATCATAGCGTATTCAAAGGTAACATTTCACATTTGTCCACTTTGAGACGATAACCGGAAACTTTAGAAAAGGAAGAAACTTGTTGAAGAAAGAAAGGAAGGGAGGATTGAGGATCAGAGCAATATAAAAGAATATTGTCAGCATAAAGTTTAACTTGTTGGGAACCAAAATGAAAACCAGTGATATTGTCATCCTGCCGAATTTTGGTTAAAAAGGATTCCAAAGCTAAAACAAATTATAAAGGGGACAATGGGCATCCCTGCCTGACTCCTCTGTGTAATGAAAAGTAATTTGAAGCCATACCATTAATAAAAATTGATGCCTAGGGGTCGGAGTAAAGAAATAAAAGTAAGAAACTTGAGCGAGAAACCAGCCCATTTTAAAGCATGAAACATAAAATCCCAACTAATTCTATCAAATGCTTTCTCAGCATCTAATGAGATAGCAGCCAGGGGATGATTTAATGAAGAAGCCTTACTCAGAACGTTAAAAAAGACATGTGAGTTTTCAAAAGAAAGCCGTCCCTTTACAAAACCTGATTGTTCTGGGCCAATAAGATCCGGTAAAAGTGGGTCCATCCGAAGAACAAAAATCTTTGCAAAAATGTTGTAATCAGTATTGACCATAGAGATAAGTCAGTATTTTTTGCAGAGAGAGTGGTCCTTATCTTGTTTAGGGATCAAACAAATCAAAGCTTCTTGAAACGTACCATTTGAGGAGCCTTAATCAAGAAAAGATTGAAATAAGAGAAGAAGATTTGGTAAAAGGAGTGAAGCAAAATGATTATAAAATTCAATGGTATACCCATCTAGACCAAAAGCTTTCCCACGCCGTAAAATTGAAACTGCATAGGAGATTTCTGCAAGTGAAATGTCAGATTCCAAAGGTCCAAAGTCGACGTGATTGGAAGAAAGAGGAGGTATAGATTGAAAATAGGAAAGAAGATCAGCGGAATCTGGAATGGATTCCGGAGTGTAAAGGTTTTTGTAAAAAGCAACAAATTCATTTAGAATATCTTTATCTTTAAATAAAGAAACGCCGGTAGAACCTTTTATAGACTTTACTTTCGTTCGTTCTTTCCTCACTTTCAAATAATTGGCCAGTAATTTCCCCATTTTAATTTGACCGCCATAATAACGAGAACTGCTCTTTAGTAGAAAATTGGAGGCAGCATCCGTAGTTAATTTGTTGAAAGTGAGTTTGGAGTCAATGAGATCTTTCAGAGAGGATTCAGTATTAGAATGGTAATACTTGTACTCAAGTTGTTTAATTTTAGTGAGTAATTGGGCAGATTGAGCTTCCATGCATTTTTTCTTCTGTGAGACAAAATTGATAATAAAACCTCTATCAGCCGCTTTGAAAGAGTCCCACACCATAACAAAAGGGGAATCAGGGATGTGGTTAATGGTAAGGAATTCGGTAGCAAAGGCGTTACATTTTTGACAAAAAATGGGATCAAGGAGTAAAGAATTATTAAATCACCATCTTCCTGGGTGAGGAGAAAAGGGAATGAGATCAATATCAACAAGCACAGGGGCATGATTTGAGATTAAAACAGAGCCAATTTCGGAGTAAATAGCATGTTGGGCTAAAGATTTACTTAAGAAAAGATAATCAATACAGGATTGGGAGTGATGGGAAGGAGAATAAAAACTGTGGGCCATATTATCAAGAAAGGGCTATACATTATCGCCGCTTTTATCAGCAGTAAACTGCTGCTAACGCGCCGATAATAGGCTTGATAATATGCCCTTGTGAATTCCCATAGGCGCCCAGGTTAACACCATAACCTGGGCTTCTATGGGAATTCACAAGGGCATATTATCAAGCCCATTATCGCTGCTTTAGCGGCAGTTTCCCGCCGATAAAAGCAGCGATAATGTATCGCCCTTTCTTGATAATATGGCCCTGTATTCTCTAAAATCAGGGTGACATAATCTCCAAATGTCCACTAAGGCTTTGTGATGTATAGCCGCGGTGAATTGAGAATGCATTTTAGATGGAGAGAATTTAACTTTAGAATGTCTGTCTAATATAGGGTCAATAATTTGGTTACAGTCGCCACCAAAAATAATATAGTCATCACCAAGTGAGTACAGTTTATCAGATATAGCAGGCCAACATGTTTTATCAACACCAGTGGGGGCATAAATATAACAAATAACTATAGGGTTCTTATCAACAAGTAATTTAACAATCACCCAACGACCATCAACATCATATTCTTGATGAACAGTAGAAAAATTTAACTTTTTATGGCATAAAATCAGAACTCCATTCTTCTTACCCGCAGCAGACGAGTTGAATACATGACCCACCCAACATCACTTCAGCTTTAAGGCTTCAACCTCAGAAATATGGGACTCCTGGAGGAGGCAATATCTGTTTTTAACTCTGCAAGATGTGATAACACCCGTTGCCTTTTAATTGGGTTGTTTAAACCTTTAACATTCCATGTGATAACCCGAAATATGATTAAGTGAAATAGAGTGTGAACAGATATTATGCTTACTAGAGCAAAAAAATATATATACTTAGAGAAGTTCGAGAAAAAGGTAGAGTATAGGTTAGACTGGAAGAAGAATAAAAATACAAGGAAGGAAAAAGTGTGATGATAAAAAAACAAAGAAGAGAAAAAGAGGAGAAAAGAGTAAAGAAAGACAAAAGAGAGAGGAAAAGAGAAATAGTAAGAGGAAGAAGAGGGAGATAAAAAAAGAGTAGACAGTGCAAGTCAAATACAGACCACTGAGAGACATACCTACAAATACAAAACGAAAGAACGAGGGTGCCGACGCCAGAAGACGACGATGACAGCAGCTAGAGAAAACATCACCGAACATCCGCTGAAGTACATCAAGACTTTACATGACTATCGAAACACAAAGGAATGGACTGAGAGGATGCAATACCTGTAGAAAAAGAAAGGAAAATTAATGTAAATAGATCACAAAATCTGGATAAAAGGGGAAAAACATGAGGATAATACACATGTGGTAGAAACAAATTATGCAAAACAACATGGAGAATAATATCATATTAACAATCAATAGAGGAACATAACAAGGAAGCAATTACGAACAAATAGG
Source organism: Lissotriton helveticus (assembly GCF_964261635.1). NCBI lineage: Eukaryota > Metazoa > Chordata > Amphibia > Caudata > Salamandridae > Lissotriton > Lissotriton helveticus. The sequence goes on from NC_136070.1 coordinate 41,329,067, forward strand.
CATAAGTAATGAGTTAAGGAACTCTTGAAGTGTCCATGACATCTGCTCCATGATGACAAAGGAACTCTTGTAGGGCCACTGGATCCTCAAATGTTGTAGTCTTGTCCTTGTAGGTAACCTTGAAAAGGCAGAGGTGAAGAATACCAAATCTGGCATTGAGAGCACGTAGCTGTGGGTGAAGATCAAGAAACTTTTTTGGCGATCAGCTGTAAGTTTGACCACATCCTGAGAGAGATATAAGCTGTGACCTTCCCAAAAGATTTGCTTTTTAGACTTGGCAACTGCCAAAACTTGTAGGAGATCAGTATATTGTAGAAACAGCATAATAACACCACGAGGTTTATTAGAAAGTTTCGGGCCAAGTCTATGTGCTCTTTGAATGTTGATAGAAGAAGAAGCTGGTAAGTCCAAAATTTTCAAAAGAAAGGATTGAAATAAGGCTGTAGGATTTGATCCTTCTGTGTGTACCGGAAGACCATAAAGACGGAGATTATTTCTGCGATTTAGATTTTCCAAATCCTCTGCTTGTCTCTTAAGAAGGGATATATCAGATTCCAGAGCAGAATTCCAAGATCATGAGGCCTGAAGAGACTCCGTCGTTTGCTCCACAATAAGAACTCAAGAATCTAAGGAGGACCATTTATCATGTAAAAATTGTAAGGTCTTAGTAGTCTCCTCCATGAAGGGCTTAAGAGAACCTATCTCCTCTAGAATTAAGTCCATAGAGGCAGTAGTTGAAGAAGATCCTGGAGAAGGAGGATCTTTCTTTGGATGTTTAGTGGAAGTTGTTGTTGGTAATTTACTCATGGTATAAGTTTAAGGGACAGTACCAGAAGGGGAGTCGGATTTCTGTGAAGGTAAATCTTCCATGTCGTGGGGATTTGAGTCAAGTCAAGTCAAGTCAAGTCAAGAGATTTATATAGCGCGCTACATACCCATAGGGTCTCAAGGCGCTAGGGGGAGGGTGGGGAATTACTTGTCGAAAGTCAGAGTCAAAACCTACAGTAAGCTTAGTGGAAGCATATAACAGAATATATTGTAGACTGGAGCCAAACTCTGAATAAAACACTTGAGGAGCAAGAATGTCAAATTATAGTAGCCATGGAAGCCTCACATAACTCAAGGAAGGAGTTAACTTCTTAGTTAAGATTGAGAGGCTATAAATGACATATCAACAACAAAACTTGCATTGAAATCAATTCTCCTCACAAGAAGAAAAACATTGATGAAGATGTAAAATGAGGGTTCTCCAAAGGAGTGCTGAAATGCTGAAAGCTGATGTTGGTGACGGAGCACCGTCACTACGCCACTAACTTGTGATTTATTAGTAACATTTTGATTCAGGAGGTGGACTTATAATTCAATCTTTATTTGACTTCACTGTTCAGAAATAGACGGATGAGACTGCAGTCCGAAATGAGCTGTAGTGTGCAGATACTGAAATAGGCAGAGAATTTGAAGGGCAAGTGCAAGTACCCCGCACTACACCATATACAGCATGAAAACAGTATTTCGCGCCTCTGCAGAAGTTTAACATCTCTCACATGACTTGTGGCAGCAACCAGTGTGTGTTGCCAGCAGTTTCACTGAAAAACGACCCCTGTCGCTGGATAATAATACCAAGCAGTGTTCTCTGTCAAAGGTTACCGACTGGGAATAGGCCAGAGCATTTTATCACAAGAGGAAGCATTGCTGTTAAAGCGGAGAGATGCGACATTGTAGAAAACAAAATGGCGGCCGTAAGCTGACAGGCCGAGTCGCTCTGAATATCAAGTCCAGCAAGCACGAAGAGCGTCAAAATAGGTAACCAGGGAGCTCACCTCATCATGAGGTAACGAAATCTCGTCCTTTGCGCCGAAATTGCCTGGTACTGCCGCTCGGAGAAGTACGAAACCGGGAGTCGGTGACAGGGCTCCACTACTACGCTGCCATCGTGTGCGGCGCGCAAGCTGTGCCCCGGGAACTGAGATTTGAAATCTTTTTATTTTGCATATTCCCGGTTCTCAACATTTTGTACTCAAGTGTAAATTGATGTACCACTGTCAGACGTATTTAGCAACATTTCAGCAAAATTCTTCAAGGTATGCACTCACCCTCAAACGAGTAGGCCTGAATGAAATTAAACGTGTATTCGCATAAATTCCGGAATTTTGTGTTATGCAAAATTTCCAAAATTACACTATTTCACCACACTGTGCAATTAAGTGATTTCCATGGCAAAAATGTGTTGCAAGTGTGAAGGAATAATGCGCACAGCAAGAACATGAATGGCTGTTGGTTGTGCCACTTCTGTTTATCACGCAATTCTTTTACTGTTAAATTTTGTTTTGTATCGAAAATTGACACAAGGATGCATTTCTTGCTAAAATGAAATGCAAAATGATAATTTGCATTTCACATAATAACGCATATTTTTCATTAATTGTCCCAAAATTTTGCATAATTTCTCAAACTCCTACTCACGACTTACCAGCACAGCAGGATATCACAGTAGTCAAGAAGGAAAAAGCACATCTGCAGCTAAGTTTGGATCCATTCTCTCCTCCTCTAGGCACCATAACTCAATGAATCACTGATATATCATCACCTGAAAATGGGAGAGGGCCTTAACTTTCTTGACTCGAAAACTTTTATCTTACAGACTTGATATACCCATGAGGGTGAACCACTCACCTAGGAGAAACAGATTACAGGACTAGTGATAATACTGTTTAGGGAAAAGGAACAAGACTAGGCAAAGAAATTAGATGACATTTTATGACTATGAACCAACAGTGGATTGGGGGAGGAAGGGCGAGTCAGCTATCTAATTGTTCCTGGAAAAAAGGAGAGTACATTTGCTCCCTTAAAGTGGTCTCTGTTGAAGTTTCTGTTATTCCATTCATCTAGACTCTGTCCTTCCTGTTATGACTTCGATCACTTTGCTAGTCAGTGAGGGAAACAGCCACCACAATGCAGGCATCACATCGCAATGCCCTTACAACGCGGTCGTTACAACGACGAAGTTGTTACCACGCAATGCCATTACTACGCAAGTCATTACATCGACTTGCAGTAGATGGCGTGCTAACAATAGAAATAGTATAGTTTACTATTCCACCACCTTCCCTACTGTTACGTAGGGTGGAGTTGGAATTGTAAATTATACATTTCTGATGTCAGCACGCCATCTACTGCAAATCGATGTAATGACTTGCGTAGTAACAGCTTTGCATGGTAACAACACAGTTGTTGTAATGACTGCGTTGTTGTGGCACGCGTTGGGATGACTCGCGTTTTAACTAGTCATTTTCGTCTATTAACCAGGGCCGTCTTAAAGGCGTTATAGGCCCTCCGGCACAACAGTTTAATGGGCTCTTCCTATACAACCAATCACAGGAATAAAAATGTTTAACGGAAAATGTGTGTTAAATTCTGGTCTGCAAGGGTCCCCTAGGCTTGTGGGGCTCCCAGGCAACTGCTAACGTGCCCATGAGTTAAGGCTGCACTGCCATAAAGCACTTTGCAGAAAAAAAGCTTCTCTTGGACAGACTAAAAACTTTGGGGGCCACCGTCCTTCTGTGTTGAACCTTGTTTTGTCAGGTGTTATTCGCATCCCCAAAAAGTGGCGTATTCTTATAAATCTTCCTGCCCAATCATAATGGTAGCTGAGTGGATGGACTATTTGTCAGTCAGTTCTACTTTGAGGTCCCAGCCATGAGAAGACGCTTTCTGTTCTCAGCTACTGAAGCTGTCTTTGCATTTTATCGGAAACCAGTATTAGGCAGCAACTGGGGGGCATATTTACAAAGAAATCCTGCAGTGCTGTAAGCAACTTTGCAGGGCCACACTGCGTCATTTAAAAAATGCTGGGATGCACTGCATTCGCAAGAATACGGTGCACCTCTGTGTTTTTCCTTGCGCCGGTGATAAAAAAAGCTGCCTCGCGCCAACGCAGACACCCTTGCACCATGGTTCAAGGGTGCCTGCATTGCAGGGATGATTGTTTATCTGCAGGAAGGGACACCTTCTTGCAGATAAACAATCATTAAAAGCCATTTACTCCTTCTATGTGTGCTGCAGAGTGCACACATAGAAAGAGCAAAAAATGATGATAAATAAAAGCATTTCTCCTCGTTGCACCACTCTAATGCCTGCTCTTCAATGGCGTTAGATCCTTGTAAATCTGGCGCAGCATCACAAAGCAATGGGTGTTACATGGGAATGCCCTCAGCAGCACTTATTGCACGCCCCTTTGATGCAAAAAACTATGTGCAAGGGTAAGATATTTACAATGCGCATTAAAAGCTACGCAAAGTGGCTTAGTGCTGAATTGTAAATATGGAGCAGAGCATGGTGCCACCGGAGCATCGTAAAAAGTGACAATGCCCTTGTAAATATGCCCCTAGGTCTGGTGTTTCTAGGGTCATGTGTTTCTAATGTTTATGACTAGAACCATTTGATTTTTACTGTTTGCTTAATACGTTTACTGTTTGCTCTTGAGCTTGTAAAGGGATGTTGTTCTGTACTTGACTCAACTCCACCTCCCATGACCTAGGCCTGGACCTTGTCGGGGGCTTGGGAGGCCGGGCTCATCCTCACAGATTCAGTCCCCAGAATCAGGGCTGGACAGTCACACATGCAGCCTCATCTTTGCACTGGTAGGTGGTCCCTACGTCATTTGGATAAATACATAACATAGGGACACCATTACTAAGATTTAGCACCCCGTTTCCATCACAAAATTGATGCAAATTGACGCAAAATCTTTTTTTACTAATTTACAGCGCAAAACTTGTTTAGCGCTGGAAAATCACTCGAAAGGAGCACAAAGCAGTGCAAAGCAACAATGCGCTGCTTTGCATAACTTAGCGCCAAGAGGGCGTTCCATGTAACTTATAAATAAACCTACTTTGGTTTACATTACACCAGCGTAACGTGGTTACTACAGGGTGGTGCATGTTTTTTTTCCTATGCAACCAGCAAAAGTTTCTGACGAAAAACGCTATTTTCTAAAAAAAAAGTAGACAGACTTTTGAGTCAATAAATAGCGCCCACTACAGCCAGGCGCTATCACTGAGAAATCCTTTTATTTCTCCTGTCTTTTCCGACTTTGCGTGCGTGGTGCTCTGTGCAGCACACACACAAAGTGGGAATTGTTTTACAGTTAGTCTAAGCATTGTATTTTGTACCGGTAACCTACTAGTACAAAACCTATGCTAGATTCACCCAGACACCTTGCACTATGGTGCAAAGGTGTGTCCATGGCACACGGCTGCATATTTCTGCACCGGCATTAGGGAGAGGGGAGTAGAGTGCCATGGGGCAGATTTACAAGCCCCTTGCGCCTCTTTTGCATCAGTTTTCCCATGTTAAAAGTGACGCAAAAGTGGCGCAAGGGGCTTGAAAATCTGCCCCCATATTTCTATGAAAATGGCGCTTTCTCCTTCTCACACACCACAACATTTGCGGCTGCTGCCCTCCACTGCGTGACAATTTGATAATCTGGGCCCATATGTTCTCAGCTGTCCCTCAACAGAAGAACGTATAGAGAAGCGTGAGGCGGATCACCATTAAAGATTTAAGAATGCTGCTGCACCCCCAGAATTGAAGTCAAAACTTCAAAACAAGGCAATGCACACACTTTACAAATGACCACTGGACACTGTAGGGATGTCTGTCCACCTGACCTCTGAGAGCCCTTTCCAAAACAGGGCTGGAGCTCCCGGCTCTCGATGCAGACATTGAGGCTTATTTACAAGCCTCTTGCGCCACTTTTGCGTCATTTTTAACAGTGGAAAAGTGACGTATGGGTGGCGCAAGGGGCTTGTAAATCTGCCCCATTGTACCTTGACCAAAAGCTTTCTCTCCTCACTTCTAAGTGTAGAAAATATTTTAGGAAATAAAAAAAGTAAAAAAAACAGAAACCCGGGCAAAAACATTTCGCTGACAGAAAACGTCGAGTTTACCAAACTTGTGAGAATATTAGAAATATATTTACTTAGAATTAAAAAATGTAAAAACATTTCGATATTTCAAATGCTGTCCTAAGTATTCCAGTAATAGTATTACCTCACTACCTTGAAATAAACACTTCTAGAAACCTACTATAACAAAATCACCTATTCTGAAAGTGTTTGCTTTTATAATACATTTTTAATTGAAGCAAATAAAGAAGGCTTGCGCTTATTAAAGATACAAAAAGTACACTTTAAAATGGTGTTAAATTTGAATTATACAGAAATTAGATTCGTGTTAAGCGTTTTAATACTATTTGTTCTAAAAGTGCAGTCATGGAGTTTGTTCCTCCTTTAAGTTTCACTGAGATGGATTGAACATACTCCCCAAGGCTTCAGGGAAATTGGCTTTCCAAAGCCTGTGTTTTTTAAATGTGTATATTTTAAGTGTTTCCATTGCCTTAAGAGAAATCTGCAGCTGCATTCTTACCTTGGAATATTTACTTTATGTTAATTTTTCATTTCGCCATTAACTTTTCTGTCTGGCAGAGCTATGTGTCTGTTCTTGCCTCAGGGAAAGAAACCTTTACGTTTATCATCCTTTTAATGTTTAAAAACGTGTCTGATTCCTCTGAAACTCATTTCCTTCTCTCCTGCCTCTGAGAGTTAAAACTGTTTATTTGACATCTCTGTGAAGTGACACTCTGCATGACTGCTGTCATGAACTCTGCAGGGCAGTGATGCTGGGCACCAGCTGCTTACCAACACTTCTAGCATCTGTTTCACTCTGCTATTAAAAAGCAATTTGGTTTCATTTTCACAGTAGGCAATGCTTTTGTTTTAGGCTATGTTAATGTGCTAAAATATGTTTACCCTTATTAGTATGGGGATATAAATAAGAAATAACAAAGCATTTAATGCATTTTAATGTGACAGACTGCACTTTGAATGCAACACTATTTGAAGTATTACATTCAACAACACTATTTCCATGTACAAATTCTGAATAAACAGTATGCTTGCAGCAACAGGGATGTGGTGACAGCTTGGGGGCAGCTGTTGGTTGGTGGACAGCCTGCACCCTGATTGGCAGAGACCTGATTAGCCCATGGACTCAAGTTGCATGTGTAATTGAGTTTTAAAAACTTTTCTCTCTCTGAAAAAGTTATTAATTCTTTTGCTACCTGTAGAATAGGTTAACCCCTCCCCTGCGGGGCTAATTCCCCTGCTGTGCTGGGGGAGGGGGGGGGGGGGAGGGCGCAGCGCCGCGCTGCCATGACGAGCTCGGCTCGTCATGCAGCACGGTGGCGCTGTGCTTATGACGAGCTGAGCTCGTCATGACCACGCCCGTTCCAAAGGAACGCCCAGCACAGCAGGGGAATTATCCCCGCGTGGGCGCGGCGCAACGGTCATGACGAGCTCAGCTCATCATGAGCACAGCGCGACCGTGCCTCATGACGCGCTCAGCTTGTCATAAGCACGGAACGGGTTAAAAGAGATAATACCAAAACGTTTTCCCTTCTCTTACTTTAATTTTATAAATATTTAAAGAAAGCCCATAAATAAAAGCTTACACTGAGGGTGGTTCTAGGAAGGTGGAGTATTATGTGTTGGGGGGGGGGGAGGTGAGGCCTCACCGTATAATGCTATGAGGATGCACCAAAGATGGTCCATAGATTCACAATATTAAAGCCTTAGCTCACTCTTGGTAGAGCGGCAAAGAGCAGTCAGGCTTTACTGGAGGAACACATGTTAAGCTTTTCAGACACCAACATGTACAATAAGTAATTGACATGTTTCTATTAAAATCCAACCCCAATTTACAAAATAAAGTGTAATTGTATCTTAATTTAGATACCAAAATGAATGGAATGGCATAAATATAACCTGGACCAAGCCATGACAGTCAGTTAAATGTTTGCTAGCCCGCAGAGCCTGGGTCTAGAGGTGTCCTGGCTGTCCGTGGCGCTGAACAGAATTCGCGGAGGAGAGGATGCTGCTGCTTTTACAATTTACACAGTGCTGCGGGGAAACAAGATGCAAAAACACAACAATGACATTGCTGCAGAGGTTGGATAATGTTCCCACTATGTGCAGTGTTGAGTGTGTGGGTCGGTTGCCTGACTGGTGACCAACATACCTTAGCAGTGGTAAACACAGCAGATGGTGATTTTGATGTCCAGTGGTCCTGGGAAACACAGTAGCTGCTAGTATCTTCGTGGAGGGCATGACTACAGTTCCCACAATGCACTAGACCATTTGGATTTGGACAATGTTTTTGGAGGACCCGATGGCAAGTGATTCTTTGGATCAAGAGCGTTGTTGCACCTGCAGTTTGCAGGGGACTAGTGTCACTAGTCCAGGGGAGTCTGAAGGTTGCTTCAGACTCTTTCAGGGGTCTGTTTGTATGGGGGAACCGAGCTCAGCCTAGGACAAGACTTAATAATGCAGTTCCAAGAGCGTTGCCACAAGGACGGAGTATCTCTCTTTTGGTTTGGTTTGGCAAAGTCCTTTTGTCACAGACACATGTCTCCTCTTTGATGCAAGTTGATTGAGAACTGAGATTCTGATATTGGGGGGTCCCTTGAATCCTAGATTAAGGGGAGATAGGGGTGCGGGAGCAAGTATACAATGGACTGCTAATCTCTTTATCTAGTCCTCACCTGAGGTGACCACATTTGGGGGTTGGAGGTGTCACCTTTTCTACCTAGAACCCTCTATTTCTACCTCTTTTAAAACTGGCAGAAGTCTTCCTTAGCTGAACAGACCAGGTAGCCTTCCCTGGAGGTCTGGCTAGCCTTCTGGGAGTGTACAACCCCTGCAAACCTAATTTCCCATTTGCCTGGGTGCAAATGTTCAAGGGGCAGGGGAGGGATGTTTTCTCTTCTGGGAGTCAGCCCTGATGCCTATCAGAGGCAGTGTAACCTTTGAAGCTCACTGCCTAGATGTGCCACTTCATTAACCTTCCTGGAAGGGAGTAGTTGTGACCCCCTTCCTGCCCAGGCCTTTGTTCTTGACTTCTCGGGGTGATCACACTGCCTTTCTGGAGGTCAGATTCCTGGCTTGAAGGCAGAAAGTGCAGGCTGCCAACCAGAGCACAGAGAAGCTGGGGAAATCAGGTGGGCAACCTCTAAGGTAGTCACCTGGGTTGGGTGTATGCCACATCACTCTTGACTCAAGATTCCTGTTGGGGTGAGAAGGCACACGGTTTGATACCAAACTTGACATATTTCAGTGGTACCACAATGGAGCTAGTGACCCCAGGTTTACCTGGGTGCAAGTCCATGTTATCCTATAGATCCCCTACCACTTATAATGCACTTTGGTGGTAAAGGTCACTACAGAGACATATAAGCTTGCACTTACATGTCCAGACCATTAATATAAGGCACCCTGCCTTCTGGGCTCAGGATGCCTTCTTTAGGGGTGACTGACTGTTGGAACTGGCACTTTCTGGTTGGCTGAGGCAATCCCCTAGTCAGGCACTACCACTCCCGTCAGGGGCAGGTGAATACACACACTCCATAATTTGAGCTCACCCACAGGTAGCTTGGCACTGAGCAGTGAGGCTTACCACAGAGGAAATCTGTAAAGCTTTGTAACAACCCTAATTCATGATAATGAACTAGAGCGTCACAAAACAGGCTTTACACATGATGTATATAAATAGCATTCATATTTAACAAACACGTCGTAATCAACATAACATGAACATCATGTACTTCTGGGCATAAATAACATTGGGAATTATTTCTAGCAGTATTAGGTCCAGCAGTGTTCTAATGACATCAAAAATATGCACACTTGGGAAAGATTTAATCCTCCCCCCCCCTCCTCCCCCACCCCCCAGCACCCTTAGGTGGGGCAATACTTTCCCCACCCCAGGCCCACCCCAACAATTATTATAAGTCAACACTTCACAGTTAGAAGGTGCACCCTAGGTCATAACAATATCACAAATATGTACATAAACCAAATAATACCACTTTTTAGCAGCTCCGTGGGCCGAGACCATGCCAGTAAAACTATTGTCAAAGGTAATGTTCTTTTAGCAAGAAATCATGCATATGAAAAACGGCGAGCTAGTATTGTGAAGCACAGGTGATTTACCTGCTGTCTCTCCCACACATTTACTCACTTTGCACTGATACTTGGTGCAATGGCTATCAGGCAGGTCCGCACAGCACACACTTGCACACATACGCACCCAGCACCCTAATGCGGTGCCACTGACACCCAGCAGATCAATTGATACACACTGCAAACCCGTGGCCCCAGGCCTCCCTCCACTCTCCAACTCACCCAGACTATCCTACACCCCTGCTGATTGGAGACACCCTGTCCTCCCCCCAAGCATTAGGCTGCAAACGGCCGAAGTCACTCATAGTCCGGGTCACAGGGAAACAGGTGAAGGGTAGGCAGTAAGGTCAATTAGGAGGCAGTCAGCAACAGGGGTTTGTCAGCTACTCAAGAAGTTTACCCATAGGATGAAGAGCATGAACGGACCGAGGGCAATAGACGGTCACACCAAAGGGGTCCACAAGGGCATTCCAAGACCAATCCAGTTCTGCAAAGCACAGAGGGGTTCACACAGCCTCTTGACCCGCTTCCGATCATTCTTGGAAGCATTCCTCCAGCCCAGCCAATCACTCTCACCTCCCAGGCCCTAGCCAGACAAATACTACCTGGCACCATGGTATTGTCGGGGAAAATCCGGGTGAAGAGAGGGCAGTTGGTCAGCCACATTGGGGCCAAAGAAGGAACGATTGAGCAATGAAGAATGAAGCAGTAAAGGGAGGCCGTTCAGAAGGAGGAGGCAAAACATCGATCAGAGTCACACAAAGGTGAGTCAGGCACAATGGCTGTTGAGCAATGATGTGGGTCGTACCAGACCATTCCGGTCACGCACAACGAAGAGTTGCAAACTCAGTACCTCTCTGGAAATGAGGCACAATGTCCAGTGCATGATGATCTTGGTCACACCATCCAATCTGGGCAAACCATTTGGTGCACGATGATACGAGTAGCATCAAGCCGTTCTGGTCACGCACAATGAAGAGTTGCAATTCCATACCTTCCTGGAAATGAGGCACAACATTTGGGATATTTTTATATTCGTCACAACAGACAGTTCTGGTCAGTCACACACAGAAGCAAGTTCAGCAGTAACTCACGAGGTACAATGAGGCACTACTATGATTATGCCCCCACCTCCGAGGGTCACACCCTATGAATCGGACACTGCATGCAATTGGCATGCATTCTGCATGTCGCACGAGATATGAAGCACAATCAAAGTGGGTCACTTTGGATCCCGCAACTGGTGAATCTGCTCACCACCAACAGGACGCTTATGCGTGCCAAGGTCCCAATGATGTGGGGGCCACAAGCCTTCGGTGTGAGCAAGGCTTTGGGACTCCGCACGAGGCAATCCAGTCGCCAGGCACTATTATTAGTTCAACACCCATGCCGCGCTACCAGTTGAATTCCAGCCGGCGATGTGGGCACTTTAGAGGGAATCACTTTCCAGGTGTCAGAGGTAAAAGGGGTTGGTCCCTCATAGGAGATATTGGATGTCCCCGAGACATCCGAAGAACAGGGGGCAAGATGGACAAGCCCGTGGAGCGCACACTTTAGGGTGTCACACAGCAGCAAATAGTTGGCCCAGGCCAGCCACTATTCAGGAAGGACATGTGGTCCCTTTCAATGTGCACAACAGATTCTTGTGGCTGTGTGCACCATGTAGTTCCAGGTTCTCCGGTCCCACATCCCCACAAGCGTATGTCACCCTTTGCTGAAATGTAGGACCCGTTGTTATACTACAGTGCGGCTTTGAAGTTGGGGGTCTCCCTTTGAACCACAGCTTTCTCCCCTAATTTTCAGTCCTGTCTGCCATGAGGATGTGGAATGCAGATCCTAATCTTTAGTGGGTACATGATTTGGCGCCAAAAGCCAAGTGTCAAAATCTCTCCCTACAATCTCTCCATCTTGGCCTGCAAATGGCAGAGGTCTGTCAACTCTATGGCCAGTGTTTTATAGGTGTTGCTGGGGAATGCCCAGATGTGCTCTCCCAACCTTCAGTGTGTACTGGAGCCAAGCACAAAGGCACACAAGAGAGTTTTAGAGCTAATAAATGCCCATGTTTCACTAGTGGCATTTCCACACAAATCTGGACGAAGCCACCTTAATCTTTGGAAAGGGGTTGTCACTACGAATCTAATGATAGGAAACTTGATGAGGCCGCACCACTGCAATCTATGGTTGCAGCCCACAGTAGCAGTCTGCAATGGCAGACTGGACACATATTCCAAGTCACCATAGGTGCCGAGGCACCCACCAGCCAGCAATGGCGAGCTGGATACAAATTTAGGCACACCATCGGTGGAACAGGTACCCCAGTCTGGAATGGCAGGCTGGACCTGTATTTGGATTTACCAGTGGTGCACACGCACACCAACCTGCAATGGCAGGTTTGCCATGGATTTGGGAATACCAACAGTGCACACGCACACCAGTCTGGAAATACCAGCGGTGCATGTGTGCACCAGTGTACAATGGCAGGCTGGAAATGCATGCAGAGGCACCTTCGGTGTAAAGTGCACCCCAGCCTGCAATGGCAGGCTGGACACATGTTCAGAAACCCTCATGGGGCAACTTGGGGCAGGCTGGCCACGCTTGTAGAAAGCACCATTGGTACCAATGCTCCCCCCAGCCTCAATGCTGACCTGCCCCAATGTTTGGATCACCATTGGGGCCACCGCGCACATCAACCTGCAACGGCAGGCTAGACACACACCTAGCAACACTCTTGGTGCAATTACACACCCCAGCCTGCAATGACAGGCCAACCACATAATCGGGGGCCCCATTGGTGCAAATGCGCCCCCCCAAACCACAATGGTAGGGTGGACACCGGCTCTACAACATTACATGTGCCAGGGCACACAACGGCCCGCACTGGCAGGCTGGTCATTGGGTTACCACCACCCTAGGTGCGAGTGCTCAACACACACCGGCGTGCATGGCCAGACTGGACCTATGTTCAGAAACCACGGAGGAGCCCTCCCTTCCTAACATGTGTAGGAAGGGCGCGTGCAATTTCACACTACCTTGACAGTGGTAAAGTGCCCCAGGCCCTCTGACCATAATAAGGGCCTCAGCCACGCGCTGAAGGTGTCTCCTGTGGGGAGAGCTGGCCGCCCTAGGGAGGGAAAACCCACATGGGTGTTTCATGCCTATCCAGGCAGTGTACATGCAGATGTACCTACCCAGCCCCTCACCTACCCTGGTGTGGTAGTAGGGAACGGCCCTCTCAGGGTTGGCCATGGAGTGAGCTCGACCAACACGGAGTATGAGGCATTCTTGATATGCTGTTCTGGGGGTGGCACACTCAGTACTGTGTCCCCCCATTAATCCATGTTGCCCATAACCTGGGTATGTGTCTTACCTGTAGGTGCCCCTCCACCGGGCACCTACAGGTAAGACACCTAAACCAATCAAGTAAGCACTCTGTCATGGCATGTGTAGGAAGGGTGAATGTAGTTTCCAAATGAAGGTACAGAGGGAAAGTCCCCAGAGTCCTATGGTCAGTAAAAGAAAGTGGGCAAAAACCAGGAGAACAAAATGTTTTGGGGAAATCCCCCTAAGAAGGGACATGTCCAACACTGACAGATATTAAAAGCAGTGCATTAACTTTGACACACATGGTGGGGGCAAAGTCAAAATAGAATAGTTTACAATGTTCCTGCAGTCTGAAATGGCAGTCCTGCTGTCAGTAGTTTAATTGGGTGACCCAGGGTGGCACAAACAGTGCTGCAAATCCAGGGGACCCCTTTACCACCCATACCCTGGTTACCACTGGTACCAAATACTAGGGACTTATAAGGGGGGTTAAAGTCCTTGTCAATTGGGGCTGCCGACTTGCACATAACAGTTTTAGGGAGAGAGAACTGGCACTGGGGCCTGGTTAGCAGGACTGTCAGAGTCAAAAACCAGCATTGAGTAGTCCAAATGTTGGCATAAAGTGGGGGCATCTGTAAGGAGCCCTGATTTCTTACAGTGGTATTTACTAAGGGTGGGCGAGGCTGGCGTAGTGCCTCTACGCAGAGCACTACGTAGTTTGAAAAAAACTCCTTGGAGCTCTGCTCCGCTCCCTCCCCCCCTCCCAAATGATTTAAAAATGAAAAAGGAAGGCACTTACCTGCCTCTCTGGAGCCTCCCCTGCCTGGCCGCTCTCTTTCCTGCTCCTCGCCTCCTTCTTCAATGAAAGAAACACTAAGTTGTATGTGTTGCACGTGCAAGACGTAAAATGTAGTGTTTTTTACATTGAATAAGGACGCGAGGAGCAGGGAGGAGAGCGGGCAGGCAGGGGAGGTGGCAGACAAGCAGGTAAGTGCCTTCTTTTTTCATTTTTAAATCATTTGGGAGAGGGCAGGGGGGAGGGAGCGGCTAACTCTGCTCAGCCACGAAAGCAGAGTTTTACCTTTCTCCGTGTTTGCAGCGGAGCGCGGAGTAGGGAAATCTCCGCAAAATCCACTGGCGGAGCGGAGTTTTCCACCCCGGGTTAGTATTTACTATGGTTTGGCATGGACACTAACCCTGGGCGGGCAACTTCGCTACGCCCACGAAGTGGGCGTAGTGTTGCCTACTTCGCCTTTTGCAAAGTAGGCGAAGCAGGCAACACTACGCCCACTACGCCCAGGGTTAATGGACACGCACATCCTGTAAAGAGATCCAAAGAATTGCATCAATTTACTTTCCATTAAAAAAACAAGAGAACATGCTCCCCCCACGCAGCCCTTAGTAAATGACCCCCCAAACTTTCTATCTCGAAATATTAGGGTATCTATTTCTGGCCAGTTGAATAAGCAGGAGTGTCTATGAAAGATGACACAGTGGGTGAAGTGCTCGCTGCCGCCGACATGTCATTAGTAGAGGTGTGCAAAATCTGTATAATTTCCTTATGTGTAATCATGCAAAATTTCAGAAACATTATGCAAAATTACATGAAATAACACAAAATGGAAGTCTTTCATTAAGTACAATATTTTAGTGTGAAATGTATCCTCGCATCCATTTTAGAAACAAGAATGCAAAAAAGTGCAAAAAAACACAAGTGCTGCGAACTGTATTAGAAAAAGTTCAACTCAGCCTAGTCATGAGGCTGAATCCTGGCGAGGCCAAGTCAGTCTTTCATCACTCTGAGGTCTAGAAAATGACCAGCATTAAACTAAATAGGACCAACGTCTGGTAAAGGCTATAGACATAGCAACATCAAGGTACAAAGGGCCACATAAAACTTACATTCTCGTCCTGAATTATTAGTAAGGTTTTAAAATGATTTTTTTAATAATAATCTTTAAGAAGTCTTTGAATGCTCCTCATGACCCTTCACTTGATTGATGCCTCCGTGCATCCAATGACGCCTCATCAGGTAAACTGCACTGAACTGGCCCTCAACCCCCAGGCTCCTCACTGCTCACCTTAAACATTTAGGGCCTCATTTATGAAAAGTGACGCACCGCTGTGAGAAAACAGCGATGTGTCACTTTTCATTGCACCCTCCTTGCGAAACCAATGATATGTCATATTTACAATATGACGCATCTGGTCGCAAGGAGTTACAGATACGTCAGTATTTCTAACGTATCTGTAAGCGCAAGAATGACGCATTGCTGGAGAGTGTCACTAAAGTGACGCAACTCCAGCAATGGGTCATTTCACATGGGCAAGTCCCATGTGAAATGTGCCTGCGTCAGTCTTACACCTGCCATGAGGCAGGCGTAAGATACTGACGCATTTGCGTCCTAGAAGTGGCGCAGTGAAATCTTATAGATTTCACTGCATCACTTCTATGACCCTTTCTTGTGTCGGAACGCCCCCCCTGCATACATTCTTCCATGAGGCAGGCATAAGGTTTTGATGCAATGGCATCCTAGAAGTGGTGCACTGAAATCTTATAGATTTCAATGCGCCACTTCTATGCGGCTTTGATGCGGGGAACGCCCTTCCTGAATACATTGTACTTGACACAGGTATAATGTAGCACAGGGGTTTACGAAGTGACGCATCTGCCCAGGAGGGGGCACGTGGCATTTCCTCTCAGGACTGGACAGAGAACCCAAAGCAGCCCTGATAATTTTGTCAGCCCAGCCCGTGCGGGGTGCAAGTGTGAAGCACCCTCCCCAGCTTTTGTTACTGGGGGCCAGCCGATGTTGCAGCACCGCTGCAAAACCGGCACCTAGTAACAAAACTGGCCCCCACCACTGCAAAACCACCCCCCCCCTCCACGAGCCAACCGCTGCAATGCAAAAAATGCAGGTTGCACCCGGGAGTGTGGCGGTCGCATCCTAATTGCACCCTTTGAGGGCGGTCCCATTTCCCGGGGAATGGCGGACGGACAAAGTCCGCCCGCCATAATAATAGACCCCTAAGTGTCACACATTTGAAAGTTAAATGTCACTCATAAGTGTATTCAAACCGTGGAAAAATCACATATAAGTAATCTGAAAACGTAGCAGCTATGAACTATGCTGAACAATTTAGGTGGTGCATAAAATATAAAAAAACAAGGCTATTTCTCCCAGTATCGTTTGGGTGCTTAAACAAAATGGCTACTTCACCTAGCCCGAGAGAATCAGGATGCGTAAACATAGCTTCCGGGAACTTTCCAGTTTCCATATAAACTCCTTCACTTGGTGCAAAAACCCAGTATCATTGAGTGCCCTTTGCTTTCAGAGAGACAAACGGTGCCTCCAAAATGGCAGCGATATATCTCCCGGCGAGCCGCTTCCCGGCCTATCTCTCTTGTTCTTTATTACACTGCGGTGGGAGCGGCACCAGGTTTATTATCCTGTAGGCCGCGTGCCTGTGCAGGAGAGTAATGCGCCCATTTACCTGTCAGGGCCAGCGAGGCGCTGCGGACAGGATTTTACATCACGGGTGACAGCGTCACAGGCACTGGCGGGGGCAGGAGGCGTCAGTGTGTTTATGTTTATTATATACGTACCTTGTGTCGGATTGGCCTATAGGGCGATCAGGCAGTGTCTGAGAGGTTAGTGTGTGGTCTGTTTTTGGACTACCTCTGGGCTTGTTTATGGTCTGCTGGGCTGGGCTTTACTGTTCATTTCCCTGTTACTTCAATAATCACTTCCTGCAGCAAGCTCCCATCCATGCAGTCTTCTATATCTTGCAAAACACTTATTCAGTGTGTCTTTACAACTTTAAAACTGCCCCAATTTGCCAACATAGCTCACTTTAGTAGTTAGCTAATTCACTAATGGGAGCACTTTTATTTTGGTGCCTTGGGTTATTCTCTGTTCTAGTCTGACTCTTTATGTTCAAGAAGGAAGCTTTGGAGGCCTGCACCAGAGCGCTTCAATAGCGCTTTAAGAGTGCTTTAAAAGAGAGATACAGAGGGTCGCTCTGCTGAGGGCCGCACCGCATAAGAACATAAAAATCAGGCCAAGTTGCGGGTGCGCTGAGTAGCTTTCATGGTAGACTGAGAGATGTGTTGCAGAAGAGAGCCTCTGCAGAGGGTCACACAACATTTAGGGAAACATCCAACTCCCAAAAGTTGCTGGGACTCAAGCTGTGCTTTGCACTAAATAAGGGTAGAAACAAGTAACCTGCTTTGAGTAGAGGCCAGCCGACCCCTCTGTTTGAAATCTCAAGGCACGGGGGCACACTGCCAAAATAAGTGGTGCTTTGGGAGCGGGGCATTGGAGCAGGAAGCCAAGGCTGCACTGGGCATTGTAATACTCAGATTTTTTCTAAGTAAGCTCCGGTTTAGGATGGGCTTCCATTATCTAACCAAACCCCTTAACCACATACTAGATGTGGCCTACCACAGGGTGGGGCTAGTTTTTGTGTCCAAACTGGTCCTGATGGGAGGTAAATGTTTTTATTCCGAGGTGAGCTGCTCCATACACAAGGCCCAACATACACAGTTTCCTTTTTGAGTTGATGTCTACCAGATAGTGCAGCTTTCTCATTTGCCAAAGACTTCTTGGGGACATTCTGAAAGCTTCACTGGGAATGCATTCTGCCAATTGCTTACCATTGGCTTTGTGTTTTGTAATTCATATTTGCTTAATTTCTATTTGCTGGCTTTCTTTGTTTTAGGCTATCCAACATGTCTTTGTCGTTCCCGTGGGGCATAGCCTTCTTACCGTTTTGTTCCACAAGAGTTCACTTCCTGTAAACAGGCCTATATATTTTGTTCTTATCTTATCACATTTTCTGTGCATTCAAAGACAGAGGTCAAATGTCAGGCTCTGTCTTCCAAGGGAGCTTGGTGTTTACTTTTCTTTCTCTGGCTTCAAAGTGTGAGAATGTATGTGGCAATCTTGCTGGCTAATGGGGTTGTGAGAGGAAATACCTTTTTCTAGCACACAACAAAATGTAAATGTCTGTAAACAAACTGTGCAAATGTTTCAGAATATATCAGAATCAGGAAAGCACAAATGAAGATAATGTTGTGTAATTCTGAAGTGTGGTGGAAACACATAGATTATTATGATCAGAACAAATCAACACATTAGTGATGTCATTTCTACACATTATCGTTTGTGCGCTGGGTAATGTTATCAATAAAACTGTATGTTGGTGCCAATGTAAAGGTCATCTCAATTGAAGATGTGCTATGTGTCATGACAGTGCGCTACCATACCATGAATACTCCACACTACGCTGCTCCACTCTACACCACTCTGCTACATTCTATGCCCCTCTACTCTCGTCCACTCTACACCATTCTAGGACACTCTACTTTACACCAGTCTACAACACGCCACTCCACTCAATGACATGTCACTCCACTCGATTCCACTCCACTGCACTCTATGGCACTCCACTCTACGAGACTCCACTGTACGCCACTCCGCTCTACGAACCTCCACTCTATGACTTTCCATGACACACCCCTACACTCTACACCACTCTTCTCTATAACTCTCCACTCCAGTCTATTCCTCTTTACTTCACCCCACTCTGTGACACTCCACTCTACTCCAAGTCACTAATGTTTTTCCATGCTGAACTGCAGCCACGCTTGTGTACAACATGGCTAAAATGCATGCATTGGCAAAGCAAATAGCTCTTACTTGTTACTAATAGTTGCCTTGGTAAAAATTGAACTCTTTGTTACCACATAAACAGCTACAAAGCACTGATACATTTACTTACAGGTCTGAAAAGGGTGAATGCCCCTTTATCTGCCCTTCCACTTGAGGAGTTCTGAATGTGGATGTTTTGGTCCTACACGTCCAGAAGCACCCCCCTGTCCGCAGCATAATTCTCATTCTATAACCACTCTCACAAACCCTTACCTGTCCATGGGTAGCATATCAGACCCCTTCCTTAGAAACACTTTGAAAAGTATCATTTTATGCCATTGTGCACACATTCTGAAAGTATAATTTCCTGCCTGTGGATAACATCACACATTTTGTATATATTTCCTGTCTGCAGGTGGTAACGTATAGCATCCTACAACTGCTCTGCAAAGTACAATTATCTCTCTGTGGTTAGCATATCAGAAAGCCTGTCAACCCTTTGAGACGTATCATTTCCTGTCTATTGGTAACTAGGCTCAGGTGAAATTTAAAGTGTGCCAGTATAATTTGCATAATATCATATTATGTTGAGAACAGCACATTCTCAAAATTGCAACATTACGCCACTTTGACATTCGCAGCAACCATTAGCTATGAACACTCAATTTGCAATAAAATATATATCACAAATACACGAGAACAACATGACCAGCTCTGGTTTAAGTCTGGGCGGTGAACTTAGCTCCGCTCGTGGAGTTTGCAGAGATTTCCGCACTCTGCATTACGCAGAGCTTGTAGAGTTCCAAAATCTCCGCTCCACGTAGCGGAGCAGAGGTTTTTTCCTCGCTCGCGTTCGGCAACGTCAAGTTGGCCAGCGCGAGCAAGAAAAATCCACCTCCTGGCCAGATTTTTCCTCATTTGCGATCGTCGACATTAAGTTGGCTAGCTAAGCATGGAAAATCAACCTCCCTGCGAGATTTCTCAATGCAGGCGGTCAGATTTCTGATTTCGAGTAGTCGTGTATGCTCACGACCACTCGCATTGAGAAACTGTCCATTCGCGTTGAGAAACTGTCCTTTTGCATTGCGAGAGCTGCCTCTCGAGTAAAAATCTACTCGAACGGCAGAATGGAAGCAGCGCCCGCTTGTGCTGTGCATGTCGAGATGATTGCACAGTGCAGGCAAGCATCTAGCACTGAAAATCACAGCGAAGAGCATTTATCCAATGCACTCCACTGCTTGCGGAGCTTCGCGCAGCACAGCAGAGTTTTTTTTGCACTTCGCAGAGTTCCACGTAGCAGAATTCCTCGATCTCCTGAAGTACTGGGTTTTTCAGAACCGGTACTGAACCGGTAACCCAGCGGTGCCAGGGAGAACACCCAAAGACTTCGAGTCCTTCCTGTTTCAGACTACAGAAACACAGAGTCTTCTAGTTGAAGTCAAAGATCGAATTTATTGGCTGCAACCAAGTAACAGGCGTCCTAGAATTACAACATGGTGTATATTCTCAAGGGGACTGCTCAATCTTACAAAGCCAGCCTTCTCTTTTTATACAAAATATTACGCTTTAGGCAAACATTCTTTGTTTTACAGTTGACCATTCACATATTTTCACTACAAAGGAAAAGCAGAGTCATGATGACAAGCCCATATTTCAGTTTGTCTAGCCCACAATTAATTACCCGGCAAGGCCCAGAACTTCCATCAGATATCGGTGGACCCCCAATAAAAACGGGCACCTCCTCCTCGTAAAGCAAGCCATAAAGTAGGAAACAGGGACAGGTGTGTGTAAGATTAGGAAGGGTTTGTGTGCGATGAAAGGTTTATGGCATGTTGTGCCTTGATACTATCTCGTTCGGCCACTGGGAGAGGAACTGACCGAACAGGTTTGGCCTTGGGCAGTGGAGTCAGCTTGCCCAGGTCAAAGGGAAGTCAGCAAAGGTGTACGTGTCCTTCAGATTTGTTTCTGGCCTTAGTCATCTGCCTATGTGAGGGCAACCCACAAAATGGCTGCCGTACACAAAATGGAACCCGAGGGTTCAGGGCGAAAACTACAGTTTCAGGGTAACATCGTCGCTTGAATATGACGAGAATGCTTGTGCATAGTGTACTAGCCATTCTCGGTCTGCTGATATCAAATTCGTCATGATACGACGATGTTTATAACACGGGTCCAGAATTTTAAGTACTACAGACCCTCCTTTTGCCCTTATATAGGCAATAACCTATACTCACGCTAATCTGAGTCCAGGTCTATATTCATAAAGTCATTGAGATGTTGCTGTAGCATCATCCTATTACTTAGCTCGTCCCTTGATACAGGTTTCCTTACACACAATGTAGCACAGAGGCCACATATTGCAGGAGCACACTGTACGCACAGACAGAACAGGAAAAGAATGGCTAAGATCATCCCAATGACCATCAGAATTTTCCATCCCCAGGCGGATATCAGTTCCCAGAACCATCCCATTAACGACCAATCTCCTTTATCCACATGAATAGATTTGGAAATCTTATGCAGTTTGGAGATGGCCTGGTACACTGTTGGAGCGTTATCTGGAATGAAAACACAGCAACTCGATTGGATCACTCTACATACCCCACCTCGGTCTGCAAGTATGACGTCTGAAGGGTCATAAGACGATCCGACTGGAGCTCGGCAGTCAAGTTACTAAGGGCACCGGCAGTTTCAACTATGGTGGATTCAACCACCCTCGTCAATTGCCTTATGTTCCTGCTGTTAACCATGGGTCCCCAGAACGGCAGAAAACCCTTTACGAAGTCTCCAAATTCTTGTCCTGCAGTGTCTTCTTTACTGAAGACACCTCTAACTGTCCTTGTCTTATGGTAATCTGCCGTAGCGGTGTAGGTGGGAGGCAACAGGAACGAAACAAAATATGTGCCCGAAAAGTCAGGGGGCAACCATGTATAGGCTCTATCATGGCAGATGAAATAGGTACCCTTAGCTGCTAGGAACGAAGGGAAAGTCTGGGACGTAAAAACATACAATTCAGTGCAGGTACTTTTTCCTAACTGAGCTCTGGGATTCTTGCCAACACCTTGCAGACATAAGTGACCCTGATGGGGTACAATCCAAATCGGGGAAGATCTCTTAGCTTGCTGTTTCTCACTCAGAGTAGCTCCATATCCGGTCACGTTCCATCCTATGTATACTAGTGTCTCATCTCTCGGGATAGTCTCATAGGAAATATCTTCCTTAATCATATCTACTATACTCTTAACTAGAGCACTATTTTTAGGATTGTCTGTCACAGAACGTAGGGGGTAGGTCTCATGTGCGTAGATGAACATTGTTCTGTATACCTACACAGAACCATTATGGCTGAATGGCAGGACCAGATAGGGGACACCCTTGTCCGTTGTATGAGGCATAAGACCACACACCCAACAGTTAGCCGTGTTCATTACTAGTTGGTGTTGGTGCAAAAGCTGAACAAAGGAGTTATTAATAAACTCTAATCTCCTAGCGGATTCATGTTCAGGAAGAGGTTGAAAAGAATGTGAGGAAACAGTAGAAGGAGGAGGTATAGGCGGTGTAGTGGGTGCAAATGTCACTCGAAAAGAGAATAAAACATATCCTATTAAAAACATCATTATACTGAATAACATAAAAATGCATAGCATCAAAAAGCGTTTCGTGGTCATCATTTGACATATTCTTGCTTTAAAGCTCATTGTTTTGGCAGGTCTCTCCATCTCGAAAAACTCGATCCTCTGTAATTGCTGCTCACGGTGGTAGGGTGTTCTATGCTAAAGGATGCTTCTGTCAGTCCAGGGCAACTCCCTTAGACCAACCAGAACCGCCGACCTAACGTCTTCGGCTGCACCCCAAAGACTTGGGCAACCGCGACCCTACAGCTGAACCCGGATGGTGGTTCGAAAAACAAAAATAAAAAAGTTTCTCAGATGAGAGAGCTGCACTTTCAAAGTTTAGCAAAGAAAAGGAAAATTTTTATTAGTCCATAGTTCTCGGGATTATATCGTTTCTTCCCAGGTACTGTCTGGTCTTGAAACAGGAGTTCAGGCTCTGTAGTGTCCAATCGATTTGATGGTGGCACAGCTTCTTGCAAGAGATTGTCACTTTCTTTTTCAGAAATTGTTCCTTTTATACGTGCATCACTGAAAGGCAGAAATCGAGGCACAGTTTCAGTCTCTGAGTCAGCGACACCCTCCTGGACCCACCGGTCGTACGGCAGAGGCAAAGGCACCCTCTTGCAGTGTACACCGTGGATCCAGTGTTTCTTTCCTTCCACTCGAACGGCTGATCTCATTGAGAGAAGAACTAGGTGAGGGCCGGTCCCCCGGGGCTGGTCATTCTTTGTTCGCTGGAAATTCTTGACCAGCACCTAGGATCCAGGATCGATCTGGTGTCCTGGAGCTTCAGAGACCTGAGGCAGAGTATCGTGAACCTGTTGGTGTAAAACACGCAATTTAGCCGTCAATTCATACAAATAGTCAAGCAGTACAGGGTGTTCGATTTCACTGAATTTTGCCGGCCTTGGCACTCCCCATATGTTGGCCGGACGGCCGAACACTATTTTGTAAGGGCTAAGTCCCACTCGCGAATGCACAGTCATTCTTGTTGATAGGAGTGCTAAAGGCAGAGCGTCAGGCCATTTAAGACCAGAGCTCGCTTGTATCTTGGCCAGTTTAAGTTTTAGAGTGCCGTTGTAACATTCTACTAGTCCAGCTGATTGGGGGTGATTTGCAGCGTGGAATTTTTGTTGGATACCTAGCCCTTCGCGTACTTTCTTCATCACTCGACCCACAAATTCACTCCCATTGTCACTCCAGACCATTCTCGGCATTCCAAATCTAGGGAAAAACTCTTTCACAAGGGCTTTAGCTGTGGATAAGGCAGTGTTGCCTTTTAGGGGATATGCTTCTACCCATCTTGAGAAGGCACAAACAACAACGGGTACGTATTTCAAATTGTTGCACCTTTCCATGTGGATGAAATCTAGCTGCAAAACCTCAAACGGATACGTTGGAGGCGCAAAATGACCAGCTGGAGTTGGGGTTCCCCTACCAGGATTGTATTTCAGACACACCATGCAATTCTTGACCACATTCTCTGCACACTTAGGAATTCCAGCATTTTGCCATACTGGAGCCAACAACTTACAAATCCCTTTCACACTGATATGAGCCATTCCATGAGCCATTGTAACCACTGCAAGCACATACGCATCGGGTAACAACCATCGCTGATGCTCTGACAATTCAACCCAACAACCATTGGCATCCATTTTACCCTTACTTTCTCTCCACACACTCAATTCTTTCTCTGTAGCTTCAGCTTGAATAGACTTCACGCTCTCTATCGTATCTTCACACATTCCAACATCACCAACCCATCTTGCAGGGCCTGCAACATACATTCGACTCATCACATCCCTTGCTGTTTCTTTTGCGACTTCGTCAGCAAATGCATTTCCACGACCAACATCGTCAGTAACCTTTTTGTGCACACTGCATTTCACAATCGCAACCTGCAACGGCAAAGTAAGCGACTCGAGAAGCTCATTCACCAATTGGCCATGCTATATCTTAGCTCCATGCGAAGTCAGAAATCCACGTTCTTTCCACAATCGTCCAAAACTGTGAGCCACACCAAATGCATACTGGCTGTTGGTATATATAGTCACTTTCATTCCTTTTGACAACACACACGCTCTCGTAAGTGCAATCAACTCTGCTGCTTGAGCTGAATTATGTGGGATACGTGCAGCTTCAACAATCGTATGCAAAGTCGTGACAGCATACGCTGCAGTCGTATCACCATTCGGAAGCTTGAAGCATGAAACATCCACCCATAATGTACCATCACACTTCACAAGAAGAGTGTCCTGAAGGTCTATTCTCCCTTTCATCTCTTCTTCTGTTCTGAGAAAACAATCATGCTGTTCAGAAGCATCTAACTCTGCTACAATCGGCAACAACGTAGCTGGATTAAGCGTGTTGCATCTTTTTATGTGCACATGACTCGCTAATAGTGTCAACTCGTAACCTGACAACCGAGCACTAGTTAAGTGCTGTGTCTTGGTCCTGTTTAACAACGTGTCCACTGCATGTGGAACCATCACAATCAATGTATTATTCATCACTAAACCAGCAGACTGTCGAATGGAAACAGCTGCTGCCGCTGTGGCTCTTAAGCAACTCGGCAATGCTTTAGCTACCGGGTTTAAAGTCAACGAAAAATATGAACATGGACGCTGCTTGTCTCCAAACAACTGTGTCAACACGGACAATGCACAACCTTCTTTCTCATGGACATACAATGTAAAAGGCTTACTGTAGTCGGGGGTACCCAACACAGGAGCCGAACATAATGCATTGCGCAATTCGGAAAAACTTTTCTGACACTCTTCAGACCACGGAATGGGATTCGGTGTATCTTTACAAGTTAATGCCACCGGAGGTTTGGCCATCAAAGAAAAATTCGGTATCCATTGTCTGCAATATGATGTAATACCCAAGAAAGCACGCACATCTCTCTGTGTTCTTGGCACACTCAATTTCGCTATTGCCTGAATTCTTTCTGGGGTCAGTTTCCTTCCCTCCTTCGATAAGAGATGTCCTAAGTAGGTCACTTCTTGTCGACAATATTGCAATTTGGAAAGGGACACTTTGTGATGCAAATCAGACAAATGACGCAATAATGACAGTGTGGCTTCTTTACAAATTTCCTCACTGTCTGCAGCAACAAGCAAATCATCAACGTACTGAATAAGGGTAGCGCCGTCGGGTAAAACAATCGTATCAAGTTGTGTCTTTAAAGCCTGACTATATATCGATGGACTTTCACAGTAGCCCTGGGGAGCGCGTTTGAAGCGGTAGCTTCGGCCTCCTAAACTGAAGCCTAAAATATCCCTACTCTCCTCGGCAATCGGGATACTGAAGAAAGCATTCTTCAAGTCAATCACCGAGAGCCAAGTTGCAGAAGCTGGAATCATAGTCAATAGGGCAGTGATATCAGGAACAACTGGAAATTGTGGCACAACGATTTTATTCACCTCTCTAAGATCAATCACGAACCTGTAAACAGGTGGCTGAGAAGGATCAGTACGCTTCAAAACAGGCAGAACAGGGCTATTGCAAACATTACCTCTTGTCTCTTCAATTACATCTTTTTCAATCAAATCGTAGATGATCGCTAGCAATGCTTTTTCACCTTCACTAGAAATCTTGTATTGGGGAATTCGTGGCATTTTAACATTGGCTTTCAATGTTACGACATATGGCGGTATTTCCAAAAGACCCACATCATTAGGACCAGTAGCCCAAAGAATATCAGGAAGAAATGACAATTCTGTCGGAAGTTTATCCTTTGACAAGTACATTGAAGAGACCACTTTCTTACCCAGTGTAAGTTGTACTCCCGAAGGAGAACAATACAAAGTCGCATACAATCTTTTCAACAAATCCAGTCCTAACAAGTTTTCACCACAACCTGTCGTCAAAATAAGGGGTGCTTCGAATTCACAAGGTCCAACAGAAAGGGACATAGGACTAGAAATCGGGTTCCTAACCGGGGCGCCAGAAAAACCTACTGAAACATTCATTTCGCCAGACAAAGGTGCGCCAGGGAGTTTAGAGTGCATTATAGAACTCTTTGTAGCACCAGTATCCAACAGAAAAGGCCAGGGGCGGCTGGTGACATTTGAAAGTGGTGGGCGTAAACTAATTTGCATATTGCACCGCAGCGATCGAGCGCAGCGAGCGAGCCCGAACCACCTTGCATCCATCCCTACATCATTCATGCATCCACCCATCTATCCACCCACCCACCCTGCATCCATACATCATTCATTCATGCATCCACCCATCCATCCATCATGCATCCACCCATTATGCATGCATCCATCCATACATCATTCATACATCCACCCATCCATCCACCCACCCATCCATCCTGCATCCATACATCATTCATTCATGCACCCACCAATCCATCCATCCACCCATCCATCCATCATGCATCCACCCATCATACATGCATCCATGCATACATCATTCATGCATCCATCCATCCATCCACCCATCCATCCATCATGCATCCACCCATCCATCCATCCATCATTCATCCACCCATCATGCATGCATCCATGCATCCATCCACCCATCCTGCATCCATACATCATTCATTCATGCATCCACCCACCCATCCATCCTGCATCCATCATTCATGCATCCATCCACCCATCATGCATGCATCCATCCATGCACCCATCCACCCACCCATCCACCCAACAATCATTAATGGACCCACCCTGCATCCATCCATCATTCATGTATTTTTATGACCATATAAAAATAGATTATGGACTCTAACAAGCCTTTAGGATCAATGTTGAAGGATGTGCCAGTTTACATATTACATCACCCCTACCTTTTTGTGCTGGAAACCTTCTACCGCCCATGTATTTGCCATCCTGTAAGCCCTAGGTATGTACTATACAAATTCACCTACAAACATACACCAACATGCATGCAATAATAAATGCATATATCATACTATTCCGCCTCTACCGTTTGTTAACATTTTGAAATGTTATAACCTTAGTTCTAAGAGTACATTATATTTGTGGTGACAAAGTTGTTAACTCATTTTCTGGAAAATGTTCATAAAATGAAATCTGTTGAAGGCTGTTGTTGCAACTATCAAAATAGAAATTCCGAGAATGTTTACATTTCCAAAACCCCATGCCGTGAAATAAACGGGTGGACTGGAATAGACGCACACATTTTTGCAGCAGATGCTTTAACACACTGAACTATCTCAAGTCATTTGTGCAAGCTAGCTTACTGTAACACCGAAAAACACACACTCTTACCTTGCTGCCGGTCCGCGCCACCTCTGGGCTCTGCTCCCCACATGTCACAGCGCCCCTGGCCAATCCTGGCGCCAGGGGCACAGGTACCCTCTCGCCCGCAGCACGCCCATTAGGGCTCCTGATGGGCATGCGCAACGCGGCCAAAACACAAGTGCGCATGCGTGGGCAGGGGTAAAAATTCACCCACTGTCCCCACGCATGCGTACTTGTGTTGCCGCCTGTACAATCATGTCAATGAATCAACATGACGCCCGCCCGGCGGTCTTACGTCATGTTGATTCATTGACATGATTGTCATGAGGGAGCTGCGGGCGACGGCGGGCAGGGGGGGCTACGCCCCCACGCCCCAATGGACGAACCGCGCCTGGAAAAGGCTCTGACACACCTGATGTAATCACCTCAACATAAGGTCCACTCTGATCTACTGGAACTGAAACAACTCCCTCTCTTTGTCTATGGCTGTCCTAGCAATCATTACCTTCCATATTCTCATCCTCTGCATAGTAGTCATCAGCATAGTACTGAGCCGTCCTACCAGACGCGTTATGCTGTTGATCAAACCTATTCATTGAATTTTGAGGCGGAAGGGAACGCGCGTTCTGGGGGAAACTTCCACGTCCACTACCTCTAGGCGCTTGTTGAACACCTCGACCTCTTGCACCAGAAACACTGTTCATACGCTGCAACAAAGCAGGGCAACTATACTTGAAATGTCCCTCCTCTTTACAATATGAACACTGATTGGGACCTACAGGAACACGTGGTTGAGAAAACTCGACCCTTTGTGAGTTTCTCTGATACTGTTGGGGTTGCTGATAGTTATGCTGGCCATCACGTGGCGGATACGCTTGCTGCAACAGAACCTTCGTTTTCAACTCTTTAGTTTTCCTGTCTGCTCTATCTTTCTCATCTTTATCCCTATTTTCATAATACTGTGAAGTAGCCAATATCTGTGCTGAAGAGGAAACGGCCCAAGAACTCTCTGAATCCTTCAACTTCTTACACAACTCGGGTAACAAATTGTGTACAAACTTGTCAACGAACAACCGTTGACCACCTTCTGTGCTCATATCCTGACCACTGTGGTCGATAAACGTCTCTTCAAACCTGGTGAAGAAATCAGACACCGTTTCATCTTTCTTCTGCTTACACGCAGACAACTTGTCCCAATTCACACGCATAGCGGGCATTAAAGTCTTCATGTAATTAATAATCCTACCAGGGAGGTCTGCTACTAAAGGCTCGGGTTTAGCACCACCAACTTGTCGATCATTTGCAGCACTAAGATTAGCCCATGAGTCACCTAACTCCTGATCATGATCCGCATGACGAATCTTTCCCCATAAAGGCTGTGGAACAACATTTCCAAACAACATGTCTATATCAGCTAAATTCATAATGCAAGAGCCTGCGGTCTGTGACAATTCCTTGTAATACCCTGCAGGATTTTTACGGGGATCAGGCAATGTCTGTTTCAGGGCCAAAACTTCAGCGCGCTTCCATGGAACATGTACCCAAACACGCTGGAAATGTGCTGGAACAGCATCAACGTGATTAGCTAGATCAGCTGAAACGGCGTCCTTCCATACTGGAGGAACTTCTCTCATGAGATATTGTTTCACCTTTTTCTTAACAGAGGAATCAGACTCAAACAACGTCCGAGAAACACCTTCACTCCTGAATGATAATAATGTTGCGACTGCTTTCTCAACATCGGAACCCACAATTGTGCCTTTTGCAAACTCAAACCAGACACGACACAACTCAGGCGGATTAGGCTCTAAATCATTTTCCTCCAAATCCTCACAGAGAAAGGTACACATCTTCTCGAAAACGTATCTCTGTTTTGGTGCTTCCCACTGATGGAAAACATCCATAACAGATTCTAGTTCATATCTTATGGGGTCAGTCACCCATTTATGTGCCAAATAATCCAATGATTCCTTCTCCCTAGCATCAGGCAGTTGGCTACGTAACTGTTTACGCTCTGAGACAGGGGTTACACTTGCTGCTCCAAAGAGAGGATATAGAAGACTAGCAACAGTGCTAGTCATTCTCTGGCGAACAGAGGGAGAAGTCGATGAAAGGACAGGCGGAAAAGCAGAGTGAGGCAAGGCAGAAGCAGAGGCAGTGTCAGGAGGAATACCAGGAGTGGTAGTCGATATAGTGGTCAAAGTTGTAGGAAGTAAAGGCAGAGCAGATTTCAAAGTCGGTGGCCCTTGAGGAGGCTGCACCGGAAGAGTAGGTGCCAACTGAAGAGCAGCTGGTGGCTGTGGAAGAACCTGAGGCACAACAATCGGGGGTTGCACAACAAAAGGTTGCGGAGGTGCTGTAGCACTCTGCACATAGGGGGGTGGCGAACTCAACAAATGTGACATTAGGGGGTCTTTTTCAAGTTCTTTTGCTGCATCTTGCTGAAGAGGCGGCAAAACTGGATAACATTTATCGATTACCATTTTACGTTGCCTGTGCAACTGCTTGCTCATCTGTTCCTCTTCGTTATCTTTAAACTGCATAGCAGCTTGCATTATCGAGATACCCCTTTCTCTCTTATTTTTCTTCGCTAATTTAATTTCCTTCTGTTTGGCTTCCTTACGCCATAGGCGGAAAGAGGCAAACATCGCCGGCCGGGCTTTCTTCTTAAAAAGTTTAACTTCTAGATTATCTAGGATTTCCGTGTCAAAGCTACCGTATTGGGGCCATTTTAAAACACCATCTTTTCTGGTGCATCGGATCCATACTTCATTATATGTGATGGGGCATACTCCATGTTTCACATATAATTCATAGGTTGGAGTTCCAATCGGAGGAACCGGACACGAGTCCTCCAATCGGGAATCCCTATTACAACCAAGACAAAACAAATTTCCAAGTCTGCTAAAACCAGGCATCTTCGCTCTCTAGTCTAGCTTCAAACTTCAAAGGTTTATCGAATACGATATTCTCATGAATACACGAGTCCGTCGGCTTTGGTACTTCCAAGTTCCAAATCAAAGATCCCAAGGGGATACTCAAACTAAGAACCAAACTAAGGACTGGGAGACGCTCCACCTATACTTAACTGAGGTATCGATGACGTCACCAGAAGACTCGTCTATCGTTTCGCTCTACCAAACATCAAAAGGTTCAAAACAGGGCGATAGTCAGGGCAGCAGTCCTTCGTAGCCATTGGGAAGCGGGGAACCTCGCGCAAAGACTTTCGGACCACGTCGACATGTAGGGGTCGATGAAGTCGCGGCATTCCTCCAGAATTTTCACACGAAGCTCCTCACGAACCTCTGGCTTGGACCGGTACCGCTGATATCGAGCCCAACGTTGGGCGCCAAATGAAGTACTGGGTTTTTCAGAACCGGTACTGAACCGGTAACCCAGCGGTGCCAGGGAGAACACCCAAAGACTTCGAGTCCTTCCTGTTTCAGACTACAGAAACACAGAGTCTTCTAGGTGAAGTCAAAGATCGAATTTATGGGCTGCAACCAAGTAACAGGCGTCCTAGAAGTACAACACGGTGTATATTCTCAGGAGACTGCTCAATCTTACAAAGCCAGCCTTCTCTTTTTATACAAAATATTACGCTTTAGGCAAACATTCTTTGTTTTACAGAATGAGTTACACTTTACTAACTGTTTGCAGAATGTGTTATGTTACCCACAGACAGACAACTGTACTTTGCTAACTGTTTACAGAATGTGCTACGTTACTCACAGACAATACTTTACTAAATGTTTACAGAATGTGTTATGTTTAGAAACAAAAACATTAATTAGGCAAGGCCCAGAACTTCCATCAGATATCAATGGACCCCCAATAAAAACGGGCACCTCCTCCTCGTAAAGCAAGCCATAAAGTAGGAAACAGGGACAGGGGTGTGTAATATTAGGAAGGGTTTGTGTGCGATGAAAGGTTTATGGCATGTTGTGCCTTGATACTATCTCGTTCGGCCACTGGGAGAGGAACTGACCGAACAGGTTTGGCCTTGGGCAGTGGAGTCAGCTTGCCCAGGTCACAGGGAAGTCAGCAAAGGTATACGTGTCCTTCAGATTAGTTTCTGGCCTTAGTCATCTGCCTATGTGAGGGCAACCCACAAAATGGCTGCCGTACACAAAATGGAACCAGAGGGATCAGGACGAAAACTACAGTTTCAGGGTAACATCGTCGCTTGAATATGACGAGAATGCTTGTGCATAGTGTACTAGCCATTCTCGGTCTGCTGATATCAAATTCGTCATGATACGACGATGTTTATAACACGGGTCCAGAATTTTAAGTACTACACTCCGCCCAGGGTTACTCTTGTTTGCTATGCTTGGGGCGTAATTAATGCTAAAATATAGTGCGAATTGATAGATTTGCATCTCGCATAATTATGCATAGATATTCATAATGCCGTAACAAAATTATGTGAATTTCACACACCCTATTGGTAACATATTACGTTCTGTAAACATTGAAGCCCTACTAATTACGAGTGGCCTCTTAATTCCAATGGGGCATGGTAACAGTACTTACCGTCTCCATCGAAATTATGAAGTCTGTGTTGTTTCTAAAGATTTATTTATTTTAACACAGAACTTTTTGCTGCAGAATGCAGCTGAAATGTCTGTGTGAAAATCCAAGGGAAAGTGAGGAACTACCAGGGAAATCGGATCCAGAACTATTGATTCTCCCAGTTGTACATCATTTCCAAGAGGACTCCCAGTACCCTGATACCAACAACTCTGGGAGCGAGGAAAAGCAAAGCCATGTTATGGGACACTCATAATGAGGGCCTAAGTATTGTTTCCTCTCCTAACATATAGCGTCTAACTGCTATATACAGTAAAACCATCTGTCTGTGGGTAGAAGATCAGACATCCTGTAAACATGAGTGACATATAATTTCCTGTCCATGCATAGCACATAGCATCCTGTAAACCTGTAAATTCTGTCTAAAGTGTTATTATCTGGTTTGAGTTCCCTATCAGACATCCTGTAAACACTGTGAAGTATCCTTTCCTGCAGGGGGAAAAGATAAAACATTCTGTAAACAGTTAGTAAAGCAAATTACCTGCCTGTGGGTAACATAACACATTTAGTAAACAGTTAGTGAAGAATCATTCCATGTCTATGGGTAACAGAAGACATTTTGTAAACAGTTAGGGAAGTATAATTTCTTTTTTGTGGGTAACATTGCACATTGTGTAAATAGTAAAATAAAATTCCCTGTCTGTATGTAAAATAACACATTCTGTAACTAGTAAAATATAATTCCTTATTTGTGGGTAACTTAAGCCATTCTGTAAATAATAAAGTATTATTCCCTGTGTGAGGGTAAAATAACACATTCTGTAAACAGTTAGTAAAGTAGCATTTCCGGTCTGCGGGCAATACATCACATTCTGTAAATAATAAAGTACCATTCCTTGCCTGTAGGTAACATAATGCATCCTGTAAACAGTTAGTAAAGTATCATTGTCTGTTTGTGGGTAACATAACACATTCTGTAAACAGTTAGTAAAGTATTGTTGTCTGTCTGTGGGTAACATAACACAGTCTGTAAACAGTTAGTAATGTACTGTTGTCTTTCTGTGGGTAACATAACACATTCTGTAAACATTTAGTAAAGTATTGTCTGTGAGTAACGTAGCACATTCTGTAAACAGTTAGCAAAGTACAGTTGTCTGTCTGTGGGTAACATAACACATTCTGCAAACACTTAGTAAAGTCTCATTGTATGTCTGTGGGTATCATAACTCATTCTGTCAACAGTTAGTATATTATCATTATCTGTTTGTGGGTATCATAACACATTCTGTAAACAGTTAGTAAAGTATCATTGTCTGTCTGTGGGTAACATAACACATTCTGTAAACAGTAAAGTATCATTTCAGTCCATGTGTCAGGTTCCTTGTAGACTGGCAATACTTTGTACAAGGATCATTTCTGCCTCACAGCCTCACATCTATCTTTACAAAATAGACAGAATTTACGACTCCTTCGATTAGGAATCGGAGACTAGGAAACAAGCCCCAGGCCAACTAATCCTCTCTCACCTAAATTAGAGATCTTTGCTACCATCACCGAGGAGCAAGTCCTACCCCTACTGAGACAGATTAAGTCAGGTTCTCTGTCAGATGTTATTCCCCCCCCCCCACATCATGGCAGACCTGTCACAGGAGTTGGCAATCCCAGTAAAAAATATCTGCAACCTGTCACTATTAACCTCCTCCTTTCCATCAAAATGGAAGAAGGCCTTCATAAAACCCCTGCCTAAGAAACCATCAGTTGACTGTGCCGCTTTGCAGAATTATAGACCCATCTCCCTTCTGCCGGGCTGCTCAAAGATAATTGAGAAGTTAGTTAACCAACAACTATCAGATTATTTGGAACATCATAATCTGTTAGATCCCTCTCAATCAGGCTTTCGTGCGTGATATAGTACGGAGTCTGCCCTGACAGAGGTAACAGACTCGGTCAGGCTACTGTTAGATGAGGGAGCTCCTACAATGATAGTTCTTCTAGATCTGTCGGCAGCTTTCGACACCATCTCTCACAGAATCCTATGGGATAGGCTGCGAGAGATAGGTGTCGAAGGTACCACATTAGAATGGTTACAGAGCTTTCTATCCGACAGATCGCAATGTGTACAACTAGACTCTTTTACATCCCAGACTAAAGTGGTAGACAAGGATGTGCCGCAGGGCTCTATTCTAAGCCCTACCCTGTTCAATATCTATGTGGCATCCCTGGCCACGGTGATAAAATCTTGTGGGTTCCAGACCATTTCCTTTGCAGACGACACCCAGGTGATAGTACCCATAGAGAAGGACCCCGATGTGACCTGAGAGAAATTTAAAACATGTATGACAAAGATAGCCACTTGGATGAGAAAGAACTTCCTGCAGCTTAACTCCAACAAAACTGAGATCTTATTGTTTGGGAAAGCTGAGGATATATGGACGGAGGAGTGGTGGCCAGGTGAGTTAGGAGAAGCATCCATTCCAAAAAAGTGGGCTAAAAATCTCGGCATTGTTATTGATAACAATCTCTCCATGGAGGAGCATGTTAAGACTCTGTCAGGCAAATGCTGTGGATTACTGCGTTTGGTGAAAAGGATCTTTCCGTGGATCCCTCTTACCACCAGAGGGCCCTGTTACAGGTGCTCCTAGTCAGTAGACTAGATTATGGAAATGCGCTACTGATAGGGATGAGGGAAGATCTGTTTTCAAGGTTACAAGTCATTCAAAATATGGCAGCACGGTTAGCATTGAATAAACCAGCTCGAACCCCATCTCTTCCCTTACTGAGAGAGTTACATTGGCTGCCGATAAAAAAAAGAGCAGTTTTCAAACTTCTTTGCTTAGTATTTAAAGCACTCCATGGACTTGGACCCAGATACCTCACAAAAAAACTAGAATGGTATGTCCCTGCCGTCAGCTCAGATCCAGCGGAAAAAATCTCCTTCAAACTTTGAAAATTAAGAAGGTGAAAACTGGAGGCCGCGCTTTCTCCTACTTGGCCCCTAAGTATTGGAACTCGCTGCTGGAATACCTGCGGGCATTCACTACTTTGACTCTTTTTAAAAACCACCTCAAGACCTGGCTATTTTGGATGAATATGCTGTACATTGGTCTGTTTGCCTTCTAGGCCCCGGGAGATCCCCTTGGGGATGATTTGTGCGCCATATAAATATAGATAATAAAATAATAATAATTATGTATACACTCATAAGTAGAGTTTCCTGACTCTGTGCACTATATCCTACAGACTGTATTCATCTATAAGACATCTTCTGTGACTTTGGCGGTGTTGTTCTATATCCTGTATCCATCAAGCATACTCAAAAAAAACCTTTGCTATGGCCAGCAGAAAAGAACACTTTGGTCTAGGCAGCAGATTCCAAATCCAGTAAGGATTAATTGCTGATTAACTAAGTGGCTTTGCATTTGTGAAGCTTGCCCAGAGATGTGTTGCTGGCTCTGCAAAAGGCCACAGGGCATTATAAAGAGTGGTCACAGGGTGTGGGATAGGTTCCCAGAGGCAGGAAAGCTTCTTTGTTCCAGTTGGAAGCCACCTTGATGTGCTCTATGCGCATGCATAGTCAAAGCAAGCATCAATATTTACCTCTTTTGTAAGTTCTCACCTTATGTTGCTTCCCTAATTAATGGGTAAGGGTGTATGGATTGTTGAGTTCAAGCCTCGCTCTTTGTGCTCCATATAGAGGTGATCAATGATGGTGTCCGCCTTTACAGGAAATCAGACAGCGCTAATAAGCAGGTCCTTAGGACATCCTGTTTCGATCATACTGTGCGCCCGCAGCACTTTGTGAACTAAATCACCCCAACTCATTACTGCTTCTCACATCTCAAAACTAAGGCTGGAAAAAGGCTGACTTGTATCAGAAATCCCTTGCCAACAGTGTTTGATTTAATAAACGAAATAAAGAAAATATTTGCAGGGGCACAAAGTTTTTCATAGGAGTCCACCTAATGCTGGGGCTGTGGGATACCAAGACTGCCTACTCTTAGGGCCATATGTTTCAAGGCCAAATGGGTTTGCAAGCCCATTTTTGCAAAATGGTATGTATGAAACAATTTGGGTGCAAAATAAGGAATCGCAAAATTTGCTATTCCTTATTTTGCGATTGCATTTAAGGAATCGAAAATTTAGCGATTCCTTAAAAGCTATGTATCAAGGAAAAAAAAATTCAAGTGGTAAGTTGCGAATTCTCTTAAAAAAGCATTTTTTTAAAAATCTAAAGGTGCCATGTGACGCTCATACATGCCCTTAGGGCATGTATGTGCGCCATATGCGCACACATGTCGTTTTCAGGGGTTCTGCAGGGTGTTCCTGAGACACCCCTGCACCCTTGAAATTATTCTCAATTTGTGATTAGCAAATTGCGAATCGCAAATTGAGAATAATTTCCCATTCATTCCTATGGGACTCCTGGCCCATAGAAATGAATGGGAAATTATTCCTTAATTGCGATTAGCAATTTGCTAATCGCAATTAAGGAATTTTAAGAAATTGCTAAAAAAAAGCGATTTTCTACATACATACCATTTTGCGATTTCTAAAAAGCGATTCCTTAAAAATCGCTATTTAGAAATCGGAAAAGGGTATGTTGATACATATGGCTCTTGATTCCACCTCATGCCTCTTTCTTCTTCCATCCTACGGTTCCTGTCCCTTTAGCTCATGAACATCGAGACTGTCCAGTCTTTATTTCGACTCATGTCTCTTTCCCGCCCCCCTACACCTTCTGAGGCATATTTACATAAAGATGTCAGAGTGCGGTCCTATGCTAAATTTGACAACGCCGCATTCCGAAATTTTTTAAACACAGGGATGTGCCTTATTCACAAGAATTCGGCACACCCTTGTGTTTCCACTGATGCAAATAAAGCTGCCCAGCGTCAGCGCAGGCATCCTGCTGCCATGTGGCAAGAGTGCCTGCAACAGGGGCTATTGTTTATGTGCAGGAAGGTGTCCATTCCTGCACATAAGCACTCGATAATGGTGATCTCTGGTTTGCTCTTTCTGTGTGTACTGCAGAATGCAACACACGCAGGAAGAGCAAACAATATGGCAAAATTAATAATTTCTCCTCATATCACCATGCTAAGACCAGGTAGTACCTGGCTTTAGTTTTTGGAGGGAGCTGCCTCAGCCTTGTAAATCTGGGTCAGTGTCAAAAAGCAATGGGTGTTGCGGTGAAACACCCACTGAAACACCCATTGAAAGGCCCTTTCTTGCAGAGGACTACAGGGGAAAGGGGCATCTTTACAAGGTGGCGTTAAGTGGCTTAGAGACATCATGTAAATATGAGAAATGGCGCTATGCCACCAGAGAGTTAAAAAAAAAGAGTGCTGCGGTGCCAATGGGGCTTGTAAATATGCCCCATGTCTCTTTATCCCATGAACATCTAGGCTGTCCAGCCTTGATTCAACCTCATGCCTCATACTTCTTTCTCCCACCACCCTACAGTTCCTGTCTCTTTATCTCATGGACCCCAAGGCTGCCCAGTCTTGATTCAACCTCATGCCTCTTTCTCCCGCCACCCTAAAGTTCCTCTCTCTGTATCTCATGAGCACCGAGGCTGCTGAGCCGTGATTCAACCTCATGTCTCTTTCTCCCACCACCCTACAGTTCCTGTCTATTTATCTCATGAACACCATGGCTGCCCAGTCTTGATTCAACCTCATGCCTCTTTTCCCACCATGCTCCACATCCATCTCTTTAATTCACTATTCTCACCCTTTTCCCTTTGTTACTTTTAAGTATTTGTCTCTTCCTCCTTTATTCTTCTTTTTGCCTCTTTCTTTGTCTTTTTTTGGTCAAAGTCTGGTGATGAAAAATAGTCCAAGTCCCAAAAATGAATTCCAGTGCCCACCATTAGCAACCACTGCCCCAAATTAAGCACTGCTTGCATAGACCAATGACCAAGGAGCCTCAAACATATGGTTTAAGTACTGCAAGAAAGTGAGGGAAAGACACAGGGTACCCATTCTGCTGATAAACAAAAGGAAAAGCTGAAGGAAGAGAGAGCAGAATTTGTGTATCAATCAAAGGCAGAGCATGAGGAGAAACTAGTTGGTCCCAGCCGTTTTTAAATGTTGCTAATGTCTCATAACCTGGTTATGTTAAGGAAGCAGCATTCCCCAGGTAAAAGTGACAATATCTGAATAAAAGAGCATCAGATGATGGGACAATAGTTAAACTGATTAGGTCATGTATCAAACAGCTACATACGGCACCAGAGTTATCTGTCTCAGAGCTGCCTAAGAAGCAGGCATCTTGCTCAGCAACTAAAGTGAAGCCCAGTGAATCTACTGCTGTGCATAGCCACAAATAGGTCCGCCATTTTGTAATGGGCATTTGAATGAAGGCTGCATGTGGAAAAAGTGCTCTTAATTATTTTGAAGGTAGGTGGCTCTGTTTTTAACTTAAGCTCTATTATCATCTGCTATAAAATGCACATTAAAGTACTGTACTGTTCAAAGATGTCTCCATCACGACTCTTTGTTTCTGAAGGACTCTACATTTTAAATTCACTGAGACTTCTAGTGGTACTTTACTTCATTACTGGAGAAAATTACTTTAGGTCTCATATATATGTGTGACTGCATTTCATCACCAGCTATCCTGGCTGATGACGGCGGATAGCCAGAAACCGGTCCTAGGATGCTTGATTCCGGTCCAGGGAAGACATGGCTTGGCAGTTCGGACTGGACTGTTCCCATGAGGCACAGGGTCAAGGCTGATTTGCATATGGCCATGTCTGAACTGGGGTGGTGTGGAGTGCAAAAAGACGATGGATTTAGGCCCAGATCTCTGAATTGGGGTGAATGTATGACATTGTTCTGCATTCTGTCCATCAATTGTTTTTGCATTTGTCACCCCGAGTGGGACGGGTATGCTCAGACGTGAGTCCCGTGCTCTCCACACCACTGGAGTCAAGCTATCCTGGCTGATGACGGCTGATAGCCAGAAACTCGTCCTAGGATGCTTGATTCCGGTCCAGGGAAGACATGGCTTGGCAGTTCAGACTGGACTATTCGCATGAGGCACAGGGTCAAAGCTGATTTGCATATGGCCATGTCTGAACTGGGGTGGTGTGGAGTGCAAAAAAACGATGGATTTAGACCCAGATATCTGTACTGGGGTGAATGTATGACATTGTTCTGCATTCTGTCCATCAATTGTTTCTTTTGCATTTGCATTTCATCAACGTTATGATTCTCCGATGCATTGTCCCTTCTGGGCCCATCAAGATGGCCGAAAAGATAGCAAAGACTGATACTGACAGCCTGGTTCTCTCAGCCTGCATGGAAAGGCAAGCCACAAGAAATACATAAAAAAAACAGAAGCAGTCATCTGGATGCACTTCTCACAGAAAATAAAAAAAAACTCTATATATGACTCCAATGTCAAAGAAATAACTAAATGTGCTACAAATACAAACATTCACAGTTTAGAAAAACAGGATTAATTGGAATGAATGAGAAGTAAATGCAACGAAGGACAATTTTACGATGCTGGTGTGCAAGCAAGCGATTGACACTCCAGCAATGATGATGCTCGGAGAACTGACCTTTCGAGTAGTCCACTAGGACCCAGGTGTGCCTAGACTCACACCTGCTCAGCGCCAGGTTACCCTCCCAGGTGACAGTGTGGTCTACAAATCTGCAAAATATAACATAACATGCTGCATGCCTACAGTGATGACCAAGAACATAGATCCGAGCATAAAAACCTTTGATTGATCTACCTGCCAAAAAATTAAAAGGTTCACCGTGATCTAGATGGAATCCTTCGAAATCCTGCCCTCGAGATATTTACATTAGTGATCACAGAACCAAGGGGCATATTTTAGAGCCCCTTTGTGCCGCTCTTTCACTGCGCAATGTGGTGCGAGAGCGACGCAAATTAAAAATAAGGTTTATAAAGCGAGACAAGACCACCTTGCATGGTCCTGCATTGCTTCATACATCTCGAGTAATATAACAGAGCGCAAATATCTGTGTTGCATTACTCTGCGCCAAGGAGAGGTTTCCATGGGTGGTGCCTGAGTGTTCCCATGTAACATCCGTGAATTTTGACGCATTTCCAGATTTGGGAGAAGTGGTAGACCTGGGAGTGTGACAAAAACCTGCGACTCCCCAAGTGAGGCGTGTGAGAACTTGGCCTGCTATATGCTGTCCACTAATT
Source organism: Lissotriton helveticus (assembly GCF_964261635.1). Taxonomy (NCBI): domain Eukaryota; kingdom Metazoa; phylum Chordata; class Amphibia; order Caudata; family Salamandridae; genus Lissotriton; species Lissotriton helveticus. Next base: position 41,369,614 of record NC_136070.1, read on the forward strand.
AAAGTGGGCACCTTGCACCTGTCCAAACGACCCTTATTGATGATTAGGTTAAAGACAACCTTTATTAAAAGCTATCCTAGTGGTAGCTATGGAGAGCAGCCTTCAAGCTAAGTCTCAAAGGAATGTAAAGCAGCCGGTTTTACCAGTCTATAATCTCATGAATGACCAAATGAAAGGAGAACCACACAAGTGTTATTATAAAAGTATGTATTTATTACTAAACAATCTCTACTAAACTCTTTATGAGATTATAGCACAAAGTACACAATATTAAATCACTAGAACAACAGTAAATTGCACAATACACAGTGGTCTCCAGGGGGCGACCAAACCATATACTAAGAAAGTGGTATAACAGCCATGACTAGACTAGGCACAGTGCCTAGAGCACGTAGAATCGCTGGGACCCCAAGTACCCACCCAAGGTAGTGACACAGGGGACCCACGGAGGACATGTGCAGTGTGAGAACACAGGCGCGAGCTCCGTACAACTCTATGGGAAAGTCGTGGTTGGAATTTTAAAGATTATGGACACTTAGGAGAGGATTTCAAGCAAACCCTTTGGAACATAGAAGTTCTAAGGCCAGCACCCTTGAGAGTACCGAGGTACCCTTCTTACCGATCCCAGGAGAGCCGGGTGCATAGGGGTCAAGTGGTGTCAGAAATGCTTGTTGATTTCAATGGCATGATGCAAAGAAGTGCTGCTGCTGGGAAGATGAAAAGTGTCCGGTGTAATCTAAACCTGGATCAGAGCTGAGAAGAACCTGAAAGCAGAGGGGAAAGAGTCTGGGTCACTTCAGGGTGACCAAGGGCTCGGCAGACGAATGCCCACCGATGTGGGTGCTTCAGGTGAGAAGAGGTGAAGCTTGACTCTGCAGCCACGGGGACCAGAAGATGTCGAGGACGACCAAAGTCCAAGGTGAGCTGTCCCACAAAGGATGTCGAGTGCTGGAGGGGTCAGTAACCACTAAGAAAGGGGCCCTAGGAATGGATGATAGGCAGGAAAAATAGGGGAGAACAACCAAATTGCTATTGAAAAGCCAACCTGCCTCTATAGACAATAAACTGTGCCTGGGAGGGTAACTAGATATACACCATTACTGGGCTAACAACCATAACATCAAAGAAACAATTTTTACAATTTTTTTAATATATTTATTTTTCGTAATTAACATTCATTAAGTTGATCACAATTCATCTCTACAAAATTACTGACATAAATACATCAAACATATAGAAATATGTTTGGTCCCACACACACATTCAAACCAGCATTAAATCAGAGTTTCAACCACACAAACATACTCAAGCAAAACTATTAATAAAAGACATTCGAGCCGCACATAGAACCATGAGGTAAATGGACAAGGCAGGTTCCATCAATAGACATATGACAGACTCTTGTGTGTTCTCTTGCTTGAAGGTGATAGTTAGATCCAAACGCACGAGGTAATTCAGCGCCAACACGCGTTTCGGTGCCTCGCCCAATGTGGGCTACACCTTCATCAGGGCGACATAAAGGGCATAGTGTGGGACACAGAGGAAAAAACCTGATGGGGAGGGGACAAGGAAGGAAGGATGAATAAACAACAGTCAAAATAATAAATTCATGCCAGAGACAGAAACAGTCTCATAATTTGTCATAGAACAAAGCAGACTACAGAGTATTACAAAAATGGGTAGTATTTCAAGACAATAAGATTGTTAGCCACAGAAAGACAGTTCAGCATGGATAGCTAATTTCCAGGATAAGGATTCAATAAATGAAGCGGAAGAGTGTGTACCATAAAGCAAGATGTAAGGAATAGACTGGGTTCCACCACCACAAGATAATGAGAGAAGTGAGATAAATGGGATAACCCTAGAGAAAGTTAATCCAAGCTTCTTATTGAAAGACTAAACACACACAGACAATGTGAGATACATACACCCAATACCGTGAGTATATATCAATTAACCTATACAAAACAATTATTTAACTTACTTCTGAATAGTCCAACCAATGAGGAACACACAAACGGAGGTTGAGACCAGCTCAACAAAAGATAACTGTAAAACAGTATACTGGGTCGCAGTTATGTTAAGAGAAGTTCACTCTGTGGTCTCACCAAGAATTAGTGCAATATATAGGTTCCTTGGGCTCCAGGTACATATCAGGAGGTTATAGATGCAACCTGATACTGGAGGTTGGTATCCTTATGTAGATAAGCTCATCTGCGTAAATTACACCAGTTGCGTAGACATCTAAGGTATCAAAAGAGAGATGTTTGGGTAGGATGCTTGGTGTAGGAGCAAAATAATGGGAAAAGAAAAGGGATTAACGGGGCTGAGCCAGCCTAAATGGTAGAAACCAGGCATTGAAAAACAGACCAAATTCAAATCATATTCATTAATAATCACCTAGGTGGTCCAAGAATATCTGTATATAGGGGAGATTACAGATACAGATTAACTATCCAGGAGCTGGGTATATAGGCACGATAAAATAAACAACGGGGCAAATGGAGATATATACTGCTGGCAGACACTGATTCAAAATAGCGTGGGCGGTCATGTCAGGTCTTATAAAGTAAGGTTAAACGGTAAATAACGCCGGGTATAAAGAGGACTGACCAACATGAGCAAGGGTGGACATATTAGGTCTAGTCTTAGGAGGGTTTCACAGTGAAATAGACCAGGCATCGATTCTGCGAATAGACACATGCAGCTTCGACGAAATTCGCAGAAACAGTGTAAGAAATATCACGGGCGACAAATAGTGGCAAATGCACATGCTGCTAAGCCCGCATAGGGTATAGGGAAATATAACGAACAGAGCGTATAAGTACAGGGGCTATAGTACGCACCAAAGATGAAGGTATGCTTACGCCTTGGCATGGATTCCTCAGATGATGGGCAGGAAACAAGGCCGCTTCTGACAATACGGGAACAGCTGTGAGCTCTGAGATTTAAGGACAAGGAGGGCGGGTGCATGTCAAGCCTGATGGGCGGGCTAGTGTGGATCATACCCCAGAAGAGCTGGGGAGGTCAGTGTCCAGATAGAACACCAACAAGCCTTGGCAACTGCAACCCATGCGGTCAGGGGAAAGACTGCGGGTCTCAGGATTGCTCAGAGCACTAGTCAACCTTGGGGACACTTGGAAACTTACCTCCTGTGTTGCAGAATTCTTTGGAGTCCTCAGGAGCTCGGGAGATGCAAACTGGTCAGATGTGTTTAAGGTGCCTGCGTTGCAGGGGAGTAACTCCTTTACTCTAAGGGAGATTCTTCAGTCATCCAGCGTAGTGTAGACAGTCGAAGTACTTGGTTTATGTAGCAGAGTTTCGTCCAGGTAAATCTAAAGTCCTGTAGTCAGGGGTTCCTACTTTATACCCAAGGAAGGGGTGGGACAAAATCTTGGGATCCACCTATGGGAGGGTCAGGGCAGAGGGGTGGTTACACCCATGTCCTTTGTCCAGTTTCACACCAGAGAAGGAGCCAATGGCTCCTGCAACCGGTTTGAACTGGCCTATGCACAGGGACACCAAATGTGCCCCCAGTGCAGACATCAAAGCAGTCTCAGAGTGCATCTACCCAGCCCCAATACACTAAAGCCTGTCTGGGAGGTTGTTACACCTCCCTGTGACAGAAAGCCTATTGTCAGGCCTTCCCCTGCTGGAGCTTGGCTCAGCAGCAGGAGGGCAGACACTTGGTTGTGGCTAGCAGCATCCATTTTGTGATGCTAGGTTCTGTAAAGCTGGTACCGGGTGTACCGATGTGGTCATATTTCTACCTCTAGGAGGGTGGTATGATTCCAAGCTGTTTGACACCAAACACGACATGTTTCCATTCAGCCATTTTAAAGTTAGCATTTCCCGCGAGGTTATAATGCACTTAAGTATATATGGTTGGCTGCGTCACTAACAAACCCGTGAGATTAGATTCCGAAAGCTGCAGAGGGGCTCTGCTCATGCAGGAGCACCTTTTCACACAAAACCCAGCACCCTGCATTCAGGATGGATAAGGCCTGCCATAGGGGTGACTGATAGGTTTATATGTATAGTGATATGCATGCACCACCATACACAGATTGCAGTGACAGACCTGTGGTGTCAGTTTGAGTGGTATCTCAGGGGTGGCACAATACATGCTGCAGCCCCTGGGAGACCTCTGGGGTACCTATACCCTAGGTACATAGTATACCAAAAACTAGGAACTTATAATGGTACCCCAGAATCCAACCTGAAGTGCACTTAAAGTACATGCAATCAATTTAGAGGAGAAAGCAGCTAGGCTGGGGTCCTGGATAGCAGTAACCCAGCCAGTCTAAGTCGAAAACAGTGAAACATTAGCAAAAAAGTTGGGGTAACCATAAGAAGCAGATCCTACTCTCCTACAAGGCGTAGCAAGGAGAAATATGTTTTTTTCTCCTCGTTTGTTCCTCTTTCTACAGTTGCTGTATTCTGTAGCACACATAGAGGGAAAAGCCTCAGGGGGTTGTTTTTTGTGCAGGAAGGTGCCCCCTCCGGCAGAAAAACATTCCTCCTTACAACGCAGGCACCCTTGCACCATAGTGCAAGGGTGCCTGCATTGGCGCTAGGCAGCCAATAGGGCGCGAGTGCAGGGGAAAAAGCGGGAATGCACTGTATTGACTTAAATACAGCACATTCCTGCCCTTTCTCTGTCACACAGTGCAACAAGATGACTTGCTGCGCTGCACTGTGTGACTTAGCTATAAATATGGGCCCAATTCCTAAGCCTCTCCATGGACATATATTGTAATCTGTGATCATTACAATTTGCCACTTTTTGTGTATGACTATTGTGTGTCCCCTCCAGCCCCTCCCCGGCACATCACTGAGAAGGTCCACACCAAAGCTGGACTGGCCGTACCGGGCATCAGGCATTTCCCCAGGAGGACGGAAGGGTGGGTGGCTGGTTTTGTTAGTGGGGACTGGTTTGCAGCAGTGCAGCAGTTTTAAAAGCTTTGCAAATTGCCTTGTATATTTTGTAACCCTGGGCAAGGAGCTCTGGAGATTTGTTAACTATGCATTCAAAGTTCAAAGTCAGCTACTAAACTCTACCAACAAAATGGTTTGATAAAGCAACTTTACATGCTAAAAAGCATATAACCAATTCACAAAAGTGAACTTTGAAAATGAGCATTATCAGGCAATGAGAGAGGTGATGATTTTGGGGTCCTCCCTAACCTAGGGGGAGGACCAAGCAGATACCTTGAACACAAAGAGCATATCATGCTGAACGATTCAGTGGTGGTCCCATCCTCTTAGGACCAACCCAAGCACAGTTATGGGCAAAAATACAATCCCAACCAAAGGCCCCGCAAAGCATTATGGGACAAGATTAGCAGTGGGCAGTGAATATTATAGTATCCAATATCAAAATATTCCTCAAGGGACAGCAGCTCTCGGGCTAAACTGAGAGCTAATATTATAAATTCTAAAAAGAGCTGCAGTTCAACTAGTCGTAGCTAGGTGTCCCTCAAGTCAAATGCTTTTGCATTTGACTCATGAGGGACACCTAGTAACGACCAGTGGAACTGCAGCTTCATGAAAGGGTTTCAATGCTTTTGCATTTGACTCGTGAGGGACACCTAGTAACGACCAGTGGAACTGCAGCTTGATGTAATAATTTCAATGCTTTTGCATTTGACTTGTGAGGGATACCGAGTAACGACTAGTTGAACTGCAGCTCTTTGTGGAATTATTTTGATATTGGATAGTCTGATTTATTGGTCTCATTGTGACTCTGATATCCTGGTCTCATTGTGACTCTGATATCCTCGTCTCATTGTGACTCTGATATCTTGATCTAATCATGACTCTGGTATCCTAGCTCATTGTGACTCTAACATCATGATCTTATTGTGATTCTGATATCCTGATCTCATTGTGACTCTGATATCCTGGTCTCATTGTGACTCTGATATCATGATCTCATTGTGACTCTTATATCCTGATCTCATTGTGACTCTGATATCCTGGTCTCATTGTGACTCTGATATCTTGGTCTCATTGTGACTCTGACACTTGGTCTCATTGTGACTCTAACACTTGGTCTCATTGTGACTCTCATATCCTGATCTCATTGTGACTCTGATACTGTGGCCTCATTCTGACTCTGATTTCCTGGTCTCATTGTAACTCTGATATACTGATCTCATTGTGACTCTGACACTTGGTCTAATTGTGGCTCTGATATCCTGGTCTCATTGTGACTCTGATATACTGATCTCATTGTGACTCTGACACTTGGTCTAATTGTGGCTCTGATATCCTGGTCTCATTGTGACTCTGATAACTGGTCTCATTGTGACTCTGAAACTTGGTCTCATTGTGACTCTGACACTCGGTCTCATTGTGACTCTGATATCCTGGTCTCATTGTAACTCTGATACTGTGGCTTCATTGTGATTCTGATATCTTGGCCTCATTGTGACTCTGATATCCTGGTCTCATTGTGACTCTGATATCCTTGCCTCATTGTGACTCTGATATCCTGGTCTCATTGTGACTCTGACACTTGGTCTCATTGTGACTCTGACACTTGGTCTCATTGTGACTCTGACACTTAGTCTCATTGTGACTCTGATATCCTTGCCTCATTGTGACTCTGACAATTGGTCTCATTGTGACTCATATATCCTGATCTCATTGTGACTTTGATATCTTGGTCTCATTGTGACTCTGATACTGTGGCCTCATTGTGACTCTGATATCCTGGTCTCATTGTAACTCTGATACTGTGGCTTCATTGTGACTCTGATATCTTGGCCTCATTGTGACTCTGATATCCTGGTCTCATTGTGACTCTGACACTTGGTCTCATTGTGACTCTGACAATTGGTCTCATTGTGACTCATATATCCTGATCTCATTGTGACTCTGATATCCTGGTCTCATTGTGACTCTGACACTTGGTCTCATTGTGACTCTGACAATTGGTCTCATTGTGACTCATATATCCTGATCTCATTGTGACTTTGATATCTTGGTCTCATTGTGACTCTGATATCTTGGTCTCATTGTGACCTTGATATCTTGGTCTCATTGTGACTCTGATATCCTGGTCTCAATGTGACTCTGTTAACTTGGTCTCATTGTGACTCTGAAGTCCCGGTCTCATTGTGACTTTGACACTTGGTCTCATTGTGACTTTGATATCCTGGTCTCATTGTGACTCTGATATCCTGGTCTCATTGTGACTCTGATATCCTGGTCTCATTGTGACTCTGTTAACTTGGTCTCATTGTGACTCTGATGTCCTGGTCTCATTGTGAGTCTGAAATCCTGGTCTCATTGTGACTCTGAAGTCCCGGTCTCATTGTGACTCTGATATCCTGGTCTCATTGTGACTCCGTTAACTTGGTCTCATTGTGACTCTGACTCTTGGTCTCATTGTGACTCTGATATCCTGATCTCATTGTGACTCTGATATCCTGGTCTCATTGTGACTCTGATATCCTGGTCTCATTGTGAGTCTGATATCCTGGTCTCATTGTGACTCTGTTAACTTGGTCTCATTGTGACTCTGACTCTTGGTCTCATTGTGACTCTGACTCTCTGTCTCATTGTGACTCTGATATCCTGGTCTCATTGTGACTCTGATATCCTGGTCTCATTGTGACTCTGATATCCTGGTCTCATTGTGACTCTGTTAACTTGGTCTCATTGTGACTCTGATGTCCTGGTCTCATTGTGAGTCTGATATCCTGGTCTCATTGTGACTCTGAAGTCCCGGTCTCATTGTGACTCTGATATCCTGGTCTCATTGTGACTCGGTTAACTTGGTCTCATTGTGACTCTGACACTTAGTCTCATTGTGACTCTGATGTCCTGGTCTCATTGTGAGTCTGATATCCTGGTCTCATTGTGACTCTGATATCCTGGTCTCATTGTGACTCTGACTCTTGGTCTCATTGTGACTCTGACACTTAGTCTCATTGTGACTCTGATGTCCTGGTCTCATTGTGAGTCTGATATCCTGGTCTCATTGTGACTCTGAAGTCCCGGTCTCATTGTGACTCTGATATCCTGGTCTCATTGTGACTCTGATATCCTTGTCTCATTGTGACTCTGACACTTGGTCTCATTGTGACTCTGACACTTGGTCTCATTGTGACTTTGACACTTGGTCTCATTGTGACTCTGACACTTAGTCTCATTGTGACTCTGATATCCTTGTCTCATTGTGACTCTGACTCTTGGTCTCATTGTGACTCTGACTCTTGGTCTCATCGTGACTCTGATATCCTGGTCTCATTGTGACTCTGATATCCTGGTCTCATTGTGACTCTGACACTTGGTCTCATTGTGACTCTGATATCCTGGTCTCATTGTGACTCTGACATCCTGGTCTCATTGTGACTCTGATATCTTGGTCTCATTGTGAGTCTGATATCCTGGTCTCATTGTGACTCTGACTCTTGGTCTCATTGTGACTCTGATATCCTGGTCTCATTGTGACTCTGACTCTTGGTCTCATTGTGACTCTGATATCCTGGTCTCATTGTGACTCTGATGTCTTGGTCTATTTGTGAGTATGATATCCTGGTCTCATTGTGACTCTGACACTTGGTCTCATTGTGACTCTGACACTTGGTCTCATTGTGACTCTGACACTTGGTCTCATTGTGACTCTGACACTTAGTCTCATTGTGACTCTGACACTTAGTCTCATTGTGACTCTGATATCCTTGTCTCATTGTGACTGTGACTCTTGGTCTCATTGTGACTCTGACTCTTGGTCTCATTGTGACTCTGATATCCTGGTCTCATTGTGGCTCTGATGTCCTGGTCTCATTGTGAGTCTGATATCCTGGTCTCATTGTGACTCTGATGTCCTGGTCTCATTGTGACTCTGATATCCTGGTCTCAATGTTACTCTGTTAACTTGGTCTCATTGTGACTCTGTTAACTTGGTCTCATTGTGACTCTGATATCTTGGTCTCATTGTGACTCTGACACTTGGCCTCATTGTGACTCTGATATCCTGGCCTCATTGTGACTCTGATATCCTGGCCTCATTGTGACTCTGATGTCCTGGTCTCATTGTGACTCTGATGTCCTGGTCTCATTGTGACTCTGATGTCCTGGTCGCATTGTGACTCTGATATCCTGGTCTCAATGTGACTCTGTTAACTTGGTCTCATTGTGACTCTGTTAACTTGGTCTCATTGTGACTCTGACACTTGGTCTCATTGTGATTCTGACACTTGGTCTCATTGTGACTCTGATAACCTCTTGTGCGAATGTTCTTTACCCTCCTCACAATCTTGTGATAATGTGTTGACACTGTTCTTCCTCTTTCCTAGTCTCTGCTGCTGCTGCACGTGTAAATATTCTTGTCAATGTTACACTGTGTTCCTGTCAAACATGTTTCCTTAGTAACATATTCATTTGATCTTTTTAATGTATTGTATATTTCATGTCCTGATGTCGCTGTTCACTTATGTATCTATGTTAAGTGCTCAGCTCCGCATCACTTGTCTTGTACAGGTGCCTTAAAACCGTAAATAGAGAGAAGTACCTTTCAGGAGAGTTTATAAAGGGCTCCCCAGGGTGGCATTGGATGTGTGAGGAGAGTGTGTGTCACTGCTAAAGATAATAGGGGAGATTTAGAAATGCATTTACAACTATGAGAAGTAGTATTACAGAAGTATTGTTTTACATACTCTGACAAGCCCCTGTAAGTCGGCCCATATTGTCCAACTCCCTGTTGGTTAAAGTACAAAAAGGGCACAGTCTTTTCTATTTTTACTAACTGTATTTGCATATTCCCTTTTTACTCTCATATTAGATAAGTGGGGCCAATTCTCAGTGGTGAGTAGGAGAATTTAAAGAGTACTGCAGAAGCAGTGGCGGCTGCCTCGGAACGGGGTTGGTGAGGTTGGGGTGGATGGATGGATTAAAAATATAAATACTTACCTTCTCCACCGTGCCGCAGCACGCCTCTCCCGCCACAGCACGCCTCTCCTTCGTCCTTTGGATGCCTGAAGCACCGGAAGCACCCAGGCTTCCGGACTCTCCCAGCCAATCACGACGCTGCAGGAGCAACATCGTGATTGGTCTGAGCATCCTGTTTGGACACTGAGGCAGTTCCTGGGAGCCTGGGCATGTTCTCCACGAGGCAGCGCAACACAGCCCAATGGAGAACATGCAAAGTGCGCATGATGGTTTGGTCAAACCGTCATGTGCACTTAGAGGAATGCAAACTACTCCTCCTGAGCTCTGGCGTCACAGAGCCCAGCCCCGCCCGACTCCCGCAGAGAAAAATAAAATGATAAAAACGTCCTGTTATTTTCTTTTTTGCACTTCTGAAATAGCAGTGGGGTGAAGCTCCTCCGCCTTAGCGGAGGAGCCGCCACTGTACAGATATGCCCCTTTAAATGCCTTTGTGAATAGGCTCCTGAGTTCCTACATCGAAATGATCTCTCTAGGGTCAAATGAAGCAGCAGCCACCTGGAGCACACCAGTGGAACAAGGCATGTAGGACAAATAAACTGGTGAACCATGCCTGGAACAGACAGACAGGCTTTATGATGTCCAGCTGTGGCGAGAGGTAGCGCAGTGAACGACTACAGGCCTATTAAAGGCCCCCAGGACTTGATTCCACCTCATGGGGGCGCCTCATTCAACAGGACCTTCTCACAGTGGGTATCACAGCTGAAACAGGTGTTAAAAAGTAGAGTGCCCCTGATACAGGACGTGGGTGCACTGAAGGGAGTGCAGTTTGGGGTATCAGCAGCGGGTGAGTCCATGGGGCGCTGGGCATCCAGCCAGGGTCCCGGCTCAGCAGGCACAGCCAGTGTGAGCTGAGGACCAGAGATGCTGCAGAGGGCCGTCCAGGCTAGTTCAGGGACTGAGGGTGCGTTCCCGGTGCTGCTGCTCTGAGCAAACAAGGGACCTGTGAAGAGAAAGAGGAGTTTGAAGCAAGAGATGGGGCGTGGGGGCACTTCCGCAGGGCACTACGAGTACAAGGAATGTTCTAGTGCAAGAGCAGAGGGTGGGAGGAGCCGTCGGCACCTTCCGCTGCCTAGCACAATGTCAGAGTCCAGAGTGTCAGGACAACTTGTAAAGTGTTTCATGCAGAGTCTGCGCATCTCTGGAGGCGCGCACAGGGGGGTGGAAAAGACCCCACCAGTTCTAGGAGCCTCCGGGGGGCCCCTCTGGCAGCCGAGGGAAGAGCACAGCAGCCCTGCATGGTTAATGAAGGGCTTCTGCTGAGGTATGTCTCTGCGTTGCCAGAACTGCTCGTGTATAGGGGCATGAATGAGTCACCCAGATACCCATCCTCCCTGCGGCACCCCGAGGCATTCTGGGCTCTACACGGACACAAAAGAATCCGTTTTCTTCTGGTCTTCACTACTAGAGGATGCAAGAGTGATCTCAGCGCTATGCTCAGCATTGTGTGGTTCTGGGCAAATCACAATCTCCATAATGCCAAAAGCAAAATGTAAAATGTATTTATGTAACCTCCGTTTAATGCACACGAATTAAGATCACCTCCCAATGCCCCCCGGTGGCGTACAGCGCTCTGTTGCTTCCTACCTATGTTCACACTATTTAGATACCCACACACACATACATACACACATACATACATACATATATACATACATACACACACATACACACATATGTACATACACACATACATACACACATACATACATACATACATACATACATACACACATACACACATATGTACATACACACATACATACACACTATACATACATACATACATACACACAAATATGTACATACACACATACATACATACACACATACATACACACACACATACATACATACATATATACATACATACACACACACATACACACATATGTACACACACACATACATACAAACACATACATACATACATACATACACACACAAATATGTACATACACACATACATACATACACACATACATACACACATACATACATACATACATACACACATACACAAATATGTACATACACACATACACACATACATACACACACACATACATACATGCATACATACATACATACACACACATACACACATATGTACATACACACATACATACATACACACATACATACATACATACATACACACACATACACAAATATGTACATACACACATACATACACACATACATACACACATACATACATACATACATACACACATACACAAATATGTACATACACACATAGATACACACATACATACACACATGCATACATACATACATACATACACACACATACACAAATATGTACATACACACATACATACACACATACATACACACATACGTACATACATACATACATACACACACATACACAAATATGTACATACACACATACATACATACACACATACATACACACATACATACATACATACATACACACACATACACAAATATGTACATACACACATACATACACACATACATACACACATACATACATACATACATACACACACATACACAAATATGTACATACACAGATACATACATACATACACACATACACACATACGTACACACCTACATGCATACATACATACATACATACCGGCACACATACATACAATCTTTGGCAGTAAAAGGTCCTTCTATACCCTCCTTCTTGCAGGGTAATGCCAACTTTAGCCTCCAGTGGGGGCGAGAAGCATAGCTGAGCTACATCCTCCTACCCAGATAATTATTGCGCGGTCAGCGGACCACCCAAAGTAAGGGGGGAGCGACCCTTGTCTGTCCTGGTAGAATTACATAGGCTCCCAAGACCACTCAACTCAAAAGTCAGTCCGACGCCAGCAGCCAGCCGTCCTTCTCTGCCTGCTCAGAGCTCCAGGTGAGGCCTAGCAGTTAATACCTACCCCATGAAGCCTGGGCCTCTCCTAGAGCTGTATCCCCGGGAAGGGTGTGCCCTGTAGGCAGGTCTGCTTTGGTCTGTGTGGATCGGACCCTGAGCAGGACCAGAGGACACAGGGGCATATTATCAAGGGGGTTTATCTCCGCTTTTTTGGCTTTAAAAGCCAAGCAAGCGGAGATAAAATTATCTCCCTATTACCTAGCTGTCGCTAACACCAGTTAGCAACAGCTAGTAGGAGATAGCGACCATCTTGGGCCCCACTTTGCATGTCAGTGATATTTATCACTAATGACATGCAAAGTGGGCGTGCCAAGATGTTAAGCGACTGGAAACAGTCGCTAACATCACTATCTCCTATTACCAACTTTTGGAGATATTCGCGCTAAGCGCGAATATCTCCAAAAGCTAACACCTGCCCTGAGCAGTTCTTAGCCATGTTATCCAATGGGAGGTGGATAACATGGCTAAGAGCATTAGCTCGATAATGCATGAATATCGCTGACTTTTCAGCGATATTCATGCATTGCAGCTGTTTTTTATCGCATTTGCGATAAACCTTGGTAATACCAAGGTTTATCTGCGATAAAAATCGCCGCAGCTCTGCGGTAAATTTTTGTCTCTAACCAAGCAATAGCGATTATCGCTATTGCTTGGTAATATGCCCCCCAGTTCCTTCTCTGATGCCACAGGAAGAGTCATCGGCTCTGCAATGGCTTGTGGGAAGGTATCTAGAATGAATGGAGGGCAGTATCCCCAGCCCCACTAACCTGCCCGAAGCCAGGGGCTCGACAGTCTGGTCCTCGGGGAGAGATGCAATCCATACATGCCAAGGGCAAGGCCCCCCCTACTGGACCTATGTGACCAGTCCTACAGGGTGGGTGAGTGAGGTTACTCTTTTAGGCGACAGACCCCTGAGGAGACGGTTCAGTCCACTTGAAGCTCTTTCCCAGAGGGTCACTCAATCATTCGGAAGGCAGGAAGTGTCACTCATGGGTAAAGTGAGGGCACTGGCGAGGTTGTTGCACAATCCCAGTATATGATGCCATCGCAGAGGAAGGGGGGCGAGCGAGTAACTATCAATGGTGCAGCAGGTGCAGTGGCACCACAGTGAGTGCGACTCTCCAGGTTTTTACAGGCACTTTCTCCTGTCTTGAGCTTTTCCCCTACAAGTTATTGTTTGAAGATGTGCTAGTCCAATTAGTTCAAGGAAAGCAAACAAGACTACAACACCCATAATGCATTAGGTTCAGGGACGGATTGGTAATGCGGGCACTCGGGCATTGGCCGAACGGCTGGTGTCTCAGTGCGCTCTGTGGGCTATTTTTTCCACCTTTTCGAGTCCACAGAGAGAGGAAAGCAGCCTCCCTGTGCAGCCATTCAGCGAGGATCAGTTGTGGCCTCTCCTTGACCCCCTGCCCTGCCAAGCAATCACGCTGATGGTGGGCTGGGGAGGGGTGATTGTGTGCAAGAATCAGCCTCCCAGGGGCCAGGCGTTGCTCAGGTTATTGAGTCATCCCTCCCCTCTCCCCCCCTCCCCCCGAGTCCCATGCAGCCCTGAAACAGTGTTTGCTTTCACACCTCGCCCCTTCTCATGAAGGGCATAGTGGGCGAGAAAGAATGGGTCTCGCGTTGGGGGCCAGGTAATGTTGGGAACTGGCACCATCTTCATCTTAGCCCCCCCCCCCCCACTCGCATGGATGGCCCAACAGCTGTGTTTTTTGCTTTATCCCCTCTCCTGACAAGCCATTGCCCACCAGGCAGTGAAGGGCTGGGAGGGATGGCTAATTTACAAATAGCTGGGGCCTCACTGTTTTTCAGGTGCTCCTGCGCTGGAGGGCTGGGGAATAATTATGTAACAGAAAGGGGTCTCGCTGTTCTTCAGGTGCTCAGCTTGTAGAACATTGTCACCTTGGCCCTGTGTCCTTCCCAAAAACAATATCCTCCCACTTACATTCCTTGTGTGTTTCATGAAAGGGCACATCCGCGAATGTGGACCACGCCCCGCGAATGTGGACCACGCCCCGCGAACGTGGACCACGCCCCGCGAATGTGGACCACGCCCCGCGAATGTGGACCACGCCCCGCGAATGTGGACCACGCCCCGCGAACGTGGACCACGCCCCGCGAACGTAGACCACGCCCCGCGAACGTGGACCACGCCCCGCGAATGTGGACCACGCCCGCGAATGTGGACCACGCCCCGCAAATGTGGGCCACTTTTTTCGTCAGTGCCCGGGCCAAATCGTGATCTCAATCCAACCCTGATTAGGTTATCACACATAAGTCCAGCACTGGAAGTGGTATCCATTAAGCCCATGTTCCCCTTCTTGCACCGGGGCGCAGGGCACCCTTTCTACATCATTGAGGGGGAGGGGTGGGATTGCTACCCTTCAGACGACCTCTCACTGGGGTCCACCCGCCCTGTTTTCCCGCCACAATGACCATCCGCCCTTTAGAAACCTGAGCACATCTTCTTTTCAAGCTGGGCCGGTCCTCTGTAAGCCATCTTTTTATCAGCAGATATCGACCTTCCCAGCTGGGAGCAGCGCGCGCAGGTGATTATCTGCCCGTTATTGTTCTGTATTGATAGCCAATCCCATCCTGCTGTCTTCAGCGCGCACCGGCTCAGATCTGGATCTGCGGTGTGCTGCCTCGCGCGTCACCGGCTCAGCTCCAGCGCTGCGCGGTTCTGCCAGGGGCGCCTTTCATATCTAAGCTCACTCTGATTTCATGGTGGCTGAGTAATGACATCACAACAGAATGCTGACGTTGGCATCAGTGGCTCACATGGGTGAGGCGTCGAGCCCCTGTCACCAGGCACCACTTTTATTTACAAGTGGGAGTGGGAGGCACCCATGATTCCATACCACCAGGGCTTTAACCCGTTGGGTGCTCATGACAAGCTGAGCTCATCATGTGGCACGGTTGAGCTGCGCTCATGACGAGCTGAGCTCGTCACGGCCATTGGAACGTTCAGACGCGGGGATAATTTCTCCGCTGTGCTGAACGTTCCAAAACGGGTGTGGTCGTGACGAGCTCAGCTCGTCATGAGTGCAGCTCCACTGTGCCTCATGACGAGCTGAGCTCGTCACAAGCACAGCGGCGGCGCGTGCGGTCCCCCTACCCCCCGCACAGTGGGGAAAAATACCCAGCAGCGAAGGGGTTAAGTGGGTTAAAAAACTGGGGGGGTCTCTCAAAGGGGCGTGGCCAATGTATTCAAGGGCGTGGCTTAAAAAAACATAAGCTAAAAATCTGTGCTTAACATAGTGTGCCGCACGACTTGTATTTTGCTGTTTCCCTCATTGCATCCAGATATATGATACAACAAGTAACATCATACAAGTCAGGACTATTGGCTTTGCCAATGGTTGTTCGTTGCATAAGATAAATAAGGAGCAACTATGGCTTGTTGTATATAATATTGAAAAAGCTTCCACTTAAAGCCCTGCTGACACCACGACAATGTTGCTGCTCCTGAGTTTCAAAAAGAGAAGAGACATCCAGAGAGAAAATGACTCTTTTTAAAGGATTTCCCTTCCCCTACAACACTCCCCTGGCATGACGTCATGATGTAACTTCTCCACTAGTGAGAAGAGCAGTGTGTGAGCACGTGCACATCGATGTGCCTGCTGTCACTACAGTCAGGAAAAATACGGACCGCCTGTGCGAGGGCACAAAACAGAGCCCGATAGAGACCCGTTTTGAGGCCCCTTTTAAAAAACTGCCGGTGCTCAGGACCAGTGAGACCCGGCCCACTTAAAACCCTGCCCACCACCTTTTTGGACTCAGCTAGAGATAGCTTTAGCTGTCTGTAGGCAGACCTACTCTTTCCAATACATAACACATTCTTAAAGTGGGCTTTGGGGAAGCCCCTTACTCATGATTGTAGTGTCTTGCTGAACATATGTATACACAGACACAGGGTGATAGGTCACAGTGTCTTTATTCCTGTCCTTCCTCGTCGTGGTCTAACGGCTAACTGCCGTCCCTAGCCCCAGCTCCTCCCTTTCTGCCCGCCCTCGTCCACCCTCGGGCTGGTCCTAGTGCCCTACAGCTGTGGTCACTTGTGGACATCATTACATCTCCCCCCTCTGTAACAAATGAAAGAATAAAACAAAACAAAATAATACAGCAAACAGTTTGCCCCCTTCTTTCCAGTCGTTACTGTCTCTACTTGTAGTTCTTCAATCAGGCAGGACAGTTTTGTGATGACCCGTCTAGGGCGCGATTGGAGATCAGCGCTGTCACGCTCGCGCTCGTCGGTGGTTTCTATCAGTGTCTGACTGTGGAATGGTAGCGTCTCTTGTTCTCTTTTCTCTACTCTTTGTTCGGTCAGTAGTTCCTTGACATTGGGGCGGCACTTCTTAAAGTACGTCCCGTTACCGGTAATTCGTCTCCCGTCAGCCTCCGCAGTGATCATAGTTCTGTTCTGTTGTATCACTCGGTATGGGGCTGGATGCTTTCGTGGATGTGCAAAGTTGTGCGAAGGGGAATCGGGAGTATTCGTCCATGATGACTAGGACATATTGGCCCGACTTGACTGGCCCACAGAAGTCAAAGACAATGTGTTGCTAGACACCCTCCGGTAGTGGAGACATTTTGTAGTGGTGCAGGGGGATCTGGACTGCTCACTAGTTGACATTGCGGGCAATCTTACTCATCTTCAGTTTCTGAGGTGACTGTGAAAGCTCAGCTTAATGTCGGCAGTCTGTCTTCCTTTTGTGGCTCTTGTTCGATTGACTCTCGATCTCCTTCATGAGGGGATGTTGTTCTGGTTCTCTTCCGAGCACCCGCATGTGATTTTACTTCTTGTTGTCTTGTCCAGTTGAGGGCAACACTGCGCTCCTGTGCAAAGCCATGTATGCCAGACAGTAAGGCGCTATCTATAGAGACCATCTTAGCTTGGTTCGGGGACTCATTCGCTGCCTCTTGTTGTCTCACCCACTCGCGTTTGGGACTGGTGAACCCTTTGACCGTCTGGGCATGTGTATGTTTCTCTCTCATCTGATGATGATCTGTCTCTGTCAACGCGTCTGGCTTTCCTTGCAGAGTGACTGGATAGTCCTTTCCCATCATGTTGGTAATGTCCACTATAGCTTTTTTCTTCTGTAGGCTCTCTTGGTCAGCCTCGCTCACCCCATCAGTGGTGAAGGTATATTATTTATGTCTTGAAGTACCTGTGACTGACATGACAGGTTGTCTTGTGGAGTGATTGGGTATTTAGAGACATTAGTGTGAGATACGTTACTCTTGATGTGAAGTATGTCCTTTTGTTCTTGTTGTTGACGCCATGGCCGTCGTCGGGACCATGACTCGGTCGACTCGAGGGATCGAACAGACGTGCTTTCAAGATCAGAAGAATCTATTGTCGATTTCCTATGATAACGTTCCTTTGAGTGTGTCTTGAGTGGAGGATTTCTGAAACAAGTATGTCGTGACGAGCTGCTCCTAGAGTCGGAGTTCTTTTTGGGATATTTCTCCGGGTATCGTTCTCGAAGTGACTTAGGTGTCATCTTACTGGAGAGGTTGTTTGATAACCACATGTTTATTTCTTGTGTTTGATCCCTAGATGTTATGTCTCTGCCTCTCTCGCGTGATGATAATGGCCTCCTTTCCGTTTCTTCATTGTCTCGGATGTCGTGGATGCGTTTGTCTTCCTCTTTCCGGTGTCGGAGTGGATCAGTCCAGCTTACGCACTTTGCTTCTTCTTCCCGCTTGTTCTGTGCCCTGACATCTGTGTTACGGGTGTGATCGTGTACCGATTTCCAGTGTTGACGTGACTGGTCCAGTCTGCTACAGTTTGCCTTTCTTGCATATCTGTTGGGCAGGCTGTCATCTGGTCCATTGGTGCGATCTGTCCCACTTGACACGTCATCTGCTTCACAGTCGGCTGCACCATGTGTTGAATGACTTCTTGAGGTTGAATAGCTCCTTGAGGTTGAATAATTCCTTGAGGTTGTCTCAGTGGGGCTGTCGCAATCCTGGATCATCTCAGTCTTTTGTGTTGTTGACTCAGAGTATTCTATGTCACTTTCTCTCTCCCCTTGTCTTGACTCTGATCTGCCTTCACCCTCCCTGTTTCTGGTTTTGTTTGTTTCTGGGGCTTCATTCGCAGACATGAGAGATGTCTCTTTCCCGGTATCTTTGTGTCTTGCACTTAGGTGCACTTCTTTTGATATTTCTCTTGCTTTGACCCGCTCTCCAGCTTCGGCCTTCCCGATGATTTCCTTTAACAACCAATGTCCTCGAAGGATCTTGTGCTTTGTAGTAGAAATTGAACAGCCTTCGATTACCCGGAGTCGAACTGCGTCCTCATTTGTAAATGTGTTGAAGTGGCAGCATTGTACCAGATTTTGCAACCGGGTGATGAAGTTTGGCAATGATTCTCTTGGTTCCTGCCGTGCTGTGTTGAAGGCGATGCGTTCATGATCCACATCTTCCTTTGCGTTGAAATGGGCGCGTAGCGTCTCTTGGAGTCTTTCATAGGTCTCTGTGTCCTTTTCAGAAAATGTTCTGATTAAGCGTCGGCCCTCATGACACACCAGCTGGAGCAGTAATATCAGACATTTTCCATCTCTTCGCTCACCGGTGGCATCAAGAAAATCGTCCAGTGATTCCAGCCACCGGTTCCATTTAGGACCCAAACTCTGACTGTCAGTCTGTGTCACTGGGGGTGGCACTTCAATGTAGGGATTGGATCGTTGTGTTTCTTCTCCCACCACCATGAGGGAGGAAGATTTTGTTCTGCTACGGTCACAGGACTGTTTCTTTTGCTTCCCGTCTTCTTTGCTGACCCTCTTCGGCCGCTATCCTTGGTCTAGTCATTTCCTTCCAGGTTGATAAGATCCGCCGCTATCTCGGTATGATTCTGGATGATTTATTTTCTCACCTTCTTTATTTTAATTATTTCTCTTCGCGTAGCGTTAAAGGTTCACTTGGGTACTTGCCTTTGCTCGTGCTTGTTTTCTTGTACCCCTTGCATTTGCTCGTGCTCGTTTGTGTTGACTCTTGTATTCGCTTGTGCTTGTTTGTTTATTTCCGTTGCACTCGCCAGTGCTTGTTTGTTGCTTTCGTTGTGCTTGCCAGTGTTCGTTTGACTCTTGTATTCGCTTGTGCTTGTTTGTTACTTCTGTTGCATTTGCCAATGCTTGTTTGTTACTTCTGTTTCATTTGCCAATGCTTGCTTGTTACTTCTGTTGCATTTACCAATGCTTGTTTGTTGCTTCTGTTCCATCTACCAATGCTTGTTTGTTACTTATGTTGCATTTACCAATGTTTGTTTGACTCTTGTATTCGCTTGTGCTTGTTTGTTACTTCTGTTGCATTTGCCAATGCTTGTTTGTTACTTCTGTTGCATTTGCCAATGTTTGTTTGTTACTTCTGTTGCATTTACCAATGCTTGTTTGTTGCTTCTTACTTATGTTGCATTTACCAATGTTTGTGTGTTACATCTGTTGCATTTGCCAATGCTTATTTGCTGTTTGCCTCCTCTGCCTGACTTAAAGATGGCCGCCGATGGTCCCTCGCAGGGGATTGGACACTGCTGCCTGACTTCAAGATGGCCGCGCGAGAATCTCGTTTCTGGCGAGATTTCGGCCTTTTTTTTCTTTCTTCACCGGAGTCACATTTACTCGGCGTTTCCACTCACCGCTTGCAGCCAGAATCCACCGCTGGAGTCAATGGTCAGGTGGGGCAGCTTTCTTTTACTTTTGCCGCCGGGGTGGGCTCCCGGTGGGCACTTTGGATGGGACGCTCCAGCCTCTCCACGTGGGGCGAGCTCCTCCGTTTCTTCCGCCGCCAGAGTGGGCTCCTGGTGGGCACTTTCGATGGGACGATCCAGCCTCTCCACGTGGGGCGAGCTCCTCCGTTTCTTCCGCCGCCGGAGCGGGCTCCCGGTGGGCACTTTCTATGGGACTCTCCAGCCTCTCCACGTGGGATAGCTCCTCCGTTTCTTCCGCCACCGGGGTGAGCTCCCGGTGGGCACTTTCCTTTGACGCTCTCGAGCCCTCCACACGTGGGGCGAGCTTCGCTCCTTCCGCCACCGGGGTGAGCTCCCGGTGGGCGCTTGTGCAGCACGCTCGAGCCCTCTACACGTGGGGCGAGCCCCGGGCAGGTCGATTACCTCCGGGTTGCTGGGGTGGACGCCTCTTCTGTGGGGACGTGCACCGAGTTAGCCGCATCCCATACCTTCGTCGCCAGATGTAGTGTCTTGCTGAACATATGTATACACAGACACAGGGTTATAGGTCACAGCGTCTTTATTCCTGTCCTTCCTCGTCGTGGTCTAACGGCTAACTGCCGTCCCTAGCCCCAGCTCCTCCCTTTCTGCCCGCCCTCGTCCACCCTCGGGCTGGTCCTAGTGCCCTACAGCTGTGGTCACTTGTGGACATCATTACAATGATTAGATGGTTCTGTTGTTTATCTAGGCTGTCTACTCTTCATTCTATGCCTTTCTGTTCTTCTGTTTGTCCAGCTCAGGAGCAGTCTCACAGTGTCCCGGTTTCATGAGTTGTATCTTTTCACTGCATACTTGAGGTGACCTTGTTTTTTTATTGTGTATTGCACACTCCCTGGAATGCAGTTGTGTGCTTGCTCTCTCTTCTTGCCTTCTACTCTGCCTCCTGGACACACTGCCATTCCCCTCTGCCCTCACCCGATGCTCCCTGTCCCACTGCCAGTGTTACATTTTTTATTATCATTTATTTTTTATGAGGGCCCAGTAGCTGACAAACAGGCTGATTTGCAGCTCGATTCCTTTTGTGAGCATTGCTCACACTTGTTGGTTTGGTTGTTTAGATGTATAATTACAGTTCCAGCAGAGCCATCCACCCTGTTACAATGGTAAATTAAAAACGGCTGCATTGCATGGTAGAGCACCCACACGCACTTGTCATGACACATTTGTTTAATCGAGAAAACGCCATGGGGCATATCAACGGCCAGTAATAGTTTCTCCAGGGCGATAAAAATTCCAGAGATAGCGAGGTTAACGCCGTTTTGCAGGAACAGCACTGGTTTTACAGTGGTGTTCCCTGCAAAATGGCGATAACCTTGCTGATACAAACCACAGGGTCGTATCAGCATAATCCACCCATATGTTTGGAATAGGTTAGTCGGCATTTTAGCAGAAAACAGAGGTTTCTCTCCAAAAACGAACGTGTACTAAAATGCTGGGGCTGCCTTGTAAATATCGTGATGTGAACATCAGCGATATTTGCAAGGTAGTCCATCTTTGGTACGCCCAGTAACGCCCACATTGCATCTCATTAGAGATGCAAAGGGAGGCGTTGGGAAAAAGGGTGCTAACATGCGATTATGCATGTTAGCTCCCTCTTGTAAATAGGGCGATAGTTTTATCTCCGCTATTTTGGCTTTTTAAGTCAAAAAAGCGGAGATAAAACCCTTGTAAATATGCCCCTAAGAGACTGCTGGCTATACGTACACCTATGCACATGGTTGGCAAAAAGCATTGCAAAAGGTAACAGATCTTCTATTTAGTGAGGATGCCTCTAGGCA
Organism: Lissotriton helveticus; assembly: GCF_964261635.1. Taxonomy (NCBI): domain Eukaryota; kingdom Metazoa; phylum Chordata; class Amphibia; order Caudata; family Salamandridae; genus Lissotriton; species Lissotriton helveticus. Next base: position 41,392,025 of record NC_136070.1, read on the forward strand.
TCCCCAATGCTTATCTTTTTAGTAAACATGCAGGGACCTTGTGGGGCCCCCTCTGTGGTGGCGGTCTTCTTCTCAGTCCTCCTCTTCTGCCCTCCGCTGCCTTCCTCTGTTTACTCGCCCTTCTCTCTCCATATCCCTGTCCATTCCGTCTCTGTTGTACCAGTGTCTGTTTCTGTGACTCTTTGTGCTTTTACTTATTGTCTGCTGTGCGCCACTGCTTATTGTTTGCTGTGTGCTACTCTACTTGTTTGCTGTGTGCTGCTACTTACTGTTCGTGGGCACTACTACTTATTGTTTCCTGTGTGCTGCTACTACTTGTTTGCTGTGTGCTGCTACTACTTGTTTGCTGTGTGCTGCTACTCCTTGTTTGCTGTGTGCTGCTACTCCTTGTTTGCTGTGTGCTGCTACTCCTTGTTTGCTGTGTGCTGCTACTACTTGTTTGCTGTGTGCTGCTACTACTTTGCTTTGCTGGGCGCTACTGCTTATTGTTTCCTTTGTACTTTTACTTATTGCATGCTGTGCTACTACTACTTGTTTGCTTGCTGCTACTACTACTTGTTTGCTGTGTGCTGCTACTACTTGTTTGCTGTGTGCTGCTACTACTTGTTTGCTGTGTGCTGCTACTCCTTGTTTGCTGTGTGCTGCTACTCCTTGTTTGCAGTGTGCTGCTACTACTTGTTTGCTGTGTGCTGCTACTTACTGTTCGTGGGCACTACTACTTATTGTTTCCTGTGTGCTACTACTGCTTGTTTGCTGTTTGCTGCTACTACTTGTTTGCTGTGTGCTGCTACTTACTGTTCGTGGGCACTACTACTTATTGTTTCCTGTGTGCTACTACTGCTTGTTTGCTGTGTGCTGCTACTACTTGTTTGATGTGTGCTGCTACTTACGGTTCGTGGGCACTACTACTTATTGTTTGTGTGCTGCTGCGTCTTTGCTGTGCGCTACTGCTTATTGTTTCCCTTGTTCTTTTACTTATTGCATGCTGTGCTACTACTACTTGTTTGCTTGCTGCTACTACTACTTGTTTGCTTGCTGCTACTACTACTTGTTTGCTGTGTGCTAATACTACTTGTTTGCTGTCTGCTACTACTACTTGTTTGCTTGCTGCTACTACTACTTGTTTGCTGTGTGCTACTACTACTTGTTTGCTGTCTGCTACTACTACTTGTTTCCTGTGTGCCACTACTACTTGTTTGCTGTTTGCTGCTACTACTTGTTTGCTGTGTGCTGCTACTTACTGTTCGTGGGCACTACTACTTATTGTTTGTGTGCTACTGCGTCTTTGCTGGGCGCTACTGCTTATTGTTTCCTTTGTACTTTTACTTATTGCATGCTGTGCTACTACTACTTGTTTGCTTGCTGCTACTACTACTTGTTTGCTGTGTGCTGCTACTACTTGTTTTCTGTGTGCTGCTACTGCTTGTTTGCTGTGTGCTGCTACTGCTTGTTTGCTGTGTGCTGCTACTTACTGTTCGTGGGCACTACTACTTATTGTTTCCTGAGTGCTACTACTACTTGTTTGCTGTGTGCTGCTACTACTTGTTTGCTGTGTGCTGCTACTTGCTGTTCGTGGGCACTACTACTTATTGTTTGTGTGCTGTTGCGTCTTTGCTGTGCGCTACTGCTTATTGTTTCCTTTGTTCTTTTACTTATTGCATGCTGTGCTACTACTACTTGTTTGCTTGCTGCTACTACTACTTGTTTGCTGTGTGCTAATACTATTTGTTTGCTGTCTGCTACTACTACTTGTTTGCTGTGTGCTGCTACTACTTGTTTGCTGTGTGCTGCTACTACTTGTTTGCTGTGTGCTGCTACTTACTGTTTGTGGGCACTACTACTTATTGTTTGTGTGCTACTGCGTCTTTGCTGGGCGCTACTGCTTATTGTTTCCTTTGTACTTTTACTTATTGCATGCTGTGCTACTACTACTTGTTTGCTTGCTGCTACTACTACTTGTTTGCTGTGTGCTGCTACTACTTGTTTGCTACTACTTGTTTGCTGTGTGCTGCTACTCCTTGTTTGCTGTGTGCTGCTACTCCTTGTTTGCTGTGTGCTGCTACTCCTTGTTTGCTGTGTGCTGCTACTACTTGTTTGCTGTGTGCTGCTACTCCTTGTTTGCTGTGTGCTGCTACTCCTTGTTTGCTGTGTGCTGCTACTACTTGTTTGCTGTGTGCTGCTACTACTTGTTTGCTGTGTGCTGCTACTCCTTGTTTGCTGTGTGCTGCTACTCCTTGTTTGCTGTGTGCTGCTACTCCTTGTTTGCTGTGTGCTGCTACTACTTGTTTGCTGTGTGCTGCTACTACTTGTTTGCTGTGTGCTGCTACTCCTTGTTTGCTGTGTGCTGCTACTTCTTGTTTGCTGTGTGCTGCTACTCCTTGTTTGCTGTGTGCTGCTACTCCTTGTTTGCTGTGTGCTGCTACTCCTTGTTTGCTGTGTGCTGCTACTCCTTGTTTGCTGTCTGCTGCTACTTACTGTTCGTGGGCGCCGCTACTTATTGTTTGTGTGCTACTGCGTCTTTGCTGTGCGCTACTGCTTATTGTTTCCTTTGTTCTTTTACTTATTGCATGCTGTGCTACTACTACTTGTTTGCTGTCTGCTACTACTTATAGTTTGCTTTGTGCTATTATTGCATGCTGTGTGCTATTGCTATTATTCTGTGGATGCTTCTACATATTTGTCTGGGGACTAATGACTTTCCAGCAGTTTCAGTTCCTGGAGTCAGTTCTAATCTCTGAAGCAAGAGGAACTGACATCTTGTCCCTCCTGTGTCCGTGTCCCTGGATCCCCTCATAAGGCACCAGCCTGTGCACCAGGGTGGGCTGAACCAACTCTCCACTACACATGCCTCAGTTCGGAGAGGTGTTTCTTGGCCTGCCTGTATACCTGCCTGGTTACCCGCCTGCTTACGCACCTGCGTACCTGCCTACATACCTACCTGCCTACTTGCTTTCATATGTGCCTATTTACCTGCCTGCGTGCCTGCCTGGTTACCCCCCTGCGTACATGCCTATATACCTGCCTGTTTACTTGCCTGCATATGTACCTGCTTACCAGCCTGCTGACCTGCCTGCTTACCTGCATGCTTACCTGCCTGCTTACCTGCCTCCCTGCCCACCTGCGTACCTGCCTGCTTACCCACCTACATACCTGCCTGTGTACCTTCTTGCATACCTGTCTGCATACCTTCCTGCTGACCTACCTGCATACATGCCTGCTTATCTGCCTGCTTACCCATCTGCATACCTACCCGCATACCTGCCTCCTTAGCCGCCTGTTTACCTTCCTGCATACCTGCCTGCTTACCTGTCTGCATACCTGCCTGCTTACCCATTCGCATACCTGTCTGCTTCCCTGCCTGCTTATACACCTGCATACCTGCCTGCTTACTCTCATGTGTACCTGCCTGCTTGCCCGCCTGCGTCCCTGCCTACATACCTGCCTGCTTACTTGCTTGCATATGTACCTACTTACCTGCCTGTTTACCTGCCTGCTTACCCACCCGCATACCTGCTGCCTCCTTACCCACCTGCATACCTGCTTACCTGCCTACATACCTGTCGGCATACCTGCCTGCTAACCTGACTGCATACTTACCTGTTTACCTTCCTGAGTATCTGCATGCATATCTACCTGCTCGCCTGCCTGCATACCTATCTGCTAGCCCACCTTTCTGCTTACCGTCCTTTTACCTCCCTGTTTATCCGCCTGCGTACCTGTCTGCATTGCATACATGCGTGCGTACCTGCTTGCTTACCTGCCTGCTAACCTGCCTGCATACCTGCCAGTTTTCCCGCCTGCTTACCTAGCTGCATAGCTACCTGCATACCTGCCTGCAGATCCACCTGCGTACCTACCTGCTTGATATAGTCTACCTACAGCCCCCCACAGTGCCTCGAGCCTCATGTTCTCAGCCCCTCCCTCCCCAGGAGGGGGTTTCCTTAACCAGTTGCCAACAATGTTGATGATCACGTTTAGACAAGGCGCAGTGTTCCTGAGTGAGGCGGTGTATCAAGACAGGTTGTACAACGTGGAGCGACGAGCAGAGGGCACATCTCTGGGATGCTAGGAGGAGTGAGAGAAGCAGCCTGGTCCCCTGCCATGCCAGGGTCACCGGGGAGGGAGGAGGCGTACCCCGGATGCTGGCTACACTCAGTGATGGAATGAGGAATAGTTCATGGGTCCGGCCCGGTCAGAGGACAAGGGGTTCTGAGGTGGAAGATGGGGTACCCCTAACAGGGACCCATCCAGGTGACAGGAGAAAAAACAGAACAAACGCTCCAGCAGCAGCAGCAGGCGTCCACCGAGGTGAAATGTGGTCAGGCAGCGCAGAGAGTACACACTGAGCTGGGGACTGTGGGGCAGATTTGCAAGAAAGTGACGCATCTTTGAAGATGCGTCACTTTCCCTCTGCCACTTTGAGAAACCCTTGCGCCACTATGGATGCGCTGTATTTACAATATAGCACACCATGGCGCAAGGATTGACGCAAAACGCACGCATTGCTGGAGTCGTGTCGTAAGCACGATGCAACCCCAGCAATGAGGGGATGCCTATCCTCATTGTGCTGCATTATTCCTTAAGCCTGCTTCAAGCAGGCGTAAGAATTTGATGCAGTGGCGTCCTACAAGTGGCGCAATGAATTCTTTTAGATTTCACGGCATCACTTCTACGAGGCTTTTTTGCGTTGGAACGCCCACTCTTCCTACATTATACCTGACGCAGGTATAATGTGACGCAGGGCTTTACAACGTGACGCATCTCCCTAGAGGCGTCACATAGTAAATGGCCCGCATTTTTACGCTGCTTCTGCGTCACAAAAAGTGACGCAACTTCAGTGTAAAAATGACGCAGGGGCTTGTAAATCTGCCCCGGTGTGAGTAGGCGGCACAGGCTTCAGTTCACCACAATCCCTGGGGTAGTGGAATTGACACCATTCGCCTTTTCATCTCGATAACATCAGAGGAAATGACATCATATGACATTTGCAGGAAGTGATGTCACATTACCTTAGCCCTGATTACGTCACAATAATTGACATCACTGAGGTTCCATAATAACTGCCTGACTAATAAACAACACAGCTAAATGCTGTTTTACATGCCACCTATAGTTTAATTAGGGTGTTGATATATGTCAGGGGAACGTTTCTCATTTCTCTTTGTATTTCACGAAAAAGTATGCATGAGTTTGAAGCGTATGATATAGTGCCTCAAAAACAGAACAACACTTGTAACCTAAATTATTTATAACACAAACTGTCATGATGTAAAGGTGCCCCCACTGTATGCATCAATAATAAATGCATTTATAAATCATTGGAGATACAAACAAAATAGATTTTTTTTAAAACATTAGTTATGGGCGTCTGCATTAATTGAGATGGACTATGTGTTGAATGTGAACTTTGTTAAGGGTTTAAATTATTCCTTTTTCTTAAAACGTTTGGATGTATTTTAATTTTTAAAGGCACTATCTGTTTACTGAAGCACATAAATTGAGGTTTTGTTTAGTCTCATAATTTTTAATGTATTCATAATAATGAAAAATGGCAAACACTTGCTAAAAACGTGGTTGTATTTTATTTTTGTTTTTATTTCTTCAGAAGAGTAATCATTGCATTGCTGAATTTATTTTTTTTTCAAAACTTTAAGGGTAATTTACCAGTCCCAATCAATGGAAGCTGCAGAAAGTTAATGATCAACAAGGCATTGTTTGCTTGCATTCTTGGCACTGAATTTGCCTTGCCATCTCCGAGGTCGAGGGCCACAAACCAAAGACAGCTGCATGAGTCAGGGGCAAGCCAGGGGTCGCAGCAGTGACCCCTACCAATCCCTTAAAAACCCTAAATAGCTGCTAAATAATGTTCCATGCTGGCCAGGCCTAGCTGAGAGCTGCAGCAGCTCTCCTTTTATTTTCACTCCATGTGCAGCAGCAGGCATGGAGAAAGAAACTTTGATCGCCGGGTCTTCATGTGACCCCCACTCTCTAGGGGCGACTGCTACCTAAAGAATAATTTGCCAGTCCCAATGGAAGCTGCAGAATTGAAATGGTGACCATCAAGACACTGTTTACCTTCCATCCCTGGCAATGAAGGTGTCGTCTTCGAGGCCAGGGGTCACAAAGCAAAGGAAGTTGCCGGGGTCACAAGCCAAGTGCTTGCCAGGAGTAGCAGCAGCGACCCCTGCCAACCCCTTAATAACGTCCATGCTAGCCAGACCTTGCTGCTAGCTGCAGCAGCTCTCACATTATTTTCACTCCATGTGCAGCAGCAGGCATGGAGGAAGAAACTGTGATCACATGGCCTTCATGTAACCCCATAGGGAGGACGGTAGGCAGTGACAGACACCCAGGTAAACAGAAGGTTTAACCATCCACTGGTGTCTGAACACCACACACACCTCCTTTGTCTTTCCAGGACATTCCAGCGCGGGCAACAGAACGCCAGAGTCAAAGGTGTGGTCATCTTCCCCTGCACAGGAAGAATTGCGGGGCATATCAGCAAGGCCATGCGATAATTCTCGCTCAGCGTACTTAGCGTGAGGATAATTATCGCCGGCCAAATCTCAATTTTATCGCGGAGATAGCGTGCTATCAGCAACGCTTATCTCTAAAGCGATAAAATTCAGAGCACAAGCTGCCATTTGTGCGATTATCGCTGGAAATACAGCGATAATCGCACAAGGTTTGGCGAAAGCTTGCTGATAGGGCAAGGCATACTTAGCCATGATATCCACCTTACATAGGATATCATGGCTAAGTCAGTTTTGAAGCAGGCATAAGGAAAGTAGCGAAAACAGAGGTTATCGCTACTTTGCTTGTCGCTCTGCAGGTTAGCGTGCCTATTGATAATTGGAGAAATGTCGCTTAGCGACGTTTCTCCAGTTATGACAGGGCAGGAACGCCCACTTTGCATCTCATTAGAGATTCAAAGATGGGCGTTGGGGGAAAGGGCGATAATGCAAGGATTCATGCGATACCGTGACCTTGCTGATTAGGAGATAAAATTATCGCCGCTTTCCGTCCGAAAATGGACACTAAAGCGCCGATAATTTTATCTCCGGGGCTCGATGATATGCCCCTTATTACGGTCCCTTCTCAACCTGGCTCCAGAAGCCAAGGCAGAGAAACCAGGAAGTCTTTCTTCTCTGTTCACACATAGTTCTGGGTGAGGCCCAGCATCTCAAGTGCCCTATAGGAAGCCAGACCCTTCCATAGCGCTGCAGCTCACTGAGCGAGCTCCCCTGAAGGTACGTGTGCTCTGGACTGTGTGCAGTGGGACCAGAGGGCACTGGACGCATGGATCCTTCTCCGGTACCCCGCAGACTCCTCAGCTCTTCGTAGCCATGTAGGGAGGGAAGAGAAAACCAGAGCCGATGACTGGGCAACCTGCCCCAGCTCAACCGGCCTGCGTAAAGCTAGGAGTATGACACTAATGGCTCTGGAGAGACATGCAGCTCATATATGCCACAAGTAATGCAGGAGCCTGTGGAAGCACCACAAGAGGTGCTGTAACTCTGTAATTGAAATTAATAAGCTGTGCTATACACACACACACAAGTTTATGTGAATTACTGTAATGTGTGACAAAAGAAGATCCCAATTTTGGCAAACATTTATTTGTTTACTGAAAAACGGGGCGTGTCTGCGCCCCGAAACAAAACGCACTGCGAAAATATGCCACATTGGTGAAAAAATTGTTCCTTTTAAACCGCTTTCACTTCTTTCATTCATCCTTGTACTCCTCTTCTTCGATTTACTCTTATTTAAACATCCCCACTTGACATCATACGCCTTTTTTCCAAGTTTCTGCTGTTCTGACTGTGCCCATCCGGACCTCTTAGTAGAACATGACTGATGCGAAGTTCGTCAAAAGGCAGTGTTTATTAAAATAAAACCCAATGCATTTCGGGCATGAAATTCCCTTCGTCAGGGGTCACTGTGAACAACAATAACAACAACAACCAATCAGTATTGACCATACTGCTACAGCATGTTGAATTACTCTTATTGCGATATAACATTCAGTTTAACCCAGAATTCTGTTTCTTTACAAGCCCAAATTTGTATTACCTAACAATACTCTCCTTGTTATTTCACTGTCCACCTCCCAACATTGTCAGTAAAATACTTTTCCAAGAAGATATCTCTCCCTCCCTCTTTTAGTCTGCAACCGTTAATCTAACATAGCGGTAAAGCTGCGTGTACCCATTTATGAAAAGTGACGCATCGCTGCGTGAAAACAGTGATGCGTCACTTTTCACTGCGCTCTCCTTGCGACATGATTGATGCGTCATATTTATAATATGACGCATCATGTCGCAAGGAGTTACAGATACGTCAGTATTTCTGACGTATCTGTAGGCGCAAAAGTGACGCATTGCTGGAGTGTGTCACAAAAGTGATGCAACTCCAGCAATGCTTCCTTTCACATGGGGAAAGCCCCATGTGAAAGGGCTTGCGTCAGTCTTATGCCTGCTGTGAGGCAGGCGCAAGATTTTGACGCAACAGCGTCCTAAAACTGACGCAGTGAAATCTCATAGATTTCACTGCGTCACTATTACGAGGCTTTTTGCGGGTGAACACCCCCTCTGCATACATTATACCTGACGCAGGTATAATGTAGAGCAGGGGATTACAAAGTGACGCATCTGCTTAGATGCGTCACTTTGTAAATAGTCCGCATCAGGAGGCATGTTTTACGTCACTTTTTGTGACGCATCGGAAGCGCAAAACTCACGCAAGGCCTCATAAATGAGGCCCCTGGAAATTAACATTACTGAAAAACGGGGCGTGTCTGCGCCCTGAAACCAAACGCACTGCGAAAATATGCCACATTGGACCACCGCCAGTACCTGTATGCGCCTTAGTTCCAGACCCTTTTTGGCATTTCTCTCTCTGTGAGAAAAGATGCAGCCATGGCCCCCTGGCAAGTGGTTTATCAAACAATGGCTAATTCTTCTAAAATATAAACTGTGGGCTTGGGGGTCATCACTGCAGACCCTTAACTGTCCCATGCCGGCGGTGGGGGCGAAATGACCCGGTGCCAGTCTATTCTCTTTGATATGCAGCCAAGAGCCTGTGGAAAGCACCACAACAGGTGCTGTAACTCAGCAATTTAAATGAATAAGCTGAGCTGGGCTAAACACACACAAGTTTATGGGAATTACTGTAATTTGTGTCAAAAGAAGATCCCAATTTTGGAAAACATTTATTTGTGCCTTCTACACTTCTAGAATACTGCGGATAGTGCACTAAGGGGTCTGCACACTGGACCCAGAGCCTGTCCCTGGAGGGTGCCTGAGGATGCAGTATTCTCCTGACCTGCAGAAACTCTAGGGCCAGGTGCTGACAGGCATTTACAGAAGGTGGGAATTATGGGCCAAGGGGTGCATGTGCAACGTCCCCATTGAAAGCGCTGCCTGGTGTTCGGCTATGGGAAAAGCGGATCCTGCACGCGAAGAGCATCGCATATTAAATGCCATAACTCAGGCAATGTACTGTTATTATGAATTTGTGGAGAGAACAGGCTGGAGGAGCGCATTGGAGGGATATGGAAATATAAGACAATTTAGCGCTGCATGATGCATCCCGGGATGTCCCCCATTGAGACACAGATATTAACAAAAGATGAGAAATCTGCAATTAGTGTTCGTTTTTGTCATTTTTAATAAGAAGTTAAGAAGTGCCAGAAAGATTCAAGTCTCTCATCTTCTTTTTTAGTATATGACAGGTTTTTTTCCTCAACATAATTGGTATTTTTAGTGCTAGCAACAGGGAGAGCAAGGCAAGGAGTCCAGGGTTCTTTTCATGCACAGGTTGGAAGATTGGATTAAAAAAAGACAGAAAATTGACTGTAGCTACTAGGCCGGATGTGCTTAATGTTTCAGTGTTTTACGTTTTTTTGTTATGATCTGCTGTAATATTGAAGTAGTGATGGTACATGAGGGTAGAGTCACAGGATTGCCACTGGCTATGTAATAATTCCAATTTAAATTCATTGTATGTAAATTTATCTTATGTGGATACCCTCAAAATCTGACTCCAGCCATCATTCCCCTGTGTTAGGCTCTCTCTTTAGAGTGCTTTTGCTTAAGATATCCTGGCACTTTCATTGCTAGTGATGCCTATGGGACATCCAGCTGTGGCTGCAGCTGTCAGCATAGAGGCAGATGTGGTCAGTTGACTCTGTCATTGGAGCTGGTACCAGGAGACCTGAGTTCAAGTCATGGCTTTCAACTTTGCTCAAATTGTTTCATTGGCTCAAACCTTGCCCAAATTGTTTGATCCCCTGTTTAATTTAATGTGCCACAGAACTTTCATCTCTCACAATTCGTTGCACTCAGCAAGGAGATTTAAAATTTTGATAGGAACGTTTTGATATTCTTCATATATGTATGCATGTATGTATGTATGTATGTATGTATGTATGGGGCAGTTATAAAGCACACATGTAGCCAAGGGTAGCTTTGCTCTGTAAAGCGTCAAAGGCGCAGACAACAAGTGATTGAAGAGGTGGTTTACACTGGGAACAGAAGTGGGTCTTAATGCATTAAAAAGGGGTGACCTCAACTCTCTGCAAAGCTGGAGCATAGATGGGGCAGCCCTGAACTTATGGCCTTTTATTTATTCATTGTGATGGGAGATTAGTCCAGGATGCTTGACTGAGGTCTAAGATTGATTGACTGAGGTCTAAGATTGATTGACTGAGGTCTAAGATTGATTGACTGAGATTGACTGAGGTCTAAGATTGATTGACTGAGGTCTAAGATTGATTGACTGAGATTGACTGAGGTCTAAGATTGATTGACTGAGGTCTAAGATTGATTGACTGGGGTCTAAGATTGATTGACTGAGGTCTAAGATTGATTGACTGGGGTCTAAGATTGATTGACTGAGGTCTAAAATTGATTGACTGAGGTCTGAGATTGATCCCCTCACTCTGAGGAGTCCGCACCCCCATAAGACTCAGGGAGTGGTGGAGCCTGAACAACCACCGAGAGATCCGCACATGACTCCCTAAAGTGGTGCACGGCAAAGTGTTGTTAACTGAAAGGAACTTGTGATAGTTGACTGGCTGTATCACTGGCACACAAGCATCTCCAACAAAAACACATCTCAAGTTGTCCAAAATCAAGACTGAAAGTTTCAGTGAAGATTTTCATTAACATCAAAAAACAAACAGAGCCAGCTCAAGATTTCATGCTACAAACACCAATGTTTGTGGAAGAGACACCTTGCAATCTCTGTACCAGAGTTTCATCACTACATGCCTACAGAAACCCTGCACTTGGGAAGCAGTTTCCACCCAACCATGCCCCATATCCATAAAAGCAACTTTGGAGTCAGAGCTCTCTGCTCCCAAGGCTCCCCACTGCATTCCATATTTTCATGTATTCAAGTTTATGTTTTGTCAATTACAACTCCATATCACTTACTGTTGTTTAATATTTGTTTTATTACAGATTGGTATGTTGACTATGTCTGCACAGCTAGCGCATCTAGAGGTCCCAGAGAACCAGCCATATTCTGAATAGGTTTCAGAAAAGGTATCTTTTGATGATACGCTACTGTAAAGCGCTCTGATACCCTACACTGGGTCATGTTCGCGCTATAGAAAACATTAAATAAATAAATAAATAAATAGTATCACCCTGCCGTCAGACCTGAGAGGCACCTTCCGCTAACTTCACTCTAAAAGAAGGTCTTTACACTCAAGTTCAAAAACAGCATCTCTCCCTCACGTCTGTCCTATCAGATCCCTCAGCACTGCACAACTGTGCAACAACCATTCGTCAGGCTAGTCACCTCAAGCAGCCATCCCTGTGTGGGATGCAGCACTGCACACATTCTTCAATTAAAAACACAGAATCAGTGGTAAAAGGAAAGGTCACGCTAGTTGTCTCAGCCAGCTATCCTGTGGGAGGGAGGCAGAACTGTGCAAATTCTCAAATTGAAAATATCCTAGTAGTGGTATACTCCTTAAAGTACTAGAACACTAGTCAGCTACCAGCTATACCTACTTTGAAACGCTAAATATCACAAAATAAAAATTCCACCAGTGATATGCCTCCTACAGGGAAACAACCGTTACAACGTAGTCATTACAACGCACCTTTAAATCGCATGCCATTACAACACAGCCATTGCAACGCATGTCACTACAACACATGCCACTACAACGCATGCCATTACCAACGCATTATAAGGTAAGTAATGGGGAATAGTAATTTTTACCCCTACACTATCCAACACTTACCCTACTGTTGCTCTCACTGGCGTGGGAATAGTTATTTTTACCCCTACACTATCCAACACTTACCCTACTGTTGCACTCACTGGAGTGGGTATAGTCATTTTTGCCCCTACACTATCCAACACTTACCCTGCTGTTGCCCTAAAAGTAATATGCGTTGTAATGATATGCGTTGTAAAAATAGTTTCTAAAAATGTGTTGTGATGGCATGAGTTCTAAAATCATGCGTTGTAATGGATATTGCAATGTAAAAACTGTGTTGTAAAGGCATGCGTCGTAAATGTTTGCGTTGTAACATCATACATTCCTCCTACAAGATACCAAGATATCCAAATTCCTGGACACTTAACCACACACAGAATTATACCACACCAACCTTTCTAATGACAAACGTATTATTATATTTGCTACCACAGATACCTTATAAAATCTAAGGGCTTTATTAAGATTCTGGCGGTTCATGGACTGCCAGACTCGCAGGGGTGCAGTGCTGGTGGTCTTCTGACCACCCTATTACGACCAGGGCGGTTGGGCTGCCCTGGGACTACTGCAACCGCCAGGGATCAGAGATCCCTGACGGTGATGCAGCGGTATTGAGGCCACAATATGCAGTGGCCTAGCTAAGCATATTCCAGGTTTCTGAACCGCCATCCTTTTCATGGCGGTGCGACCGCCATGAAAAGTGTGGTGGTGAGTAAACAAAGGGGTTCCTACAGGGCCCCCTTGTATCTCACGCCATGTGGTTGCACATAAGGGGGGGCACAACATGTGCATAATGCACCCCAGTACCTGCAAGGAATAGACTGCAGCAGTCCTTGCCATGCAGGTACTGTTTTTTACATTCCCATTGTGGTGCCTATTTCATAGGCAGTACCCTCGGAACGCAAAAGAACAACCCACCAGACAGGAGAAAACTCCTGATCTGGCGGGTGATTCCTACTAGGGTTTGGCGGTCCTGAACTCTTAATAAGACTCTGTGCCAATGTCAAACATGGATGGAGTATGGGACATTCAATATGTGCTCTAAACTAATCACTAAGATATACATCATACATGGGGAACATCATACCTAATATACAATTCATTAATGCCTTGGTACGCAGTTGTCCTAAGGCCGCAGTATGCTTGGTGGGACCGCTGCTGTCCCACCAAGCAATTGATGAGTTTCCTCACCACCACACTTTTCAGGGTGGTGCGACTGTCCCCTGGTGCCTCATGCCATGTGGATGTGCACGGGGGGACAACATGTGACCCCCTATGTGCATGCACAACAGTACCTGCTGACATAAACTGCAGAAGTCCATGCAGTGCAGGTACTGATTTTGACGTTCCAATTGCGCTGCCTATTACATAGGCACCTCCGTAGTAATGCCAAAAAACAGCCCGCCATACAGTAGAAAACTCCTAATCTGGCAGGTGGTTCAAACATGGGTTTGGCAGTGCAGGAGCAGACTCCTAATAGGGCCCCTTAACTACCATCAACTGGTTCTACCTACATCCCACCCTACCTCCAAAACCCTATAAAAACCTTAAAAAGGTATTACCTTATCCAATGAACAGCAGCCTACCAAGACTCACTCCCAGGAAAAGCATTGAAAATGATAGGAACAGACTACAAAAGTATAGTTAGCAGTAAAAAAAAAAGGCTCATAAATAAAAAGTAAAAATGACTATATTCACGTTAAAAACAATAGGACTTAAAAGAAAAATAATTTCAAAAGTTTTTAAAATGTTGAACATGTCACTAAATATAAAATGGTTACGTAAAGTATACAGTAAATAATACTGTAAAGAGTATAATGCAATGCCATAATATTATTTATAAACTAGTTTAAAATGCATATAAAACATGTTAGAAAAAATGTTGTACAAATGTATATGATTGAAAAAATAAATGTAGTATATTAAAAAAATGTAAATATTAAAAATGTCAAACAATAAATATTGTTACAAATATTTAACTTGTTTTGTATTAAAAAACATTCAAATATTGTTAAGAAATAACAAAAAGTTGTTTTATAATTGAAAAAATGTAAACATATATATTGAATACCATTTGATAAAAGAAACATGTAAACATTACAAACTGTGTCATGTACCCTTAGCAATATAAAATATTAAAATTAACAGTATGTGTGAAAAATGCTATGCTTAAAGTGCTAAATCTATTACTTACCCTTTATAAAAACTGAAATAATTACATTACCTACTCCTACTTCTATTGAAACCATTTTACTGACTATTTGCAACACTAAAGAGACCACAGTTACAATTTCCACTCCCATTTAACTCTTTTAACCAACAGTGTCTTTAGCTAGTCCCATTCCAATCTAAGCCATTTAGGACAAGGTGTTGGGCACAAAACTTGTGCATTAACTATTCCCATTCCAAACTAAGCCATTTAGGGGAAGGGTTTGGACACTAAATGGGTGACATGTACTATTCCCATTCCAATCTAAACCATTGGGAAGGTGTTGGACAATAAATGTGTGACATTTAACATTCCCTCTACGATATAAGACATTCAGAGGAAGGTGTTAAACACTTTACTATTCCACTCTAAGCTCTCTGGGAGAATCTGTTGGACAGTAAAGAGGTAACATCTACTATTCCATTGTAACCTGAGCCATTTACGGGAAGGAGTTGGACACTAGAGCTGTTACATTTACTATTCACACTCCAATCTAAGCCATTTAGAGGAAGGTGTTAGACATTAAAGAGATACCGTTTACTATTCCCACTCCAATCTAAGCCATGTAGAGGAAGGTGTTAGACATTAAAGCGATACCGTTTACTATTCCCACTCCAATCTAAGCCATGTAGGGGAAGAGGCAGGAAAGTAAAGAGGTGACATTTACTATTACCTGTAAAAACTTGTACGGCGCTGCTCAATGATTCATCTTCCTATATGCTGAATGCTTTTGACCTTTGATGGACACCCACTGAAGTGAGGGGCACCCCACCCACAGTACCCACACAGCCCATATTGTAGTTTGCCGAGCACCACCGGATGTCTCAAGCCACACCCCACCAAGTTGCATTCAAAACCCCTTGATGTCTTCATTGAGAGTGTCAGCTAGGTAAGTCTTGACAGTAATGTGCACCAAAGTCACCTTATTTTGGGGACCCAAGAGTTTGAGAGCTCTAATTCAGGGATAAGACGAGCATCATTCAAACCCATTTTTGGTTCTCTCAGTGTGACCAGGCAAAGAAAAAAAGATGTACACCCTTGTATGATTTGCACCCTGACCTCCTCGTCTGGATCACACACTTTTCAGAAGCTAGAGAGTTCCCTTAGTCTTGCTAGGAAGATGTTGAACATCTCACAATTCTTTCGCTGAGCTTCACACATCTCAAAGCTATTGTAACTGCTGTCCAGAAGAAGGTTGATGTGCAAAGTTAGATTGGTCGCTGCAATGCCGACATTGTCATCTCCTCCATGTATGGCAAGGTCAGCAACAGTTTGCAGATCAACTTGTCTGAATGATGTATGAAAAGAAAACATTTCACCACAAAGGTCTGCGTCTGATATGATAACCCAACAGCACATGCTTAGATGCCCCAGCTACACCCTGTGACTTGATGCATTTTAACAGATGTCATCAGAATGCTGAATGAGGGAACAAGGATTGCATGCAATAGTGGCCTGGTTATGAATTTGGCAATCTTCCAGCTGGATCGCCGACGTGGCAGTTCGAGGAAGACCGTCAAGACTGCGGCTTCTCGCCCACCCAATTATGAGTTTTTCTCTGGTCTGGCCGGCCGTGGTGGTGGTCCAACAGTGATGCTTCAGCTGAGGATTACAGCCAACAGTCATGCTGCCGCCGTGGAACTGCTGCCACGTCGGATGCACTGTGCGGCGGACATTATGTTGTGCATACCACGCATGACAGTGTAATTCCAGGGGGGGGGCACAACATGTGCCCCCGCACACCCATTATGGGCAGTTTTGCCTAGGAGCCCAGTTTGGGCCCCCTTCCCTGCCTTTCTGACACCCTTGTACTAATTTCACATGGGCACAAAGCCCAGCTACATGGGTGCATGCGTGTCTCATATTCAGGTACCGTCTTCTAAGTCAGAGGCAAGCGCCAGGCAAGCCGCGCCTCCAGATCTTTTCATTTCCACCTAATTCTAAATCAGACCCTGTGGCTGCTAAATTGTCTGTGAGCTTAAATAAAATTAAGTGATTCTCCTCAGGCCCAAAAGACTCTTTACTGGTTGCCTATAAATAAGGAAATAATAACTTGCATTTTTTTTTCGCTGAAATGATTTCACTCATAATTCAATACAGTCATTAAATGCGATTTTCAATTACTTTGCATTCACAGATTGCGTATCCTTGCAATATTCAATTACAAACCCCATTAATATGGCCAGGCAGATAGGCTGCATCTGTGGTGGACCAAACACGGAGGGACCGTGCAGTCTTTTTACTATGTTTATTGCAGCAGATGCGCTGGATTGAAATGGCGTCCTTGTAAGCTGCATTGTGCTACTCATTCGATTAAAAGTGAAAATACATCTATCAAATGCCAATAGGCTGCAGATAAGTCAGAGTAGAAAGATGCACAAGTAAATGAACATATCAATAGGAAAAGGTCACAAGAAGTCCAGAAGGGCAAGATGACAGGGTGAAGAGTGAAGCATAGTATGTAAGGGTATATGCAGGACACAAGTCCTAAAAAAAAGAAGTGGGGGGACGCTGACTTCACGACAGGAAGTGACGTCCCGAAACCTGGCTTGCATTCAGTTGCAGTTTATAGTTATCGAGCTCCTGGTAAAATAAGTGGGGGGACGCCGTCCACCTGCGTGGTCCCCTGACTCAAGCCCTGGGTATTTGGCTGTCACACAAACACTTGCACGACAGAGCACTTTCAAGACACAGCTATCAAACAGAGTTTAGTCTTATTGTCTATTGATATTATCCATCCAGATCACCAGCGGTAGAAGACATTTTCCTAAATCCACAACCTTGGAATGCACGGATGGCGGCCATTTTATAATTAGGAATATATAAGCAACACAAGGACTGACCCATTTACCCAGTAAAGAACCCAGGTCAACCTAGCAAAAAGAAATACGCAATGGTCCTAAGGGTACAGTTCTCACTCAGATCTACTGCATCACTGGTCCCTGATACACTGCGGGTGTGGTAATACGTTTACAAATGCAATAATGGGTCCATGATATTATGTCAATGTGATATATTATTCTTACAATTTCATGACATCATGAACTCAAAACATCAGTGCAGATGGCACAAGGTGCAAACAGTGGCCAGTGCAAAGCAACAAATATACATACATATATATACACATATATACATCTGAAAGGGAACAAGGTATCTGCTGCAAGTTCAACATTATGCTTTCTCGCCCTAAGTGCGCCAGGTATGCCCAGACGTGGGTCCCGGGCTCACTGTGTCACTGGATTCAAGCTAGCCTGGCTGATGAGGGGTGATGCCCCGAAACTGGTCCCAGGAAGATTGTTTCCGGTACAAGGAGGACCTGGCTTGGCAGTTCGGGCTGGACTGTTCCCATGAGGCACAGGGTCAAGACTGATTTGCATATGGCTGGATCTGAACTGGAGTGGGATGGCGAGCAAAAGAGCTATGGATTTTACCCAGATCTGTTGACTGGGGGGAATGTTTGATTCACTCTGCATTCCATCCATCATCTGTGTGTCTTTTGTAAATTCAACATTATCAGGAATATATTCCCATTTCAAATGCTTGCGTTAAACAGATAACCCCATGAGTTGTCAACGTTTCGACCCAAACGGAATTAATCCACAAGTCTTATCAGGACGGGCCCGACTAACTGGTGAACCTAGTCCAAATCAACTGGCAGGGCTGCCCCAAACGCAAGTCATAAGTATGATCCTGGTAAGGGTCGCCACCAAGGGCTCTGTTCAAAGAGAATCGGGACCAAAACCAATTTGTGTCAGATCGCACAGGACCCGCAAACTCAGTGCAGTATTCAGTACATCCGTTAGTTGAACAGCAAGGCAGGATCCTTAGAATTGTTGTGCACTGAGGGCCTCATGTACTACAATTTGACGCAGGACAGCGCTGCCCTGTGTGAAAGAAAAGGGCATAAATGCGCCCTATCCTTGAGATAAGACGCATTTCTGTCCTCTTTCACAGGTGTGGCGCACAAATAACGCAAGCCATTACAATGCATTATAAGGTAAGTAATGGGGATTTTCTAGTTTTACGGTGGGTATGGGTATTAGGGTACATGGGGATAGTATTTTTACCCCTACACTATCCAAAATGTACCCTACTGTTGCACTCACTGGAGTGGGAATAGTCATTTTTACCCCTACACTATTCAACACTTACCCTACTGTTTCACTCACTGGAGTGGGAATAGTAATTTTTACCCCTATACTATCCAACACTTATCCCACTGTTGCCCAAAAGTATTATGCATTGTAATGGTATGCGTTGTAATGGTATGCATTGTAATGGTGGTTTCTAAACATGCGTTGTAATGGCCTGCATTGTAAAATCATGTGTTGTAATGGTAGTTGTGATGTAAAAACCGCATTGTAAAGGCATGCGTTGTAATTGTGTGCATTGTAGCGTCATATATTCGACGGGTAGAATGGCCCGAGGAAGGACACTCAGAGCAGAGGGAGACACAACCGGTAATGGGAAAGAAGTCCACATGTCTCAGAGAGAAGGAAGAGAAAATGGGAAGGATAATCACAAGTGAACTCAGAGAGAGAAAAACACATTTATAGACGTTATAGTGAAAAATGAGGTAAACAGCCTGGGCAAAGCAGGTGAATGGTGAGGGGTTTATTTCAAAGTGTGGTCTTTTGTCTGATAAGGTGCAAATGGTTAAAGTAATTAGCAACAAGAGGATCCATGGATGATGGGTTTGTGGTGACTGAAGATGTTTGACTTTGTTGACCTGGAGGCTCATATTGTACTTAGGGCCTGATTATGATAGCGGCTGTAAGGAGACCGCCCGACAAGTAGGCAGCGGTCTGATCACCGCAGTACAATTCTACCGCCGGGCTGGTGGTCGCAAAGGGCTCCTTTTCGCTGCAGTTTGTGTTGCGGCCCAGGAAAAGGGCGAAGCACAAGCCACCATGAAAAGGAGCACTTCCTGCATGTCTATGGACCTTTCTCCTTCCTTTTAAATCTAAATGACTCCGGTCATTGATTGGACAACAGATTCAACACTATAGGATACTTTTTTGTTATTTTTGTGATGGGATGAATGTTTAGGAAGTATGTATGTGTTGTATGTGTGGCTCTTTACCTGGTTGTGCACATTTAATTGATTTTGTGTCTTATATGAACTTGAATAATTTAGGACATATATTTATAGCTCCACTGTGTCGCAAAATAATTTCCCTGTAACCTTTTTGTAGAATGTATATATTTTTATAATTGTTGTATTGGAAAAATATGATATAAAGAAAAAAAGACTTTTTTACTGTAAAATGAAATAAAAATGAGAAAAAATTCACATCTTGTGTAGACATTGTTGGTGTATGCCCTGTGTTTGAGAGGTAACTCCCATGATAAAAGTAATTATAGGTCAAGAGGGAGCTTCTTCAGTTGTATGGACCATGTGCCATGCATCATGGTGCATGGAGGTGCATGGGGGCCCTACACGTACGCACAGGGACACTTTACAGTGGCCCACAACTGACGGGCCCTGTTTATGGTCCCAAAATTCAGTGCCCAGCAGCCTTTTCACAGCGATCTTCTTGCCATGAAAAGGCTGTCGGAAAGGGATATTCTAATTCTGACGGTGGTGCCTGCCTCAGCACCGCCACCATTCGGGACTACAAATCCGACCGTCAACTCATCAAGATCACTGATCCTGGCAGAGGTGGCGGTCTTCCCCCCCGACCGCTGTGAGTTCGACCGCCGGGGTTGTAATCCGGCGGTCGGACTGAGGGGTTGATGGCCATCAGACCACCATTGACAGCCTGTCGGTGGCAGTCCCCCTGGCATCATAATCAGGCCCTAAGTGTAATGCAAGTGATGGGTATTGAGATACTTCTGCTGATGCTCACTTCAGTCTAAGAAACTGGGCTACGGAGCACTCCGGCCTTAGCCCGTTTCTCCCTTCCAGTTCATTGCAGCTTTCCTCACATGTTTAAGGGGAGACAGCCGATTGGTGGCTTTTGCTTGCACATAGTTCACAGCAATTAGTATTCATACAATGTGATTAAGCTCAATGGTACACGCACTTTGTGACGCTAAGGATGAGAAGGCGGGTGAATGTTTCTGGTTGGAGTCAGGCTCCCACTGTCTAACCCCTGTGTATAACTAATTGGAAGATTGCTCAAGGTCCCTAATTCAGAATACAAGTTTATCTTTGGCGTTGAAGTGCTCTTGCAATCAGAGAGGACTTCTGCTTACTCACAAGCCTTGTAATCCAGAGGCTATTACCTCCTGACAATAGTAGCAGAGTAGTGTCATTGTACCTACAGATGTCCCTGGTGCAGTCCTGCTGTCCCGTCTGCAGAGGTATTGGAGTTCTTCATGGTCAGACTACATGCCAGTGAGGGGTCATTGCTGGTACATAGGGATAAGTCCCCATGGTCAGTCTTCCATTTTTATAATGTTTGCTGATTGGCATTGCAGGGAAAATGGAGGTCATTCAGAGACTCACTCCATTCTGACAAACCAGAAGGCCAAGCGCAGCCCCCCAACCTAGACTCTGTCAACCTGAAGAGATACAAACGTTCTGGGGCAGAAGGCCACACATAAGAGGTCCCCCCTCTGTAATTTACTTCCCCTACACCAATGCATCAAAGCAGTGTTTCTCAAAGCCACAAATGGCCAAAGGTCAAAGAATCAATGTTGCTTCTCCAAATTTCTGGCAACACCGCCTTTATTCCTACAGTAATATTAAGGCATTTATAAACGATTGGGTCTTCAGCCTCCTTTGTGACATCTACGTTTCAAAAAATAGTTTTAACATCTAGCTGGAGGGTATTCAACACCTTCTGCACTGCAGTTTCCTAAGAGGCAGAATATTTCTGTATTTGGTTCTCCATAGCTTCTGGTTTCAGTCCCCTCCAAGGCATGGAAGGGCATCCGTAGTGTCACTGTAGTTTTGGCATATTGTACTTTCATGGTGGATTGATGATGGGCTCTGTACAGCGGTTACCAATGGCGGTCATCATTGTGCGTCACCGCTGTCACTGGCCTTGGGCATGGGCACCTGGCATGGCATGTCTAGACACCAGCTCTACATTGATTCCCTAGATATTAGGAGACGTGAACTACTTGTGCGCGTCCTCCAATTATGCGGTGCCAATCTCCTGTAGACCTGTTGTCCAATCTCAATAGCTCTAAGAATCAAGTGGTCCTCAAATAACAATACCAATGTAGTTTATCAGTTTGGTCTCATAATTTACAAACCTTCCATGAGAATAGAGTTTCAATTCGAAGGGCGGGCAGACATTGAAAAAAAAGCACATCAGTTTAGATTGTTCTTGAAATAACTTGGCCACTCTCCTCGTCCATTCTGCCCCATAACAAAGCATGTACCAACCCCCAACCAGGAGTGCTCAGTCCAGAAACTGACCCAGATAAGAACAAGGGGCCTTATTTATGAAGGCCTTGCGCCGCCGGTGCGTCACTTTTTCCCATTTTAAAAGTGACGCACCGGCGGCGCAAGGCCTTCATAAATAAGGCCCAAGATTCCAACAAGCCCCCTTAATCCTACACTTCAATCCCAGGTAGAACTTTTTTCCCCCCAAGTCTGGGATATCCCAGGTCCTGCGCATGCTCGGTCGCGACGCAATGTCACCCCGCGCACGGCACACGTAGCGTGGCGCCGGTGTGCGCGCGGACCATCTGTGCAGCCACGCGGTGAGCTAGAAACGCGTGATTGTGAAATGAGAGACGGGCCAGTGGCCCCGTCTCATTGCCTCTCTATGCCTGAGGGATCTTTGGTGCCTTAATGGGCCACGTCTCTGATCCTCACTCATGTGTTTCAGACAATAAAGCAATTGCAACCAATTAAAACTCTAATCCGCAGCCTCTTGCCTGGGAGAGTTAAAGGGACGAGTGAGTGGGTAACCAGAAGGAAAACGTATTCAGGCATACAGCATTTTAAGGCATTTGCATATTGCTGCTTGTCTGAATATCTAATTATCTAGCAATTTACTTTCCTATCTCTAGAGATGGCAACAGAGAGGCATAAAATCCGAGGCAAGTTATTACAACAAAATTAATCCAATTTTTTGCTAGCACATTTTCAGATTCCAGGAGGTTCTGCCTCTTGAATCAACATGACTTTGCCACATTAGCTGTTCATCTCTGTTATCTCTGCTGTCTTTATCGTTCCTGTCGCAATGCGTTACGCTATCATTTATTTAAGCGTTATAGTGGTAAAACTTGGAGGTAAGCAAGCACTTTAGTCCTCTTGTTGGTGTTCGAGGTCATATAACATACACGAGTCCTGGGCTTCTTGCTGGTGATTTTTGGTATGTCTACCTAGTGATGTTTGCTGATGCATGTGCCCAATAATGCTCAAAATCTAAAGGCAAGTGGGCTATGAGGTTCTTATGTTTGGTGTTTGGCAGTTCTTCATAGTGCTGTTTGATGGCTCAGCTACAATGAAAGTGTTTGGGTTTATTGCTGTGATAGTTGGGGGTTCTTCCTAATAATGTGTGGTGGTGCTGGATCATAAAAAAATTGGGCGTTATGGAGTTACTGGTGGTGTTTGGTAGTTCTTCCTGTGGTTGATGGTTGGTGGTCCTGCCCCTCAGAGATGTGCTGATTGGGCGTTATGGAGTTACTGGTGGTGTTTGGTAGTTCTTCCAGTGGTTGATGGTTGGTGGTCCTGCCCCTCAGAGATGTGCTGATTGGGTGTTATGGAGTTACTGGTGGTGTTTGGTAGTTCTTCCTGTGGTTGATGGTTGGTGGTCCTGCCCCTCAGAGATGTGCTGATTGGGCGTTATGGAGTTACTGGTGGTGTTTGGTAGTTCTTCCTGTGGTTGATGGTTGGTGGTCCTGCCCCTCAGAGATGTGCTGATTGGGCGTTATGGAGTTACTGGTGGTGTTTGGTAGTTCTTCCTGTGGTTGATGGTTGGTGGTCCTGCCCCTGATAGTTGGTGGTTCTGCCCCTCAGCGATGTGCTGATTTCCTTACCATGGAAGGACTGGGGATGCTTAGTAGGTTTTCCTGTTGATTCTTGGAGATGCTTCATCTGTGAGTGATGCTGCAGGAGATTGCCTTAAAGTCTGATAATGAATGGAACCACAAACTGGTACTCGAGCGACAGAAAGGAATTCACAAGCAACACTCAAAGAATTAAAATAAAGACACATTTCCCCATTTGTCAAGAATTTAAAAAAAGTTAAAAAATGTTAGACCTAAAAACTTCTACCACACCATCTGAACATTCCACAGTTGATCACATACATGTAAAAAACAACCCTTCCTCCTTCACCAACGCCAGTACCCTGTAAATTGGACATGCCAGTTTGACATATCAGGACAATTAGCCACAATCGTGCTGGTCACAAAGTCCCTAACCTTCAGACACCTTCTTCAGTTAAGATTAGTCTCACTAGCTGAGACATCATGGAAAATGTAACAACATTGGAAACAATGTTGCATTAATCCGAAGAACATGATTTTATTTACAGCATCCTCAGGCCAAAGGGCTGGTAGAGCGTGTGAACAGGATTTTTGTTGCCTGTCTGCAGTAGGCGTTGGCTAGCAGAAAACAAGTTAAGTGAATTGATTTGTGCCATATGTTGTTCAAATCTAAATAGGGCACACTCAACAACCGGTTACAAACCTTTCAACATCTTCTGCCGATGTCAAAATGGCTTCAGAAAGTGCGGGCAGGGAAGAACCAGCACGTCCAATAACTGTAATGCCAAGACGACCAGTGCTCAGATGCAGGGATAACAAGAGCAGCATTTAACCACCTGAGCCGGAAACAGCCCGACAGCCACCTGAGGTGTCTACAAGCAGCGTTGCGCCTCAACCGCCTTTCACAGTCAGGTCAACAGTTTCCAGATGACCACTGGTGGAGAACTCTTCCCTGAAGTGCACATTGGCCCCTCCTTGTAGGTCAAACTGCTCAACAAATAAAATAATAAATGGAACCACGAGGAGTTACTGGAGGCGTGTGGACACTAAAGCAATACAACTGGAACTAGAATGGTTCTGGGCCAAATATGGCCAAGTAACACAGGATGGGTTAACAAGAACTCCTACATCCCAGATGTGAATCCAGGAGGCAACTCTGATTGGAATTCATGAATAAACAGATGTTGACAAATGTCCTTGTTGTAGTGTTTGCTGGTCGCTGGTCTGGTAGTAGGGCTGAGGAGCGTAGGACAGGTTGAATGTTCTTCCTGTCGATCAATGGTACATTGTCTCTGGATGAAGGTGAGTCTTTCACAATGCTCACTGGCTTTTACAGCTTGTTCTGGGTTTCTGATGACAGGCTGCTCTCACGTTTGGAAGTCCTGTCCTGCATGATAATCATGTGTCCTTGCAAAGAGCACACAACCCATTGAGGTAAATTCTCTGATATTTTTTCCGGCAAAGCAGGAGACGCGTAGGCAACCGCTGACAAAAAGTACACAGTTGAAACAATACAGAAGACACCATTTTCAATAAGAAGTGTATGATCCAATGCATTCATCACAGGATAATCACATTTACATACATCCTTGCTGATCATAGAGACATATAAAATCAACTTTCTCCTTTAACCAACAAGGAGTTACTTAGCAGCGCTTGTGCCAAAAATGGACCGGTTGCATTACAAGTGAAGACACCCAGTCTGTGTTGATCTCTGTATTGCAGTAAACACATTTTCTGCATACTACGGGTAGGCCGGGGCGGTAAATTCCGTTCCGCTCGCTGAATCTGCGGAATTTGGGTAATTTTGCGTTCCGCGGAGACCGCAGAATTGCCAAAAATTAATCGATCTGCGGCTTCAGATTTTTTTTGCTTGTTCGCGCTTTCAAGATGCGTGTTCGCGAGATATTTCTCCCCGAGCACGCAAACAGCGTTCGCGAACAGGATAAAAGAATTCGCAAACTAGCAGAACAAGAAATTCCGCGTGTTTGCTGAACTTTTGCGTACTCGCAGCGATTTTTTACCATTTTGCAGAGCTTTGAGTAGCGCAACTACGCAAATTCCACCCACCCCTAACTACGGGGCACATAGCAGAGAACCCCCGTCCACTCACCTGAAATTAGCCAAAAAGAGTGGTCCTGATGAAGGTGGTAGCTATTTATACTCACCGAAACGTACATTGACCAGATTGTGGGTAACCCCTCAAAGACAACACCAAAGTGGAATAAATTGTGATTTTCTCAGTCCGCCTTTTTGGCAAAGGTGTACGTCATACAAAGAACAAAGGGTTACTCCCTCATTACTTTTGCATGAGACTGTTTTGACTCTGAGAGTGTGGTATGTTAGGTGAGATTGGTTGGTATGAGGTTGATTTGTTTGGGGGGTATGAATATGCATCATTAGGGTGAATACATATGTCTTTCAATGCTTTTTATTTGTAAATATTATATTTTGTATATGTTAATCATATAAAATGTAAAATGAAATATCTATCCTAAGTCTGTACACACTTTTATAAATTGAGATCTTACAAGAAAGATTAAAAAAAGAAAATGATTAATACAAATTTAATATTTTTGCATATTCCTGTATGGCAAGACTGATTATTGTGGGACAGCCCGTGGTGAGCCCTTTGCAGGCCACTAGATAAATGATGTAGGTCAGACAGGAGTACTTTTTTATATGATTTTTGTCCTTTTTCCCCCTGGCTCCTGGACCTAAAAAGTATCCATAGGGGGTACTTTTCTTGAGGAATCTAGGGGCATATTACCAAGGGTGGCGATAGGCAATTATCGCCGGTTGAGCGGCCGTTTTCGGCCGCTAAGCGGCGATAATTCTATCGCCCTATTAGCAAGCTGTGTCTAGTTGATGTTAGCGACAGCTTTTAGGCGATAGCAAGCGGTTTGGGGCCCGCTTTGCATGTCAGCGATATTTATCGCTAATGACATGCAAAGTGGGCGTACCCAACCTGTTAGCGACTGAAAGCAGTCGCTAACGTCGCTATCCCCTATTAGCAAGGCAGGCGTAGCGATGGAAATATTCCCGCTATCGCCAAAAACCAACGCCTGCTCAGACCAGTTCTTAGCCATGTTATCCAATGGGAGGTGGATAACATGGCTAAGAGTATTTCGTCGCTAATGCGTGAATATCGCTGTATTCTCAGCGATATTCACGCATTTCGCCTGATTTTTATCGCTTTTGAGATAAACCTTGCTAATAGCAAGTTATCTCAGCGATAAAAACCGGTGATGCGCGGCGATAAAAATATTGCTGCTAACCCTACTTAGAGATAAATATCGCTATTTGTTGGTAATATGCCCCCTAGTTATCTTCTCTGCTACAGGTCGTAAAAGACGAAACACCCATAGACGTCGTTTGTCTACATCAAGTTAACTTTCCTGCATGCTTGGGCATCCACATCGAAGACGAATTTTGATGCTAGAAGGTAGGCATGTGATTGCTTTTATGTTTCCGGATGGCAGGATTGTGGGTTCACATTACACCCCGGCCAAAGTTTAACAAGGTTTGACACTCACATGGCACAAAGCGGCGTGGCCATATACTTATACATTATAAAGGCTCATGGGTGCAATTCAACATTTCTCAAGGTGTGAGCAAGCGCAAACTTTTTAAAATTTGGGCCTCCATGGAGGGATGTTGCTGAAAGTGTTGAAGCAAAGGAGCCATAATTCCTTGCGCAAACAAGAAAAATGCACTGCCCTCCCTGTTCATTGGTTGGATAGTGCAATGTACTTATAATTTGGGTGCAGTGGACCCCTAACTCTTTCAGGACCCGGTGCTACTGTACCTTTTGCACTATTTAGAGCTACGCCCTAGCCCTTCGTTCACACTTGCCACAGTGTAAAGTTTTGCTCTCAGAATGTTCATTATAAATGTAGGAAGCCAAGACGTTTTTGCAGTAACATTCCCTTGAGTTTTTGTTTGATCTGTTTATTGTCATTTCTAACAGAGATACACCATGTGATGGTAAATACTACCATGTACATGGTGCACGTGCATGAGGCATCGGTAATATCCCTTGATAAACACACATTTGGGGGCAGATTTACAAGCCCCGTACGCCACATTTGCTCCACCGTTGCGTCACTTTTGTGACGCAGCGGCAGCGCAAAGCCAGCGCCAAGCTGCAGGGTATTTACAACGTGACGCATCTAGGGCGATGCGTCACGTTGTAAAGCCCTGCGCCACATGTGGGTGTTCCGGCGCAGGAACGCCTCTAAAAAGTGGCTGAGTGAAATATACAAGATTTCACTAAGTCACTTTTACGGCCATGCTGCGTCGAAACCCTGCGCCTGCTTGAAGCAGGCGTAAGGATTGACGCAGCATGTTAGGCATAGGGGCACCCCGAGCCTTCCTGCAGCTGCGTCGCGCTTGCGCCACGACTCCAGCAATGCGTCACCTTTACTGCAGCAGATGCGTCACGCATCTGTCTATTCTTGCCCCATGGTTTGCCGCATTATAAATGCGACGCATCCATGGTGGAGCAAGAGGTGTCTGCCGTGACGCACAATAACTGGCTCATCCCTACTGATATGCAGGGATGCAGTACAATAGAACAAGAAAGCTCCACCTGTATTAAATCATTAAGTGCTTATAAAGTCACTTGATATAAAGGTCTCGCTCCCAGGAGAAAGAAGGTTAGCTTTGCACCTCCACCTTAATTCTTATCAGGGGTCCCCTTTAAAGATATGCAGGGATGCGCCATGTATTGTAAATCTGCCCCTTGCTGTTTTTTCTGGTGCATAACTCACCATCTTATTGCCCAGAGGGGAGACACGAGCACTGTCCAGAACTCAGACCTGCACCTTCTAGGTCCTCGTGCACTTATGCTTCAGACTTGTGCCACCAGCGGCCATGTTTGTGTCACGTGCACAGCTCAGCTGGGGTGCTGTCTGACCCTGTGTCGTGCAGACCCTTATGTATGCATGAAGGAAGCAAAAGGGACAGTGTTTACCCTGCCCTCAGCCCCCCCACGCCCCCCCTCCCGACCCTCACCATCGCTGCCCCTGCTACCCCCACCTCTCAGGTCCCCTTCCTCCTCTCCCCCTCCCCCCCCCCCAGGGCCTCTGTTCACCGCAGACCTCCAGACTCGCAGAGACCGCTTAAAGGGGGCGTCTTCCTCCCGCCCGCCGCCCGGCGGATTCAATAATCAACAGGAAGCTTTAATTGATGACACTTCATTAGCATAATGAGTGGAACCTGGGAAAAGGAGAGTCCCTGCCTCATTAATCAGGCAAACCACGTAGTACTCCGTCTCCCCCACTCTGCCATCTCCCATTAATCACCCTCCGTGCATCAGACTCCAGCTAAACCGCTGCCCGCAACATTAGCCTTGGAAGGTATTGGCAGAGCTGTGAGGCCCTACTCCAGGCGCACGGGCGGGCGGGGGCGGGCAGGCCTGCCCCCGCCCCTGCCATGTCCTCACATCCCCTTTCAATAGAGATGCGCTGGTTCTCCTCAGCCCCCTCCCTGCAGACTGCGACCAGCTGCGGACAAAGAATGTCTGTCTGTCTGTCTGTCTGTCTGTCTATCTATCTATCTATCTATCTATCTATCTATCTATCTATCTATCTATCTATCTATCTATCTATCTATCTATCTATCTATCTATCTATCTATCTATCTATCCTTCTATCTATCTATCTATCTACATACCTACGTACCTACCTATCTAGCTAGCTCTCTGTCTACCTGCCTGCCTGCCCGTCTGTCTGTCTAGCCAGCTAGCAAGCTGTATGTCTGTCTGTCTGTATCCATCCATCTATCTATCTATCTATCTATCTATCTATCTATCTATCTATCTATCTATCTATCTATCTATCTATCTATCTATCTATCTATCTATCTATCTATCTATCTATCTATCTATCTATCTATCTATCTGTATCTATCTGTATCTGTATATATCTGTATCTATCTGTATCTATCTGTATCTATCTATCTGTATCTATCTGTATCTATCTGTATCTATCTGTATCTATCTATCTGTATCTATCTGTATCTATCTATCTGTATCTATCTGTATCTATCTATCTGTATCTATCTGTATCTATCTGTATCTATCTGTATCTATCTATCTCTATCTATCTATCTGTATCTATCTGTATCTGTATCTATCTATCTGTATCTATCTGTATCTATCAGTATATATCTGTATCTCTATCTATCTATCTGTATCTATCTGTATCTGTATCTATCTATCTGTATCTATCTATCTGTATCGATCTATCTGTATCTATCAGTATCTATCTGTATCTATCTATCCGTATCTATCTGTATCTATCTATCTGTATCTATCTATCTGTATCTATCTATCTGTATCTATCTATCTGTATCTATCTATCTGTATCTATCTGTATCTGTCTGTATGTATCTGTATCTATCTGTATGTATCTATCTGTATCTATCTATCTGTATCTATCTGTATCGCTCTATCTGTATCTATCTGTATCTATCTGTATCTATCTATCTGTATCTATCTGTATCTATCTATCTGTATCTATCTATCTGTATCTATCTGTATCTATCTATCTGTATCTATCTGTATCTGTATCTATCTATCTGTATCTATCTGTATCTGTATCTATCTGTATCTATCTATCTGTATCTATCTATCTGTATCTGTATCTATATATCTGTATCCGTATCTATCTATTTGTGTCTATCTGTATCTATCTGTATCTATTTATCTATCTGTATCTATCTGAATCTATCTGTATCTATCTATCTGTATCTATCTGTATCTGTATCTATCTATCTGTATCTATCTGTATCTTTCTGTATCTGTATCTATCTATCTGTATATATCTGTATCTATCTGTATCTGTATCTATCTGTATCTATCTGTATCTGTATCTATCTGTATCTATCTGTATCTGTATCTATCTATCTGTATCTATCTATATCTGTATCTATCTATCTGTATATATCTGTATCTCTCTGTATCTATCTCTGTCTATCTGTATCTATCTATCTGTATCTATCTGTATCTATCTATCTGTATCTATCTGTATCTTTCTGTATCTATCTGTATCTATCTATCTGTATCTATCTGTATCTATCTATCTGTATCTATCTGTATCTATCTGTATCTATCTATCTGTATCTATCTATCTGTATCTATCTATCTGTATCTATCTATCTGTATCTATCTGTATCTGTCTGTATCTATCTATCTGTAGCTATCTGTATCTGTATCTATCTTTTTTTTTTTTTAATGAGTTTTGTAAAGCGCAGAATAGCTGCCCGGAGGCGTCCCAGCGCTAGTAGCTAACAAGTGTTGCCCGAAAGGCTGGATACAGGAGGACAGACTATTTGTTGAACAGGAAGGTTTTTAGATTTTTCCTAAAAGAGGTAAGGTCCGCGTTGGACCTGAGATGAAAGGGTAAACTGTTCCACAATTTGGCCACGTTTAAAGAGAAGGAGCGACCTCCTGATCTAGACCTTTTAACTTTTGGCACAACAGCCAATAAGGCGTTGGTAGACCAAAGCTGTCTGCTGGGAAGATAGGGGGCGATTAAAGGGCGACTGATCAGTGGCCCAGTTTCCCAAAAGGATTGATGAGCAACACAAAGGGATTTGAAGCTGATCCTGTCTTTCACCGGAAGCCAATGTAATCTTGTCAGTCAGTCCGGCCTTCACAGAGGTCCTGCGAGGAAGCTGAAGCAGGGTTCGAGCCGCACAGTTCTGAATTACCTGCAACTTTTTTAGTGTGGAGTCCGGAGCCCCAAGGTAAAGCGCGTTTCCAAAGTCTAGCCTCGCAAGTATCAGTCCCTGGACCACAGTTTCTCTAGCCTCAAACGGTAGTAATGGAAGAATCTTCTTCAATACTCTGATGAGGCCGAAACAGGTGGCAGATAGTACAGTGGCCTGATGGTTAAACGTCAGGGACTTGTCCAGCCAGACTCCCAGGCTCTTGATGGCATCCCTGGGGACTGGGGGAGTACCCAAACATGCTGGCTAGATCTGATTGATCGTGGATGGTGCTAGATGTCCCAGCATCATAACCTCTGTCTTGTCCCCATTAAGTTTGAGACAAGACAGGGTCATCCATCTGCTGACCTCGCTTAGACATCCCGCCAGGTCCACCGCACCTACAGGGTCTCCAGCCCGCGTGAGAGAGACCACCAGCTGGGTATCGTCCGCGTAGGTAACGATCTTAATACCGTACGGACGGACGACCCCAGCCAGCGGTCTCATATAGACGTTAAACAACGTCGGGCTTAATGAGGAGCCCTGTGGAACTCCGCAGTCCAAGGGCTTGTTTGTAGAGATGGTTGCTCCCTCAAAGACCTAAAATTGCCTACCAGATAGGAATGAGCGGATCCACTCCAATGGTCCTCCTTGAATCCCAATTTCCCCGAGGCGCTGCAAAAAGATGGTATGATTTACAGTGTCGAAAGCGGCACTGAGATCGAGGAGGATGACTGCCACCGATCCTCCTCGATCCAAGATACCCCTTGTTTCCTCCAGGACCGCCAACAGAGCCGACTCCGTCCCATGCTTGGGGCGGAAACCGGTCTGAGAGGGATCAAGGAGATTATTTTCCTTTAGGAACTTGGTCAGGAGGCTATTGATGTATTTTTCTAGAAGCTTGCTGGCCCAGGGGAGCAAGGAGATTGGACGATAATTACTCAGATTGGTGACGCTCATATTAGGCTTCTATCTGTATCTATCTGTATCTGTATCTATCTATCTGTATCTATATCTATCTGTATCTATCTATATCTATCTGTATCTATCTATATCTATCTGTATCTATCTATCTGTATCTATCTGTATCTATCTATCTGTATCTATCTGTATCTGTCTATATGTATCTCTCTGTATCTATATCTATCTGTATCTATCTGTATCTATCTGTATCTATCTGTATCTATCTGTATCTATCTGTATCTATCTGTATGTATCTATCTATCTGTATCTATCTATCTGTATCTATCTGTATCTATCTATCTGTATCTATCTGTATCTATCTATCTGTATCTATCTGTACCTATCTATCTGTACCTATCTATCTGTATCTATCTGTATCTATCTGTATCTATCTGTATCTATCTGTATCTATCTGTATCTATCTGTATCTATCTGTATCTATCTGTATCTATATGTATCTATCTGTATCTATCTGTATCTGTCTATCGTTATCTATCTGTATCTATCTGTACCTATCTATTTGTATCTATCTATCTGTATCTATCTGTATCTATTTGTATCTATCTGTATCTGTCTGTATCTATCTATCTGTATCTATATCTATCTGTATCTATCTATCTGTATCTATATCTATCTGTATCAATCTATCTGTATCTATCTGTATCTCTCTGTATCTATCTGTATCTATCTATCTGTATCTATCTATCTGTATCTATCTATCTGTATCTATCTGTATCCATCTATCTGTATCTATCTATCTGTATCTATCTGTATCTGTCTGCATCTATCTGTATCTATCTGCATCTATCTATCTCTATCCATCTGTATCAATCTGTATCTATCTATCTGTATCTATCTATCTGTATCTATCTGTATCTGTCTGTATCTATCTGTATCTGTCTGTATCTATCTGTATCTATCTGAATCTATCTGAATCTATCTGTATCTATCTGTATCTGTATCTATCTGTATCTATCTGTAAGTATCTATCTGTATCTATCTGTAAGTATCTATCTGTATCTATCTGTATCTGTATCTATCTATCTGTATCTATCTAACTGTATCTATCTGTATCTACCTGTATCTATCTATCTGTATCTATCTATCTGTATCTATCTATCTGTATCTATCTGTATCTATCTGTACCTATCTATCTGTATCTATCTATCTGTATCTATCTGTACCTATCTATCTGTATCTATCTATCTGTAACTATCTGTATCTATCTGTCTGTATCTATCTATCTGTATCTATATATCTGTATCTATCTGTATCTATCTGTATCTATCTGTATCTATCTGTACCTATCTATCTGTACCTATCTATCTGTATCTATCTATCTGTATCTATCTGTACCCATCTATCTGTATCTATATATCTGTATCTATCTGTATCTATCTGTATCTATCTGTATCTGTCTGTATCTATCTGTATCTAGCTATCTGTATCTATCTGTATCTATCTGTATCTGTATCTATCTATCTGTATCTATCTGTATCTATCTATCTGTATCTATCTATCTGTATCTATCTATCTGTATCTATCTGTGTCTATCTGTACCTATCTATCTGTATCTATCTATCTGTATCTATCTATCTGTATCTATCTGTATCTATCTGTATCTGTCTGTATCTGTCTGTATCTGTCTGTATCTATCTATCTGTATCTATATCTATCTGTATCTATCTATCTGTATCTATATCTATCTGTATCTATATCTATCTGTATCTATCTGTATCTATCTGTATCTAGCTATCTGTATCTATCTGCATCTATCTGTATCTGTATCTATCTATCTGTATCTATCTGTATCTATCTGTATCTAGCTATCTGTATCTATCTGCATCTATCTGTATCTGTATCTATCTATCTGTATCTATCTGTATCTATCTATCTGTATCTATATCTATCTGTATCTATCTATCTGTATCTATATCTATCTGTATCTATATCTATCTGTATCTATCTGTATCTATCTGTATCTAGCTATCTGTATCTATCTGCATCTATCTGTATCTGTATCTATCTATCTGTATCTATCTGTATCTATCTATCTGTATCTATCTGTATCTATCTGTATCTAACTCTATCTATCTATCTGTATCTATCTATCTGTATCTATCTGTACCTATCTATCTGTATCTATCTGTCTGTATCTATCTGTCTGTATCTGTATCTGTCTGTCTCTATCTATCTGTATCTATATCTATCTGTATCTATCTATCTGTATCTATATCTATCTGTATCTATCTATATGTATCTATCTGTACCTATCTATCTGTATCTATCTATCTGTATCTATCTATCTGTATCTATCTGTATCTATCTATCTATCTGTATCTATCTATCTGTATCTATCTGTATCTATCTGTACCTATCTATCTGTATCTATCTATCTGTATCTATCTGTATCTATCTGTACCTATCTATCTGTATCTATCTATCTGTAACTATCTGTATCTATCTGTCTGTATCTATCTATCTGTATCTATATCTATCTGTATCTATATATCTGTATCTATCTGTATCTATCTGTACCTATCTATCTGTACCTATCTATCTGTATCTATCTATCTGTATCTATCTGTACCCATCTATCTGTATCTATATATCTGTATCTATCTGTATCTATCTGTATCTGTCTATATCTATCTGTATCTAGCAATCTGTATCTATATCTATCTGTATCTATATCTATCTGTATCTATCTATATGTATCTATCTGTACCTATCTATCTGTATCTATCTATATCTATCTGTATCTAGCTATCTGTATCTATCTGTATCTATCTGTATCTATCTGTATCTATCTATCTGTATCTAGCTATCTGTATCTATCTGTATCTATCTGTATCTGTATCTATCTATCTGTATCTATCTATCTGTATCTATCTGTATCTATCTATCTGTATCTATCTGTGTCTATCTGTACCTATCTATCTGTATCTATCTATCTGTATCTATCTATCTGTATCTATCTGTATCTATCTGTATCTGTCTGTATCTGTCTGTATCTATATCTATCTGTATCTATCTATCTGTATCTATATCTATCTGTATCTATATCTATCTGTATCTATCTGTATCTATCTGTATCTAGCTATCTGTATCTATCTGCATCTATCTGTATCTGTATCTATCTATCTGTATCTATCTGTATCTAGCTATCTGTATCTATCTGCATCTATCTGTATCTGTATCTGTATCTATCTATCTGTATCTATCTATCTGTATCTATATCTATCTGTATCTATCTATATGTATCTATATCTATCTGTATCTATCTGTATCTATATCTATCTGTATCTATCTGTGTCTATCTGTACCTATCTATCTGTATCTATCTATCTATCTGTATCTATCTATCTGTATCTATCTGTATCTATCTGTATCTGTCTGTATCTGTCTGTATCTATCTATCTGTATCTATATCTGTATCTATCTGTATCTATCTGTATCTAGCTATCTGTATCTATCTGCATCTATCTGTATCTGTATCTATCTATCTGTATCTATCTATCTGTATCTATCTGTATCTAACTATATCTATCTATCTGTATCTATCTATCTGTATCTATCTATCTGTATCTATCTGTATCTATCTGTACCTATCTATCTGTATCTATCTGTCTGTATCTATCTGTATCTATCTGTATCTGTCTGTCTCTATCTATCTGTATCTATATCTATCTGTATCTATCTATCTGTATCTATATCTATCTGTATCTATCTATATGTATCTATCTGTACCTATCTATCTGTATCTATCTATCTGTATCTATCTGTATCTATCTGTATCTATCTATCTGTATCTATCTATCTGTATCTATCTGTATCTATCTGTACCTATCTATCTGTATCTATCTATCTGTATCTATCTGTATCTGTCTGTATCTGTTTGTATCTATCTATCTGTATCTATATCTATCTGTATCTATCTATCTGTATCTATCTATCTGTATCTATCTGTATCTATCTATCTCTATCTATCTATCTATCTGTATCTATCTGTATCTGTCTGCATCTATCTGTATCTATCTGTATCTATCTATCTGTATCCATCTGTATCTATCTGTATCTATCCATCTGTATCCATCTGTATCTATCTGTATCTATCTATCTGTATCTATCTGTCTGTATCTATCTGTATCTGTCTGTATCTATCTGTATCTGTCAGTATCTATCTGTATCTCTCTGAATCTATCTGTATATATCTGTATCTGTATCTATCTGTATCTGTATCTATCTGTATCTATCTGTAAGTATCTATCTGTATCTATCTGTATCTATCTGTATCTATCTATCTGTATCTATCTGTATCTATCTGTACCTATCTATCTGTATCTATCTATCTGTATCTATCTGTATCTGTCTGTATCTGTTTGTATCTATCTATCTGTATCTATATCTATCTGTATCTATCTATCTGTATCTATCTATCTGTATCTATCCGTATCTATCTATCTCTATCTATCTATCTGTATCTATCTGTATCTGTCTGCATCTATCTGTATCTATCTATCTGTATCCATCTGTATCTATCTGTATCTATCCATCTGTATCCATCTGTATCTATCTATCTGTATCTATCTGTCTGTATCTATCTGTATCTGTCTGTATCTATCTGTATCTATCTGTATCTATCTGTATCTGTGTCTATCTGTATCTATCTGTAAGTATCTATCTGTATCTATCTGTATCTATCTGTATCTATCTGTATCTATCTGTATCTATCTGTATCTAGCTATCTGTATCGATCTGTAGCTATCTGTATCTGTATCTATCTGTATCTATCTATCTGTATCTATCTATCTGTATCTATCTGTATCTATCTGTACCTATCTATCTGTATCTATCTATCTGTATCTATCTGTATATATCTGTATCTATCTGTATCTATCTGTATCTGTCTGTATCTATCTATCGGTATCTATATCTATCTGTATCTATCTATCTGTATCTATCTGTACCTATCTATCTGTATCTATCTGTCTGTATCTATCTGTATCTATCTATCTGTATCTATCTATCTGTATCTATCTGTATCTATCTGTATCTATCTGTACCTATCTATCTGTATCTATCTATCTGTATCTGTCTGTATCTTCCTATCTGTATCTATATCTATCTGTATCTATCTATCTGTATCTATATCTATCTGTATCTATATCCATCTGTATCTATCTGTATCTATCTATCTGTATCTATCTGTATCTATCAATCTGTATCTATCTATCTGTATCTATCTGTATCTATCTATCTGTATCTATCTATCTGTATCTATCTGTATCTATCTATCTCTATCTATCTATCTGTATCTATCTGTATCTGTCTGCATCTATCTGTATCTATCTGTATCTATCTGTATCTATCTATCTGTACCTATCTATCTGTATCTATCTATCTGTATCTGTCTGTATCTTTCTATCAGTATCTATATCTATCTGTATCTATCTATCTGTATCTACATCTATCTGTATCTGTATCCATCTGTATCTATCTGTATCTATCTATCTGTATCTATCTGTATCTATCTATCTGTATCTATCTATCTCTATCTATCTATCTGTATCTATCTATCTGTATCTATCTATCTGTATCTATCTGTATCTATCTATCTCTATCTATCTATCTGTATCTATCTGTATCTGTCTGCATCTATCTGTATCTATCTGTATCTTTCTATCTGTATCCATCTGTATCTGTCTGTATCTATCTATCTGTATCTATCTATCTGTATCTATCTGTATCTGTCTGCATCTATCTGTATCTATCTGTATCTGTCTGTATCTATCTGTATCTATATGAATATATCTGTATCTATCTGTATCTGTATCTATCTGTATCTATCTGTAAGTATCTATCTGTATCTATCTGTATCTATCTGTATCTAGCTATCTGTATCTATCTGTATCTATCTGTATCTGTATCTATCTATCTGTATCGATCTGTAAGTATCTATCTGTATCTAGCTATCTGTATCTATCTGTATCTATCTGTATCTATCTATCTGTATCTATCTATCTGTATCTATCTGTATCTATCTGTATCTGTCTGTATCTGTCTCTATCTATCTATCTGTATCTATATCTATCTGTATCTATCTATCTGTATCTATATCTATCTGTATCTATATATCTGTATCTATCTATCTGTATCTATCTATCTGTATCTATCTGTATCTATCTGTAAGTATCTATCTGTATCTATCTGTATCTATCTGCATCTAGCTATCTGTATCTATCTGTATCTATCTGTATCTGTATCTATCTATCTGTATCTATCTGTATCTATCTATCTGTATCTATCTGTATTTTTCTGTATCTGTATCTATCTATCTGTATCTATCTGTATCTGTCTGTATCTGTCTGTATCTATCTGTATCTATCAGTATCTATCTGTATCTGTATCTATCTATCTGTATCTATCTGTATCTATCTGTATCTATCTATCTGTATCTATCAGTATCTATCTGTTTCTATCTATCAGTATCTATCTGTATCTAGCTGTATCTATCTGTATCTATCTATCTGTTTCTATCTATCTGTATCTATCAGTATCTATCTATCTGTATCTATCTGTATCTGTCTGTATCTATCTGTATCTATCTGTATCTGTCTGTATCTGTATGTATGTATCTATCTGTATGTATCTATCTGTATCTATCTGTATCTATCTATCTGTATCTATCTGTATCTATCTGTATCTATCTATCTGTATCTATCTGTATCTATCTGTATCTATCTATCTGTATCTATCTGTATCTATCTGTATCTATCTATCTGTATCTATCTGTATCTATCTGTATCTATCTATCTGTATTTATCTGTATCTATCTGTATCTGTATCCATCTATCTGTGTATATCTGTATCTATCTGTATCTATCTGTATCTATCTATCTGTACCTATCTGTATCTGTATCTATCTATCTGTATCTATCTATATCTGTATCTATCTGTATCTATCTGTATCTGTATCTATCTATCTGTATCTATCTGTATCTATCTATATCTATCTATCTGTATCTGTATCTATCTATCTGTATCTGTATCTATCTGTATCTATCTGTATCTGTATCTATCTGTATCTATCTGTATCTGTATCTATCTATCTGTATCTATCTGTATCTATCTATCTGTATATATCTGTATCTCTCTGTATCTATCTCTGTCTATCTGCATCTATCTATCTGTATCTATCTGTATCTATCTGTATCTATCTATCTGTATCTATCTATCTGTATCTATCTATCTGTGTTTATCTATCTGTATCTATCTGTATCTATCTGTATCTATCTATCTGTATCTATCTATCTGTATCTATCTGTATCTGTATCTATCTATCTATCTGTAGCTATCTGTATCTATATCTATCTGTATCTATCTGTATGTATCTATCTGTATCTATATTTCTGTATCTATCTGTATCTATCTATCTGTATCTATCTGTATCTATCTATCTGTTTCTATCTGTATCTATCTGCATCTATCTGCATCTATCTGTATCTATCTGTATCTATCTATATCTATCTATCTGTATCTATCTGTATCTATCTATCTGTATCTATCTGTACCTATCTATCTGTATCTATCTATCTGTATCTATCTATCTGTATCTAGCTATCTGTATCTATCTGTATCTATCTGTACTTATCTATCTGTATCTATCTATCTGTATCTATCTGTATCTATCTGTATCTGTCTGTATCTATCTATCTGTATCTATATCTATCTGTATCTATCTATCTATCTGTATCTATATCTATCTGTATCTATCTATCTGTATCTATCTGTATCTATCTGTATCTATCTATCTGTATCTATCTGTATATATCTATCTGTATCTATCTATCTGTATCTATCTATCTGTATCTATCTATCTGTGTCTATCCATCTGTATCTATCTATCTGTGTCTATCCATCTGTATTTATCTGTATCTATCTGTATCTATCTGTATCTATCTGTATCTGTATCTATCTGTATCTATCTGTATCTATCTATCTGTATCTATCTGTATCTATCTATCTGTATCTATCTGTATCTATCTGTACCTATCTATCTGTATCTATCTATCTGTATCTATCTGTATCTATATGTATCTATCTGTATCTATCTATCTGTATCTATCTGTATATATCTATCTGTATCTATCTATCTGTATCTATCTGTGTCTATCTATCTGTATCTATCTATCTGTATCTATCTGTATCTATCTATATCTATCTATCTGTTTCTATCTGTATCTGTATATGTCTATCTGTATCTATCTATCTGTATCTATCTATCTGTGTCTATCTATCTGTATCTATCTGTATCTATCTATCTGTTTGTATCCGTATCTGTATCTAACTGTATCTAACTGTATCTATCTGTATCTATCTGTATCTATCTGTCTCTATCTGTATCTATCTGTATCTATCTATCTGTATCTATCTGTATCTATATGTATCTATCTATCTGTATCTATCTATCTGTATCTATCTATCTGTATCTATCTATCTATATCTATCTGTACCTATCTATCTGTATCTATCTATCTGTATCTATCTATCTGTATCTATCTGTATCTATCTATCTGTATCTATCTGTATCTATCTGTATCTATCTGCATCTATCTGTATCTATCTGTATCTATCTATCTGTATCTATCTATCTGTATCTATCTGTATCTATCTATCTGTATCTATCTGTATCTATCTGTACCTATCTGTACCTATCTATCTATCTGTATCTATCTGTATCTATCTATCTGTATCTAGCTATCTGTATCTATCTGTATCTATCTGTACCTATCTATCTGTATCTATCTATCTGTATCTATCTGTATCTATCTGTATCTGTCTGTATCTATCTATCTGTATCTATCTATCCGTATCTATATCTATCTGTATCTATCTATCTGTATCTATCTGTATCTATCTGTATCTATCTATCTGTATCTATCTGTATATACCTATCTGTATCTATCTATCTGTATCTATCTATCTGTGTCTATCCATCTGTATCTATCTGTATCTATCTGTATCTATCTGTATCTATCTGTATCTATCTGTATCTATCTATCTGTATCTATCTGTATCTATCTGTATCTATCTATCTGTATCTATCTGTATATACCTATCTGTATCTATCTATCTGTATCTATCTATCTGTGTCTATCCATCTGTATCTATCTGTATCTATCTGTATCTATCTGTATCTATCTGTATCTATCTGTATCTATCTGTATCTGTATCTATCTGTATCTATCTTTATCTATCTATCTGTATCTATCTGTATCTATCTGTACCTATCTATCTGTATCTATATGTATCTATCTGTATCTATCTATCTGTATCTATCTGTATATATCTATCTGTATCTATCTATCTGTATCTATCTGTATATACCTATCTGTATCTATCTATCTGTATCTATCTATCTGTGTCTATCCATCTGTATCTATCTGTATCTATCTGTATCTATCTGTATCTATCTGTATCTATCTGTATCTATCTGTATCTGTATCTATCTGTATCTATCTTTATCTATCTATCTGTATCTATCTGTATCTATCTGTACCTATCTATCTGTATCTATATGTATCTATCTGTATCTATCTATCTGTATCTATCTGTATATATCTATCTGTATCTATCTATCTGTATCTATCTGTGTCTATCTATCTGTATCTATCTGTATCTATCTATCTGTTTCTATCTGTATCTCTATATGTCTATCTGTATCTATCTATCTGTATCTATCTATCTGTGTCTATCTATCTGTATCTATCTGTATCTATCTGTATCTATCTATCTGTTTGTATCCGTATCTGTATCTATCTGTATCTAACGGTATCTGTAACTGTGTCTATCTATCTGTATCTATCTGTATCTATCTGTCTCTATCTGTATCTATCTGTATCTATCTATCTGTATCTATCTGTATCTATATGTATCTATCTATCTGTATCTATCTATCTGTATCTATCTATCTGTATCTATCTATCTGTATCTATCTGTACCTATCTATCTGTATCTATCTATCTATCTATATCTATCTGTATCTGTCTGTATCTATCTATCTGTATCCAAATTCAAATTCAAAAAATCTTTATTCGGTTATTCATACAAAACAACCATAAAAGTACATTTGATAAAAACATAGATAAAATCAGAGATCTAAAACCACAGGTCCAAAAGTAACAGTCACAGTTAGTTAAGTACAGTATTAGCAGCAGTTCTAAGCAATCAACCCTCCATACTATTTCTAAATTTTAGGGCTGATTTTAAAAAGCCAATTACAAATAAAGTGCATTCGTGAGTTAGCAGCTGCAAGTAACAGAGTGCAGGTCTAACCTGAGTAAAATTCAGTTTTCTAAGAAGGGGCTTGAGATAAAACCTCCGAGGTCTATCATAAAAGGAACAAATAAATAAAAAGTGCACCAGATCCTGCGGAGACACATTGTCGCAGCCGCAGGGCGGTAGCACTTGACCTCGGTGGCTACCTTTTGGAACAGCTAATGAAAGATGGAAGAGGTCCAAACGGAACCTAGTTAACAAGAAACGGTCAAAGCCCGACATCGGCAAGGACAAATAAGGTTCCATACTTAATGTGGTTTTCAAGACAACATATTTCCGGACACTACATTTGTTTAATTCCACCTCCTCACGTTGCAAGTATCGTGAGAGGGAGAAAGTTTTACTCACAAGCTCTACATCAGCTGTAGTGATAGTGTCTGGGCTTAAAAAGAGCTCTGGACGTCCCAATCCGGAAAAGCAGTCTTTCAGATACTTTAACCATGGGATTTTAAGCATTTTGTCCCATTTTAGGGCTTCTCTCAGAAGTTTTGATTTAGAGGCAGGTCTTTAAATTAACCAGCACTTTAACCAGCAAGTTAATGGCCGTAGTGCTATAGTATCACTTAGAAAGGGAATGCCTAATTCTTCATGCACTATAAAGCTGGCGATTCCCCTTGGGACCCCCAACAGTTGTTTCAGAAAATTATTTTCTGCCACTACAAGGTCATTAACTGCCATATGCCCCCATAACTCACTGCCATAACAGCCTATCGCCACACTTTTGGCCTGATGCATTTTTAACAGTGCAGCAATTGGGCGTTTGCCCATTTTCCTGGCAAAGTTAAAAATGGCAGCATTTGCCCGGGTTATCTCCCCCCTTTTCCTCTGGACTGCGGCCCCCATTTCAACTGGTTATCAAAAAGGACACCCAAATACGAAAAGGTTTTTGATGTAGGGATCTTCTCCTCATTAACATGAAATGAAAACGTCTTCTTGTTACCTTTCCCAACGTTCATTACAAAAGATTTTGTGTTGTTAATGGTGAGGTCTCGGGATTTCATAAAGCTATAAAAGATGTCAAGTAAAGATTGAAGCCCTTTTGCGGTCCTAGCCAACAAAACAGCGTCATCCGCATAGAGTAAAACTGGTAACCCTCTGCGCCCGACATAGGGATAGTCAGCACCATTTTTTAAAAGATTCTCCTCCAGATTGTTAATATATAAATTAAAAAGAAACGGGGCCAAGATACAGCCCTACCTGACTCCCCGCTGTACTCCAAAATCCCTAGTTACCTTTAAGTCCTGGGAGTATCGTACATTAGCCCTGGTGTCCTGATGTAGGTCCGCCAACAGGTTAACAAGATTTTCCTCCACACCCATGTTGCCCATGGCCTCCCACAGCTTAGCCCTATTGATGCAGTCAAAAGCTGAGGAGAGGTCCATAAAGACCATGTGAATGGTACCCTGGCGTGCTAAGGTGTATTTTCCCAGGACCATATATAAGTTAAGACACTGTGAGATGGTGGAGTGGCCTGTCCGGAAGCCATATTGAATCCCGGAGATTATATTGTGCTCTTCCGCCCAGGCTGTTAGTCTATTCAGAATTACTCCACCCACTACTTTGACCACAGAGTCAATTAAAGATATTGGTCTATAACAGGAGGTGCTGTTAAGGTCCCCTTACTTAAATACCGGTACTATCGTGGAGACCCCCCACGACCTAGGGCAACCATGTTTGGCAGCTGCGTTAAGCACTGCAGTGAGAACAGGAGCCCACAACGATACTCGCGATTTAAAAATGTCCGGAGGCAAGCCATCGGGCCCTGGGGCTTTATTGCTCGATAGGCCCTTAATTCCCTTTTCAACCTCACAAATGGAAAAACATGGGGGGTTAACTCCTAAAACACCTTTTTTAAATTCTGACTGTGGCATGTTACTATTAAAAACAGTTCTAAAATGAGAAACCCACTCGTCTTCTGATATATTGGTGCCCACTGAGGAATCGCTTAGCAATTCAAATAGAGGTTTGTTTATGATTCCCCAAAATTTCGTGCTATTTCCAAGGATTTTGGGGTCTAGCAAATTTTCCCAGATGGAGGCTTTCACTTCTGCTTTGCGCTCAGCCAAAGCCTTTTTATATCGAAGTCGTGATGCCCTGATCTGTAGCGGATCCCTAGGTCTGGTTTTTAGAGCCTCCTTTAATTCACGGCTTGCCTTAGAGCATGAGTGATCAAACCACTTTGGATCACTACGAACCTGACCCGAGGATGGTACAGTTAACATTACACCAACTTTTGATACAATGCCATCAAAAGCTGACAAATTGTCCTGGGGGGAAGGTACTGAGGACATGCATAGTGACAGCTCGATACC
Organism: Lissotriton helveticus; assembly: GCF_964261635.1. Lineage (NCBI taxonomy): Eukaryota > Metazoa > Chordata > Amphibia > Caudata > Salamandridae > Lissotriton > Lissotriton helveticus. The sequence continues at coordinate 41,436,696 of NC_136070.1, forward strand.
ACACGTATTATTAATCGTGTCATACAGTCGGTCCGAGTTCACCAATGCCCACTTTAGACGTCTTTTTCCATCTGTACATTTTAGAGCCCCACAATCTAACCTCTTCTCTCGTAATTTTAGAATCTTACCACCCAGTTGGATACAAACTGGATTGTGATCACTATGGTGATTCTTCTGTATTTTAAAACCTAATATAGATGAAACAAGGGCACTGGAGAGAAGAATATGGTCCTTATAAGAACCCCCCGTATGGCCTTTATATGTAGGTACTTCATGAAGAGTATGATCATCCACCAGAGACATAGCCGGAGTTAGGTCAAATTCATTTAAAAGTTCGTTCAACAAGTTGCCCCGACAATTGTGATCAAAATGGAAACCTCTCAGTCTGTGACAACCCAGTGATCCGGTTACAGTATTCATTGGATTCCCACACGGGTGTACGTTAAAGTCCCCTACAATAAGGGTACGTTGTGAGAGGCTCTCCAGGTTATCCCTGAGAAAACTGCCTAAATCAACAAGCCTGCAATCCCCTTTTTGGTTTACAGCGTTATAGAAGTTAATCAAGGATAATGATTCTTTCCCTCTTTTGACCGTCAGTACTTGAATATCGGTATTACAAGGAGAGTACTTTTTAACAGTACAGGTCAGTGCTAAATCGATATACACAGCCAATCCCCCTTTAGCTCTGCCGCTTCGCGACGGCTCCGCTGGTACAAAGAAACTTTTATACCCTTCTATAAATACGTCATTACCTACCAGCCAGGTCTCTTGCAGGCATATCACCAAGAAGGATCTTATAAAGGCTAACCAAATCGGGTCATTAATTTTACCCGCTAACCCAGCAATGTTCCAGGAAATTACATTATAACTCGAGACCATAGATTCTGCTGGGACCAAAACTCGATCCCCTATGGCTTTTCCTATGGGGGCCACAAAGCTAATTTCAATGCTATCACCTGTGACTAAAGGTGGGGTGCTAGATAATCGAGTGCTTTCCTCCCCGGACAGATTCTTGGGGGGTATCGTGCCCCTGCTATCAGGAACACCAGAAGTAATGTTGTCCGGGTAGGACAGTCAGTCGACCATCTCTAACCCGCTATACCTGTTTTGTGTGTGTATTTGGCTAAAGCTGTGTAGGTGATCATGCCAAACAGCAGTTCCCCTCCCTCTCCCCGACTCCTTACTACTGACCAATCCCCTTCCTTATCAGAGTTATGAATGGGGGGATAAAAATGAGCCAATGGAAGGGGATAAATTGAGGAATCATTACTGGGAGGTGCCCCATTACAAATGTGACCTATGATTCGGGTGTCCCTGAAATTTAAGAGCGCACAATCACCTTCGATGTTTTTGGGCGTTTGGCCTATCCAGGATACCCTTCGCACCATCAGGATTTCGCAAGTGACGTTAAAGGGGAGTGGTCTGTTTCTATTCAACCAGTCTCTTGCCTTATTTTTAAGTGACATAAAAGATTCTTTATTAGCATTACTCAACTCTGGAGCTCCAGTTAAGACAACTGTATACGGGCTTGACTCGGGAGGTAAATCTATTCTCGGCATCTTAGGTGGAGCACAATCAACAACACCCCTGGGGTTTACTTTGGGTTTATCAATAGATTTAACAACATTAGACTCTGTGGTTACAGCAACGGGTGGAACCACAAGAGCTGACAACATAACTGTGTTACCGCTAGAAGAAGAAGAGATTTGGGGAGGGACCGTAGCACATAACACCTCACCCCCCTGTACAGGATTTAGTGGCCCGTTATCCGATGGCAGATTACTTAAATTAATATTGGCCGCAATATTTATTGTCACTTGCTCAATCTTGAGTAGCCGAAGTTCAATTTGGCAAAGCCCATCTTCAAAGGATTTTGAGGAAGACTGTAATAAGGAACCCAGCTTCTTAAGGTTAAAGTCCTCCAATACCGTGGTTGCACCAATAGGTTTTAGAACACACGTTGTCGGTGCAGACGATATTGAGTTCTCAGATGGCGCTAATTGGATCACTGGCACGTTGCCTGGGTCCGTTGAAGATGTCTTGGAGTTACTAGATTGTTTTAAGATTTTGGCCCGTCTTCCTCCAGCAGATTCATTTATCGCCCGCTCCTCTTCGGGACTGTCCCTGGAGCTTCCCTCGCATTTGTCTAGTCAGTGGCCTATGGGAAAGGTTGAAATTAGCTTGTGCTTCCGTTGTTATCTGGGGCTGGTCGTCTAAAGGAGCTTCCGTGGTTATCTGGAGCTGGTCGTCTAATGAAGCGGTTAGCTGATCCAATGCGGTAGGTGGACTGTGAACTATCACGGACGCTTCTAATGTGTTCGTGCGTGCGGCCAGCTCTGGGGTGCGGGCGTTGGCAAAGTGACCTATAGAGGAGCGTTTCGCAAAGGCAAGATCTTGTGAAACCCTTCGCTCCATAAGGATAATCCCTTGATCTATGACAGAGTTGGCCCGGGTGATAAAGTTGTCTAATGTCCCCGTTAAAGATCCGCTCTGGTTAGCTCCCTTGTTTCTAAAGTTTTTGCGCACAGACATCTTGCAGTATTATCTGACAACCTAGTTGGTACTTACAGATCGGCTTTATAGCGACTGGTAATCCGATGGTGCAAGTAAGAGGGGTGGCCCGGTCCAGTCTCCAACGGCCTCGAACGGGGTAAAACGTGTCGCCCGCGCGCGTCCCGCGAAGCGGAGGCTGGTCGCCTTTTTGTAGCGCCTCCATGCGCGGAAGTCCGGTGCTGCAGCTGCTTCCTGCGGCAGAGCCCCCTGGGAGTTGTAGTCTTCCCTGCACGGCGGCCGCGCCGAGATGGATGTGGCAGCCGCAGCGAGGGGAGACAGAAGCTGGGGCACAGAAGGTGAAGCGGGAAGCGCTGGCAGAGGGATGCAGGTCAGGATGATTTTTCTCCGAGGACACCTATCTGTAGCTATATCTATCTGTATCTATCTATCTGTATCTATCTGTATCTATCTATCTGTATCTATCTGTATCTAACTGTATCTATCTGTATCTATCTATCTGTATCTATCTGTATCTATCTATCTGTATCTATCTGTTTCTATCTGTATCTATCTATCAGTATCTATCTATCTGTATCTATCTGTACCTATCTATCTGTATTTATCTATCTGTATCTATCTGTATCTGTCTGTATCTGTCTGTATCTATCTGTATCTATATCTATCTGTATCTATCTATCTGTATCTATATCTATCTGTATCTATCTATCTGTATCTATCTGTATCTATCTATCTGTATCTATCTGTATCAATCTGTATCCATCTGTATCTATCTATCTGTATCTATCTGTAACTGTATCTATATGTATCTGTATCTATCTGTATCTGTATCTATCTATCTGTATCTATCTGTATCTATTTGTATCTATCTATATCTTTATCTATCTATCTATCTGTATCTATCTATATCTGTATCTATCTGTATTAAGCCTGGGCGTAGAGTTTGCATAGCAGCACTACATGTAGCTTCACGTAGTAGCTGATGACACTGTGTACTTGTCTGTACTTTGCAAAAATTGCAAAAAGCTTCCTGTACATGAGCAGATATGCTAAAATAAGTATTTCTATCTTTATATGCTAAACTGTATAGAGCACTTTCACAATGGTGAAACTGAAAAATTTGCAAGCAGTGGGAGATTTGATGATTTTGGGATCCTCCCTAACCTAGGGGGAGTACCAAACAGATGCCTTGAAAACAAAAAAGCACATCTTATTGAACGATTTAGTTGTGGTCCCATCCTCTTAGGACAAACCCAAACACAGTTATTGGCAAAAAAAATCCCAACCAAAGGCCCTGCAAAGCATTATGGGATGAGATTAGCAGTGGGCAGTGAATATTACATAGTATACAATATCAAAAGAATTCTACAAAGAGCTGCAGTTCAACTGGTGGTTACTAGATGTCCCTCACGAGTCAAATGCAAATGCTTGATGAAAGGGTTTTAATGGCTTTGCATTTGACTCGTGAGGGACATCTAGTAACGACTTGTGGAACTGCAGCTTGATGTAAGAACAATTTCAATGCTTTGCATTTGACTCGTGAGGGACATCTAATAACTAGGTGAACTGCAGCTCTTTGTAGAATTATTTTGATATTTGATACTATAATATTCACTGCCCACTGCTAATCTCGTCCCATAATGCTTTGCAGGGCCTTTGGTTGGGATTCTTTTTTTTGCCAATAGCTGTGCTTGGGGTGGTCCTAAAATGATGGGACCACGACTGAAGTTCAGCAAAATGTGCTTTTTGTTTATGCTCTTTGTGTTCAAGGCATCTGCTTGGTGCTCCCCCTAGGTTAGGGGGGGCCCCAAAATCATCAGCTCTCTCATTGCCTAATGTTTTCATTGTAAAAGTTCATTTTTGTGAATTGGTTATATACTGTTAAGCATGTAAAATTGCTTTTTCAAAGCATCTGAGAATATTGTTTATTTAGATACTACACATGATTAAGCACAGTTTTGATACTGTACTACGTGCAATTTGCAAATCAGTACAAACTTTGCATGCTCCTGTATCTATCTATCTATCTATCTGTATCTATCTATCTGTGTCTATCTATCTGTATCTATCTGTATCTATCTATCTGTAACTATCTATCTGTATCTTTCTGTATCTATCTGTATCTGTATGTATCTCTCTGTATCTATCTGTATCTGTATATATATATATGTATCTATCTGTATCTATCTGTGTGTATCTATCTGTATCTATCTAATTGTATCTATCTGTATCTATCTATCTGTATCTATCTATCTGTATCTATCTGTATCTATCTGTATCTGTATCTATGTATCTGTATCTATCTATATCTATCCGTATCTATCTGTACCTATCTGTATCTATGTGTGTGTATCTATCTGTATCTATCTATCTGTATCTATCTCTATCAATCTATCTGTATCTATCTGTATCTATCTATCTGTATATATCTATCTGTATCTATCTGTATCTATCTATCTGTTTCTATCTGTACCTATCTATCTGTATCTATCTATCTGTATCTATCTGTATCTATCTGTATCTGTCTGTATCTGTCTGTATCTGTCTGTATCTATCTATCTGTATCTATATCTATCTGTATCTATCTATCTGTATCTATATCTATCTGTATCTATCTATCTGTATCTATCTGTATCTATCTATCTATCTGTATCTATCTGTGTCTATCTATCTGTATCTATGTATATCTATATCTATCTGTATCTGTATCTATCTATCTGTATCTATCTGTATCTGTATCTATCTATCTGTATCTATCTATCTGTATCTATCTGTATCTTTCTATCTGTATCTATCTGTATCTATCTATCTGTATCTATCTATCTGTATCTATCTGTATCTATCTGTATCTATCTATCTGTATCTATCTGTATCTATCTGTATCTATCTTTATCTATCTATCTGTATGTATCTATCTGTATCTATCTATCTGTATCTCTCTATCTGTATCTATCTGTATCTATCTATCTGTATCTATCTGTATCTATCTATCTGTATCTATCTATCTATATCTATCTGTATCTGTCTGTATCTGTCTGTATCTATCTATCTGTATCTATCTGTATCTATCTATCTGTATCTATCTATCTGTATCTATCTGTATCTGTCTATCTGTATCTATCTGTATCTATCTATCTGTATCTATCTGTATCTATTTGTATCTATCTATATCTTTATCTATCTATCTGTATCTATCTATCTGTATCTATCTATATCTGTATCTATCTGTATTAAGCCTGGGCGTAGAGTTTGCGTAGCAGCACTACATGTAGCTTCACGTAGTAGCTGATGACACTGTGTACTTGTCTGTACTTTGCAAAAATTGCAAAAAGCTTCCTGTACATGAGCAGATATGCTAAAATAAGTATTTCTATCTTTATATGCTAAAGTGCATAGAGCACTTTCACAATGGTGAAACTGAAAAATTTGCAAGCAGTGGGAGATTTGATGATTTTGGGATCCTCCCTAACCTAGGGGGAGTACCAAACAGATGCCTTGAAAACAAAAAAGCACATCTTATTGAACGATTTAGTTGTGGTCCCATCCTCTTAGGACAAACCCAAACACAGTTATTGGCAAAAAAAAATCCCAACCAAAGGCCCTGCAAAGCATTATGGGATGAGATTAGCAGTGGGCAGTGAATATTACATAGTATACAATATCAAAAGAATTCTACAAAGAGCTGCAGTTCAACTGGTGGTTACTAGATGTCCCTCACGAGTCAAATGCAAATGCTTGATGAAAGGGTTTTAATGGCTTTGCATTTGACTCGTGAGGGACATCTAGTAACGACTTGTGGAACTGCAGCTTGATGTAAGAACAATTTCAATGCTTTGCATTTGACTCGTGAGGGACATCTAATAACTAGGTGAACTGCAGCTCTTTGTAGAATTATTTTGATATTTGATACTATAATATTCACTGCCCACTGCTAATCTCGTCCCATAATGCTTTGCAGGGCCTTTGGTTGGGATTCTTTTTTTTGCCAATAGCTGTGCTTGGGGTGGTCCTAAAATGATGGGACCACGACTGAAGTTCAACAAAATGTGCTTTTTGTTTATGCTCTTTGTGTTCAAGGCATCTGCTTGGTGCTCCCCCTAGGTTAGGGGGGGCCCCAAAATCATCAGCTCTCTCATTGCCTAATGTTTTCATTGTAAAAGTTCATTTTTGTGAATTGGTTATATACTGTTAAGCATGTACAATTGCTTTTTCAAAGCATCTGAGAATATTGTTTATTTAGATACTACACATGATTAAGCACAGTTTTGATACTGTACTACGTGCAATTTGCAAATCAGTACAAACTTTGCATGCTCCTGTATCTATCTATCTATCTGTATCTATCTATCTGTGTCTATCTATCTGTATCTATCTGTATCTATCTGTAACTATCTATCTGTATCTTTCTGTATCTATCTGTATCTGTATGTATCTCTCTGTATCTATCTGTATCTGTATATATATATGTATCTATCTGTATCTATCTGTGTGTATCTATCTGTATTTATCTGTATCTATCTAATTGTATCTATCTGTATCTATCTATCTGTATCTATCTGTATCTATCTGTATCTGTATCTATCTATCTGTATCTGTATCTATCTATATCTATCCGTATCTATCTGTACCTATCTGTATCTATGTGTGTGTATCTATCTGTATCTATCTATCTGTATCTATCTCTATCAATCTATCTGTATCTATCTGTATCTATCTATCTGTATATATCTATCTGTATCTATCTGTATCTATCTATCTGTTTCTATCTGTACCTATCTATCTGTATCTATCTATCTGTATCTATCTGTATCTGTCTGTATCTGTCTGTATCTGTCTGTATCTGTCTGTATCTATCTATCTGTATCTATATCTATCTGTATCTATCTATCTGTATCTATATCTATCTGTATCTATCTATCTGTATCTATCTGTATCTATCTATCTGTATCTATCTGTGTCTATCTATCTGTATCTATCTGTATCTATGTATATCTATATCTATCTGTATCTGTATCTATCTGTATCTATCTGTATCTGTATCTATCTATCTGTATCTATCTGTATCTATCTATCTGTATCTATCTGTATCTTTCTATCTGTATCTATCTGTATCTATCTATCTGTATCTATCTGTATCTATCTGTATCTATCTATCTGTATCTATCTGTATCTATCTGTATCTATCTTTATCTATCTATCTGTATGTATCTATCTGTATCTATCTATCTGTATCTCTCTATCTGTATCTATCTGTATCTATCTATCTGTATCTATCTGTATCTATCTATCTGTATCTATCTATCTATATCTATCTGTATCTGTCTGTATCTATCTATCTGTATCTATCTGTATCTATCTATCTGTATCTATCTATCTATATCTATCTATCTGTATCTATCTGTATCTGTCTATCTGTATCTATCTGTATCTATCTATCTGTATCTATCTGTATCTATCTGTATCTATCTGTATCTGTATCTATATGTATCTGTATCTATCTATCTGTATCTATCTGTATCTATCTGTATCTGTATCTATCTGTATCTGTATCTATCTGTATCTATTGATCTGTATCTATCTGTATCTATCTATCTGTATCTATCTATCTGTATCTATCTGTATCTGTATCTATCTATCTGTATCTATCTGTATCTGTCTATATCTATCTATCTGTATCTATCTGTATCTATCTGTATCTATCTATCTGTATGTATCTGTATGTATCTGTATCTATATGTATGTATCTATCTGTATCTATCTGTATCTATCTATCTGTATCTATCTGTATCTATCTATCTGTATCTATTTGTATCTATCTGTATCTATCTGTATCTGTATCTATCTGTATCTTTCTGTATCTGTATCTATCTGTATCTGTATCTGTATCTCTCTATCTGTATCTATCTGTATCTATCTATCTGTATCTATCTATCTGTATCTATCTGTATCTGTCTGTATCTATCTGTATCTGTCTGTATCTGTATCTATCTGTATCTGTCTGTATCTGTATGTATCTATCTGTATCTATCTGCATCTGTATCTATCTGTATCTATCTATCTGTATTTATCTGTATCTATCTATCTGTATCTATCTGTATCTATCTGTATCTATCTGCATCTCTATCTATCTGTATCTATCTATCTGTATCTATCTGTATCTATCTATCTGTATCTATCTGTATCTATCTATCTGTATCTATCTGTACCTATCTATCTGTATCTATCTATCTGTACCTATCTATCTGTATCTATCTATCTGTATCTATCTGTATCTATCTGTATCTGTCTGTATCTATCTGTATCTATCTGTATCTATCTGTATCTATCTATCTGTATCTATCTGTATCTATCTATCTGTATCTGTCTGTATCTATCTGTATCTATCTGTATCTATCTGTATCTATCTGCATCTATCTATCTGTATCTATCTTTATTCTGTACCTATCTATCTGTATCTATCTATCTGTATCTATCTGTATCTGTCTGTATCTGTCTGTATCTATCTGTATCTATCTGTATCTATCTGTATCTATCTATCTGTATCTATCTATCTGTATCTATCTGTATCTATCTGTATCTGTCTGTATCTGTCTGTATCTGTCTGTATCTATCTGTATCTATCTGTATCTATCTCTGTATCTATCTGTATTTATCTATCTGTATCTATCTATCTGTATCTATCTGTATCTATCTGTATCTATCTGTATCTTTCTGTATCTATCTGTATCTATCTATCTGTATCTATCTGTACCTATCTATCTGTATCTATCTATCTGTATCTGTCTGTATCTGTCTGTATCTATCTATCTGTATCTATATCTATCTGTATCTATCTATCTATCTGTATCTATCTGTATCTATCAGTATCTGCATCTATCTATCTGTATCTATCAGTATCTGCATCTATCTATCTGTATCTATCTGTATCTGTATCTATCAGTATCTGCATCTATCTATCTGTATCTATCTGTATCTATCTGTATATATTTGTATCTATCAGTATCTGTATCTATCTATCTGTATCTATCTTTATCTATCTGTATCTATCTATCTGTATCTATCTGTATCTGTCTATCTGTATCTATCTGTATCTCTATCTATCTATCAGTGTCTATCTTTTTTTTTTTTTTTTTTTGGAGAGTTTTATATAGCGCGAACTAGAACCGAACCGAATCAGTTATCAGAGCGCTTTACATAGCACCAGTTACGTTACATGAGGACACACTGTATCTATCTGTATCTGTATCTATCTATTTGTATCTATCTGTATCTGTATCAATCTGTATCTGTATCTATCTATATATGTATTTATCTGTATCTGTATCTATCTGTGTATGTATCTTTCTATCTGTATCTATCTGTATTAAGCCTTGGCGTAGTTTGCGTAGCAGCACTACATGTAGCTTCACGTAGTATACTTTAAACTTCGCATAGTACACCAAGTCTGCGTAGCGTACTGATGACACTGTGTACTTATCGGTACTGTGCAAAAATTGCAAAATAGTTGTAAAAAGCTTCATGTACATGACCAGATATGCTAAAATAAGTATTTCTATCTTTATATGCTAAAGACCATATAGTACTTTTACAATAGTGAAACTGAAAACTTAGCAAGCAGTGGGAGATGTGATGATTTTGGGATCCTCCCTAACCTAGGGGGAGTACCAAACAGATGCCTTGAAAACAAAAAAGCACATCTTATTGAACGATTTGGTGTGGTCCCATCCTCTTAGGACAAACCCAAACACAGTTATTGGCAAAAAAACATTCCCAACCAAAGGCCCTGCAAAGCATTATGGGATGAGATTAGCAGTGGGCAGTAAATATTATATATTAGAACATTGGAATGTTGGGAGCTCCATTGAAAACAATGGAGTGCTCTGGGCTTATAATGGCTGGTATAAGCCTGGAGCTCCAACATTCCAATGTTTCTTTGTTCACAGCTCTGGCTGTGAACAAAGGCTTCAGGGAACCTGAGGGGATTCCAATCCCCTCATGCTCCCAAAAGGATTTGTTTTTTTGCTAGAACATTCTGTCCTCTAGTGACAGAATGTTCTAATAGCCTTATAGCCCTTCGTAGATGGGCTATACCGCTATTAAAGTCCCTCTCCCTTGTTAAAGGCCCTCGCCTTCGGCTCGGGGCCTTTAACGCTGGAGAGGGCCTTTAATAGCCGGTATAGCCCTCTACGGCGGGCTATAAGGCTATAGTATACAATATCAAAAGAATTCTACAAAGAGCTGCAGTTCACTGGTGGTTACTAGATGTCCCTCACAAGTCAAATGCTTGATGAAATGGTTTCAATGGATTTGCATTTGACTCGTGAGGGACATCTAGTAACGACTTGTGGAACTGCAGCTTGATGTAAGAATAATTTCAATGCTTTGCATTTGACTCGTGAGGGACATCTAGTAACAACTAGGTGAACTGCAGCTCTTTGTAGAATTATTTTGATATTGAATACTATAATATTCACTGCCCACTGCTAATCTCGTCCCATAATGCTTTGCAGGGCCTTTGGTTGGGATTGTTTTTGGTGGTCCTAAAATGATGGGACCACCACTGATGTTCAACAAAATGTGCTTTTTGTTTATGCTCTTTGTGTTCAAGGCATCTGCTTAGTGCTCCCCCTAGGTTAGGGGGGGGGGGCAAAATAATAAGCTCTCTCATTGCCTAATGTTTTCATTGTAAAAGTTCATTTTTGTGAATTGGTTATATACTGTTAAGCATGTAAAATTGCTTTTTCAAAGCATCTGAGAATATTGTTTATTTAGATACTACGCCACGTGATTAAGCACAGTTTTGGTACTGTAATAAGGCTACGTCAGCGTGTCTATCTATCTATCTGTATCTATCTATATGTATCTATCTGTACCTATCTATCTATATCTGTCTGTATCTATCTATCTGTATCTATCTATCTGTATCTATCTGTATCTATCTATCTGTATCAATCTGTATCTATCTGTATTTGTATTTATCTTTATCTGTATCTATCTATCTGTATCTGTATATATCTGTATCTATCTGTATCTATTTGTATCTATCTGTATCTGTATCCATCTATCTGTATCTATCTGTATCTATCCATCTGTATCTATCTATCTGTATCTATCTATCTGTATCTGTATCTATCTGTATCTGTCTGTATCTATCTATCTGTATCTATCTGTATCTATCTATCTGTATCTATCTGTATCTATCTATCTGTATGTATTTATCTGTATCTATCTATCTGTATCTATCTGTATCTATCTATCTGTATCTATCTGTATCTATCTGTATCTATCTATCTGTATCTATCTACCTGTATCTGTCTGTATCTATCTGTATCTGTCTGTATCTGTATGTATCTATCTATCTGTATCTATCTGTATCTATCTATCTGTATCTATCTGTATCTATCTGTATCTGTCTAACAGTATCTATCTGTATCTATCTATCTGTATCTATCTGTATCTATCTGTATCTGTATCTATCTATATCTATCTGTATCTGTATCTATCGATCTGTATCTATCTGTATCTATCTGTATCTATCGATCTGTATCTATCTGTATCTATCTATCTGTATCTATCTATCTGTATCTATCTATCTGTATCTATCTGTATCTATCTATCTATATCTATCTGTATCTGTATCTATCTATCTGTATCTATGTATCTGTATCTATTGGTATCTATCTATCTGTATCTATCTAGCTGTATCTATCTGTATCTATCTGTCTGTATCTATCTGTATCTATCTGTATCTAACTGTATCTATCTATCTGTATCTTTCTATCTGTATCTATCTGTATCTATCTGTATCTATCTGTATCTATCTATCTGTATCTATCTGTATCTATCTATCTGTATCTATATATCTGTATCTATCTATCTGTATCTGTATCTATCTGTATCTGTCTGTATCTATCTATCTGTATCTATCTGTATCTATCTATCTGTATGTGTCTATCTGTATCTATCTATCTGTATCGATCTATCTATCTGTATCTACCTGTGTCTATCTATCTGGTACAAAAAGGGGTGGTGGTGATGGACAGAGCATCTGAACCAATCAAACATTCACACCCAGTCAACAGATCTGGGTTTAATACATCACCGTTCTTTAGCCCACTATGCCACCCCAGTTCAGACATGGCCATATGCAAATCAGTCTGACCCTGTGCCTCATGGGAACAGTCCAGGCCGAACTGCCAAGCCATGCCTTCCCTGGACCGGAAACAAGCTTCCTAGGACTGGTTTCTGGCATTTCAGCCGTCTTCAGCCAGGCTTGCTTGAATCCAGTGGCAAAGTGAGCAAGGGACTCACGTCTGAGCATACCCTGCCAACGTATGGCGAACAAAGCGGTACAAAAGGGGGTGGTGATGGACGGAGCATCTGAACCAATCAAACACTCACACCCAGTCAACAGATCTGGGTTTAATCCATCACCGTTCTTTAGCCCACTTTGCCACCCCAGTTCAGACATGGCCATATGCAAATCAGTCTGACCCTGTGCCTCATGGGAGTAGTCCAGCCCGAACTGCCAAGCCATGCCTTCCCTGGACTGAAAACAAGCTTCCTAGGACCGGTTTCTGGCATTTCAGCCGTCTTCTGGCAAGCTTGCTTGAATCCAGTGGCAAAGTGAGCAAGGGACTCAAGTCTGAGCATACCGTGCCAACTTATGGCGAACAAAGCGGTACCAAAGGGGCTGGTGATGGACGGAGCATCTGAACCAATCAAACACTCACACCCAGTCAACAGATCTGGGTTTAATCCATCACCGTTCTTTAGCCCACTCTGCCACCCCAGTTCAGACATGGCCATATGCAAATCAGTCTGACCCTGTGCCTCATGGGAACAGTCCAGCCCGAACTGCTAAGCCATGCCTTCCCTGGACCGGAAACAAGCTTCCTAGGACCAGTTTCTGGCATTTCAGCCATCTTCAGCCAGGCTTGCTTGAATCCAGTGGCAAAGTGAGCAAGAGACTCACGTCTGAGCATACCCTGCCAACTTATGGCGAACAAAGCGGTACAAAAGGGGGGTGATGGACGGAGCATCTGAACCAAACAAACACTCACACCCAGTCAACAGATCTGGGTTTAATCCATCACCGTTATTTAGCCCACTCTACCACCCCAGTTCAGACATGGCCATATGCAAATCAGTCTGACCCTGTGCCTCATGGGAACAGTCCAGCCCGAACTGCCAAGCCATGCCTTCCCTGGACCGGAAACAAGCTTCCTAGGACCGGTTTCTGGCATTTCAGCCGTCTTCAGCCAGGCTTGCTTGAATCCAGTGGCAAAGTGAGCAAGGGACTCACGTCTGAGCACACCCTGCCAACTTATGGCGAATAGAGCAGTACAAAAGGGGGTGGTGATGGACGGAGCATCTGAACCAATCAAACACTCGCACCCAGTCAACAGATCTGGGTTTAATCCATCACCGTTCTTTAGCCCACTCTGCCACCCCAGTTCACACATGGCCATATGAAAATCTGTCTGACCCTGTGCTTCATGGGAATAATCCAGCCTGAACTGCCAAGCCATGCCTTCCCTGGACTGGAAACAAGCTTCCTAGGACCCGTTTCTGGCATTTCAGCCGTCTTCAGCCAGGCTTGCTTGAATCCAGTGGCAACGAGAGCAAGGGACTCACGTCTGAGCATACCCTGCCAACTTATGGCGAACAAAGCGGTACAAAAGGGGGTGGTGATGGACGGAGCATCTGAACCAATCAAACACTCACACCCAGTTAACAGATCTGGGTTTAATCCATCACTGTTCTTTAGCCCACTCTGCCACCCCAGTTCAGGCATGGCCATATGCAAATCAGTCTGACCCTGTGCGTCATGGGAACAGTCCAGCCCGAACTGCCAAGCCATGCCTTCCCTGGACTGGAAACAAGCTTCCTAGGACCGGTTTCTGGCATTTCAGCTGTCTTCAGCCAGGCTTGCTTGAATTCAGTGGCAAAGTGAGCAAGGGACTCACGTCTGAGCATACCCTGCCAACTTATGGCGAACAAAGCGGTACAAAGGGGGGGGGGGCATTATAAATAAAACAAGACCAAAATGACAAAAATCTAATCAATAGAACCAGAGTTATTACGTTTTAAAGTTTATGTTGAAAAATAGCACCAAAAACCTCAAAGCACTATTGGGATTATCTGGTCACGCCAGACCGGGATAAAGTCACAAGTTAAGGGTGACTGTGATGGAGCGTGGACAGGCTACAAGGACACAATTAGGCCTGCAGAACAGAGTACCTTAAATCCTGGTTGCAGAGTGTTACATCGGTTCTGAGATGTGGCGAGACTGTGGTGTTAGGTCCTAATGCATAGACGTCGAGGATCCTGTCGACAGGGCTTGTGATGCAAAAGGCGGTGTCAAGGATGTGAAATGCAGCCCAGGTGATGCATCAGTTCCTACGAGCAGTGAAACTGCAATACGGAGTTTCAGCATTGAGGCTGCCATCAAAAAGGGATACGAGGAGCTTGAGCTGGGAAAAACATCACACAGCAACGGTTTCAAAGGTGATGTGTCGATCCTAAGATGTGGGTTGCAGCACAGATGCATGTCTTTTGCAATGGGTCTAATCCACGCAGCCGTGATGTGTCGCTCCAGCTCGTGGATGCATCACTTATCTGAGGAGATGCATTGGTTCTTCTTGAGATGCATCACTCAGCAGAGAACATGCATTGGTTCTGCTGGTAAGCACCTTAGGCCCACTTCAAAGGGTCCAGGACTGGGGTGGCATCACTTGATCGGGTAGACTCACAGATGGCAGAGTCCAGGTGCAGGGGTTGGAAGCCTGTTATGACCCAGGTCTTCAGATCAGGAGGCCAGCCACTGGCCCTTGGATTCCCTCTGGGTTCTGGGGGTCAAGAGATGCAAGTCTAGTCCTTCTCGCCCAGGCAAGAAGGCAGCATGCAGCAGATCAGCAAAGCAAAGCAGGAGTCCAGCAGAGTGCAGTCCAACAGAATGGCAGTCCTTCAGCAGAAAAGCATTCCTTCTTCCTGGCAGAGTTTCAGCAGGTCCAGGAATGTACTGAAGTGTTGCTGTATGAGGTCCAGCATTTATACCCAGTGGTGCCTTTGATGTTGGGCAGACGTCATAGACATGCTTCTGAGGTGCACAGATGTCCTCTCTTTCTGCCCTGGCTCACTACAGGGTTGTACACAGCCCTTTGGGTGAGGTCTGGACAGGCTATTCGGGTGAAAGTGAGGCTTGCTCAGCTCCTCCCTCCTATCCTGACAGAGGTGGCTCACTGAGACACACCTAAGCTTCCATTGTTTGTTACTGTCTAGGAGGACTATATAAAAGCCCAAATACTAACTACACCCAGTCATGTGATCAGAGACAGGCTCCAGGCACCCAATGACTAAAGCAAGAAAATGCTAAATTTCCAAAAGTGGTATTTTCAAAATTGTTATTTAAAATCTGACTTCACCATAAGTTAGGATTTTAAATTAAGACTCCAGAGACACCACACGTTAACCAGTTATATTTCCCCATTTGGAAACTCTCATTATGGTCAGTGTCCCATTCTGCCCGTCGATTGCAGACAGGAGATCACCTATCTCACAATCTAAGAACGGAAGACTCCTTCTTTCATTGAATGGAGTCCCTATTTTCTTCAAATAGAGTCCACGTTTGGAGATTCACTTCAGTTTGAAGAAGAACACAAGTTGTTTAAAGTTAAAGTGGTTCATCAAGGGTTGCATTGCAAAGGTGTTTAGGTGTATGGATCGACTACATATAGGTTTACGTCAGTTCTGAGTCCTGATGAGAACCTTAAAGTGTGAAGAGTTCGAAGCTCATTGACGCATCTTCAGCTGAAAGTGCATAATATTAACGAGTGTTGAGACCTTTGGTGGATGGTATCGAATAGCTACAAGGTCACCCTTTTGTTCCCAATCAGCTCGGCACTGTGTGACTGAGTAAGCCCATTTAGGAGGAATTTATTTGGTAGTAGCAGTGGGAGAAAAAGAACATTTCCTCTTTGGCATTAAAATTCAGAACTCTCCTATTTGTGCAATATGTTGGTTTGTACTGATTTGTGATTGCAATTGTATGGTGTCACTGTGGGGAGGGTGATAATGTATTGTACTGAACACTGTTGAGATGTTTACAATGTATAGGACTATTGGCAAGAAAAAAGAAGAAGAAATAAAAGGTGATCACAGATATTAAATATAGTGACCATGAACAAAAATAAAAGTATGTAGTTCCATAGTCAGTATTGCCGTATTGTATGTTTGTTTGAACTTTCTAAAAGTGGCATTTTCAGAATTATAATTCAAAATCTGACTTCAGGTTAAGTTAGGATTTTAATTTAGGATTCCAGAGACACCAAATTTGTACCAGTTATATCTTTCAATTTGGAAATTACACTTATAAAATGTAATGAGGTAATCCCAATGCTATCCTATGGTGGGATATATGCCTTGCAGTAGTGACAAACACATTTAAGAGTTTTTTTCACTACCAGGACATGTAAAACGTAAAGGTACTTGTCCTGCTTTTTAAATGCATTGAACCCTGCCCACTGGGCTGTCCGGAGCCTAACCTAGGGGTGATTTACTTGTATTAAAAAGGAGGATTTGGGGCTGGCAAAAGTTTTATTTTGCAGGTCGAAATGGCAGGATAAAACTGCACACACAGGATCTGCAATGATGGGCCTGAGACGTGCAAAGGGCTACATATGTGAGTGGTACAATCAGTGCTGCAGGCCAACTAGTAGCATTTAACTTACAGGTCCCTGGGCACATGTAGTGCACTCTACTGGGGACTTATAAGTAAATTAAATTTGCCAATTGGGTATAAGTCAATTCTGCCATGTTTTAGGGAGAGCACAAGCACTTTAGCACTCATCTACAAGAAAATTATGCATCCCGCAAGCCATTTAGCAGCGCCATTGTGTGTTATTTTCAAAGCACAGAGATGCATCGTATAAACAACAATACAATGCATCCTGGGGCTTTCCCCTGCGCTGGCGCACAATTGGCTGCCATGTGCCAGCACAGGCACCTTTGTGTTGTGTTGCAAGAGTGATTGCGTTGCGGGGATAAATATTTTTATGCAGGAAGGGATACCTTCCTGCACAAAAACAATCATTTATAGCATTTTCCTCCTTCTATTCATTCTGCTGCGGATTCCAGGAATTACTTTAGAGGACCAGGAAGGGGGCTGCAAAAAGAGACCTTAGTGAAGTGCAATTGTTGAGCAGCGGCACGGTTTATGAATTAGATGCCGTGATCCTGGGGGAGAGCCCTTCAGCTACAGTCCCCATGCAAGAGACTCTCTTTCCTTCTACCATAACTGATTGGATCATAGGACATTGAACCACACAACTCCCCTACACTTGGTAGGATCTTAGAAAGTGTTCTACCCTGAAGGTGGAGAATAGACATATTCTGGTTAACGACACGGTAAAGAGAGATGTTCATAGAAGATACTCCAGGATTGATGCTGGTTCATGAAATGCACATGTACTGGAAATCGTTAACATAAGTAGGCAATTAGATCTCATTAGGGCAGTTGTCTTCAAACTTTTTATTGCTGCGCCTAACACAGTGAAAAAAAAAATCATCAGGCCCTCCCTCAGAATTGTTCACAATCATTTTATTAAATTGTCAATATTTACATTTGTCTAGACTTATTTAAACATTGCGGTTAATTCTGTTAGCGTTCTAGAAATGCAACCAAATACATGATTGCCAAACATACTATCCTAGACCGGCGGGCCTTATTAACGTGCAAAAGTATCCACAGCGTGAATATTAGAAGTGGAGGTTTTGAAGAATGATTGGAGTACCTTCTCTTTTGACACTTCTCCCAGTCAGGATATAAATGACAAAAGATGTTAGCGATGTCCCATTACAGAGCCATTACTGCCGCTCATTGTTTCCCTGCTTAAAACAAAGCACTGTTATCATGATAATGCTTATTTTAGCCGGAGAATGGTGCCGCCCTGGGATCACTTGAGGCCTTCCCAAGGGGGGCTCACCCTCCAGTTTGAAGACTCATGTGTTAGGGTAATACAGCTGATTGGATAAAGAGTCAGGCATTGATCAGACAGTTACCAGAGCAGAAACTCTGTTTACAAAGGGCAGGGAGGCTGATTGGACAGGTGAAGAACTGTAATCTTCATTCTCAGGGAATACTTACTAATAAAAAAGAACTTGGCACAGAAGCTGAAAATATGAAAAGACATCTTTATTAAATTTAATAAGTGAGGCCACGTCACACAGAAGCCGTAGCAACTGAATGAGGCAGTCTGAAGAGTACAGAAAGCAGAGGCCTTTTATATGCTTAGGGTTACAAACTTCAGCATACAAGTAAGGGGCAGTCCTAGCTTTTGCAAGCATGCAAAATGCCTAACATTCCTTCTTACACAAGCCGGACAAACCCATAATAAAAGGACCACAACCCATATCATAAACAGACCATAAAAGAAGGAACAGAAAACAGATAAGAAACAGGATAAGGTGTGTGTGTGTGCATACCAAACTCTACAATGTCCTGTGCTTTGATCCTCAATCTTGATCATCTAAAGGGCAGGAACTGGTTTAACAAGGTCAGCTTCAGGCAACAGGGTCAGTTCACTCAGGTCAAACAGGAGTCAGCATGAACTCGAGCTAAGGTGTACATGTCCTTAAAAGACTTGTTCAGCCACAATCATTGGCCTATGTGAGGGCAACCACAAAATGGCTGCCATACACAAAATGGAACCCACGGACTCAGAATTCACACAACCTCAGCCCTCCTTTTGCCCTTACATAGGCAATCACTCAGTCTGTGTCTGAATCGATGTCAATATTATCCGTTATTCCCTTCACTAAGGCAATATTACTCGAGTTTATATTTCATGGAACGCAAGGGATAGACTTCGTTGGCATGAAGAAACATCGTCTGATATGCCCATACAGACCCATTGTAACTAAATGACAGAACCAAATAGGAAATACCTCTATCTGTAGTATGTGGCATAAGACCACACACCCAACAATTAGTGGTATTCATTACTACCTGGTGTTGATGCAGAAGCTGTACAAAGGAATTATTAGTAAACTCTGACCTCCTAACCAGTTCATGTTCAGGTAAAATATGGAAAGAATGAGAAGAAGTAGTAGTAGGAAGAGACATAGGTTGGGAGGTGGGTACAGATGTCAATTGGGTAGCAAAAACAATCCAACCCACAAAAGACAACGTCATGCTTAAAAATACAAAAAAACATGTTATTAAGAACATATAGACAACAGGAGAAAGTAATGACCACTATTACAAATAAAAGTATCATTTTTCACAACTCTAAGCAGAAAGCAAATCCTAAAATGATCTAGTAACTTTTTTTATGGTTCCTATGCATTTCAGTAACTCATTATATGTTCAGGTGAAAGAGTGGTGATCCTTATTAATGCTCTCAGATGAAAAGGGATTTTCTTCCACAGAGAATGGACTTAATTCCGCTTTTACTAAACAGAAAACTACTTTAAAACAATGCCAGCAAAACAGCAAAAATTTGTCTCCTAACACCCATTTTATGCAATCGCACGGGAAATACCCAGAGTCCGTCCAAGCCTCTCCGGCAGGCTTCTATTGTTCATCAAATCCTTTTCTGTTGTTTTCTTCCGCATGGGCCTCTTCATTCAGGCCTTTCATGAAAATGGTCCTTCTCAGTATCCGTTGGAGTGCCCTCCTGGCAAACACTCGCAGCTTATTTGAAAGTCTCAATGTCTCAAGGCAGTGCACCAATATCTCTTCTCTGCGGCAGGCACTACAGATAGTGTGCTCTCCATTGATCAAGGGCACAGATCATCTCATGCAGACCCAAGTACTATTAATTAGGAAAGAGCAACAGGCTTTCATACTCAGCAACACTTTCAGACTCCAACACTCGCTTTTCAGTGTCAGAGGATGCTCGGGCTGCTCTTCCATTTAATCATAGGTACCACAATGTAGTGCCTTTTGCCGGTCTTGGATCCTCCGGTGCACTGCACTTCCGTTGGAGCAAAGGAAAAGGGGTGTGTGGCCAAAACTCAGGCCAAGGGGCTCAATGGACTGCCCACTGTCAGAGGTTACCAGTACATGACAGGTGGAAGACTGAAGCCTCAATTCTTTCGCTCTTTTGCACTGAAACTCGGGTTCTGTGGCAAAACCAGCTCCTCCTTCTCGCTCTTTTGCACTGAAACTCTGGTTCTGTGGCAAAACCAGCTCCTCCTTCTTTTTTGATGTTCAACGCCTTCTGATGAAGCAAGCACAATACTTTGGCGATATTATTGATGGCACGCTGGCGATCGCTCTCTGGGTGCTGGGACTTTTCATCTGTTAGCTGTCGCTAATGGGATTGTGGGTGAGTTCCGCAGGTTATTATGACTTAATCCCGCAGAACCTAGTGACGAAGGAAATGGGACACATTTGTTATTTTCCTTCAATTTAGTACAAAAACAGTTCATTTAACAAAGGGACTGCAAACAGGTGGCCTGCAATCTTCAAAGGAGTGGCTATACGCCATGGAACTATTGTGATCTAAAATACACTATCATTCTCATAGAATACAAAGACAAAGGCAATAAGCAAAACAGTGCCTCTAATTTCTTCAATTGGGTATCCATGTGAGAGCATATCCTCTACCATCTAAGGGTAGATAACTATATGAGGATTTTATCTAAATGGATGTCCTCACACATAGTGGCATCATCTAATGGGGTAAACACATTTTTTCTCTCAATAATTACATATAGGTGTTCCTAAATTCCTTATCTAAAACATTTCAAAAAGAGAAATCACATGATACAGATTATCAGGGACATGTAGATACCTCCCTTTTAATAACTGTGCATCAAGTGCACTAAGCAATACACAGGCTAATAATCAAAATGTGGAAACTTGTCTTATAATAGCATTGAGTCAGTTAACCAGTCCATCACTACCATGACGGTCAGACTGGAAAACATCGAGGTAGGCCTAAAGAAAATTCTCCAATACCAGTCTAGTTATACAAAAGGGATTTATACATAATATGGGGTTCCTAGTACATTACTGCAATCTGGAAGTGTGAACCTAATACAATAATAACAAAAAGAAGGCTAACTGGTGAAAGGAATATGGAAAAGGGAAAATGGGACTAGGACACAGCTAAAATCCCCAATTACTAGGCACGATGCAACATCAATCAGGGGAAAAATTAAGCCTTGTTTCCTTTATGGTACAAAGCCATACACTATTCAGGAAGCAGAACAAAACTGACTAATGTAATATAACAATTAGGTCACCATGCACAAAAGTCACAGATCTATAATTTATCCTTACGTCCAATTCAGGATACATAATTTTAGGGCTGCCTGTTCCTTACAGGAAAGGGGGCAGTAATGTGACTGTAGGTGAAACCTTGTTTCCTGTATATCTTTTTTATTTTTGTTCAAATACCTTTATAGCCAAATTTGACATGCACTGGTGAAGTGTTGTCTGTCTTGCTCACAGGATGAAAAAAATATCATATCTGTGAAATTTAGAGCAAATTCACCCAGCTGTTGTACAGGATACACATCGTCATGTATATCCCTTCACAACACAGGTAAACTTGTAATAGTATCATAAGCAGCAACATAAAACAAAAAACATGCAAAAAAAACGCACAAAACGGACATTTCAAGCCATCAGATATACTCGCTGTATATCAAGCACAAAAAGCATAGACAAAACAATAGCATATATAAATGAGCTGTGACGCATAACACCGTGTCAGGTTTAAAATCCTTACCCTCCTGTTTGACAGTAGATCACCAATTAGTGTATATCTGCTGTCAAATACAACTTTCAGACACACAGAACCAGTAAGAACAATTCATGATAGAACCAAATACACAAACATGAAAAACGCATGGACATTTCTTTCCAAAGGAGTTACGCAAAAACACATCTCATTTCAACCAACCAAACTCACGTGTCTTGTCAGCCTTAAAATCCCCCAGAACAATCCATGAATGATCTGCGGGCAGAAGCAGGAAAAAAAAACACAACACACAAAAGAGAGACATTTTTCATAACAAACAAATATCAATTATAACTTTTAATCAGAAGACAAAACATAATACACATTAACAGACACAAAAATAAATTTCCATTACTTAACTGTTACCATCTTGTCAGTCACCTTGCAACACGAAGCCCTTTTAACTTTCCAAAAGTAAAATTCTTTCACTGACACTCCATGTTAGCCTTGCCCCACAATTCGTTCTCACTTGGGCATGTAGCCTTCAAAATTTCAATAAAAAGCTTTGTCTAATTTTCTGTCTAAGACTTAATGCAATGCTTGATTTTCGGTCAAATAAAAGCAACTAGCAGACATTATTTTTTTAGAGGCGAAAATACAAATGTATCATTTCTGCAGAGCATTTAGCGTGATGTGGGGACTTTCAAAGAAACCTTTTTCATATTTTCCCTTTGGAATTAAATTCTTTAATTTTGTGGAGAAACCAGAAACCCTTCCTTTTAGAGGCCTGTTTAGCAAGGTTATTCTGCATTTCACAGAGACAAAGCCCTAATTTAAAAGGTCACAAATGTCAACATGACAGCCTCCTTCCATTGTTTACAGGGAAACCAAATATAGCATCTCAGCGCGACTTGAGCCAGCTGCAGCTTCTTCTAGCCCCCACTCTCTGCTCATTCTGAGGCTGACAAAGGCAAAAGGCCTTCCTAATTCCTCCTAACCTGCAATAATTCACTCTATTTAAAACACATGGTTTATATATTACTCCTGTTAGGGGCTATAATTTATTTCTATACTTACATTAATAAAACATTTACTGTGAATAATTTGCAGAACATAATAACACACATACCAGTTTTTAGAACAAATGCTTGTTTGCAATGGTACTCATTTCATCAACCTTAAATAGATGAAGGTCTCAGTTAGGTCCAGCCAAAGTTAAAAACCTTCAACCCTGATATTAAACTCAAACCTCTGCACCAGGCACATTGGCTCACTGAGCCATTAAACGCAACCCCAAATGGGAACAACCTGCAAATTTGTGTTTTATACCTAAATGTATGCATTTACTGAAGCCTAAAGCACTTTAAAGCTATTATAAATGGCAAAAATACCCACATTCGACTTTGATATTTGGGGCACTTAAAAATAAATATCCTATAAGTATGTTACATATTAATCATCCTCAGAATGTTCTTTACACATTACAGAAATTAGACATATCTCATGTAAATCCTTAGAAAAATTAGTTTTTTACGCCTGCGCTAAGTGAAATTCTATATGCTAATGTCTTCATTATGCAGTGCAACACAACTCAAATTAAATTTTAATGCTAGGGGGTCATAGTATGAGTATTAAGCTTCATGAATAGTAAAAAACGAATTTCGTAGCACTTATTTTTAATAATTATTTTTTATAATTAATAATTATTTTTAATAAACCCAATCATTTTTGCTAATTTCACATATAAAAGCAAGCTGCAACCCTTGCCTATCATTTTAGACGCATTCATTTATAAGCCTAAGCACAGAAGCCTAACTTGAAACATGACAAAATTTGGCACCACATTTTTTCTTTCTAAAAAGGACAATTTTATTTAGCAACAGAGCCACGAATATGCGAGAGAGGAAAACCCTTAATTAAAATGTCTTCCTGTAATACAAAATAATGAACCTTAGGTTTGAAACCTTTTGAAAACAACAATCTAAAATGTAAAGATTCACCCGTGTTTTAGCTAAGGGCAAAATCCTGGCTGAATAAATACTCCTGTTTATTCTGTGACCTGCCAAGACAACAGCTATTTGCTCAGAGGTAATAAAAGTTCTCCTCTCAGTATCATAACATGAGCATGGTGACAGTCTTTTTCAAACTAAGACATATCAATGCATCTGAGTTCAGCAAAAAATGTACTTCAGCTGAAGTGCTTGCCTGGTAATTTCTAATACAATGTATGTAAGTAAAAAATGCTATAATTTTGTTTTTCTACAAAATACACCATTTTCGTTTTTGAGGCTTTTTTTTTTATTCCTAGTGAATGTGAATTTAAATGTTAGTTTTTAAGCATTTTAGACATTTTGCTTAATAGACTGAAAACATCAAGAAAAACCACGAACAGACATTGAGCTCATTTCAGACATAAACAGAAAGGGGTCAAACACTCAGGACACACAATACAGCGCGCTTTAGCCAAGCATTTCGTGAATAGCGCCATCGCTATGTACTTACAGAAGTTGCACTAATGGGAAACCCACATAGACATTTAAACACACATTTAACCCACAAATCAATACTCAGGACAGAAACCAAGGACAGCCCACAGACTGTACTTAAACCAAACCATTTGTAAATACTAGTTGTAAGTCATATTTACAAGAAACGCTTCTCAATTGTGTTTCAAAAGACTGCAAAAACAGCCCAACAGACTGATGTATGTCCAAGAAGTGAAAATACACTCAATTCACTAGCTTTGGCTAGTAGAACACCCAAACAAATCGCTCTGCATATCTTCCTTCATAACATTGCGCAGAACAAAGGATCCTTATATGTATTATGTCATATTTTAATTCCCTGGGGATACAAAATCACCAAGGAAGAAATATGTCTGTAAATCTAAACCTATTTAGATATTCCCTCTAGGGAAGCCGGCTAATTTACTTCACATCACACTATGGTACCTTCCAAATAAAGCCACACATTCTTCGTATGTGAGCTTTTAAACAGGCATGCCAAAAAATATTGCAAAATATACAATATTATAATCAATGTAGTGCTTAATGTACTTTTCGTACGTGCACCGTTCAACTAAACCAAATAGAGAAAATTCTCCTCATTACCTGTTCTACACAAATTGCAATTCGCATATACAAACCTATACAAATCCAAAGTTGGCCAACACAAATTCCAAAGTTCCAAAGTTACAATCCTAAATTTGCTAAGACCAGGCATCTTATAGCTCACTAATCTAGCTTCAAACTTCAAGGGGTTATCAAAAACGATATACTCGCAAATATACGAGACCCTCGGCTTTGGTAATTGCAATAACCAAATCAAAACCAAGAAACCAAACAAAGTCGTGGGAGCGACCCACTTGTACTTCTTATTTTAACTAATCAAAAGGTTATCCAAATTCGAACTGTCAAGTTCTACATGACCTAACGGTCTTTTTTAGAATACTCACGCCAAAAAGGTTCTCAGTCAGGAGTGACATCATGTGGAGGATCAAAATCAGGAAGAGCAGAAATATACTGGGCTGCAGAATCAAAGAATCTCCAGAATCCCAGTGCACAGAGTACCTCCTTAGTAGAATCCTGTTCTGTCCTCCTCAGTAGATTTCAGTCCTCTGACCAGATCACTCCCAAAGAAAGTCACTTCTCTGATGAAGCCCACGTTGGCCGCGCCATTTGAAGAACTGTGTCTTCATTCTATGGGAATACTTACTAATAAAAAAGAACTTGGCACAGAAGCTGAAAATATGAAAATACATCTTTATTAAATTTAATAAGTGAGGCCACGTCACACAGAAGCCGTAGCAACTGAATGAGGCAGTCTGCAGAGTACAGAAAGCAGAGGCCTTTTATATGCTTAGGGTTACAAACTTCAGCATACAAGTAAGGGGCAGTCCTAGCTTTTGCAAGCATACAAAATGCCTAACATTCCTTCTTACACAAGCCGGACAAACCCATAATAAAAGGACCACAACCCATATCATAAATAAAAGAAGAAACAGAAAACAGATAAGAAACAGGATAAGGGGTGTGTGTGTGCATACCAAACTCTACAATGTCCTGTGCTTTGATCCTCAATCTTGATCAGCTAAAGGGCAGGAACTGGTTTAACAAGGTCAGCTTCAGGCAACAGGGTCAGTTCACTCAGGTCAAACAGGAGTCAGCATGAACTCGAGCTAAGGTGTACATGTCCTTAAAAGACTTGTTCAGCCACAATCATTGGACTATGTGAGGGCAACCACAAAATGGCTGCCATACACAAAATGGAACCCACGGGTTCAGAATTCACAGAACCTCACAGGGGGGTATCACTGTAGGTTTTTTTATATTTGATTCCTGTAAAAGCCTTCTAGCAGCTGATGAAGGTCAAGTTTGATCTCACAGACACTACTTTGTTCCTACTCAACCACTCTCCTAAGAACCTATCAACCTTTAGGACTAGATTGCTGGATACCTGCTTTGCGGCTCACGATCCCTAATCCTGCAATGGTTATTCTGGGTGACTTTAACCTGTGGTTTCAAGACACACCAGATAAAGTATAGTAGACCTTACTCTAAAAAATATATTTATTTGGGATTGGTTGATATTGACAGGGTTACCATACAAGAGGATTGATCAGTCCAATTCTTTTAGATGATTGAAGTCCCACGCATGAAATTCTTCCCTTCTGAGATTTTCGTTTTGCTGTCAGATGTAATTGTCCCATTTGATCAACTAAAGTGTGCCAGAACTACAGCACACAGAGTGCATTAGAACTCAAACACTGCACCCTTGGTGACATGTAATCATTAAATAACCTGAATTATGGGGGTCAACATGTGTGCTTCATGGTCCTGTGCAAACTGTGATAACTTCAACTAGCTTATTAGCCAACAGCAATTTGCATCCTGGGACTTGTAGTTTTGATTTTACCATTAAAAATATGGACATAAAACTCCGCGAACTTGTTTTTAAATTTTATAGCCAGGACTATTTGAACGTTTCAGACGTGACATTCAGCCACTATGCAACTACTGGGTTGGTATTAAAAATGTCAACAGCTGCTTTTACTTCTCAGTCCAACCCTGGTGACTCGCTCCTCTCTTCGAGCTGAGTGGTCGCTCCCAGTGTCCCCTGCTGACATTTGGTATCGTAGCGCTGCTTTGCTTCAGATATTGCCAATTGATATTGCCTGCTGTCTGCCTGACTGCCGCTTTGCTTGATTTGCACTTTGGTTAATTAATACTGCTGTATTCACTTTGGTCGCGCGTCTGCCTCTAGCGCTCCGCTGTGCTCCCCCCTCCGCCTCCATTTTGATTGTTGTTGTCGTCCTCCTGTGCCCGCCCCGCCTCCCAGCTGAGCCGCCCTCCCACTGACCAGAAATAGCGCTCCCCTACCTGAGAGCGCCGTGACTCGCTCCTCTCTTCGAGCTGAGTGGTCGCTCCCAGTGTCCCCTGCTGACATTTGGTATCGTAGCGCTGCTTTGCTTCAGATATTGCCAATTGATATTGCCTGCTGTCTGCCTGACTGCCGCTTTGCTTGATTTGCACTTTGGTTAATTAATACTGCTGTATTCACTTTGGTCGCGCGTCTGCCTCTAGCGCTCCGCTGTGCTCCCCCCTCCGCCTCCATTTTGATTGTTGTTGTCGTCCTCATGTGCCCGCCCCGCCTCCCAGCTGAGCCGCCCTCCCACTGACCAGAAATAGCGCTCCCCTACCTGAGAGCGCCGTGACTCGCTCCTCTCTTCGAGCTGAGTGGTCGCTCCCAGTGTCCCCTGCTGACATTTGGTATCGTAGCGCTGCTTTGCTTCAGATATTGCCAATTGATATTGCCTGCTGTCTGCCTGACTGCCGCTTTGCTTGATTTGCACTTTGGTTAATTAATACTGCTGTATTCACTTTGGTCGCGCGTCTGCCTCTAGCGCTCCGCTGTGCTCCCCCCTCCGCCTCCATTTTGATTGTTGTTGTCGTCCTCGTGTGCCCGCCCCGCCTCCCAGCTGAGCCGCCCTCGCCCCTCCCCCTCCAGTATCCGTATATGACAGTTCTTCCCGCGCGCAGCGTTCACGCGCAGCGACCGCGCCCCAGCCGCGCCGAAGGTGCGCCAAAGGTAAGCCCGTCTACGCCCGTCCGCGCCTGGACCGCACCCAGCGCCAGACCCCCTGCCCCTCGCGCTGCCCAGCCCTCCCGCATTACCTACGATGCCACCACCCTCCTAACCCTCAACCCCGGCCGTTCCCCCAACTGCGTCCAAGCCGCCCCCGGACACACGCATGGACCTTTCTCATGCTACTCCTGCAAATTCATCGGTACCGTCACCAACTCCGCTACGATCACACCTCTGATTCCCGACACCAACCACCTACAATGCATCCTTCTCAACACCCGATCGGTCCACAGGCACGCCATTGACCTATGGAATCTACTAGACACCATCTCTCCAGACGTCGCCTTCCTAACAGAAACATGGATGAACGCTTCCTCCGCCCCAGACATCACCATTGCCATCCCTGAAGAATATAAGATCACACGCAAGGACCGTACCGGCCACACAGGAGGAGGAATCGCTATCGTCCATAAAAAATCTATCCACATCTCAACCAGCTCTGACGTCAATCTCACCAACTCTGAACACCTTC
Organism: Lissotriton helveticus; assembly: GCF_964261635.1. Lineage (NCBI taxonomy): Eukaryota > Metazoa > Chordata > Amphibia > Caudata > Salamandridae > Lissotriton > Lissotriton helveticus. The sequence continues at coordinate 41,465,517 of NC_136070.1, forward strand.
ACTTCCAGATCCACATCGACCCCAAGACCACACTCAGAGGCACCCTCCTCTACAGACCACCAGGACCCCGCGCAAAATTCAGTGAAGACATCACGGACTTCATCACTCCACACGCGCTCCCCTCCAAAGATTACATCCTTCTGGGTGACCTCAACTTTCACCTTGAAAAGAACAACGACCGCAACACCACCACCCTCTTGGACAACCTCGCCAACCTCGGACTTAAACAACTGGTCACTTCCCCCACCCACATCGCAGGTCACACACTCGACCCCATCTTCACCTCCAGCAATCACGTCTCCTTCAGCCACACTACGGATCTCCTCTGGACTGACCACAGCTGCGTTCACTTCACCTACAACAAGCCGAAACCCATCAACCACCCCCAACCAACTCTGCAAAGAAACTGGAACAAAATCACCATCGACCAGATCTCCTCATCGCTCCTTCTAAACACCCCAGCCCACTCCTCTAACCCAGACCAAGCCGCCACCAACTTCACCCTATGGTTATCCAACAGCGCCGACATCCTAGCACCACTGAAAAAACGTCAAAGCAAACCTGGCAGCAAGAAGGCCTCATGGTTCAACGATGATCTTAAGAAGTCCAAGAAACTCTGCCGCTCCCTTGAAAAGGCCTGGAAAAAAAGACCCAACCACTAGCACCAAGGACGCCTTCAAAAACGCCACCCGCACACACCACCAACTAATCCGAAAGGCCAAGAAACCAGCATTCAAGGATCGACTAGACAACAACGCCCACAACAGCAAGGAACTTTTCAACATCGTCAAGGAATTTACCAATCCCTCGGCCAACTCCAACGACATCACCCCCTCTCAAACCCTCTGCGACTCCCTGGCTTTATTCTTCCACAACAAAATTGCAGACATCCACAACAGCTTCGACAACCAACCCGGAGACCAACCCACCCAACCATATGCTGAACATTCTCCCCCCTTGAACACCCTTAAAGACTGGAACCCAATCTCCACTGAGGACACCATCCGCCTGATGAACTCCATCCACTCAGGATCCCCCACAGACCCATGTCCTCACCACATCTTCAACAAAGCAGACTCCATCATAGCACCGCACCTCCGAGACGTCATCAACTGCTCCTTCAACTCCGCCACCTTCCCGGAAAGCTGGAAACACGCTGAACTCACCGCCCTTCTGAAAAAACCCACAGCGGACCCCACCGAACTCAAAAATTACCGCCCCATCTCGCTCCTTCCTTTCCCGGCCAAAGTCATCGAGAAAGCTGTCAACAACCAGCTCGCCGCCTTCCTCGAAGCCAACAAATCCCTCGACTCCTCACAGTCTGGCTTCCGAGCAAAACACAGCACTGAGACCGCCCTCATCGCAGCAACAGACGACATTCGAACTCTACTGGACAATGGAGACACAGTCGCCCTCATCCTCCTCGACCTCTCTGCAGCCTTCGACACAGTCTGCCACAGCACCCTTTTACAACGCCTCAGAAACATCGGAATACAAGGAAAAGCACTTGAATGGATCACCTCGTTCCTCATCGGAAGAACCCAGAGAGTCCGCCTTCCACCATTCAAGTCCGAGGCCACTGAAGTCATCTGTGGCGTACCACAAGGATCCTCACTCAGTCCCACCCTCTTCAACGTATACATGAGCCCCCTCGCGGCCATCGCCCGCCAACACAACCTCAACATCATCTCTTACGCGGATGACACTCAACTGATCCTTTCTCTCACCAATGACCCCAGCACCGCCAAAACTAACCTACACGAAGGAATGAAAGAAGTTGCCGAATGGATGAAACACAGCCGTCTGAAACTGAACTCAGATAAAACAGAAGTCCTCATCTTCGGTACATCCCCCTCTGCATGGGACGACTCTTGGTGGCCGGAAGCCCTTGGAAAAGCACCCATCCCGACAGACCACGCACGGAACCTAGGCGTTATCCTGGATTCTTCACTTTCAATGAACAGACAAGTCAGCGCCGTCTCCTCATCCTGCTTCAACATTCTTCGCATGCTCAAAAAAACATTTCGCTGGATCCCCACCGAAACCAGAAAAACAGTCACCCATGCTCTGGTCACGAGCCGACTGGACTACGGAAACACCCTCTACGCAGGTACTACCGCTAAACTCCAGAAAAAACTCCAACGAATCCAAAACGCCTCAGCCAGGATCATATTAGACATCCCGCGTAACGAACACATCTCTGGTCACCTGAAAAACCTCCACTGGCTACCCGTCAATAAGAGGATCACTTTCCGACTGCTGACCCACGCACACAAATCACTCTACGACATCGGACCAGAATGCCTCAACTCACGACTGTCCTTCTACACCCCCTCCCGCCACCTACGTTCCTCCAGCCAAGCCCTCGCCACTGTACCTCCTATCAACAAGACCACCATGGGAGGTAGATCCTTCTCATACCTGGCAGCTAAAACATGGAACTCACTCCCCACTTACCTTTGCATTACCCAGAACCACCTAGCATTCAGAAAGCAACTTAAAACGTGGATATTTGACAAGTAATCCTCCTCCCCTCCCTAAGCGCCTTGAGACCCTCTGGGTATGTAGTGCGCTATATAAATTCTTTGACTTGACTTGACTTGACTTGCTCATCTGGAACCAAGATGGCCTTGAATTATAATCTGATCCCTGCCACACACTCCGCCAGTCCCGTTGTTCATCCAAAAGCCTTTTACATGATGGAAAATTTGAGCATCAGTGGCCAATGATGAAAGCGAAACTGCAAGTCTCAGAATGCAGGGTCCTGTTTGCTAAAAACCTAGGCTGATTGATTATAGCCATTGTTAGAAATTGGGTTACTGATTGCCTGGGGTATGAGCCCTGGTCAAGCAGCAACCACAATCCTAGTCAGGATAAGAGGCAGGTAAACCCTAAATTAACCTGTGTTCACCCTCTGGTAGCTTGGCACAGAGCAGTCAGGCTTAACTTAGAGGCTGTGTGTAAATTATTTGTGTAACACTTCAAACAGTAGCACAGTGACAACACCACACAAATAGGATCCTACACCATGTTAGATAAATAGATCCGGTACAAAAGGGGGTGGTGGTGATGGACGGAGCATCTGAACCAATCAAACACTCACACCCAGTCAAAAGATCTGGGTTTAATCCATCACCGTTCTTTAGCCCACTCTACCACCCCAGTTCAGACATGGCCATATGCAAATCAGTCTGACCCTGTGGCTCATGGGAACAGTCCAGCCCGAACTGCCAAGCCATGCCTTCCCTGGACCGGAAACAAGCTTCCGAGGACCGGTTTCTGGCATTACAGCCGTCTTCAGCCAGGCTTGCTTGAATCCAGTGGCAAAGTGAGCAAGGGACTCACGTCTGAGCATACTCTGCCAACGTATGGCGAACAAAGCGGTACAAAAGGGGCTGGTGATGGACGGAGCATCTGAACCAATCAAACATTCACACCCAGTCAACAGATCTGGGTTTAATCCATCACCATTCTTTAGCCCACTCTGCCATCCCAGTTCAGACATGGCCATATGCAAATCAGTCTGACACTGTGCCTCAAAGGAACAGTCCAGCCCAAACTGCCAAGCCATGCCTTCCCTGGACCGGAAACAAGATTCCTAGGACCGATTTCTGGCATTTCAACCGTCTTCAGCCAGGCTTGCTTGACTCCAGTGGCAAAGTGAGCAAGGGATTCACGTCTGAGCATACCCTGCACACTTATGGCGAACAAAGCAGTACAAAAGGGGTGGTGATGGACAGAGCATCTGAACCAATCAAACACTCACACCCAGTCAACAGATCTGGGTTTAATCCATCACCGCTCTTTAGCCAACTCTGCCACCCCAGTTCAGACATGGCCATATGCAAATCAGTCTGACCCTGTGCCTCATGGGAACAGTCCAGCCCAAACTGCCAAACCATGCCTTCCCTGGACTGGAAACAAGCTTCCTAGGACCGGTTTCTGGCATTTCAGCCGTCTTCAGCCAGGCTTGCTTGAATCCAGTGGCAAAGTGAACAAGGGACTCACCTCTGAGCATACTCTGCCAACGTATGGCGAACAAAGCGGTACAAAAGGGGCTGGTGATGGACGGAGCATCTGAACCAATCAAACACTCACACCCAGTCAACAGATCTGGGTTTAATCCATCACCATTCTTTAGCCCACTCTGCCACCCCAGTTCAGACATGGCCATATGCAAATCAGTCTGACCCTGTGCCTCATGGGAACAGTCCAGCCCGAATTGCCAAGCCATGCCTTTCCTGGACCGGACACAAGCTTCCTAGGACCGATTTCTGGCATTTCAGCCGTCTTCAGTCAGGCTTGCTTGAATCCAGTGGCAAACTGAGCAAGGGACTCACGTCTGAGCATACCCTGCCAACTTATGGCAAACAAAGCGGTACAAAAGGGGGTGGCGATGGACGGAGCATCTGAACCAATCAAACACTCACACCCAGTCAACAGATCTGGGTTTAATCCATCACTGTTCTTTAGCCCACTCGCCACCCCAGTTCAAACATGGCCATATGCAAATCAGTCTGACTCTGTGCCTCATGGGAACAGTCCAACCCGAACTGCCAAGCCATGACTTCCCTGGACCGGACACAAGCTTCCTAGGACCGGTTCCTGGCATTTAAGCAGTCTTCAGCCATGCTTGCTTGAATCCAGTGGCAAAGTGAGCAAGGGACTCATGTCTGAGCATACCCTGCCAACTTATGGCAAACAAAGCGGTACAAAAGGGGGTAGTGATGGACGGAGCATCTGAACCAATCAAACACTCACACCCATTCAACAGATCTGGGTTTAATCCATCACCGTTCTTCAGCCCACTCTGCCACCCCAGTTCAGACATGGCCATATGCAAATCAGACTGGCCCTGTGCCTCATGGGAACAGTCCAGCCCGAACTGCCAAGCCATGCCTTCCTTGGACCGGAAACAAGCTTCCTAGGACCGGTTTCTGGCATTTCAGCCGTCTTCAGCCCGCTTGCTTGAATCCAGTGGCAAAGTGAGCAAGGGACTCACGTCTGAGCATACCCTGCCACACTTATGGCGAACAAAGCGGTACAAAAGGGGGTGGTGATGGACAGAGCATCTGAACCAAACAAACACTCACACCCAGTCAACAGATCTGGGTTTAATCCATCACAGTTCTTTAGCCCACTCTGCCACCCCAGTTAAGACATGGCCATATGCAAATCAGTCTGACCCTGTGCCTTATGGGAACAGTCCAGCCCAAACTGCCAAGCCATGCCTTTCCTGGACCGGAAACAAGCTTCCTAGGACCGGTTTCTGGCATTTCAGCCGTCTTCAGCCAGGCTTGCTTGAATCCAGTGGCAAAGTGAGCAAGAGACTCACGTCTAAGCATACCCTGCTAATTTATGGCGAATAAAGCGGTACAAAAGGGGGTGGTGATGGACGGAGCATCTGAACCAATCAAACACTCACACCCAGTCAACAGATCTGGGTTTAATCCATCACCGTTCTTTAGCCCACTCTGCCATCCCAGTTCAGACATGGCCATATGCAAATCAGTATGGCCCTGTGACTCCTGGGAACAGTCCAGCCCAAACTGCCAAGCCATGTCTTCCCTGGACCGGAAACAAGCTTCCTAGGACCGATGTCTGGCATTTCAGCCGTCTTCAGCCAGGCTTGCTTGAATCCAGTGGCAAAGTGAGCAAGGGACTCACGTCTGAGCATACTCTGCCAACGTATGGCGAACAAAGCGGTACAAAAGGGGCTGGTGATGGACGGAGCATCTGAACCAATCAAACACTCACACCCAGTCAACAGATCTGGGTTTAATCCATCACCATTCTTTAGCCCACTCTGCCACCCCAGTTCAGACATGGCCATATGCAAATCAGTCTGACCCTGTGCCTCATGGGAACAGTCCAGCCTGAATTGCCAAGCCATGCCTTTCCTGGACCGGACACAAGCTGCCTAGGACCGATTTCTTGCATTTCAGCCGTCTTCAGTCAGGCTTGCTTGAATCCAGTGGCAAACTGAGCAAGGGACTCACGTCTGAGCATACCCTTCCAACTTATGGCAAACAAAGCGGTACAAAAGGGGGTGGCGATGGACGGAGCATCTGAACCAATCAAACACTCACACCCAGTCAACAGATCTGGGTTTAATCCATCACTGTTCTTTAGCCCACTCGCCACCCCAGTTCAGACATGGCCATATGCAAATCAGTATGGCCCTGTGCCTCATGGGAACAGTCCAACCCGAACTGCCAAGCCATGACTTCCCTGGACCGGACACAAGCTTCCTAGGACCGGTTCCTGGCATTTAAGCAGTCTTCAGCCATGCTTGCTTGAATCCAGTGGCAAAGTGAGCAAGGGACTCACGTCTGAGCATACTCTGCCAACGTATGGCGAACAAAGCGGTACAAAAGGGGCTGGTGATGGACGGAGCATCTGAACCAATCAAACACTCACACCCAGTCAACAGATCTGGGTTTAATCCATCACCATTCTTTAGCCCACTCTGCCACCCCAGTTCAGACATGGCCATATGCAAATCAGTCTGACCCTGTGCCTCATGGGAACAGTCCAGCCCGAATTGCCAAGCCATGCCTTTCCTGGACCGGACACAAGCTGCCTAGGACCGATTTCTTGCATTTCAGCCGTCTTCAGTCAGGCTTGCTTGAATCCAGTGGCAAACTGAACAAGGGACTCACGTCTGAGCATACCCTTCCAACTTATGGCAAACAAAGCGGTACAAAAGGGGGTGGCGATGGACGGAGCATCTGAACCAATCAAACACTCACACCCAGTCAACAGATCTGGGTTTAATCCATCACTGTTCTTTAGCCCACTCGCCACCCCAGTTCAGACATGGCCATATGCAGATCAGTATGGCCCTGTGCCTCATGGGAAAAGTCCAACCCGAACTGCCAAGCCATGACTTCCCTGGACCGGACACAAGCTTCCTAGGACCGGTTCCTGGCATTTAAGCAGTCTTCAGCCATGCTTGCTTGAATCCAGTGGCAAAGTGAGCAAGGGACTCATGTCTGAGCATACCCTGCCAACTTATGGCAAACAAAGCGGTACAAAAGGGGGTGGTGATGGACGGAGCATCTGAACCAATCAAACACTCACACCCAGTCAACAGATCTGGGTTTAATCCATCACCGTTCTTTAGCCCACTCTGCCATCCCAGTTCAGACATGGCCATATGCAAATCAGTATGGCCCTGTGACTCCTGGGAACAGTCCAGCCCAAACTGCCAAGCCATGTCTTCCCTGGACCGGAAACAAGCTTCCTAGGACCGATGTCTGGCATTTCAGCCGTCTTCAGCCAGGCTTGCTTGAATCCAGTGGCAAAGTGAGCAAGGGACTCACGTCTGAGCATACTCTGCCAACGTATGGCGAACAAAGCGGTACAAAAGGGGCTGGTGATGGACGGAGCATCTGAACCAATCAAACACTCACACCCAGTCAACAGATCTGGGTTTAATCCATCACCATTCTTTAGCCCACTCTGCCACCCCAGTTCAGACATGGCCATATGCAAATCAGTCTGACCCTGTGCCTCATGGGAACAGTCCAGCCTGAATTGCCAAGCCATGCCTTTCCTGGACCGGACACAAGCTGCCTAGGACCGATTTCTTGCATTTCAGCCGTCTTCAGTCAGGCTTGCTTGAATCCAGTGGCAAACTGAGCAAGGGACTCACGTCTGAGCATACCCTTCCAACTTATGGCAAACAAAGCGGTACAAAAGGGGGTGGCGATGGACGGAGCATCTGAACCAATCAAACACTCACACCCAGTCAACAGATCTGGGTTTAATCCATCACTGTTCTTTAGCCCACTCGCCACCCCAGTTCAGACATGGCCATATGCAAATCAGTATGGCCCTGTGCCTCATGGGAACAGTCCAACCCGAACTGCCAAGCCATGACTTCCCTGGACCGGACACAAGCTTCCTAGGACCGGTTCCTGGCATTTAAGCAGTCTTCAGCCATGCTTGCTTGAATCCAGTGGCAAAGTGAGCAAGGGACTCACGTCTGAGCATACTCTGCCAACGTATGGCGAACAAAGCGGTACAAAAGGGGCTGGTGATGGATGGAGCATCTGAACCAATCAAACACTCACACCCAGTCAACAGATCTGGGTTTAATCCATCACCATTCTTTAGCCCACTCTGCCACCCCAGTTCAGACATGGCCATATGCAAATCAGTCTGACCCTGTGCCTCATGGGAACAGTCCAGCCCGAATTGCCAAGCCATGCCTTTCCTGGACCGGACACAAGCTGCCTAGGACCGATTTCTTGCATTTCAGCCGTCTTCAGTCAGGCTTGCTTGAATCCAGTGGCAAACTGAACAAGGGACTCACGTCTGAGCATACCCTTCCAACTTATGGCAAACAAAGCGGTACAAAAGGGGGTGGTGATGGACGGAGCATCTGAACCAATCAAACACTCACACCCATTCAACAGATCTGGGTTTAATCCATCACTGTTCTTCAGCCCACTCTGCCACCCCAGTTCAGACATGGCCATATGCAAATCAGTCTGGCCCTGTGCCTCATGGGAACAGTCCAGCCCGAACTGCCAAGCCATGCCTTCCTTGGACCGGAAACAAGCTTCCTAGGACCGGTTTCTGGCATTTCAGCCGTCTTCAGCCCGCTTGCTTGAATCCAGTGGCAAAGTGAGCAAGGGACTCACGTCTGAGCATACCCTGCCACACTTATGGCGAACAAAGCGGTACAAAAGGGGGTGGTGATGGACAGAGCATCTGAACCAAACAAACACTCACACCCAGTCAACAGATCTGGGTTTAATCCATCACAGTTCTTTAGCCCGCTCTGCCACCCCAGTTAAGACATGACCATATGCAAATCAGTCTGACCCTGTGCCTTATGGGAACAGTCCAGCCCAAACTGCCAAGCCATGCCTTTTCTGGACCGGAAACAAGCTTCCTAGGACCGGTTTCTGGCATTTCAGCCGTCTTCAGCCAGGCTTGCTTGAATCCAGTGGCAAAGGGAGCAAGGGATTCAAGCCTGAGCATACCCTGCCAACTTATGGCGAACAAAGCGGTACAAAAGGGGCTGGTGATGGACGGAGCATCTGAACCAATCAAACACTCACACCCTGTCAACAGATCTCGGTTTAATCCATCACCGTTCTTTAGCCCACTCTGCCACCCCAGTTCAGATATGGCCATATGCAAATCACTCTGACCCTGTGCCTCATGGGAACAGTCCAGCCTGAATTGCCAAGCCATGCCTTTCCTGGACTGGAAACAAGCTTCCTAGAACTGGTTTCTGGCATTTCAGCCGTCTTCAGCCAGGCTTGCTTGAATCCAGTGGCAAAGTGAGCAAGGGACTCACGTTCGAGCATACCCTGCCAACTTATGGCAAACAAAGCGGTACAAAAGGGGGTGGCGATGGACAGAGCATCTGAACCAATCAAACACTCACACCCAGTCAATAGATCTGGGTTTAATCCATCACCGTTCTTTAGCCCACCCTGCAGCCCCAGTTCAGACATGGCCATAGGCAAATCAGTCTGACCCTGTGCCTCATGGGAACAGTCCAGCCCGAACTGCCAAGCCATGCCTTCCCTGGACCGGAAACAAGCTTCCTAGGACCGGTTCCTGGCATTTCAGCAGTCTTTAGCCAGGCTTGCTTGAATCCAGTGGCAAAGTGAGCAAGGGACTCATGTCTGAGCATACCCTGCAAACTTATGGCAAACAAAGCAGTACAAAAGGGGGTGGTGATGGACGGAGCATCTGAACCAATCAAACACTCACACCCATTTAACAGATCTGGGTTTAATCCATCACCGTTCTTCAGCCCACTCTGCCACCCCAGTTCAGACATGGCCATATGCAAATCAGTCTGACGCTGTGCCTCATGGGAACAGTCCAGCCTGAACTGCTAAGCCATGCCTTCCCTGGACCGGAAACAAGCTTCCTAGGACCGGTTTTTGGCATTTCAGCCATCTGCACCCAGGCTTGCTTGAATCCAGTGGCAAAGTGAGCAAGGGACTTACGTCTGAGCATACCCTGCCAACTTATGGCGAACAAAGCAGTACAAAAGGGGGTGGTGATGGACGGAGCATCTGAACCAAACAAACACTCACACCCAGTCAACAGATCTGGGTTTAATTCATCACCATTCTTTAGCCGACCCTGCCACCCCAGTTCAGACATGGATATATGCAAATCAGTCTGACCCTGTGCCTCATGGGAACAGTTCAGCCCGAACTGCCAAGCCATGCCTTCCCTGGACCGGAAACAAGCTTCCTAGGACCGGTTTCTGGCATTTCAGCCGTCTTCACCCAGGCTTGCTTGAATCCAGTGGCAAAGTAAGCAAGGGACTCACGTCTGAGCATTCCCTGCCAACTTATTGCAAACAAAGCGGTACAAAAGGGGGTGGTGATGGACAGAGCATCTGAACCAAACAAACACTCACACCCAGTCAACAGATCTGGGTTTAATCCATCACCGTTCTTTAGCCCACTCTGCCACCCCAGTTCAGACATGGCCATATGCAAATCAGTCTGACCCTGTGCCTTATGGGAACAGTCCATCCCAAACTGCCAAGCCATGCCTTTCCTGGACCGGAAACAAGCTTCCGAGGACCGGTTTCTGGCATTTCAGCCATCTTCAGCCAGGCTTGCTTGAATCCAGTGGCAAGTGAGCAAGGGACTCACGTCTGAGCATACCCTGCCAACTTATGGCGAACAAAGCGTTTCAAAAGGGGTGGTGATGGACGGAGCATCTGAACCAATCAAACACTCACACCCAGTTAACAGATCTGGGTTTAATCCATCACCGTTCTTTATCCCACTCTGCCACCCCAGTTCAGACAAGGCCAGAGGCAAATCAGTCTGACCCTATGCGTCATGAGAACAGTCCAGCCCGAACGGCCAAGCCATGCCTTCCCTGGACCGGAAACAAGCTTCCTAGGACCGGTTTCTGGAATTTCAGCCGTCTTCAGCCAGGCTTTCTGGAATCCAGTCTAAAATTGAGCAAGGGACTCACGTCTGAGCATACCCTGTCAACTTATGGCGAACAAAGCGGTACAAAAGGGGGGCATTATAAATAAAACAAGACCAAAATAACAAATATCTAATCAATAGAACCAGAGTTATTCACTTTTAAAGTTTATGGTGAAAAATAGCACCAAAAACCTCAAAGCACTATTGGGATTATCTGGTCATGCCAGACCGGGATAAAGTCACAAGTTAAGGGTGACATTGATTGAGTGTTACGTCGGTTGGTTCTGAGATGTGGCGAGACTGTGGTGTAAGGTCCTAATGCATCGACATCGAGGATCCTGTCGACAGGGCTTGTGATGCAAAAGGCGGTGTCAAGGATGTGAAACGCGGCCCAGGTGATGCATCAGTTCCTACGAGCCGTGGAACTGCAATACGGAGTTTCAGCATTGAGGCTGCCATCGACAATAAAAATTGGAGATTAAAAAGGATGAACTTTGGAATACTTTTGGTTTAAGTGTATAAAATTTAACACTAGTGTATCAGGCTGTGCAACCCTTTGTTGAACAGCAAGCAGCGTTCGACAGAAAGAAAATCCAATATACACTAAAAGCATTCAAATATTCAAGGAGACTTTATTATTATGTTGCAATAAATAACACCATGAATAAATGTGCATTTATATGTGAAACATACACTTTAATAAACAGCATAGCAAATTCAAAATTGGGGATACCTGGAAGTGAAAATATATGCTGATTATAACACCTGCTGATTTCCCCCTAAAAAATAGACCAGTCCTGTGCCCATCCAGCATTTTAATATTGTGGGGGTGCTGCTGGCTGCAGCACCCACCACAATGGTTAAATGCCATGTTGTGCACTTCCATACACAACGTGGCAGGCACCGCGCGGTGCCTGCCACCTTGTGCATGGACATGTACCCCCCAAGTGCACTCCCCCCCCCCCCCCAGGGGCCTGCAACCAGCCCCCAAAGCAAGTCCCCGCCAGCCTTTCCATGGCGGTATCGCCACCCTGAAAAGGCCTTAAAAGCCAAGCACCATAATATGGATGGGGGTGCCTGCTAGGCACCGCCACCATATATGAGCCCCAGCTCCGCCTGGTCGGCAATCGTAACGATTGCCGACTGGCGGGAAAGCGGCGAATGGACTTTCCGTCTGCCGCGATACCCACCGCCATCGTGATATAGTGTGGTGGGTAATTCACGTTACGATGGTGTGACGGTCGCCACCGCCGGCACGGCGGTGGTAATCGTACGCCATCGTAATCACCCCCTTAGTTTCCATTACACGACTGTGAGAGCATTATAGGGTCATGAGTCCAAGGGATGGGCGAGAGTTAGACAGGGGCTGAGGGGTGTACCATGTACTGTTAAATGTCTATTTATTACCATAGGATGTTCTTTTGAAAAGAAACTAAACAAATATTAAATCATAAAAGTAGCATAGCTTTCAACTTGCCCTAAGTTGTAATGACTTTTAGCCAATTATGTTCTATCACCGAAATGTGCTAACCATGCTGGGATGAGTAGTTTCATTATGAGCATATATATCCTAGTATGATGAAAAACCGGCAACTAGGACTGCCGGTAGATTACTCTCAGGATCTGCGGCTAATTTACAGTTAATAGTGGGAAGTACTCATGGGCTGAAATGAAAATTTTCAGTGGAACATGGGTGCCCATGAACTCAGCTGTCAGGTTTCCCAGGAACATGGATGACTAGATAGTCCAGTCCCGTTTTCTTCTTAGAATACTTGGACCTGTGGTCTTATTTATCGCAGAATAAAACTGGGACTACTAGTTTAAAAATGATAAAGAAAAACCAGGACTGGAATAACTAATCACGCATGGACCTGGGCAACTTTGTAGCTGTGCATGAATTTGTGTTTCTCCTGCAGTGATTTACAGAGGTTTGTGAGTGTGTCAGACATGGGTGGGGCTCTCAAATCATTTAAACTTTGCAGGACATCATGTTCCAGTCCTAAGTTTTTACTTGACATCTAAATGCATTCTGGGATATGAAATCATTTCCTCAATTAAACAGTTAGTCTAGCACAGAGATCTCCACAGCCGGTCCTAGAGGGACGGATCCATGCCAGATTTTTAGGATAACTACATATACAGGATATCCTTCAAGCTCATCATCCACGCACACAAGGCACTCCACAAGATGGGCCCTGCCTACCTCAACAGACGGCTCTCCTTCTACACCCCCAACCGCCAGCTATGCTCCGCCGACCTCTCACTCGCCACCGTTCCGCGCATCTGAAGAACAACCACCGGCGGGAGATCCTTCTCCCACCTCGCCGCCAAGACATGGAACACCCTCCTACTGAGCCTACGACAGACCCAAGACCTGCTGACCTTCAGGAGGATACTAAAGACCTGGCTGTTCGATCAGTAGTGGCCCCCACCTCCCCCCCCCCCAGCGCCTTGAGACCCCCCAGCGGTTATGTAGTGCGCTTAACAAATGATTGATTGATTGATTTCTAAATGGGGATATGCTAAACATCTGGCATGGATCCAGCCCTCCAGGACCGACTTTGGACTAGCACAACTGGTAACAGCATTTTGTACCTGAAAAGTCCAAAACTGGCAACACAGTGTCATAATTGAATACACCAACATGGCACCATGATGTGCTAGAGTAAGGACGGTTTGAAGGGGCATTCTTTCACTATCCTGTAGGAAACCCATATCGAGCCATGAAATCTGCATTCTGGGGCCGATTCACAGAACTAACTTAAGACAAAATCCTAAACGTACTACTTTTGGTATTCACAGAACGCATTTAGTAGTTGTAAAGTTATGATTTTGTCTTAAGTTTGACTTAAGACAAACTTAAGACAAACTTAAGACAGACTTAAGACAGAATTAAGACAAACTTAAGACCGACTTAAGACAGACTTAAGACAGACTTAAGACAAACTTAAGACAGACTTAAGACAGACTTAAGACAAACTTAAGACAGACTTAAGACCGACTTAAGACAAACTTAAGACAAAATCCTAACTTTACTACTACTAAATGCCTTCTGTGAATACCAAAAGTAGTAAGTTTAGGATTTTGTCTTAAGTTAGTTCTGTGAATCAGGCCCTCTGTGTTTCAATCTTTGGGCATTTCAGTTTCAAAACATTGTGTACAGTTACCAGATGACTCCATGTCATCTAGGAGGCAGTGCTCCAGGTCTGGGTTCTCCTTTAACAACAAATACATTCTGGGAGTTTTAGTCCCTATTTGCTTCAATTGATCTAACACACCTTGAATTTTATTTTGCGATTCATAAACTTAACATTGGACTTTTGGGGGATAGGAAGCAGGAATGTAGACTAGTATGGGACTCGTTAAGGGTAAGAATGCCATGCCAACCAGGTACTGGGCTGAGTCTGTTGATGGGAGGGTGGCAGGACAGCCAGGTTTGGAGCATGGTTTGCAGATGGGGGAGTGATAGGCCAACCAGGTGTGGGGCTGTTAACGGATGAGGGGCAGGTAGGACACCCATTGAAAGACCCTGGTGCTCAGGATGTGCATGGTGCCTGGGTTGTTGCGTGCTCAACTTGGCGTAGGATTTATAATACTGTCAAAAGTATGAATACCAACACCCCCTCTTGGTTTGTTTACATGTGCCTATGTGAAATTGAATGTGCAGTACTCCATGCTGAGGTAATTTACTTTTTAAGCTGGAAAAAGATCAAAAAAAGAATGACTGACAATAAAACTTTAGCCATATTTAGGTAAACTATGAATACCGATTCCTTAATACCAAATATTACCGATTCGGTATTTTGGAATCGGAAAATGGGATGTACGTAAAAAATCGGTAAAATTTACCGATTTGCTAAAATTCGGTAAAAAATACCGAATCGGAAGGAATCAGTAAAAAAAAAAAAAAAACAGCAATACCGAATCGGAATTACCGAATCCATTACCGATTCGGCAATTCAAAAATTCGTAATTTGATGAATCAGCCAATCCTGTGTCATCCAATTACCTCCCAAACAGGAAGTGGCCACAACCAGACAGCTGCACTGAACCTGGAGCTGATTGCGAGGCAGGCAGGTGAGCTGAGGGTCCAGGAGCTACATAGACTCACAGCTAAAAAAAAAACTTTTTAAATGGCAAGCCAGGAGGGAGAGAAGGAGGTAACTGAAAGGAAAAGGAAGATGAAGTTCAGCGAGAAGGAGCTGGAGGTTCTAATTCAGGATGTGAGTCAGGACCATGACAAGCTTTTTGGGAAGCAGTCCCTCCATGTGCCCGAGTCTCAGAAGAGACAGATGTGGAGTGGGATACAGAGCAAGATTAATGCAATTGGTGTCACCCAGCGTTCCATTGAGGACATCAAGAAGAGGTGGTACGACCTCAGGAAGACGGCGAAGGCAGGCTGGCAAAACTGGCGGAGGGAAGAACAAAGCACCTGCACCAACACCACTGGAACTGATGGTAGAGTCCACCCTTCAGCCGGAGAGTGTGAGTGGCGTGGGACACGCAGACAGCTCTGCCAGAGCTGCAAGGAAACAAGGTAAGATGCATGCCCAGCATGCTGTGCTACCCCCTCCCCAACCCCAATCCCCATAGTGGCATAGGGGCTCCCACTCCACTTCATGTCTTACTCATTCCTGCAATGCATTGTGGGAGATGTAGTCCTAGCGAACTGATGTATAGGACAGTCAGCCTAGCAAAGCGAAAACAATAGCATGTGAAAGTAATTGGCAAGCCCAAGACAGTCAATGAGATCTTTAGGCATGATGTTTAATGCTATGCAAATGCAGCCAGATAAGTGAGTACATCTACATTCTGTCACTACAGGCGAGACATCTCGCATTGCTGCAGAGGGGAGCAGAACAAAGTCAGCCAGGCCAGAGGGGAGGCAACATGATGAAGAGAGTTTGCCTGCAGGGTACACAAGCTCCGTACAACAACCACCACCACCAACTACTCCTTCACAGACATCACCACAGCGCCAGGGAACGCCGCCATCTCCTCATACTCAATCACCACTGCAACAATCACCACCACCACCACCACAGTCAGGCAGGAGGCATGCCGTGGCCACCCTCCAGCAGATGGAGGAATCGGAAGAGGAGGGCACAGGGGGCCAACAGTCTCCAGTCCATGAGGAGGGCAACATAGTGAGGGCTGGTACTCCATCTGAGGGTGCCCACACTTCATCAAGACGCCGCAGGGTAAGGTCAGCCAGTCCTCAAGGCTCCGAACAGGAAGAAAGTGTCTTTGCTGGACTGGAAGGCAACATGCTCAAGGTCCAGCGCCTGCAATGGAAGGAGATGCGAACATTGAACAGAGAGGTGGCCCACATGAACAAACACATGTGCAGGATTGAAAAGGGCATTAGTTTAATGGGCGACAACATGTGTGAGGGAATGATGGCAATTGCAACCTCTGTAGACAACCTATGCAGCCATTTGGAGCAGGACCATCATTGTAGGTGCAGGGAGAGGCAGAGACTCCAGGCCTATACCAAGGCAGTGAACCAGCTGGCCACTGCTACCTCCCTCATGTGTCGCAGGTCTATCGCCATGCAGGAGGAGATGGCGCATTGTAGCAGGGACATGGCCAGGGGCATGGTCTCGATGACCTCTGCATTGGAACTGCTGCAGAACGTGAAGGCGGCCACAATGGAAGGGGGGGGACACTGAGGAGGCTACCAGCCGAGGGAAGGCGGCGCAGCGAACGCGACAGTGCTGCCCAGGAACAATATGACACGACAGACATTGTGGCCAGGGAACGTGGACAGGCAGCGCGTGGGCGCAGAAAATAGGTCCTACTGCTATTTGGCAATCATTAGATGGGTGATGTAACCCATGTCTTTATGGACACTGCTTTCAATCCTGGTGGTGTGCTGATTAAACACCATTGCACAAAAACTGTTGCTGGCTCTGTCTCGTTACTCACTCAGAAATAGTTGGACGTTATCTCTGCCCGTCTGTGTCTCCCATCCTGTTCTACTGCAACACCAGCTGCGCAGGGCTCTGGCTGGGGATTGTCCTTGCCCTCGTCCTCAGAGTCAGTTAGTTCCACTGCTGTTCCTTTTTTTGTGGCTAGATTATGGAGCATTGCACATGTTGCAATTATTTTGCAGCATTTGATGGGGCAATACTGACGTGCACCTCCACTTTTGTGGAGGCAACGGAATCTGCTTTAAACAGTCCAACGTTGCGTGTGGTCTTATGTGCCACATTGTATCTCCTCTCCCTTGGTGTGGTTATGTTGAGGTATGGTGTGAGTAGTTAGGACCGGAGGGCATATGCCCTGTCACCTAAATGAAAATGAAAGTGCCATTAATTTGTGTCACCGATAGGTTGAGCCAAGGAATACATCAGGGTGTGTCACATTGATTTACCTAGTAGGTATCCTTCTCCGAATTCACCAGCAGGCAGACGTGTATGGATACCACTCTTCCTGAATATGTACGAGTCATGGGTACTCCCTAGGAATTTTGCCACAATGTCAATTATGATGAATTTTACATCACATATCACCTGCACATTTATGGAGTGAGTGGATTTGCAGTTGCGATAAATGTATTCTGTTGCTGCAGGTGGGCAGATTGGTATGTGGGTCCCATTGACGCAGACAATGACATGTGGGAACTGCACCATTTGGTAGAAATCCAGCTTGGTCTTCTGCAGCTCCGCCTCTGTACTGGGGAAGATTATGTAATGATGCATTTGGTCCTTCATGGCGTCCAGGAAGGTGTTGAAAAATCTGGATAGGCAGCTCTGTGACACACCACCTACTGCGGCTATCACACCCTGGTATCTTCCTGAGGCCAGGAGGTGCAGGCAACAGAGCACCTGTACATGGGTGGGTATTGCGTGCGCCCTTGGTGTCTGATGCTCAAGATATGGTTTCAGGTCCTGTATGAGGTCAAGGATGGTGTGTGGGTGCAGCCTGTACCTCTCATGGATTTCTGGTTCAGTCAATTGGAACAATGTGACGCGCAGTCTGTACATCCGCTCTTCCCGTCTCCAAATCCTCACTCCTGCTGCTCTCAAACGTAGCCGCCTTGCTATGAGGTAGAGGCCCGCCATTGTGTTCACACTGTTGTATTTTGGGGCTGTTTTTAAGCACTGCACCTGATTACCACCTGCTCAGGATCAGTGGTAAATACCGAATCGTTAATACCAAATTTGGTCAAATTCGGTATTACCTATTTTTGCTACATCGCATTTTGGGATTTTTACAGATTCGTTATTTACCCATTCGGTATTGTTTGTTTCGGTGTTCACCGATCGGTAAATAAGGAATCGGTAATTATTTATACGTACATCGCACAAGGCTAAATACTGGTCGGTAAAGCCGAAATTGACCGAATTTCGGCTTTAATAAACCGTTATATGACCACATACATATGGCCCACAATGATCTAAAATAGATACCAAAAAATACAAATTGTTGCCTACAAAATGTATTTTGTTTGTGTTGCAAACATGCTTAAGCTTTGCTGCATTGTTCTGGGGGGGGGGGGGGGGGGGGGGGGGTGTCTGAGGGTAAGTGTATTTCTATGGTAGTTGTTCATGTCACACCTTGTATTCATCAGCTCTCTCTTCTCCAACAGTCTCCATGTCAACAGTCGCCTCACATGCACTGGTGCTTCTGCAAGTCTGTGAGAGAGGCACCAGCACAGGCCTTTCGAAGGAGCCAACCACAGTGATCGATGCAGCCCAGCCAGCTCCTTGATACCAATAATAATAATAATAATTGAAAATAATCTTCTAATTATTGTGAGCATGTGTATCCAAGTCTGATGAAAAACCGGCAAAAAGGACTGTCGGTAGGTTACTCTCAGGAGCTGCAGCTAATTTACATTTAAAAGGGGGAAGTACTCAAAATGAGTCAGTGGCTCTATGGGTTAGTGAGTGTGTGTATAAGTGGCTGTATGGGTGAGTGAGTGCATGTATGGCTGTGTCGGTGAGTGAATGGATGTGTAAGTGGTATATTGGTAGGTAACTGCATATGTGAAAGGCTGTATAGGTGAGTGTTGGAGTAAATGAGTGACTGTAAGTGTGACTAAGTGATTGTGAGAGTAGACGTATGGGAGAGTGTGTGCTTGAGTCAGTGACGGAATGGGTGAGTGAGAAGGTGTTAGCATCTGTATGACTAAATGAGTGGGTGTGTGTATAAATGTATAAGTGAGTAAATGGCTCTGTGATTGATTCTATAGGCGAGTGAGTAGGTGTGTGAGTAGCTCTATGAGGGGAAACATCTTTTACAACGCAACTTTTACCACGCAGTGCCTTCACGACGCAACTTTTACAACGCAAACCATTACAACGCATTGCGCTGCGGGGCGCTCTAGGATAGGGAATAAGTTTAATTTACTGTCCAACACCTTCCCTAGTGTCCACGGGGACTGGAGTTGGAATAGTAAATTAAACTATTTACTATCCAGCACCCCAAAGCGCTATGCGCTGTAAAGGTATTCGTTGTAAATACCGCGTTGTAAAGGCAGGCGATGTAAAAGTATGCGTTGTAACGTCATACATCCCTCTATGAGTGACTGACTGTGTGTGAGCGGATGTATGCTGTATGAGTGGATTTATCAGTGGCTGTATTAGTGAGTGAGTTGGTGTATGAGTGGCTGTATGGGTAACTGAGTGGATGTGTATGTAGACCTATGAATCAGTGAGTGGGTGTGTAAGTACTGGTATGGGCGTGTCAATAGTTTTTAGAATGATAACATAGAAGTTGGAGTGGGTGTATGACAGGTTTTATTAGGGTGAGTGGATGCGTCAGAAATTCATTGGATGATGTCATCAGTGATGTCATCGGTGATGTCATTTAACATGGTCATTGACCATGTCATGATTGATGTAAAATGTGAGGTCATATGCAGTGCAATGAGGGGGCGCAAGTTATAGTTAGCTCAGCAAACTATAACTACTGAATTTCTCTGGTATTGTTCGAGTGAAATATGAGCCTAACTTTAACGTCCCTGTAAATTTTGGTTCTTTCAGTGAATTTCTAAGATTTTTTAAAATGCTATTTCCTAATTATAGCGCCCCTGTAACCTTTGGTTCATTCAGTGAATTTCGAAGGTTTTTTAAAAGCTAATTTTATAACTATAACGTCCCAGTAACCTTTGTTTTTTTCAGTGAATGTCTATGGTTTTTTAACTAGTAATCGCGTTTGCAGAGTGGTGAGAAAGGGGACTGAGCCTCCAACCAGGTGTGTAGTAATTACAGGAGGTAAGAGGAGGCCTTCTTGGCCCCTAAGGTCCCTCAGGAGTAGAGTGGACTTCATCTCCCAACCAGTAGTGCACCACGAGCGGAGTCGCATTTACAGAGTGGTGGAGAAGGGAGTTTTGCCTCCAAACACCTTTTAGCAATCCCTCTGTGTGTGAGTTACTGGAGGTAACAGGAGGGGTAGTTGGCCCTCAAGGACGTCCTTGGGGGCCAACTACCCCTCCTGTTACCTCCAGAAAGTCCAACACAGCAGGATTCTTGACAGGTTGTCAGACGCCCGGCCTCTTTCTCCACCACTGTGCAAACACGGCAGCTGGAGCACTACTAGTAGGGGGATGAAGTCGCCTTGACTCCAGAGGATCCTTGGTGCCAACTACCCCTCCTGTTAACTCCATTAAGTCCCGCACAGTGGGTTTGCTGATAGATGTTTGGTGGCCACGTCCCCTTTCCCCACCACTCTGCAAACACACCTCCTAGGTGGGGAATGAAGTAACTTTGGCTCTTTTTTTTTTTTTTTCGTTTTTTTTATTCCTCATATACCAGAAGTGGGTATTCTAGAAAGGGTATCCCCTCCTCTCCTCAGTGCGATGTTCCGTCCGACTGGACCAAATCTACCATTTTGGCTCCAGATTGGGAGAGGAGGTAGGATACCCCTCCAGTCTCCACTGTGAGCTAGGTCCACTCCATACCCTATAGTCTATACGGCCCTCGGTTAGGTAGGATACCAGGCACCCACAGGACCCAGGTGAAATCACAGGAATATATCTCATCGGTTCCGCCAAGCCACCAGGGCCGCCCAAATTTTGTCAAAGCTAGAATTATCACATGCAATATTGGCTTCACTGATATATACAATATAACTTAAAAAATCTGCAAAGGTAGGAGAGATCTCCGACTTCCAAAGTTTACATATTTCTCATCTAGCTATAATCATTACATAAAATATAAATTTAGTCCTCATCTCATTAAGCTGAGATCCAAACTCTAACCCCAAAAAAATGGTAATCGGAGTGATTTTAAACCGTATATTGCACACTTCTATTATAAATTCTTCTATTTTGGACCAAAAAAGAGATAATTTAGGGCACTCAAAAAAACATATGTATATCGTCTGCCTTGGAAAACTTACAGCGCAAACAGCTGTATTCAGTATTCGTAAACTTGGACAACTTCTTGGGTGAAAAATACGCTCTATATAATGTGAATAAGTGGTTTCGCTTTAAAGGGGCGGATTTAACAACCATATGCAACATTTTAAAAGAATCTCCCCAAATATCTTGTAATTCGCCATGTTGTAGAACTATTGCTTCTCCCCATAATTTATTGAGTTCAGGTTCCGTGACTTGATCTTTCTCGTTTATTGCCTCGTACCAAAAGGAAACTTCTTTTTTCCAGCTCCCTTTTCTCTTTACTAGATCAAATTTAGGGTTAGTTGTAACATTCCAAGTTATAGTACTACACCAGCTGGCTAATTGATAATATTTGAATCTAGTAAGGGTTCCATTTGTTAATCTGGATAATGAATCCCACTCCATTAGTCTTGAGTCTACGATAAGATCTTGCCACTGGCCAATGCCCGCTGTTCTAAGGGGAATCGATAGTTGGTCCATAAGGCATTCGGGTGTTCCCGGCGAATCCCATATGGGGGCAAGGGGAGTGTAGTAAGAAATGTCTAATTTTTTCCTGACAAACACCCAATTTCTCAAAGCTGTTCCCAAGACCTTTAATCTGACCTTCTTGTAGAATTTCGGGTCTCCGAACTTAAATATGAAAGATTCTTTACCTTGAGGAATGTTGTGTAACAGAGCTTGGAATAACTGACCCAAACAAGATGTGTCCGCTTTGTCGGCCATTGACCTAAAGTTTTTAAAATGAAAAGCTTGACAATAGTGGAGAATGTCTGGCAAAGCAAGTCCGCCTGTCTTAATCTTTCTTCTAAGTTTTTTCATAGAAAATCTAGGCGATTTGGAGTTCCAGATAAAGGACCCTATCCGTCCCTGTATTTTGGCAATATCCTTAGAGCTAAATGAAAGAGGTATTGAATTGAAAAGGAAGGTGATCTTTGGTAAGATGATCATCTTCAACAAATTCACTCTACCAAAGATGTTTAACGGCAGTCCCGACCAACGGTGTAAAAGTGTATTGATATCCTTAAGTACCCTCTCCAAATTAACTTTGGGTATTTCTGTGATGTTTTGTACAAGCTGGATGCCAAGATATCTCATACGGGTCTTTACACCAGGAAACCTAACCTCCTGATTCCATTGCATGACCTCAGTTTTTTCTTTGTTAACTTTATACCCCGAGACTTCTCCAAATGCTTCTGCTTGATGAAATAATTGAGGGATTGATGTTTCGGGATTAGATGTGAACATTAAGAGATCATCAGCATATAGGGCAAAATTTTAATTTAGCTCATTCAGGCGAAAGGGTTCAATTAGATCATCCGATCGTAATTTGATAACAAAGGGCTCTAACTATAAATTAAATAATAGGGGGGATAGGGGACAACCCTGTCTAGTACCGCGTGTAATTTTAACCCAATCTGTGAGTAAGTTATTTACTAAGAATTTAGCTCTGGGCTGACAATATAATGCTTTATCGATGATATAAAGTTAATCGGTATGCCAAACTTTGACAGAGCTTCCCACAGGTACATCCAATTAACTTGATCAAAGGCCTTAGCGGCGTCTATGGCTACTATGCTTAATGGTACCTCCCCCACTGACGCAAAGTCAATTGCCGCAATGGCCTGAAAGGTAAAATCATTTAACTGTCTGCCTGGCATAAAGCCCCTCTGGTCCTCATGAACAATGGTTTTAATAACTTTGGCCAATCTCGCTGCCAAAACCCCTGCAAAGATTTTATAGTCTACGTTCAGCAGGGAGATTGGCCTATAAGACTCAACCTATGCGGGTCTTTATTAGGTTTCAGAACCAGGGTTACTGAGGCCTCTGACCAAGTCGGGGGTATAGGATCTCCTTCTAGATGTATTCCATTAAAAAGGGACGTTAAGATTGGACCTAAGATTTCTGACCCTATTTGGTATATTTCGACTGGGAGCCCATCTGGGCCTGCAACCTTACCGCTGGCCATCCTCTTAAGTTGATCATATATCTCTCCCTCCTTAATTGGTGAGCATAGAAATAAGCTATCCGTCTCTGTTATGCGGGGTATCTATTGCTGAGGCATCTATTGCTATTCCCCCTGCCCCCCAACTTCCCTCCTGGGATTTGATTTTGTTTCTCTTTTTCGTAAATATTTAGATGAAATAAAATCTGGCTCCCCCCTTGACCCCATGCCACCGCAAATACTTGGTACCCTGGATTCATCGACACTTCAGATTATTTTAGATCTTCTGAACGCTTCACTGGCTGAACCCACAGTCCCCAAAGCATGGAAGCATGCGATGGTAGTCCCGTTGATAAAAAAGGCCAATGCGGACCCAAATAATCCATCTAATTTTCGGCCTATTTCTTTGCTCCCCTGTAATTCCAAAATTCTGGAAAAGCACATTAACTTTCTTCTCACTTCCTATGTTGAATCCTCAAATTTCCTTCACTCTTCACAATCCGGGTTTAGGGCTGGCTTCTCCACTGAGACCACTCTTCTTGGAGTATCAGAGACCATCAGACGACAGGTGGACAATTGGGAGACAGTGGCACTCATTCTATTAGACCTGAGTGCCGCATTTGACACTGTCTCCCATACCATCTTGTTGTCCACCTTGAAATCTATTGGCATTGATGGTCCGGCCCTAGCCTGGATTGCTAGTTTTCTTTCTGACCGCACTTTTCAAGTTTTTTCCTCCTCTTCTGTTTCTTCTATTCACGCTTCTTCTCACGGTGTTCCCCAGGGTTCTATTCTTAGTCCCCTTTTCTTTAATCTTTATGTCAGACCTTTAGCCTTCTTGGCTGAGCAAGCAGGTCTCTCTATATACTCCTATGCTGACGATACTCAAATCGTCTACTCGCTCCCACCCAATAAACACCTTCCCACATCTTCCCTTCGGTCTGGTCTGGAACAAATCTCTGACTGGATGCACAGACATAAATTAAAATTAAATGGAGATAAAACGGAGCTGCTTCTGTTTGGTCCAACTTCATCGCTCTGGGGCCCACAACATTGGCCTCAGCAGATGGGCCCTATCCCCACCCCTTCAGGAACAGCCCGTAACTTGGGGGTCCTATTTGACAACCAGTTGTCAATGAAGCAACATGTGGTCAAAGTCTCAGCCACCTGTATTACCATCATCAGGTGGCTGAGAAGGATCACGT
Organism: Lissotriton helveticus; assembly: GCF_964261635.1. Classification (NCBI taxonomy): domain Eukaryota; kingdom Metazoa; phylum Chordata; class Amphibia; order Caudata; family Salamandridae; genus Lissotriton; species Lissotriton helveticus. The sequence continues at coordinate 41,489,946 of NC_136070.1, forward strand.
GGATGCTTCCAGCAGACACCCTGAAGACTGTAGTCCAGGCCCGTGTCACATCGCGGATGGACTATGGGAACATCCTTCTTTTGGGTGCCTGCAAGGAGGTCACCAGGAAACTACAGGTGGTCCAGAACATGGCAGCTCGCCTTATCTGTAATCTGCCCGCCAGGACCTCGGTCTCCCTCCATTTGCGCAATCTGCATTGGCTGCGCATTGAGTGCCGAGTGAAATTTAAAGCTCTTTGTATAATGCATCACATTAAAACTGGCAGAGCCCCGAAATATTTGTCCTCTCTGGTACAGCATTATGTTCCCTCCCGCACACTGAGATCTTCTACGCAAAATAAGTTTCAGATCCCGCGTTTTAATAAAGCCAAAATGGGCGGTCGCTCGTTTGCGTTTTTGGCACCCTCCCTTTGGAACTCCATGCCTCAACCCCTGCGATCGGAAATTTGCTATCTTAAATTTCGCAGGGGAATTAAGACCTGGCTTTTTAATGCTTAAATCTGTGGCTTGACCTTCTCAGCTTTTCTCACCCTCTGTTTGCTTACTAGCGCCGGGAAACCTCCGAGTAGCTGCGCGCTCAACAAATGCAATAATAATAATAATAATAATAATAATGATGATAATAATAATAATAATAATAATAATAATAATAATAATAATAATACATACTCCCTCCAGCCATTGAGCTACCTCTTCCAAAGATGTTTTGTCGTTGCTCCCCATATATAGATTATGCATATAGGTTTTAACTTCACTCAAAATCTCCCCGCTATCTGATGATATATCGCCAGAGCTCTGTATCTTCAATCCGGATATCTGGTTCCTAACACGATCTGCCCTGGCCTTCCAAGCTAGTATTCGCCCACATTTCTCCCCATAAGAAAAATTCTGAAGTCTACTCGTGTCCCACCTTAATTTGATAATTTTATCTAGGTTGGCCCGATATTTAATTTTTAAGTTCTCTAAATCCTTTTGAATGGATGTCACATCCATCCGTTGTTCTAAGGAACCTTTCTGTAAATCTTGCTCTTTTTGCTTTATAAGAGATAAAGAATCTTCATCTTCCTTTTTTCTAATTTTATTTCTTCTTATCATTTCGGATGTAAGTATACCTCTTAAGAAAGGCTTGAAAGCATCCCATAATATTTGATCTGATACGGTGTTCTTATTTAGTTGAAAATATTCTGTCATATGTTTCAATAAATCAAGCTTTATATTCTCTTGTAATAAAAAAGATATATCTAAAGTCCATCTCCTAGCTTGTAAATTCTGTGGGAGCTTAAGCACTAGCTCTACTAAGGAGTGATCTGATAATATTGCCGGAATGTAAGCAGTGGAGAGGGTCTCAGAAAGAAGACTTTGATCGATAAGAAAGAAATCAATTCGTGAGTGGTGCCTATGTCTGTGGCTATAAAATGAAATGTCTCTGTTATTCCGATTCTTAGTCCTCCAGACATCTATCAAATTGAAATCTTTTATTATGTTTCCAAGCTCCCTTTTAGATCTAAGTAATGGAGGTACAAGAGCCTTAGAAGTGCGATCCAATCTAGGATCGAATACCAAATTAAAATCGCCACCTAATATGATGGGGGCATTCAGATCAATAAGGCTAGTTTTCAGACTAATCAAGGCCTCTGGCGCATCTTGATTTGGGCCATAGTACACAGTACACGTTACCTTTATGTTTTTTACTACCAATGATGCAGTCAGCCATCTGCCTGTGTGATCTGTTTCATATTTCTCAACCCATATTCCACTATTAATTCTGATAATTATCATCACTCCTCTAGTATTATCGCTCTGCTGAGAACATAGAATGTCCTGTATCCATTTTTGGTTTTTAAAAGCCAATCTACACTCCTGTGAATTAAGGTGGGTTTCTTCTAATAGAAGAATATGGGCGCCAGACTTATTTAAGAACTCACAAATTCTACCGAGTTTTCTACTTTCCCTCAGTCCATTAACATTCCAGCTAATTATTTTTAATTTATTCTCCATATTTCTTGATTATCATCTAAGGGGAAGTGGCTCTTAATTACATGTTGGCTCTTAGTGCTCTCGGAGTTTCTAGCTATATGAGGAATTGTTTTTTTTTGCTCCCTCCCTTCCTCCCCCACCCTCCTCCCCCCATGAGGAACCTTCCCATATTACCTTTGGCGAAGACATCGCCATTCGAGGCCCTTCCCCCTGACTGGAATTCTGGTCCTACTATCCATGTATACTATACAAATCATATGCACCTTCACCCATCTAATCACAACATAGTGATTTTTTGTTCCCTTCTTCGCTGTGCTTTACATTAATTTTTATTTTTATTTCTTTTTTAGCATCTCTTTGTGGTTTATTTTTCCTTCATCTCCCCCTCATATACAAAAACGACAACTTTAATGTAACTATTTATAACTGTATCTCTACAAAGTAGTAATTCTATTAATGTAATCCACTAAGGTCTCAAATTTAAACATTCCGTTATCTCAGATTTTCCGAGCCTCTTTCAGACTTATTACAAAGTCGTCTAATTCCTGCGGGGACGTGAAATTATAAGTCTTATTGTTCCACACCACTCGTAAGGAAGCAGGAAATTTCATCATCACCTGAGCACCCAGACCTCTCAATTCCTGCATCCTGGATCCCAACTCCCACTGTCTTTGGGCCGTCGCTCTACCCACATCAGAACGAATTTGAGGACCCTATCTGAAGCGAAGAGTCAATCAGAGCCCTGCCTAATATTAATTGTTTAACAGAATAAGATAGGAAGTTAACCAAAATTTTCCTTGGGGCATTTCTATCAGGATGTCTACGAAAGGGGTCTCTATCTCTCTGTATTTCGCGCTCCAAGTCAATATCCGGTTTGTCTTTTAAGATACCTTCTCTCAAAAGCTTGCAAATCATGGTTTCAACATCGCCATTCTCAGACTCCTCCGGTATTCTCAAAAATTTCAAATTATTGCGTCTTGCGTGGATTTCCAACCTTTCCATATCCTGCTGGAGGGTCTGATTCTTGGCTTTCAGATCAGATATTGTTTTGGACTGTGCTTGTGAGGCCCTTGAAAGCACCGCAACCTCGCCCTCTAATGCTACGGTTCTGGTACATATATCATCTAGTTTTCCTTCCAAGGTAGTGCATTTCTGAGCGATTTCCCTTTGGTTACCTTCAGAAATTTCAAATTTGGGTAAGAGTTTTGCCAAAAGATCATCCTGTAAAGATCTAAACAAGTGCTCCATACTTTCCCCTCCTACTTTATGTTGTTTATCCTCACTTAAACCACTTCCTGGCGGAGAGCCAGCTGCCTCAGGGCATGTATTGCCAGTTACGGAAACCACAGGTTGTGAGTCATCCCTACATAGATCAGCGCTTGGGACGCTTGGGACGCTTGGGACGTCATCTATTACCTCTGTTTCCGGGTCTATCAATAAAGGTGTATACCTATTTTGCAAGGTCACTGCAACCGAGTTTTGTGAAACCACAGGAGTTGAAACCTGCTCAGTGGTGGAGGGGTCTAAACTAGATACTGTTTTCTCCATGATTTTGAAGTATGATGTTAAGGAGGGGGCTGGTTTTGGAGCTGCGAATGTCTTTTTCTTTTGCTTTTCCCCCTCTACGCTCTTATTCTTCTTCTCTCTCTTCTCTTTTTTCCGTGATGGGGTTAGAGGAATCGGCCCACAATCTCGTTTTAGGGGGTATGAGAGTTCTCTATCCGGCAAAGAACGGAGGAGATACCTACTCCTTACTACCGGAGGGGCAGCACTTTGTAAAAGATCGTCTGTGCTTAAGTCTAGATTAGCACTTATTTTATAGCAGTCCTGCTGCAAACAGACACTCTCTGCTGTATCCAAAGGGATCTTGTACTTCAAGCCAGCAACCGAGTCCATACCCTTAAGCTCTATGGGTGTATAATAAGCCAGCCCCCCTGCTCCAGAGTCTTTCACTCGTAGACTCTGCCGTGTCTTTAGCGTGGATGTGCCACAGTCATTAACCAGCTTCTCCTCCACTCCCCGACCACAATACCCGCTCACCGCAAATATTATGTGACCTCTGGGGTAAATCCTGGCAGCAGCCCCTCGTATTTTCCTCCAGCAGCCAAACGCCGCGTAGAGACCACCTCTCTCGCCTCTCTCACCTCGTCCGCGTTGAGCACAATCACCTCTTCCGCCTCTGACCACCACGTCCACGCCCATCAGTCTCGAAGGTCTTCGACCAGGTCCTAGTGCCGCCGGCTCCGCATCTCCGTGTTACCGGAGGGGTCCCTCAGGGAGAGAGAAAGTAGATCACCCCCTATTAGTTTGCTATACTAAACAGAAGGGAAGAGTGCAAAGCCCGCTCGCTTACCGCATGGACTTCTAAAGAGCGACGATATATTAATCTGAGAGACCAGCCATTCCCAGTCAGGAAGGAGCTCTCACGACCGCCGTCAGCCGGCCGCCATCTTCCTCCCCATTTCACACACTCCTTGTCCCTCTCATTTCCCACCTTTGGCTCTTGAGGGTACTTGGGGGCCAACTTCCCCCCTCCCACCTCCAGTAACACGCACACAGCTGGATTACTGAGAGGTTATCAGACTCCATGCCCCCTTGCTCCACCACTCTGCAAATGGGCCTCCTGAATTATTATTGGTTGGGGGAAGTAGTCCACTTTAGTTCTGAGGCCCCCAGGAATAAAGTGGAATTCATTCCCCAAGCAGAAGTATGCCAGGAGGCGTGTTTACAGAGTGGTGGAGAAAAGGGGCATGGCCTTCAAGTCCTCTCAGCAATCCCGCTCTCTGGGATTTACTGGAGGTAACAAGAGGGCTTGTTGGCCCCCAAAGAACCTCAGCATTCAAGGGAATTTATTTCCCAAACAACCATTGCGCCAGGAGGTGTGTTTGCAGAGTGGTGGTGAAGTGTGACCTCCGGCGAACTGCTGGAGTTTTATTTTATTAAAAAAAAGATTCTCAGGGAAGGCTTGCCGTTTTCAGCCCCGGGCCATACTTTCTTTTTTTTAAATGGAGAGGCGACTGCGCAGCCTTCTTCTCTGGGCAGATTATGGCCCCGAGGACCCCATCACCTGAGGCCAGGCCTTTTCCTTTATATTAAATAAAGGAGGGGGGTTGCTTGGCTCCTCTTACCTGGGCCAATTTTGGGCCCTGGGAATCCATTCCCTGAAGCCCACCCTTTATTTATTTTAATGGGAGAAGGGGCCGCAAGGCCCACCTCTGGAGGCCAATTTCAGCCCCTGGGGCCAGGCCTTAATTTCAACCCTGGGCAGTGAACTCTGCTGTGTTGCAGAGTTTTCTGCACTCTGCGCTACGTGGAGGGTTTTTTACCTGCTCGCCATCGCCAATGGTAAGTTGGTGAGCGCGAGCTGCCACTCGGGTAGAATTTCTACCCAAGCGACTCCGCTGAGTTTTTTCATAGTGGAACTCTGCGACTCCGCCCAGGCTTACTTTTTTTATGTTTTATTTCTTTTTTAAAAGAGATGGGGGCTACGAGGCCCTGTGCCCCATGCCTTTATCGGCTCCGGGGCATCATTCCCGGGACCAGGCCATCATCATTTAAAAGAAAAAATGGGGAGGGGTCCCAGTGCGGCCCACCTCCCTAGGTCTATATTGCCCTGGGGACTCCATCTGGGACATGACCACCATGTTGGGGACCGCCGGGGGAGCCTCCTGGCCTCCATGGTCCCTGCCTGCTTCCTGCCTCCTGCGGGAGCCAGCATTGCTCCCTCTGTCTAAAAGCATTTCTGCCCCATGGAAGCGAGTGCATTTTCAATGCTCTCACTTCCATGAAGCAGAGCAGGGTTTGCGATGGCTTGGCGGGAAGCCATAGCAAACTGCAATGTCCCGGGGTGGGCACCTCAGGACATTGCCGGAGCCTGGGGGGTTGCGGTCCCCAGGGCCATCTACGCTGCCCCTTCCAACAAAAATTAAGCCCTGGGGAGGTGGTGGTCCCTGGGGCTGCATGGGGGTCTGGAGCCGCCCCACGCATTATTTTTAAATATAGCCCCGGGAAGGTGGCAGTCCCTAAAGCTGCAGGAGGGCCGGGCGTGGTTCCCCCTCATTTCAGTCAATTAGCCCCGGGGATGTGGCGGTCCCTGGGGCTGCATGTAGGGGCTGAAGGACCCGGGAAGGTGGCGGTCCCTGGGGGGTGTATGAAAGGGGCATGCCATGGGTGTTGCTGTGGGTGTTCCCACACAACACCCATGGAATCTGCTGTATTCCATGATTTACAACATTTCCTAAAGCTGGGAATGCATCAGAATCCTAGTCCTTCCCAGAAGAGGCATAAGGAGGCGCAACAAGAAGAAATTCTTATATATCCCCTCATTTTTCCTCTTTTCATGCATGCTGCATTCGGCAGCACACATAAAAAAGGAGGAAAACCCCTCATGTAATTGTTTTTGTGCAGGAAGTTGTCCCTTCCTGCACAAAAACATTTTCCCCTAAAATGCAGACACCCTTGTTCCATGGTGCTAGGGTGCCTGCATTGGTGCATGGCAGCCACTTGTGCGCTCGCACAGGGTAAAGCAAAGGGAAGTAACATATTGTTGTAAATGGCTTGTGATGCCGCGCTGCATCACTTTCTTGTAAATAAGGCCCACAGTGTTTACTCTTTTAACTCCAAAGGAATATTTGCTCTCCTCTACTTAGAAGCAAGCAAGGACACTCTCTTAAGTAAAATTCTAGTTTCATGCCAAGATAGATTTAATTATGTTTAGCAGAGTAAGTACTCTTCCAAGGGCTCCCATTGACCTTGGTTTGATTTGTTCCTTTCGTGGGCACTGCGCCCAGGAACACAAGCACAAAGAACAGATGATGGACAGAATGCTGAACAAATCAAACATCCACCCCAGCCACAGATATGGGTTAAATCCATTGTTTTATTTGCTCAGGAACAAAAGTGGCACAGCTTGTTTATTGGCACAAGTGGGGTAACACTGGGTGGTTGGAATGTTGTGCGTTTCTGCTGCTTCTGAAAGTTTGCATTGCAGAAATGTAAGGAAAGTGTGTGATTTCAGGCAGTTTTGAGGTTTGCAGGGCATTGTGGGTAAGAAAACCTCATGGTATCCATGCTAGGCACACCATCCTGACTCCCTTAGGTGTCTAGTTTTCAAAAATGTGCATGTTTGCAGGGTTCCCCAGGTGCCACCTAAGCTAGGGCCCAAAATCCACAGCCACCCACAATGGAAGAAAAGGGTCAGTTTTCAGTGGAACAATGTAATCTGTCCATGCTGCATTTTGGGCTGTTTCCTGTTGGGGGCACTAAGCCTACCCACAGAAGTGAGGTACCATTTTTAACAGAAAACTTGGGGGAATGCTAGTTGAAGGAAGTTTGTGGCAGGAGATTTGGGAGGATGCAGGGTGAAAGAATTATTTGTGGCTGCCCACATTATCCAGAACTTTCAATCACAAAAATGTGAGAAAAATATGATTTTTTGACAAAGTTTGACGTTTTCAATATATTCCAGGTAAAACAACCTGGTGAAAGCGACACAAGTCACCCCTTTCTGGATACCCCCAATTTGTCTAGTTTCTAAAGATGTGCAGGTTTTCTAGGCTCCATAGGTACCGACTGACCTAGAGCCCCATATCCACAACTATACACTTTGAAAAAAAGATTCAGTTCTGAGTGCAAAAATACGATGTAGCCATGTTGCGTTTTGGGCCATTTCCTGTCTCAAGCACTAGGACTACCCACAGAAGTGAGGTACCATTTTTATCAGAAGACTTGAGGGTATGCTGGTTGAAGGAAGTTTGTGACTCCACACAGATTCTTGCACTTCCCATTCCAGAAATGTGAAGAAAATTAGTTTTTTAGTCAAATGTTGAGGTTTGTAAGGGATTCTGGGTATAACAACTTAGGGCTGTATGTATCAAGCCAAATTGACTTTGCAAACGCCGAAATTCACAGAATTTCGGCGTTTGCGAATGCAATTTGGACTAATGGTATGTATCAAGGAAATCTGCTTGAAAAATAAGGAATCGCAAAATTTGCGATTCCTTATCTTGCGATTGCATTTAAGGAATCGCAAATTTTGCGATTCCTTAAATGCAATGTAAGAAGCCAAAATAAATCGCAAATTGGCCTTAAGGAATCGCAAATTACCACCAACTTCTGGTTGGTGGTAAGTTGCGAATTCCTTTCAAGATGCATATTTTTTCTTTTTTCAAAGTGCCATGTGACGCACATACATGCCCCTTGGGCATGTATGTGCGCCACATGTGCACCCATGCAGATTTCAGGGGTGCAACAGGGTGTCCTTTGGACACCACTGCACCCTTGAAAATATTCTCAATTTGCGATTAGCAAATTGCGAATCGCAAATTTCCCCTTCATTCCCATGGGCCTCCTGGTCCATAGGAATGAATGGGAAATTATTCCTTAATTGCGAATTCACAATTTGCTAATCGCAATTAAGAAATTTTAAGGAATCGGTAAAAAAAAGCAATTTTCTACATACATACCATTTTGCGATTTCCAAATAGCGATTCCTTAAAAATCGCTATTAAGGAATCGCAAAAGGGTATGTTGATACATATGGCCCTTGGTGAGAGACACACAAGTCTCCCAACCTTGGATTCCCCCATGTGTCTAGTTTTTAATAATGTGCAGGTTTGCTAGGTTTCCTTGGGTGCCAGCTGAGCTAGGGCCAAAAGTCCACAGCTACACACTTTTGCAAACAAGGGTCAGTTTTGAGTGGAAAAATATGATGTATCCATGTTGCATTTTGGGTCATTTCCTGTTGCGAATACACATGTGAGGTACCATTTGTATCGGAAGACTTAGGGAAATGCTGGGTGGAAGGAAGTCTGTGGCTCCAGGTGCCAGAACTTTCCCTCACAGAAATGTGAAGAAAATGTGTTTTATTTAGTCTAAGTGTGAGGTTTGCCAGGAATTCAGGGTAAAATAACTGGTGAAAGAAAGGCAAGCCACCTCATCCTTGATTGGTTTCGTTTAAAAAAATTTACAGGTTTGCTAGATTTCCTTGAGTGCTGGCTGAGCTAGGGCCCAAAATCCACAGCTACTCATTTTGCAAAAAAACAGGGACATCATTCAGTGGAAAAATGTAATGTATCCATGTTGCATTTTGGGCCATTTCCTGTTGCAGGCACTAGGCCTACCCACACAAGTGAGGTACCATTTTTATCGGAAAATATGTGCGAGTATAGAATAATAGAACATTTGTTATTACAAATTGGATTTTTGAAGCATTTGTACCTTTCAAATGTAAGCCAGTATGTAAGAAAGAAGACATTCTGAAAAATACCCTATAAATCATACGCTCGTACAGTTACCCACAAATTCAGAGATGTGCAAATAACCACTGCTCCTAAACTCCAAGAGGCAGAATTACAAGACATTGACGCATCAGATGCGTCAGTATCCCTGTGGCTCCTTCTGAAACCCTAGCGCCACCATGGATGCACCGTATTTACAATACAGCATACCATAGCACCAGGACTGACAAATGCGTCAGAAATTCTGACGCATCTGATGCCGCAAAAGTCACGCATTGCTGGAGTTGTGTCGCAAGCATGACCAACTCCAGCAATGCATTGGGAGGGCTATGCTTACTGTGCTGCACCACTCATTACGCCTGCTCCAAGCAGGCGTAAGGTTTCGACTCAGTGGCGCCCTAGAAGTGGTGCAGTCATTTTCAATATGTGGAACACTAAGGAATCAACACAACCTCTGATCATTTGTAAATAGCCCAAGCTTTGCCTTTGCTGCATTTTCCCACTAAACATCCATGTTTCACCATGAAATCCTCACTGTGCTGGTTTATGTCTACAATCCTGCGTAGGGTTTTCTCTTCAGACCTCATCAGCAGGGCTATTAAGTTGATATTGCCAAACTGTGGAATACAGCTTTGTTTCCAGCATAGTAATTTCCAAAATGATCATTCAACATTAAACTGGTGATATGGACCATAGCATGCACAGTCATCCTTGAAGGTGTCTCTCTGCGTCAGGGTGCTAGTGAAAAAAGCAAAAGTGATAATCATGATCTGAGAAGGAGAGGGATATGAGCAACAGAAGGTGCAGTTTGAGGGAGGTTAAGTGTGTGATAAGGGCTGGTCAAAAGGGAAAGGAGGACTGCACTGTGTTTTTGTGCGAGAAATGTCAGGGTGTGAGCGAAAATGGGATGTGTGGGACAGAAAAGAGGATCTTTGGGCAATTTTGAGCTTGCAATCGCTGCAAATCTCAAAACAACAGTGTTTGCGATCGCAAAATAGCCTTCTCCAATGTATGTCAGTGATTCGCGTCGCAAAATAGACATTCACAAAAATAGCGAATACCAATTTTGCGAGCCCACCGTTTTGCAAAAAAGCCAATTGTGAATTCGCAATTACCGCGCCGCAATCTGCGAATTCGCAAAATAGACTGTTGCAAATTGCGACTTCGCAAACCAATGTATGAAAATACTCGCAAATTGCCAATATGTAGAATTCACAATTTTGCACCTGGAATTTACCACCAACTCAAGCCAGGTGGTAACCAGGTGCAACCTATTTAAACAGGCCCAGAATGACTTCCACAATGGCAGCGCTGTATGTCATAGCCGGGAGGATGCGGATTCAAGCAGCAAAGGGAAGGAGGAAACAAGAACGGGTCTTCAGAGTGAGCATCACTCTGTTCCAGCAGACAGAGGAAGAGATACATGAGAAGTATAGGCTGGATTCAGCTACCACACTGGACTTGATTGCTGAGCTAAAACCTATGCTTGAACACAAAACCCGCGGGACCCAAACAATTCCACCACATGTGCAAGTCCTCTGGTCACTGCACTTACTGGCATCAGGGAGCTATCGGGGGGTCATAACTACAGCAGCGGGGGTGTCCCAGAGTTACCTGTCATGCTTCTTCGATGCATTCTTGGATGCAATGCTCCAGAGGATACACCATCGCATCATATTCCCCAACACACAACAGGCATTGAAGCAGATCAAACTGGCCTACTATCAGATCGCCCAGTACCCCCATATCATTGGTTGCATAGATGGGACACATGTAGCCCTCTCACCCCCCTCAGACAATGAGACAATGAGTACGTATTTGAAAACCAGAAATCATTCCATTCAATCAACATACAGGTCATTTGCAACGCAAAACATATCATAACTGATATAGTTGTAAAATGTACTGGCAGTACACACTATTCCTTAATTTTTAGACACAGTGGAATATACACTTGTCTCACTGGGGGCGCATTTATCGAGGGATACCTGCTAGTTAAATGCACATCAACCACTCTGATATACACTTTAGAGCTGAAGTGATAGTGCAGTGAATAACCGTATGTCTGTCAACCTATTGGTGACAGTGCATATGCTGTGCGTGCATTCATCCTCACACCATACCTCAATCCGGCTAATCCAACTGAGTGAAGATACAATGGCGCACACATGAGCAGGTTCCACTGCCTGCACAAGAGCAGAGGAGCACTGCAATATGGGCAAGAGACCTGCTGCAAGATTGTGGCTACTTGTGTCATGCTGCACAACATTGCAACAAGAAAAGGCATACCAGTGGAACCCACAGATACAGATTCAGATGAGGATGAGGTATCAGGTCCACATCACAGACCAGCGGGTGGTGTAGGGTCAGCTGATGGCCGACACAGACGTGATGAAATAACACACAACTATTTCTCGGTGGGTATGATGACACAAAGCCAATAATGATTGGAGATTGACTGTGTTTTAATGTACCTTAGCGTCAGGTAAATTGCATTCACACTGCCTACAAACACACGTTATGTGTGGCACTTGCTGTTGCACACGTCATGTACACAGGAGTAATGGAATGACACATGTACGTATGCCATGGGTTACTTCACCTATTAGCATTCAGCTGTGGCAACTCTGTCTATTTCTTCCATCCACGTCCTGCAGTTGCACGCTCAGTGTGCTGACTGACCTCTCTTGATGAGGCATCTGATGGAGTCCCTGCCTCACTCTACGCCGTCTGGGTTCTGCCATTGGTGCGGTAATGCTGCTGCGTTTGGAGACCTCCTCAGCGTCCCCTGCCCCCAGGAGACCTGTGCCACCTATATTTGCTGTCTGCAGCTGGTCAACTGCATTTGTAACCGGCACCAAACCTTTTGCAACATCCTGACTGAAGTGTGCCATTTCTATCTGCATCGCCACTGTGCGTCTTGACAGTACAGATGTGGCATTGCACATACGGTTGACCGCCTTACTGTATACATCCAGACGAGTGAATAGACGTTGTTTTTCCCCGCATCTGGATGCATGGTCCCTTTGCATTGTAGCACAGAGCTCTTTCATTGCTCCAGTCATTTCCATAATGCTGTCTGTACATACCTTATTGCCCTCTTCAACTGTGTGATTGAGACTCTAATGCCCTCCTTCATGTCTGTGAGATTATGGTTGACAGACACCAGCTGCCTGTTTATTGATCGCATGCTTTTGGCTTGCAGATGCTGGACCTTGACAATTGTGCCTTCCAGGCCTGAGAATTTGGAAGGATCATCTCCTACCACTGCGCTGGTTTGTGCCCTTGGCCTGCGTCTCCTGCAAATGTCGTCCCTACGGTGCACAGGGGCTGCTCATGTTCCTGCTGTGCCTGCTCTTCTTGCTCTGGATGTGCCTCATCCTGTATGGCTTTGAGTTCTCCCTCCAACTCTGGGAGTGTAGGCACAGTGTGATGGCATTTTTTTGCACAGGTGTTGGCTGTGTTGTCTGATCTGTGTCATCTCCTCCTGCCTGGTCCTGTGGCTCATGTGCCTCCTCAGGTCTGTGTTATCACCCCATGTTGCAGGTTCACCTATAAATACAAAAGCACTACTTATTGTGTGTCCAACTTTCCATTGTTCACTGAATAAACTTGGTTGCATTTTGGGTACCTAAGTGCTGTGTTGCATTTTTGGTTTTACTATTTTATGTCAACTGCAGATTCATTGCTGTGTGTCATTGCTCAACTGTGTTATGTGTGTGACTACATCTCCCAAGATGCATTGCTGGGTGGGCAGGAAAATGTGGAATGGAGTTGCATTCTTACTTTGAAATTGGGACGTTCCCGAGTGTGTTCTTAAGTGGGTAATGAGTCAGGGCTGATTTAGCATGCATTTTACCTTGTCTGGTGTTGGGCGTGGCGCAGTTGTCGATATCTGCAACCCCGCTGATGTTTTTTATGCTGTGGGGTGGACTCCACCAAATCCTCAAGGGGTGTGGATGCAGGCTCTGTAGATAGACCCCCTCCAGTTTTCTTCACCTCCGCAAGCCTGGTGGCAACCTTGTCCTTAGACCTTGAGCGCATGTTATACCAGCGCTTGCGTAGGTCACCTATGGCATTAACCTTAGCTTGTATGTCCAGCCAGATTTTGAACTTTTCAGACTCTGGGATGTGCAAAAAGCACTTCATGGCTCTTAACCATCTCCTCAATGAGGACCTCCTGTTCCATCTCACTAAATTCCTGTTTTCTTTTCCTTCCCGCTGCCTCCTTGTCCTTCTCCTGTGTGTCCATTGTGTTATGGATGGTGTTGCAGTTCAGAGTGGTGTGTTCCTGCTCCCAGCCTCTGACATAGCCTCATGTAATCAGGAACAGCATGAACAGTCGTCAATCTGCTCCAGAATAGCAGATTCGCAAAATTGCGATTTCTTAATAGCAAATTCGCAAATAAGAAATCTCAATTTTGGTCATTGGTAATAGCGATTGCGATCATTACAGAATCGCTAAGTTTTTGCGATTATTCATTTACATCGCGTATTGAGATTCTCAAATAGTGATTCGTTAAAAATCGCTGTTTGAGACTTGCAAAATGCTATTATGATACACATGCCCCTACGAGAGAAAAGTTTGAGAAGAAGGTGAGACTAGGAGATATGTGAAAGAAAGATTTGAGAAAGGAGTCTTTGAGATACGATAGTGAGAAGACTGTCAGGAAGAGTAGAGTGTGGTAAATAAATAAATAATACCCTATTTTTGACTAGACATATATCATAACAGATAGCTCAATAAATAAGAGTCAAGATTCGAGGTAGTAGGAGTTTTGCAGGTTTAATACAGCATAAGGACAGGAACAGGACAACCTGCATAGGAATAGGATGACAGGGCCCAGCAGCTGCTGGGGCTGGGTCTGGGATGAGCGCGCTAACTTTTAATAACAATACACGAGCATATATACATAGCGCAAACACATAACATTACATTGCAGTAGGCGTAGCAGTGGGTGGAGCAGAAGGCGTGACGCGTAGCAGTCGCGAAAGATAACGGTACAAAGGAGGTGTAACAGGGCGTATACATAGACATGTGATGCAAACGTAATAGAATATGTCATGAAATGGGCGGAAACATTGGAGGGGGCTACCTAAGGAGCCGGGACCTCTAACCTGGTGGTGCGCGCAAACTGGCAATGACGTGTTACGAGGAGAAGCTGGGGGCTATGAACTCTGTGCTAGGAGCAGAGACTAAAGTCTGGAGGGTCGGAGCGACATGTACCTAAACCCTATCTAGTATCTGATGTTTAGGGAACATGTTGATATAAACTAGAAGTCATGAGGGGAAAAGCTAACTGACTCTAAGACTAGAGCATGCATTTATTCTACATGTAGTGCGTGATGAAGAGTATTAAATGACCATTAAATACAGTATTTCTCTTAACATGGAGCCGCATAGGCTAGACAATGACGGAAACTATTGATGCAGTTCAGTAGCTTAGGAATGCAGAGAAGGAGGACTAAACTGATAGCTGGAATCATAACATAGTCTTGGCAGACTCAGAGGCAGAGCCAGGCTGCACCGGGCACTGCGAGGCAGGAAGTAAGTGAAAGGTCGAGGATACAGGTGGGGGCTGGATCACTCCTCAGCGAGGCTCAGGAGACAGGAGCTGAATCTGATGTCCGGGCCCTGTTGAGGCCTGGAAACGGGGACTTTATAATGAAATAACGTGCACACTGAGAAGCGTGGCAACATTACTTTACATAAGCCTGATATTCGTAGTATTCACGAGGACTGGAAAATGACATACCAGAAGTGGACACAACTATAATTGCGTCTTGAATCGGACATGGGGGATAACATATGCATATTGGTCATGCACACATAACATATGATGGATGACACGTAGGGACACAGAACATGACAAAATTTACTTTTCCACATTCCCTCCTTGTCACTACGTTTCCATCAGGAAACATCAATATTCATGATACCATCTATCATTTCATACAGTACCATTTGTTCATCTCGAATTATCTTGGAACGGGATTTAGAACGGGGCTTGGGACTAGGAATACAAGAGGTAGCACACATGCCGCAAATCGCAGGGCCACATTGTATACAGAGGCAGCAGCTGAATATGATCGCTACTGCTATACCTAGAAGGGACAGGACTTTCCATCCCCAGGCGGAAATTATATTCCAGAACCAACCGGACCATGTCCAGGTGCCTGGATCTTGGTGTAATAGATGGGCAATTTTATGAAGTCTGGTTATAGCTGAATAAACAGACGGCGCGTTATTTGGAATGAAAATGCAGCAACTAGATCCGATAAGTCTACAGGCCCCGCCCCTATCGGCCAGTATGACGTCAAGGACGAGACGATTCTGGAGCACAACAATTCTCATAAAGGATTGCTCTTCGGTTAAGTTACCTAGAGCGGAGGCAGTCTCATCTACTACTGCTTCAAGGGTTCTTGTTAACCTACGGATTAGCTTACTATTTACAACTGTACCTAAATAAGGGAAAACACCTTTATCAATATCAATGAATTGCTCTGCAGCAGTTTCAGTATAATCGACAATCGGGAGGTTTCTCTTGTGTCTGGTATGTACTAGGTAGGAATTCCTATGGTAGTCAGGTGGGGCTAGAAAAACAGGTGGCAGTAGGAAGGCAATGTAACAGGTTCCCTCCCAATCGAGGGGCAGACGAACATATGCAGTTTGACCACAAACAAAATAAGAATGACGTGAAGCTTTAAAAATAGATTTCCCACTGTCACTATACTGGATAATAGTAGTACAATCACTATGTCCTACGTGTACAGAACCATGATTTCGGACACATAATTCGCCTTTGACTGGTAATACTGAAATAGCAGGTGAGTCTGGAGTAGTATCAGACTGAACATTCAGGACCATGAAATTCGACGAATAGTTACCTAAATTATACACTTCATTTTCTAGATCTAAACCTGTTCTGTGGGAGAAACCTTGCTTGTCTGGGAAACATGTGCTGTTAAGAAAAGACATATCTGTTGAGGATGACGTTAACGTGGACCATGCTCCACACGAACCATTATGTGAAAAAGGATAAGGGAAGAGTGGCAGAACTCCCTTCGATGTCTGGAAAGGGGGGAGTCGACCACACACCCAACAATTAGTGGCATTGCTGGTCTGGTGTGAATAATGTAACATGCGGATAAATGAGTTATTACGCATAGCGAGGCGGTATGAATATTCATGAGGAGGCAGATCACTAAACGTGTGCTCTACTGTAACATTAGAAGACTTATATACATGAGGAACTGGAAAACACAGGAAAAATGCGTAACTAGTGCAGGAAATCATTATGCTGATGAATAATATGAAACTCAGAAAAACGATACATCGGTTTGAGTTTTGACTAACTCTCTCACTATGGGGGTCTATTTTATACATGTCAGAAACAGTCTAACCGTTTCACCTAGGGGAGGACTTATACAATCAAACTGACTGACTTATTTTACTAGACCGGAGTTTTTGCTTATACTCCTGCTGCGGAGTTTTCTCTACCAAGGGAGGGGTTGTATCAATGTCTTTTGCGGGACAGTCCTTGAGAGCAATATTCTGGCAATCCTTCGAATCCTGGGAAATGTTCTTAAAGACGGGTTTCAGTCCTTTAAAAAGTTTAACATGAGAAAGGTGCACCCAGTCGCGGCGTCCTTCCAATTTCACGGCTGTACGGGTGGTGAGGAGGACCTGTCGGGGCTCTTTCCAACGAGGCTCCAGCGGACTTGATCTGTCAAAGTTCCGGACGAGCACCATCGAACCTGGAACGATTTCATGCGGTGCCACCTCGGTATTGTCTGGAAATGTGGCGGCAACCTGTGAACGACATGAGTTGAGGGCAGACATCAAGGAAGCTAGGTAATCTGTCAGCATATTACATGAAACATCGGTAATACTTCGGGGTCTAGGAGTACCCCACATGTTAGGGGGGTGGCCGAAAACGACCTCATACGGGGACAGACCTGATCTGGAATGTGCGACCATGCGCATATAAAACAAAGCAACTGGCAGAGCTACTAGCCAGTCCACACCCTTATCTTTACATATTTTAGCAATTCGAATTTTCAGAGTCTGATTGTGTCTCTCGACTAGACCGGCTGCTTCAGTATGGCGTACACAATGAAACTTCCACTGGTACCCTAGCAAAAGGGAAACATGCTTCATGAGTTCAGATGAGAATGGCTGACCGTTATCAGAATATACGACTCTAGGGAGTCCATATCGAGGGAAGAATTCACGAACCAACTGTTTGGCAGTGGTCGCGGCTGTGTAATCTGGGACTGGATATGCTTCTGTCCATCTGGACAAAGCGCATACAACTACAAGAACATACTTGAAACCTCGACATCGCTCCATCTGAATATAATCCATCTGGAGGACTTCAAAGGGGTGATCAGGGGGCTGGAAACCACCTTGTTCCACCGGGACACTTTTACCTGGATTAAACTGACAACATATCATACAGGTACGGACTTTCTGCTTGGCTGCAGCTCGTAAATGCTTGTTGAACCAAATGTTCTGGATACTATCTAACATTGCTTTTTCTCCTAAATGTGCTGGACTATGTGCGGTATTAATAATGACTTGAACCATAGAGTCGGGGAGAAACCATGCGGCTCTACCCTTTGTTAACCATCCTTGATCTGTCTGGACCCCTCCTTGTTCGGACCATTTCTTGATTTCTTCAGGAGTAGCATGTAACTGGATATCTATGACATCTTGTGTAGGGTCCTTAACTGTCATGCATGTAATCGGATCTGGAGTATGTGTCTGTGTCGGATTAACTTGAATGTCTGGAGTCTGTGCTGTAAGCTTGGCTGTGCGATCTGCTAGATCATTACCTTGAGAAATAATGTCAGTGACTTTCGTATGTGCTTTGCACTTCATGATAGCAATAGATGTCGGTAAATGTATGGCATCTAACAGAGCTTGGATAAGGATACCATGCTGAATCTTGGTTCCATGAGAAGTCATAAAACCTCTCTCTTGCCAGAGCACTCCAAAGTCGTGAACGACTCCAAATGCGTAACGTGAATCTGTGTAAACATTAACTTTCAGGTTCTTGGCGTGTATACAGGCTTGTGTCAGAGCAACTAGCTCTGCTGCTTGAGCGGACAGGGTATCAATACGGTGTGTTTCAATAACTTCAGTGTCAGTAGTCACTGCATACGCGGCGACTAGTTCTCCTGTACTAGTTCTCATACATGAACCATCCACATAAAGTGTCAGGTCAGGATCTGGTAACGGAATATCTGTCAGATCTTGTCTTGGCTTTGTCGTAATGTTAACTACTTCCACGCAGTCGTGTGTGGCAGAATTTGAACTAACTGATGGTAATAGTGTAGCAGGATTCAGGACGTTGCAGCGTCTAATTTCTATGTGTGGCTGGAACAGTGTCAATTCATAACCTGTTAAGCGTGCAATTGTCAAGTGCTGTGTTTGTGTTCGATTTAAAAGAACTTCCACGGAATGTGGAACTTGTACTGTCAAGGTATGTCCTAAAACTATGGAATCACTTTGTCTGATAGCTAGTGCTGTGGCTGCAACTGACTTGAGGCACGCAGGCAAAGCCTGGGCTACAGGATCTAATGTGCTCGAAAAATAAGCACAGGGCTTGTATTGTCCTGCTTGATCTTGTGTGAGAACAGATAATGCTGTACCTTCACGTTCAGTAACGAAAAGTGTAAAAGGCTTACTGTAGTTCGGTGTGGCTAGAACTGGAGCTTGACATAAAGCTTTCTTTAACTCGTTGAAACTAAGTGTATGTTCAGATGTCCAAGGGAGAACAGTCGATACGGCTGCCTCCTGTGTCGTTAACTGTATCAGTGGCTTGGCTAGAAATGCATACTGAGGAATCCATTGTCTGCAGTAAGAAGTAAGGCCGATAAAGGCACGTACCTCCTTCTGGGTCCTGGGCTGAGGAAGACTCACTATCAACTGGATACGGTCTGGTGTCAACTGCCTACCCCTCTTGGACAGTAAGTGTCCTAAGTAGACCACTTGCTGGACACAGAATTGAAGCTTCGAAGGGGACACCTTGTGCCCCATCTCGGCTAGGAAATACAGAACCGTCAGTGACGCTCGCTCGCAGTCACGTTCAGAACGGGCTGTGATCAGTAGATCATCGACATACTGGAGCAGGGCAGTGTCAGTTGGCATGTGAATGTTGTCTAGTTGTCTCTTGAGTGCTTGACTGTAAATACTAGGACTTTCTGTGAAACCTTGAGGAGCTCGTGTAAACATATAGCTCCTTCCATTTAAACAAAATCCGAAAAGAAACTGGCTGTCTGGATGGATGGGAACACTAAAAAATGCATTCTTGAGGTCGATTACTGTAAAGAACATGGCTTCGGAATCAATGGCTGTCAATAGGGAAGAGATATCTGGGACAACTGGGTACTGTGGAATAATACATTTGTTAAGTTCTCGTAAATCAATCACTAATCGATATACTGGGGGTGCATTTGGATCAGTACGTTTCATGACTGGAATGATCGGAGAGTTACATACACTGGAGTCAGTTTCTACAACTACTCCTTGAGCCATGAGCTCGTCAATAATTTTGGATAAGGCTGCTACAGCCTCAGGTGGCAATCTATACTGCCTGATTCGTGGTAACACTACACCTGGTTTGAGAGTCACACGATGGGGTGTGATTTGCATGTAACCTACATCAGTTGGACCTTGCGCCCATAAATGCTGCGGAACTTTAGACAGTCTGGAATCAAAATCTCGTAATACATAGTGACCCTTAAAGTCACGTAGGAACAGACGTATTCCCTCTGGGGAACAACATATAACGGCACCTAACTCTTTCAGTGTCTTAATGCCTAATAGATTTTCTGGACATGACTTAGTAAGTAACAGATCAGTAGTGCGGGACAATGGACCTACTTCTAGAGTGACTGGCTTTGAAATCTCATTAACGATAGGCTTTCCTGAAAATCCAAGGGAAACATTTCTTGAGCCTGAAAGCGGAGCCCCTGGAACTTCGGCATGACTAATTGTGGTCCTACTTGCCCCTGTATCAATCAAAAACTTTCTGTCTTTCCCTAATACTTGACTGTGAACATAGGGACCTTCTTGATCTACAGGTATCTCGATGAGAGGCAAGCCTACCTCCCTCTCTAGGCTGTTTCATGAATATGGCTGGTACTCTGGATACTCAGACTGTGCATACTGGTACATCTGCTGTGTAACATGCTGTGTTGCAGCAATAGGCTGCGGTACTGTAACTGTCTGTGGTGCATTCTGTGACTGAGGAGTCTGTGAAACTTGCTCTTGTCTAGGCGGACGTGGTCTTTCTTTAGTCTTACCAGTAGCTATGTTATGTTTCAGAACTGCACACTCATTTATAAAATGACCTGGCTGTTTACAATAATTGCAGTTCCCTTTAACGGGAGCTGCAGGATGACTGGCTTGATTCTGACCCCTCCTCTGACTGTCTTGAGGAACAGATTGTGCAACTAGTACTTTCATTTTCGTGTCTTTCATACGTTTTCTCTCGTGTTCTTGCTCTTCCCTGATTCTATTCTGGTGGTACTGGAGCATCTGGAGCATCTGGGACGGAGTATTTGCTTGCCAGGTGCTTTCGACTTTCAGAACTCGGTTTTTAACTTGTGGGCTTGAATTCTCGACTAATTTGGTAACGAAAAGGTGAGGGTATGACTCACTACTTGTCTTGAGACCACTGTTGATACTAAAGCACTTTTCAAACCTCGAATAAAAATCACTAATATCTTCATCTTGTTTCTGTTTACAGGCTGAGATTGCATCCCAGTCTTCCTTTCTCGTTGTTAATAATCTGGGTAAAACTTGAATTAATAATTCTGGTAATTCTTTACATTTATCTCCGAGACCAGTACCTGGTACACGTATCTTATCTTCTGCTTCTAGGACTGCCCAATCTATCTTTTTCTCTCCCACCTCCCATTCTTTTTCTTTTAGCTTTTCATACACCCCTGCGGGTAGCAGAACCTTTAACATTTTAATGATATCTGGGTAAGTGTATTCTCCCATACGGAGCATGTCTTTTAATTCTCTATGGAACCCTGCTGGATCTTTGTCATGACAGGGAATTAATTTCTTCATTTCGAGGAGTTCCATCTTTGTGATCGGAGTGTATACAAACACTCGCTGTATTTCGCCACCCGTTCCTCTGACTGGGTGGACTTCTCGTAACGGATTCTGTCTGTCTATGTAGAATGATTTACTTTCTGGGGGTGAAACATGGACAAAATGCGGGTTCAAAAACGTTCTATATTTATGACGTTGTTCTAGAATTACACTAATTAAATCGGTACCTAGACCTCTCCATCTATACTGGAGTAACTCGTTCAGGATATCATGTAACGGGCCTGGATCAGAATGTTGACCCTCATACAGAGTAATGAGGTGCTGGATCATATACATACCCACCAGTCGTTGCTCGGCTGGGGGCAATTTCAGAAACATTTGTGCCACTATTTCGTCTGGAAAAGTGGTAGAATCAGTAATCCATCGGACTGCTGATCGGGCTAGTTCCTGTTCATGCATAGTACTTAACTCACTATAACCGATTCGTGATTTCAGAATGTGATCGGTAGCTTGAAATACTTGTTCTAGGGAACCTTGTTCTGGTGCTGAATGATGGAAAGTTGACTTGTGTTCTAGACGTAAATGGCGATCTGGAAATCTAGATTTTCCTACATACGCTATTCTGGCAGTATTCTCGTCGTCTTCCTCTTCAGGATCAGAGGTACTTTCTTTCTCGCTTACTTGGGCTGCTTTACGCTGTTCGTGTATCTTTATTATCTCTCTACGGATTTTCTTGTACATATTTTCCATGGCACCAATGGTATTGTGCTTTCCTTCGGCTATATTATCACTCCACTTTGTTAGAGTTTTCATTTCTTCCGGGTCTTTAGACGGATAATCCTGTTCTCTTATTAGACAGTTAATTAAGAACTTTAATATCATGCGCTGAATCTCGGCTTTCCTTTGAGACATGGCATCACTAATACTTTGTGGGTCATCCCCTGTACGGATGAAACGATATATCCTGTCTAGATCTTCTTTCATATTCGGCAGGGTGACTAGATACTCGGTCACTCTCCTTACGCGTACGGAATATAAAACCATATTAAACTCGCCTGGAACTGGGTCATAGACACATTCGCCAAGGGTTTGCCTGATCTCTGCAACAGACTTATTACTCTTAGGAGTACGCTGTGATGCTTGAGCATGTAATTCGAGTGCTGATAAACGCTTGTATGGCGGCGGGGTTTGAGGAAGACCTCCTCCTGCGGCCCCTAAACTAGAATCATCCACTGATGCTTTCCGTCCTGGCAGGGTCGGTAATTGTAACGTGGGCTGGACTTGTATGGCGGGCTGACCCGGGGGGGCTGTTAAGGGCACCCCGGTGTCTGGAGGAGCAGGAATTACCTGATTTACAGGGGCTGGCGGAGCGCGAACAGGATTTGCATATTCGGGGACTGTGTCGTCCAGATAGGACGAAATAAAAATATCAGCTGCGGTCGGTTTGTGACGTAGTTTGGTCGGAACTAATGGTGGCGGAAAATTACTGGATGCCTCTGGGGTCGCTTTTGGCAAGCCCTCAGCAAGAAGAGGATACATACCCTTAATGAGGGCATTTCTCTGTCTGTCTGATTGCTCAGTTCTAACTCGTTCACCTATCTCGATTAATTCTCTTTCTTGGGCTCGTTCTTGGGATTCTCTACTTAGTTCTGACTTTCTGATTTCTCTTTCGGTTCTCTTATGAGCTTCTTTGCGCCATAACTCGATGGCATCTTTCTGTGACTGTCTGGCTTTCTTTTTCCATAATGCCTCCTCTACTCGCATGATGCATTCGGCATCCCATGTACCCGATACGGGCCATCTATACTTTTCTTCTAACTGTTTGGTATACTCTACCCATAAATCTAGATACAATATGGCACTTATGCCATGTTTCTGATACATAAAATGACCTGGACTGTCCCTAGGCGGGACGGGAACTGCTGCTTCCAGCAGACCCTTTCTAGTTTTTAACTGACGTAACTTGGAAAATATGGGCATGACTGAACTGTAATCTAGACACAATACAATACACAATAAACACGATACTTATTTCCCATTCATACCACAACATTAAAATACATGAAGAACATTATGAATAACAGTTCGAACAGAATACCACCTGAAAATACTTGAAATTTCTCGAGAACAGAACTGACTAGAACAGAAACTAGATGCACTGCTGAAACAGTACGAAACTTACCGGTCTCTTAAAGAGACACGTCAGGACCCGCATCCACCGAAGTGGACACTTCGTTTGTGGGACTGTGTACCACCAACCCACAGACCAGAGTCAATTAAATTGACCCTGTCTAGATACCACCCCAGTAACGGTACTCACCGGGCAGCAAGAACGGAAGGCCTCGGACTGGACTGGACTGCTACGACGACGAACTTCGGACTTCGGACTTCAGTTACGGGTGGACCTCCGGATACCTCGGACCTTGGACTCTTGGCTTGGGCTCTGGTCGGGACTCGCCGCGTTCCTCCACCGTCTCGTCTGGATGCTGGACCGCCTCCTCCGTCTCCTCCGTGGGCCTGAGGGATACTTGAGCAGAAATATCTGCCACTGCGCAGAAGAGTTCCGTCACGACTGCAGAGGGTCAGGGGGTCGGCGTGGCTTCACCGACGCGTGGGGAAAGGGCAAGTCCCTATTCGGGCGCCATTATGTGGTAAATAAATAAATAATACCCTATTTTTGACTAGACATATATCATAACAGATAGCTCAATAAATAAGAGTCAAGATTCGAGGTAGTAGGAGTTTTGCAGGTTTAATACAGCATAAGGACAGGAACAGGACAACCTGCATAGGAATAGGATGACAGGGCCCAGCAGCTGCTGGGGCTGGGTCTGGGATGAGCGCGCTAACTTTTAATAACAATACACGAGCATATATACATAGCGCAAACACATAACATTACATTGCAGTAGGCGTAGCAGTGGGTGGAGCAGAAGGCGTGACGCGTAGCAGTCGCGAAAGATAACGGTACAAAGGAGGTGTAACAGGGCGTATACATAGACATGTGATGCAAACGTAATAGAATATGTCATGAAATGGGCGGAAACATTGGAGGGGGCTACCTAAGGAGCCGGGACCTCTAACCTGGTGGTGCGCGCAAACTGGCAATGACGTGTTACGAGGAGAAGCTGGGGGCTATGAACTCTGTGCTAGGAGCAGAGACTAAAGTCTGGAGGGTCGGAGCGACATGTACCTAAACCCTATCTAGTATCTGATGTTTAGGGAACATGTTGATATAAACTAGAAGTCATGAGGGGAAAAGCTAACTGACTCTAAGACTAGAGCATGCATTTATTCTACATGTAGTGCGTGATGAAGAGTATTAAATGACCATTAAATACAGTATTTCTCTTAACATGGAGCCGCATAGGCTAGACAATGACGGAAACTATTGATGCAGTTCAGTAGCTTAGGAATGCAGAGAAGGAGGACTAAACTGATAGCTGGAATCATAACATAGTCTTGGCAGACTCAGAGGCAGAGCCAGGCTGCACCGGGCACTGCGAGGCAGGAAGTAAGTGAAAGGTCGAGGATACAGGTGGGGGCTGGATCACTCCTCAGCGAGGCTCAGGAGACAGGAGCTGAATCTGATGTCCGGGCCCTGTTGAGGCCTGGAAACGGGGACTTTATAATGAAATAACGTGCACACTGAGAAGCGTGGCAACATTACTTTACATAAGCCTGATATTCGTAGTATTCACGAGGACTGGAAAATGACATACCAGAAGTGGACACAACTATAATTGCGTCTTGAATCGGACATGGGGGATAACATATGCATATTGGTCATGCACACATAACATATGATGGATGACACGTAGGGACACAGAACATGACAAAATTTACTTTTCCACAAGAGTGTGGTGAGACTGAGGGATAAGTGAAGAATAGGGTATCAGAGGGTGGATAGAAATGGGTGTGAAAATGAACAATGTGAGAGAGGATGGTATGTTAGACAGACAAAGAGAGGTGGAGGGTCGAGAAGAGATTGCTTGAGGCTCATGAGTTTAAGAAAAGGAAGAGGTTGAATGATAAGAAAAAAGAGTTCAACAGAGTAGCTGTGACACAAGCAGAGAGGGTGAGACACAAAAGAGAACAGGGGACATTTAGCAGATGTATGTCGTTACTACGCATGCTTTTACAACGCATGCCTTTACCACGCAACTTTTACAACGCAAGTCGTTACAACGACTTGCGTTGGGGGGCACTGGATAGTGAATAGTTTAATTTACTATTCCAACTCCAGTCCCCGTGGATAGTAGGGAAGGTTTTGGATAGTAAATTAAACTATTCCTTATCCTACAGCGCCCCCCAGCGCAAGTCGTTGTAACGACTTGCGTTGTAAAAGTTGTGTGGTAAACGCTGTTTACCCATTTAGGTGGTTATCTAGCCTACCACCAGCAAGAGGTGTCATATTTACAGTACAATCAGCAAATACGGCACCATTGCTAGAATGGGTGGCACAGAAAAATGTTCCATGAGCTTGGGATGACAACCATCCTTCTGTTGCCCTAGGTGGGGGTTGATGGAGGTAGAAGTAGTAGAGAGAAATAAGAAAGGCAGGGTGTGAGTGAGAGATAGAGGAGGTGACCGTTTGGGTAAAATAGGAAGAGTGTGACAGAGGTATGGATAATGGATTAAGTGGCGAAAGAAGAGGGCAAGAGAGAGGCAGGTATGAATGAAAAGGGTGAGGGTAAGAAAAAATAGTAATGAAGGTGAAAGAAGAGAAAACTAAAAGAGACCAAGAACAGAGAGAAATGTAAGCCAAAGAGGTACAAATGAGCACACGGAAGGTAAAGTGAGAAAGGAAAATAGAAAGAGAGAATAGGCGGAGATAGACACTGGACAGAGAGAGACTGAGAGAAAGGACTGTGTAATAGAACAGGAGTATCAAATGAAATCAACATTTACTTTATTCGGCTTCAATTAGGAGAAAACCACAAAAGAACAGGGGTATGATAATAGAAGGGGCAATAACAGGGGAGAACAAAAGAGCATCATAGCCAGAGAGGAGTTGGCCTACGGCTAGGGCGGTCGACCTTGAGTCTGGGGAACTGGGTTCGAGTCTCGGCAATGACGCTGAACATCCTGTGATTCTGGGCAAATCGCTTAATCTCCCCGTGCCTAGCAACAATGAATGTGTGTCCTCATGTAACGCAACCGGTGCTATGTAAAGCGCTCTGATACCCGATTCTGGTCAAGTTCACGCTATATAAAACTCAGTAAAATAAAATAATAATGTTTTTGTTTTCATCATTTTGCCTTTAAATGGGCAATACTGGGCTTATCTCTCTCCCTCCATCCCCTTGCTCACGACAAGTAAGGAAGGTCTCTATTGTGGTGGAGCAATGGCTCAGCTTTTGATATCTAGAGTCCAGTGTCAGATGTGCTTGTGTATGGCAGGAGTGGAAATCTACAGGAAGTGACATCAGTGCGACTGCAGGACGCGGCACCAGGAATTACAGCCGTGATAGCAGACCTCCGAGCAGCAGCAGCAGGGCTCTCAGGATGCAGATGTGGAATGGGTACTGAGGGAGAATGGTGTCAGAAGGAACTCACATATTCAAACTTACACCCACCTATACAAGCCTTTCAGTGAGTAAAGCATCCGCTCCGGAGATCTGTCTGTAATCTACATGTCACTCATGCGTTGACCGTGGGTATTCTGGGAGCACAGAAGCCTTGTGCTAGTCTGTCCTACTGAATCTGTTCTGAGGGGAATGGAAGGTTACATGTGCTGCCTTCTGACAGAGAGGGAAGCTTGCTTTGCTTCTGCCAGACTGACCTATTCTGTAAAGATGTAAAGCTTCCACTGCGACTGCCCACGTTGGGGCATATTTACTAGTCCTGGCGAATCTCTGCAAATCAGCAGGGATGCGCCAGAACTGATGCGTTAAGCAACCTTGTGCCACCACAGATACGCCGCATTTACAATGCGGTACAAAAGGGGGTGGTGATGGACGGAGCATCTAAACCAATCAAACACTCACACCCAGTCAAAAGATCTGGGTTTGATCCATCACCGTTCTTTAGCCCACTCTACCACCCCAGATCAGACATGGCTATATGCAAATCAGTCTGGCCCTGTGCCTCATGGGAACAGTCCAGCCCGAACTGCCAAGCCATGCCTTCCCTGGACCGGAAACAAGCTTCCGAGGACCGGTTTCTGGCATTCCAGCCGTCTTCAGCCCGGCTTGCTTGAATCCAGTGGCAAAGTGAGCAAGGGACTCACGTCTGAGCATACCCTGCCACACTTATTGCGGCCAAAGCGGTACAAAGGGGGGTGGTGATGGACGGAGCATCTGAACCAATCAAACACTCACACCCAGTCAAAAGATCTGGGTTTGATCCATCACCGTTCTTTTGCCCACTCTACCACCCCAGATCAGACATGGCTATATGCAAATCAGTCTGGCCCTGTGCCTCATGGGAACAGTCCAGCCCGAACTGCCAAGCCATGCCTTCCCTGGACCGGAAACAAGCTTCCGAGGACCGGTTTCTGGCATTCCAGCCGTCTTCAGCCCGGCTTGCTTGAATCCAGTGGCAAAGTGAGCAAGGGACTCACGTCTGAGCATACCCTGCCACACTTATTGCGGCCAAAGCGGTACAAAAGGGGGTGGTGATGGACGGGGCATCTGAACCAATCAAACACTCACACCCAGTCAAAAGATCTGGGTTTGATCCATCAAAGTTCTTTAGCCCACTCTGCCACCCCAGTTCAGACATGGCTATATGCAAATCAGTCTGACCCTGTGCCTCATGGGAACAGTCCAGCCCGAACTGCCAAGCCATGCCTTCCTTGGACCGGAAACAAGCTTCCGAGGACCGTTTTCTGGCATTCCAGCCGTCTTCAGCCTGGCTTGCTTGAATCCAGTGGCAAAGTGAGCAAGGGACACACGTCTGAGCATACCCTGCCACACTTATGGCGGCCAAAGCGGTACAAAAGGGGGTGGTGATGGACGGAGCATCTGCACCAATCAAACACACCCAGTCAAAAGATCTGGGTTTGATCCATCACCGTTCTTTAGCCCACTCTGCCACCCCAGTTCAGACATGGCTATATGCAAATCAGTCTGGCGCTGTGCCTCATGGGAACAGTCCAGCCCGAACTGCCAAGCCATGCCTTTCCTGGACCGGAAACAAGCTTCCGAGGAGCGGTTTCTGGCATTCCAGCCGTCTTCAGCCGGCTTGCTTGAATCCAGTGGCAAAGTAAGCAAGGGACTCACGTCTGAGCATACTCTGCCATACTTATGGCGGCCAAAGCGGTACAAAAGGGGGTGGTGATGGACGGAGCATCTGAACCAATCAAACACTCACACCCAGTCAAAAGATCTGGGTTTGATCCATCACCGTTCTTTAGCCCACTCTGCCACCCCAGTTCAGACATGGCTATATGCAAATCAGTCAGACCCTGTGCCTCATGGGAACAGTCCAGCCCGAACTGCCAAGCCACGCCTTCATTGGACCGGAAACAAGCTTCCGAGGACCGGTTTCTGGCATTCCAGCCGTCTTCAGCCCGGCTTGCTTGAATCCAGTGGCAAAGTGAGCATGGGACTCATGTCTGAGCATACCCTGCCACACTTATGGCGGGCAAAGCGGTACAAAAGGGGGTGGTGATGGACGGAGCATCTGAACCAATCAAACACTCACACCCAGTCAAAATATCTGGGTTTGATCCATCACCGTTCTTTAGCCCACTCTGCCACCCCAGTTCAGACATGGCTATATGCAAATCAGTCTGGCCCTGTGCCTCATGGGAACAGTCCAGCCCGAACTGCCAAGCCATGCCTTCCCTGGACCGGAAACAAGCTTCCGAGGACCGGTTTCTGGCATTCCAGCCGTCTTCAGCCGGCTTGCTTGAATCCAGTGGCAAAGTAAGCAAGGGACTCACGTCTGAGCATACTCTGCCACACTTATGGCGGCCAAAGCGGTACAAAGGGGGTGGTGATGGACGGAGCATCTGAACCAATCAAACACTCACACCCAGTCAAAAGATCTGGGTTTGATGCATCACCGTTCTTTAGCCCACTCTGCCACCCCAGTTCAGACATGGCTATATGCAAATCAGTCTGACCCTGTGCCTCATGGGAACAGTCCAGCCCGAACTGCCAAGCCACGCCTTCATTGGACCTGAAACAAGCTTCCGAGGACCGGTTTCTGGCATTCCAGCCGTCTTCAGCCCGGCTTGCTTGAATCCAGTGGCAAAGTGAGCAAGGGACTCACGTCTGAGCATACCCTGCCACACTTATGGCGGGCAAAGCGGTACAAAAGGGGGTGGTGATGGACGGAGCATCTGAACCAATCAAACACTCACACCCAGTCAAAAGATCTGTGTTTGATCCATCACCGTTCTTTAGCCCACTCTGCCACCCCAGTTCAGACATGGCTATATGCAAATCAGTCTGACCCTGTGCCTCATGGGAACAGTCCAGCCCGAACTGCCAAGCCATGCCTTCCCTGGACCGGAAACAAGCTTCCGAGGACCGGTTTCTGGCATTCCAGCCGTCTTCAGCCCGGCTTCCTTGAATCCAGTGGCAAAGTGAGCAAGGGACTCACGTCTGAGCATACCCTGCCACACTTATGGCGGCCAAAGCGGTACAAAAGGGGGTGGTGATGGACGGAGCATCTGAACCAATCAAACACTCACACCCAGTCAAAAGATCTGGGTTTGATCCATCACCGTTCTTTAGCCCACTCTGCCACCCCAGTTCAGACATGGCTATATGCAAATCAGTCTGACCCTGTGCCTCATGGGAACAGTCCAGCCCGAACTGCCAAGCCATGTCTTCCCTGGACCGGAAACAAGCTTCCGAGGACCGGTTTCTGGCATTCCAGCCGTCTTCAGCCCGGCTTGCTTGAATCCAGTGGCAAAGTGAGCAAGGGACTCATGTCTGAGCATACCCGCCACACTTATGGCAGCCAAAAGCGGTACAAAAGGGGGTGGTGATGGACGGAGCATCTGAATCAATCAAACATCACACCCAGTCAAAAGATCTGGGTTTAATCCATCACCCCCTTTTGTACCGCTTTGGCCGCCATAAGTGTGGCAGGGTATGCTCAGAGGTGAGTCCCTTGCTCACTTTGCCACTGGATTCAAGCAAGCCGGGCTGAAGACGGCTGGAATGCCAGAAACTGGTCCTCGGAAGCTTGTTTCCGGTCCAGGGAAGGCATGGCTTGGCAGTTCGGGCTGGACTGTTCCCATGAGGCACAGGGTCAGACTGATTTGCATATAGCCATGTCAGAACTGGGGTGGCAGAGTGGGCTAAAGAACGGTGATGGATTAAACCCAGATCTTTTGACTGGGTGTGAGTGTTTGATTGATTCAGATGCTCCGTCCATCACCACGTCCTTTTGTATCGCTTTTGGCCGCCATAAGTGTGGCAGGGTATGCTCAGACATGAGTCCCTTGCTCACTTTGCCACTGGATTCAAGCAAGCCGGGCTGAAGACGGCTGGAATGCCAGAAACCGGTCCTCGGAAGCTTGTTTCCGGTCCAGGGAAGACATGGCTTGGCAGTTCGGGCTGGACTGTTCCCATGAGGCACAGGGTCAGACTGATTTGCATATAGCCATGTCAGAACTGGGGTGGCAGAGTGGGCTAAAGAACGGTGATGGATTAAACCCAGATCTTTTGACTGGGTGTGAGTGTTTGATGGATTCAGATGCTCCGTCCATCACCACCCCCTTTTGTACCGCATTTACAATGCGGCGCACCATGGTGCAAGGAAGGGCAGACGCGTGATGCATCTTGCGGCGTACGGGCGGCGCATTGCTTGAGTCGCGTCGCAAGTGTGATGCAACTACTGCAATGCACAGGGGCCACCCATACATAACGTGGTGCATCACTCATTACGCCTGCTGCAAGCAGGCGTCAGGATTTGACGCAGCAGCGTCGTAAAACTGACTCAGTTAAATCTTGTAGATTTCGCTGCGTCAGTTTTACGAGGCTTTCCTACAAGGGAACACCCACCCTGCAACAGAACGCCCACATGAAACCTGACGCAGGTTTCATGTGGCGCAGAGCTTTACAACGTGACATATCTGCCTAGATGTGTCACGTTGTGAATAAGTCGCAACATGGCGCATTGTTTACGCCGCCGCTGCGTCACAAAAGTGACGCTACGGCGGTGTAAAAGTGTCGCAAGGGGCTCGTAAATCTGCCCCGTTGTTTGTTGTGGCCTGTGATGGGGAGGCTTGCACTTCACCTGCCCCTGCTGGATCTGTCGTGTGAAGGGCAGAAGCTTACACTGTTTCTGCTCAAGGTATTTCTGTTCTATGAAGATTTCATTCCCCTGCTTTTGCACACCTTGTAAAAAACAAACAATATGTCGAGATTACAGTTAGATAACATGCCCTCTGAATCAGGGACAGTGTAACAATGATGTGAAATACAGGAAACAGTAGTCCTGAAGAAGGCACCTGCCCTTGGGCAAAATGTGATGGACAAAACATGCTGATAGAAAAGAGAGGCAAAGTCCGTTTGTCAATCCTCCCAGTCTTTAATGGGGAGACACCAGCAAAAAAAAACTGTTGTAGCTCACCCAGGCCCAATTTTAATATATGCCTGCATTTAATAAAGGAAGAAAATAATTGTTAACTTGTAGGAGTTAAACTCACCCAAAGTAAGGATCCCTTAGCGTGGAATGCGTGCAACCGGTGAACATTAGTGCCCTGGGAGGATTCCCGTGTGAGAGGTCAAACCAGCTGATGAAGAATGCCACCCTGAGTAGTTAAAGGTTCCTCATCCCACATACATACATGAATCATGAAGTTTGGTCATTGAATAAGAGGTTTGGCTGTTTCCCAGAGGACTTCTTGCATGTTTATGTCCCTTTACAGAGAGTGTACAACAGTCCTTCGACTCCTCTCACTTCCTCTTTAGTGTGTTAGCTTCCTGTATTGTACCTGTCCTGTATGTGTGAGAGAAACATTAGGCCCTTCTTGCTCTGTGACCTGCTTTTCACTTATTTTGTGTGTGAGGGAAGGTTGTACTGTCGCTGCCTACGTTGTACATTTGAAGTGATGCAACGCTCTGCATTAAAGTTTCCTCTAAACAAAAGACAAAATATTTGCATTAAAACACACGAAAGGTACTAAAAGTCTGAAGAGAAAAGGAGAAAGAGATGTGAATACAAATCTCTCTCTGGAACCTAATAGTGTCCCATTTTGTACCCAGACCACACAGTTGATCTAGAGAGTTGACATTGTTATACCCAAAGACATGAAAGATAGAGAAGATACAGAGTCTGAGGAAAAGTACCCATCAGCCCACTCATAAGTGGAATCTCGTCATCTGGGTATGTTTTTGTTGGCAAATGGTGTCCTATAGGTTCTACCTCAGAAACAAATTTCGAGGCTACCTTATAGCGGACCCAAAACATTGCACCAACAGATGGCAGTATATGAGCGGGAGGGGCTAGAAGTTTGCAGTGCTGTTTCAGGTCCACTGGGCGGTATGGACATCATAAACAATTATCCAGGGTCAACCATACACCTCCTTTAATTTTTATTTGAGGCCCATAACTAAGAGATCAACTAGGTACTTTATAGGCTCTGTTATATCAGAGCTCGTGGTACTTTTTCTAGGTGTTCACTATGTCACCACAGTGTGATTTGTTGGCCATCAGTCCTCTTTACCCTTTAATCATATGGTTAAATCTTGGTAACTCACATCTGCCATAATCATTTTTATTGTCCAAGCACATAGACAGATTCTGGTCGATCAATCGAGGCTAATATGGGTTGTTACTTAGGCTACACCAGCCTCCAACAACACCCGTGTTCCTCTTAAAGCGGACACTTATTTGGAAACTAATAAACGCTGCTGATTGGCTCTGCCACAACCAATGCGGGAGTCTACAGCGACGTTCTCGGTTTGGTTTCTCTTCAATGTCCGCTGCGGACACCTTTTTGGGTTTGCTTCCACTTTTTTTGTGAAATCATTCGTAAATTCCAAAAACATTTCATTATTTAAAGACAGACCAAGACAGACTCCGTTGAGCTCGATACGAGTCTTTTTGGGCCATACCAATGATTGTGAACATTCGTTTTCCTCAAAAAAGCGGACACTTGTCTAGAAACGAATGAACGCTGCTGATTGGCCCCGCCGTAACCAATGCGTAAGCCGACAGTGACGTCCTAGAGATGAGTTCTCACTAAGGTCCACCGCCTATATTCTCTGGGTCGGTGGTCTTTCTGAAATCACAAAGTTTAAT
This sequence comes from Lissotriton helveticus, assembly GCF_964261635.1. Lineage (NCBI taxonomy): Eukaryota > Metazoa > Chordata > Amphibia > Caudata > Salamandridae > Lissotriton > Lissotriton helveticus. The sequence continues at coordinate 41,523,446 of NC_136070.1, forward strand.
GATGGTTTATAATCGTCATAGAACCTTTTTGTCACACTGAATGTTCTCCCAACATTTTTCTCTGACATTTCACGCAATATCCTGTGAGCTATGGACGCGTTGTCGAACATTATCGACAGCCCGAGCGGTAGGCTCCGATTTGTCCGTCATTGTTGATGTTTTGGCTTAATGCGAGGTCGGCGGCCATTGGTCGCCCCTCGAGGATGCTGTAAACCAATCACATCCGTTTGTGGCGATAGCTTTCTTTCAGGTCCGCCACGATGCATACTTAAACCGCTCACAACCTCTCACCATCGCCTCCCCCTCGGCTCAGTTTCTACCCCGTGGCAACGACAGAGAGGTTAGTGTTTGCGGTCTACTTGGTTAGATGCTGCTGGTACCCTTTTTGCTGCAAGTACCACTTTATAGCACAGGAGCAGGCGTCTTATGTTGCTGATATTCTGGTTAGACAGCTGCTCTATTTTACTATGCAGGACAGCGCATGCCAGCAAAGTCAGTTTCTACTTGGGCGTTTCTTTCCTGATGCAATGCAAAACCACTCTGGCCATTTTGCATTACCATGTGTATCACCAATACAGATGTTTTAAACTTTTCTCTCTTTTTTCAACTGCCTCTGGACTTAACTTTGAAATTTACTTGTTTTTTCCAGTGCGTGGCCTCCTTCTACCCTGAGCAGTGGCCAGGTGAGGTGAGGTTCTCTCTCCCTGCAATTAGGGTGAGTGTCCTACTAATGAATATAGTTATACTACAGAGATAAAGGATACATAAACTGTATACTAATAATCCTGTTCTGTTGACATTTTGTTTTATGTTTGTTTTTTGCACATTGTATATACAGGAGAAGATACACTATTTTCATTTTGGAAAGCGGGTGTAGATTATATATCACATCACTAAAGTAAGTGTTGCAGTAGCACCATAGAGGTCCTGACGAAAGCCGTTTCTAGGCCGAAACATGTTGACCGAATAACATATCTGGTGGGTAGCAATTCCTTGCATGCTATCATTATACTGTTTTTTAACCATACCACTTTGATGGTCAGACCCAATAAAGTTTTTTATGACATCACTGTAGGTATTTTTAGAATCACTTGGATCATTTTCCTTTCTTTTTTCTTCTTTTGAGCACTGCAAACTTCTAGCCCCTCCCGCTCATATACTGCCATCTGTTGGTGCAATGTTTTGGGTCCGCTATTAGGTAGCCTCGAAATTTGTTTCTGAAGTAGAACCTATAGGACACCATTTGCCAACAAAAACATACCCAGATGACGAGATTCCACTTATGAGTGGGCTGATGGGTACTTTTCCTCAGACTCTGTATCTTCTCTATCTTTCATGTCTTTGGGTATAACAATGTCAACTCTCTAGATCAACTGTGTGGTCTGGGTACAAAATGGGACACTATTAGGTTCCAGAGAGAGATTTGTATTCACATCTCTTTCTCCTTTTCTCTTCAGACTTTTAGTACCTTTCGTGTGTTTTACTGACTAGTTGGGGGACTAGGTACTAGTGGGTCTATAAATATTTCTCCCCTTGGACCCTCCACCACTTTGTTGTCTTTCTAAAATATTTGCATTGCCAATGTTTGTTTAATTACATGATGCAAATGAAAAACTGAACCCTCACAAAATATGTTAGCAAAGTTTATTTTTAGATATAATTGTGAAATAAGCAGTTTTAGAAATGGACTAAATGACTGTGAAATAATTCAAAACAGCTGACAAGTGGCTTCATGTCAAGCATAACACCTGAGACCAATTCATGCATTGTAAACAACAGCCCTGTGCATGCGGCAGGTTTGAGAGCATAATGGCAGCATTACAAGCAAAACTACTATCCCCACAATGCAGCTTGCTGTAGTCTGTATTGTCAGCAATGGCTGACGGAATTATGGGTAATAGTGGCAACTGGCAGTCTTGTGCAATGTAAAATGTAATTCAGGGCCTCAATTAGAGTTTGGTGGACGGGTGCGCCACACATGTAGTGGAATGCGCATTCGCATTATTACAATGCATTACACTTGTAATAAGGAGGACGTGATACCTGTCATGGACTATCCGTCCACCAAACCCTAAATCAGGCCCTCTGCACCTGACTTTCTTCCTTTGTTTACTTTTGGTAATTCAGGGTTAATTAACCCGTGGAAAGGAAGGGCAAAGATATCCTTTTCAATGCAGATGCAAGAATCTTCCTGCCAATGAGCTACCATAACAGAAGAAGGAAAAACACATGGACCTGCTATGCCAGCAGCAGCTGGAGCTGTCTGAAGAGCCTCTGAGAAAGGACATGCATTGGCAAAACCAACAGGTCTCCCCTATGTGAGATCTGGTGGTGTTATCAAAAACAGTGCGGCTGCTGTGAGGATGGCTGTAAGCAACAAGTGCTTGTGGTATGGTCTGGTCTGGTATGGAATGGTAGGATAGGGTAGGGTATGGTATGGGCTGGCATTGAGTGTTATGGTATGGTATGGTCTGATCTGGTGTGGTCTGGTCTGGCGTGGTATGGTATAGTATGGTATGGTACAGTATGGTATGGTATGGCATGATAGAGTAGGGTAAGGTCGGGTAGGGTAGGGTATGGTACAGTCTGTCATATGGTATGATACCATCTGTCATGGTATGGTATGGTATAGCATGGTATGGTATGGTATAGCATGGCATGGTATGGTATGGTATAGCATGGCATGGTATGGTATGGTATGGTATGGTACGGTACGGTACGGTTTGGTACAGTACGGTATGGTATGGTACGGTACGGTTTGGGATGGTACCGTACAGTATGGTATGGTATGGATATGGTACGGTACAGTACGGTACGTTATGGTATGCTATGGTATGGCCTCTCATTGTATAGCATGGTGGTTTGTCATTGTATTGTCAGTGGAGTAGCTTAGTCAGTGAGATTTGGGTGGGGTTGTGTATCCCAAATTTCACAGCTCTAAAAGCAGTGGGCTGCAGGGTGGAGGGTGACATGACCAAGGTTCGGGATGAACTGTTTCCACTAGGAGCAGGGTCAGAGCTGATTTTCATTAGGGGGATCTTTGTCTAGAGTGGCGCAGTGGGTGAACAACAATGGGTTGGGATGCTACCCTTGGAAAGTGCCACCGCATAGACTATTTCCAAGCACTCTTCCCATAACCTTTTGGGTGAATGATTGCCAGTAGTATGCCTGGAAACTTGAGACTGGCGCACCTTTCCAAGCCTACTACTCAATGTTTGTGAATTCCAAAAAGTACTAAATGTTCACTTGATAAAAGAGTACGTCTATGGGTGCAGATTTACTATTTTTATTATACTAGTCATCATAAGTTACAAGATCTTAGTGAAAGAAGAAAGGGTAGAATAAATGACACACAGACATAGCAGACCCGAATCAGGGCCCCCAGACCCAACTTCCAAGCCAAGAATGTATTTGGGGTGGGTCATACCTCAAACATCTCTCTCCGAAGCAACGTCCCTGCTCGTCCCACCTGCACATCCCACCTGAAACTGGTAGGTCTTCCTGGGAACTTATGACTGCGGTAACGCACAACACAACAGCCTTGCTTTCTTGCCCTGAAATCACTTATCTTAAATGTATTTTCACAGCGTGCACTCTTTTTTGGATCCGCTGTAATGAGTCTTGATGGTAGAGATGCCAAATGGGTGCATGTAGGCAGGGCTCCATGTCTCATCGCTTTTTACAAATCATTTTATCTAGTGACTGACAGCCCCATGTACTAAACCCGAGTTGCAAATTGAGGGGGGTGCGCCAGCAAATTAATAGGGTGAGCTGTGCCCGAGCTCAGCCAAGGATATGGCTTGGCTTTAAGAGTCTGTCCATGAGCCAAGCAGTGAAAGTGTTTGGCCTATATACCATGCAAGAACCATAATGTAAACATTCGATACAGTCTCTTCAAAATTAAAAAAAAGTGTATTTCTTTCAAATGCTGAAGCCTTTCACCATTGCATATCAGATTATATTACTGCATACAGTGACATTTACTAAAAGTGATAGTTTTTAAACACAAACATATAAACATTAATGCTCGCTCCCTAGGATCACACAACTGGGACAAGCACTTCAGGCTATCTGGTTTCATGTTTTGAAATGCAGCCACTAGATGGGTATCTCAGTCTCTCTCTCCTGTTTTACACCAAAGGTCACTCTTTTGTCTTTTATTCTTGGCAGAAAAAATGATAAAGACATAGCAGACCCGACTCGGGGTCCCAGGCCCGGCTACAAAGTGAAGAATGCATTTATTTGGGGGGTGCTACACCCCAAACACACCCTTGAAGCTACACCTCAATGTATAGCATGATGTGGTATGGCCTATCATTGTATAGTATAGTGTGGTATGTATGGTAAGATATAGCCTGCCATTGCGTGGTATGGTATGGTATGGTATGGTATTTTATGGTATGGTATGGCCTATCACTGTATAAGGTATGATATTGTATGGTATAGTATGGTATTGTACGGTATATCATTGTATAACATGTTATGGTCTGTCACAATATGGAATGGTATGGTATGGTCTGTGACTGTATATGGTATCGTATGGTATGGCCAATCGCTGTATAAGGTATGATATTGTATGCTATAGTATGGTATTGTATGGTATATCATTGTATACCATGTTATGGTCTGTCACAATATGGAATGGTATGGTATGGTATGATCTGTGACTGTATATGGTATGGTATGGTATGGTATGGTATGGTATGGTATGGTATGTTATGGTATGGCCCATCACTGTATAAGGTATGATAGTGTATGCTGTAGTACGGTATTGTATGGTATATCATTGTATAACATGTTATGGTCTGTCACAAAATTGGATGGTATTGTATGGTATGGTATGGTCTGTGACTGTATATGGTTTAGTATGGTATGGTATGTTATGTTATAGTATGGTATGGTATTGTATGGGGTGGCCCGTCTCTGTATAAGGTATGATATTGCATGGTATAGTATGGTATTATATGGTATATCATTGTATAACATCTTATGGTCTGTCACAATATGGTATGGTATGGTATGGTCTGTGACTGTATATGGTATGGTATGGTATGGTATGGCCCATCACTGTATAAGTTATGATAGTGTATGCTATAGTATGGTATTGTATGGGATATCATTGTATAACATGTTATAGTCTGTCACAATATGGAATGGTATGGTATGGTATGGCATGGCATGGTATGGTATGGAATGGCCTATCACTGTATAAGGTATGATATTGTATGGTATAGTATGGTATTGTATGGTATATTATTGAATAACATGTTATGGTCTGTCACAATATGGAATGGTATGGTATGTTATGGTATGGCCCATCACTGTATAAGGTATGATAGTGTATGGTATAGTATGGTATTGTATGGTATATCATTGTATAACTTCTTATGGACTGTCACAATATGGAATGGTATGGTATGGTATGATCTGTGACTGTATATGTTATGGTATGGTATGGCATGGTATGGTATGATATGGCCTATCACTGTATAAGGTATGTCATTGTATGATATAGTATGGTATTGTATGGTATATTATTGTATAACATGTTATGGTCTGTCACAATATGGAATGGTATGGTATGGTATGGTATGGTCTGTGACTGTATATGGTTTGGTATAGTATGGTATGGTAGTGTATGGTATGGCCCATCTCTGTGTAAGGTATGATATTATATGGTATAGTATGGTATTGTATGGTATATCATTGTATAACATGTTATGGTCTGTCACAATATGGAATGGTATGGTATGGTATGGCATGGCATGGTATGCTATGGCATGTCGTTGTATGGTATGATATGGCCTCTCATTTTATGGTATGTTATAGTCTGTCATGGTATGGAATGGTATCGCCTCTCATTGTACGATATGGTATGGTATGGCCTGTCATTCTTTAGTATAGTAAATCACAGTGATCTTTTTTACAATGTACACATTAGGCTGCGAGTAAAAGGCAATAGGGGCAGCCAAGCAAGCAAAAAAAACACTTTACAATAAAATGTTCTTTTCATGGTAGATTGTTCTGTCTAACCTGTAATCATACAAACTAAGCCAATTTAAAATACACCCCGTTTTTCGCATAAAACATTTTAATCATGCCCACTCAGCCTATTAATCATGAAACAAGTGGCAAAAAAGCACTTTGCTACAAACTAAATGAGTGCTTACTCAATTGCGATAGGTTTAAGGCATTCATGTATTTTAAGATCATTGTTAAAAGCGACGCTAACATTCTGTGGCCTGCTGGTGTTCCTATTCAGCACCAAAACTTAGAAGGCAAGAGGATGAAAAGGAAAAAGGAACAAACACAAAACAGGAAAAGAATGGGTGAAAGAAACAGCACGGAGAGAAACCAGTAGGAAGACAATCTAAAATGCATTGTGAAAATCATGGGGAGTATTTACAAGCCCTTATCGCCACAGGAACACAACTTTTAAAGATGTTCCTGTGGCGATACGGGCTTCGCCTTATTTACAAGGCAGGGTTAAGCCACTTAACATGGCTTCACCCTGCCTTGTAAATAAGGCACCCTTTCACACTGTACTTAGCAAGAACGAGGCGGGCAATCAGTGTTGTGGTGAGTGTTCCGCCGCAACACCCATTGAGTGCGACGCTGCCCCCTATTTACATGGGTGGCATAAATATACGGCAGTGCCGAAATTAAGACCAAATAAAACCTGGTCTTAATATGGTGAAATTAGGAGAAATGCGTTATTTCTCCTCGTTTTTGCTGTTTCTATGAGCGCTGCATTGTGCAGCACACATAGACATAGCAAAGCGCCATGCATTATTGTTTATGTGCAGGAAGGAGTCCCTTCCTGCACATAAACAATCATTTTTAAAATGACGAATGGCAACTTCTATGTGTGCTGCACGAAGGAGCACACATAGAAGTTACAAATCGCTATTTAAGATTGTTTATGTGCAGGAAGGGACTCCTTCCTGCACATAAACAATCATTCCCCCCAATGCAGACACCCTTGCACTATGGTGAAAGGGTGCCTGGGTTGGCGTTAGGCAGCTGGAAATATCGCCACTGCAGGAGGAAACGCCGGGCTGCACCGTATTGTTGTGACTACAGTGCAGCCCTGCATTTCAGATGTGGCGGAGCGCGGCATTAGGCCAAGAAGGATAACGCCGCACTCCGTCACTTCTTTGTAAATATGGCCCCATGTTGTTACTCTGCTCTATACTTTTTGTTCATGGAAAAGTGGGACCTAAAAAACAATAGGCTGGCGTGCCTCTTCTTGAGTCCACCCTCGGTATAGAGGTTGGTGCCAATTAGGTGGAGGGTCTGAAAAGTGCCCTGTGTTGAACAGGTGCAGCAAGTGCTGCCGATGCCACCACGCCCCACAGAGCCACCAGTGGTTCTGAACTACACCAGCACACAGATCACAAAAAGGGATGTTAAGGAATCTAAAATTCAAGCAGCCTTCAAAAGGAAATTCTGGAGTTTAAAATCAGAGGAGACATTATTAAAGGAATATTGTGGAATCTAAAAATACCCAACCAGATATTAAATGGAGGGTTTTGTTTTAAATCCGTGTTGATGATATATGGATATCAGAACTGGCCAATGGGAACTCAGGGCCTCATTTATGAGGAATTGGCGAAGGGCATTACTGCAAGTCTCCTTGCTGCGCTGCCCAACGCCAATCTAAAAGGCAGGAACAGCTGGGGCAGGTAAGCGTGGTGGGTTGGGGAGGGCAGTTTGGAGGGGAGTCAACAGATAACAATTGAAAATAACCCTAAAAAAGGAAAAACACTTAGCTTGCGCTCGCCGCATAGCCATGTCGGTGATGTGGCGAGGGCAAGGTATGGGGTTTCTTTTTTTTAAATATTATTTTCCCTCATTGTGATCTGTCGACTCACCCCCCCCACACCCCGCTCCCCCGCGCTCACCTGCAACAGCCGCTCCAGCTAACAGGGCAGGAAAGTACCGTATTCATGAAATGCAGTGCATTACTGTCATTTCCCCCTGCGCTGGTACACTATTTCCTGCCTGGCGCCAATGTAGGCACCCTTACACCACGGTGCAAGAGTGCCTCTGTTGCAGGCAGGATGCTGTGCAGGAAGGGGAACTTTCCGTCATAAAAACAATCCAGAGAGGCGTGTTCCTCTTTCTATGTTTGCTGCAGAATGCAGAACACATGGGAAGAGGAAAAAAAAAAAATAATTCTCCTCGTTGCGTCTGCTCTAGGGAGGCGTAAGGTTTTGGCGCTGCCTCAGGTTTTTTCTTATTAAGTAAATCTTAGGCAGCGTCAAAATCCATGGGCGTTGTGTGGGAACACCCATCGCAACGCCCATGGAGCGCCTCCTTGATGCAGAGTGAGGCAAGGCAGCGACTTGCGCTGCTTCATCTCCCCCCATCTCTATGAGGTCACACAAAGCCACGCAGGGTGCTTTGTGTGGCCTCATGGATATGATTGAGAGGCTTGCACTGCTGAAGCGTGAGAAAAAGTGACGGTCCGGAAGCACAAGCCTCTCATAAATAAGCCTCATTTATTTTTTGTCGCAGGGCAGTAAGTCACTGGACGGGATTTCCCCTTTTTTTGTGTGCTGCAGAATTCAGCACACATTGAAAGATCTTGTTACGCCATCCCTGGGAAGTCAAAGGCTTTTTACTCATTTCCAGATTCATGCTATGTTGTAAATTTGGGAATGTGTCAAAATCCATGGGCATTGAGTGGGAACACCACCATAACGTCCATGGTACGCCTCTCCATCACAGTGTGGGGCAACGCAGTGACTTGTGCTGCCTTACACCACATCTACGAGTCCATGAAAAACCACGCAGGGTGGCTTTTTGGGTCCTTGCATATATGGTTATGAACACTGCACTGCCAGAACATAAAAACGGGGATGTTCCAGTAAAACATGGGGATTGTAAATAAGCCCCTCAGTGTTTTTGTGTTAGCAGGATAACCCCTTTGAGTGTCGTGAATCTGTGGTATTTTGTCATTGTGCAGTGCTCTGAAATGCTGATGGTTGTAGTTTGCACTTTATAAGAACACTTTGGCACAACACATTAATGTATTTATTTAACACTTTTGTAATGTTCATCTTAAATTTATACCTATTTGTAGAGTGTAGAGTGCCACCCGACCTCTACAATTCTAAGTAACCGCCATTCACTCGAGGGCTGGGTTCGGTCCAGGGAGATAAATAAAGGGGCAGACGGTCGCTCGTGTCCATCCCCGACACTGTGGGGCATATTCACAAGGACTAATTGCCGCCATAGCGGCACTTTTCTGCGGCTAATGCAGTGATAATTTTATCACCCTATTACCAAGCTGTCGCTAACAGCCGTTAGCGACAATTTTTAGGCGGAAATGTCCATTATAAAGATCGCTACTTCTGTTAGCGATAATTATATGCAGGAGAGGCATTCCCATGCAAAAACGCCTGCAAACAACACTACTCCATATTCACAAGGTGATCCTTGAACTCCTGAAGACCAAAAAACTGGATCTAACTGCAGATAGAGCCAGTTACTTAAGACCAGGAAATAACTGGTCTAAAAATTGAGATAACGCTTGGGGCCACATCACCTGTATAAAAACAACAAGAGTATAACCCATAGACCAGGTTGTGATCTGGGTAGGAAGCAACAATATCTCAACTGATATCATTAAGGGAGTCAATTAAATAAATATGTGCAATACATTACAAGGAAGGAAGAAGGGAGACTCTTGATATGTTTTTGAAATGTGCACATGGCATCATATAATTAAAGTGACAATTAAAACGGTACAGTTGCAACAGCACTGTCGGCATAGAATGCAAAGTCAGCCCGAATCGGATGCCGTGAGCGAGGATCGGCGTAGACGGCACTTGGAGGCGTGGACTGTGGCGGTTCTACGCTGACCGGAGCGTCACCCTACCTGCTGGATTAACTCCACACCTAACAATTTCCCCCGACCACACCCAAATCCTGGGTCACGCAGAGGCTCCAGAATCACACGCCTCCAAGTACCGTCTATGCCGATCCTTGCTCACGGCATGCCAGCCCAGAGGTCTGAATCCCCAACCCTGTGGCACTCGTGATTATCTCCTAAAGGGCTTCCTTAACTCCGTGGAAGCCTCCACGCTTCACCTCCGCCCTTCACCTGAAGCCTTGTCATCTCAATTGATTCCTCTTGCCAAACTGTGGACATGGGACCGTGTCCATCTCAGCCACAGGCTCAACCTCACGCAGACGTTGTTCACTGCGCCACCCTTGGACCCCCTCTCCACCTTGCTCTCTCCACCCAGCATGACTCTCAGCACTACCCATCCTGGCAACCATGTCCTGAAGATGATCCTGATTCACTAGGATCGAAACGTCGTCGACTCCTCAGAGCAACTGACGGTGCAAAACCCCTTGTGGTTCAATTAAATCTCCCAGTCATTACCTACCCATTCACTGTAAATCGTTCCTTTGAACAACAAAGTTCACTGAACATATTTAACAATTTGTCACCGTGCGCCTTTTGCTGATTTCACATTGTCAGTTGTGTCGCCACTTTTATGTGTCACAAGCACATTTGTGCACCAAGTCCAATTTGGGCTGGCTTTGCTTTCTATGACTACAGTGCTGTTACAACTGTTCCGTTTTAATTGTTACTTTAAATATATGATGCCATGTGCACATTTCAAAAACGTATCGAGTCTCCCTTCTTCCTTCCTTGTAATGTATTGCACATTCTTGTTTAATTGACTCCCTTAATGATACCAGTTGAGATGTTGTTGCTCCCCCTTTTGGACCGCTTTGTTCGCCATAAGTTGGCAGGGTATGCTCAGACGTGAGTTCCTTGCTCACTTTGCCACTGGATTCAAGCAAGCCGGGCTGAAGACGGCTGAAATGCCAGAAACCGGTCCTAGGAAGCTTGTTTCCGGTCCAGGTAAGGCATGGCTTGGCAGTTCGGGCTGGACTGTTCCCATGATGCACAGGGTCAGACTGATTTGCATATGGCCATGTCTGAACTGGGGTGGCAGAGTGGGCTAAAGAACGGTGATGGATCAAACCCAGATCTGTTGACTGGATGTGAGTGTTTGATTGGTTCAGATGCTCCATCATCACCACCCCCTTTTGTACCATTTCTTTTTTTGGGGCCACATCACAGCATGTTTTGGTGCTGGACAGCGCTGCAAGCAATGTTGCAGCGCTGCCCTGTAACAAAACTACAGTGCAGGAAGGAGCACCATCAATAAGATAGTGCGCATTCCTGGGCCCTACTCTTGAAAAGTTTTACAGCGCTGCAACAAGACAGCGTTGCAACACTTCTCAGTACGCCCTTCTTGTGACAGCATGGATGCGCTGTATTCACTGGACAGCGCTCCATGACTCAAGTATTGACAGATACGTCAGGAATCCTGACGTATCTGTCTGCGCTAAAGTCACGCATTGCTGCAGTCGTGTCACAACCATGACGCAACTCCAGCAATGCATGGGGCCAGACTATCCCTGTGGCACTGAGTCGCCTGCCATCAAGCAGGGGGAAGGTACTGACGCAGTGCTGTTCATCAGGGGTGCCCGAATGTCGGCGCTGTTGGAGATCCATCGGTGGCGGTTGCAATCTGCGGTGTCATCTTTTGGAAGTATTGGTGGAGTGTTGTTGCGGAGGGAGCGGATGAGACGTTCTTCTGTGGCCTTGATCCAGCTGCGAGGGAGTGCGATGATGGCGGTGGCATCTGGTGGTCAAGGTGAAGACGTGATGTTACCAATGATGGTCTGAGCAGGAGAGACCGGTGTTGTGGCTGTAGTTGAAGGTCCCGCTGGTGGAGGTGACGTGCTTGAATGTGTGTCCTGCTATGTGGCTTGTTGAGGTGATTTGCTGCTTGTGTCTGATGTAGGGGACCTTCCCCAGGAGGGGGTGGTGTCCTGGTCACTGGGGTTGTCCTGGTGGAACTTGAGTTCACCGAGTAGGATGTCCTCGGTGGATGGGAGACCCTGGGGTGCAATGAGGTCTACAATGGTACTGGAGAATGGGGGGCTATGGCCCAGGGGGCCTGCCCTTGAGTGTGCAGCAGAGGATGTACTTGGGCTTGGTCCGGATCTGGGATATGAGGTGGTCCATGCTCACTCTTTGGTCATTAGAGTGCGTGGTCAGTCAGAGTGCGCTTCTGTAGGTGATGGCAATGCCTCCTCCTTGATGTCGCGGTGCTCCTTGCGGGCGATACTTCAGCTGTCAGTGATGGCGATGGCGATGCCCAGTCCGGAGCAGAGATTGGTCCTGGCAGGCGAGGTGGCGTCCAGGGTTGATGGCAAGGAGGGGGCTGGCGACATGGTCCACGGGCAGACGGACGCAAAAGACATAGCCAATGGGTTGCCTTTGACAAGGGAGATGACTATTACAACGCAGGCAGTACATTGCCAACAACGCAACTCCGAAAACGCAGGTGCCTTTACAACGCATTTGATTACAACGTATTGTGAGGTCAGTAATGGGGTAATTTAAAGTTTTTCAGGTGGGAATGGGTTTCAGATGTAAAATATGAAAATTGGGGTGTGTGTTGGGGTAAAATATGGAATTTGGAGTTTGTTTTGGGGAAATTTTTTGAATTTGGGGTATGTTTTGTGGTATAATATTGAAATTGGGGTGTGCATTTGGGATATAATATTGAAATTGGGGTGTGCATGTGGGTAAAATTTGATTTTTGGGTGTGTTATGGGGGCTCAAAAAGGAATTCCAATGTTCATGGTTGGGTTTGGGGTGCAAAGGTTAGTTTTGGGTTGCACTCACTGACGTGGGAATAATGATGTTGATGTCTCCGCTATGCAAAACCTACTATACAGCTGCAATGTGCCTAATATGAATGGGAATAGAATGCGATGTTATGGCATGCGTTGCAACCACATATGTGCCTTTGGCACACGAGTGATAAGCCCGCTGTGCATGGACGCTCAGCGGCCACCATTGAGAACTGCTTGGGGGCTGGATAGCTGTGAGGTGGTAAACGCTGGAAAGAACACTGGATGGGGCATGGATGTGGGGATATGTGTGTGAGCTGGTGTTGTAAAAATGTTAATTGGAGAAGTCTTACCTGTAAGCTGGTCCTGTGTCTTTGTTGCTCCTGCTCTCCTGTGTCTGCTTCCAGGAACAGGAAGTAGGCAGCCAGGCTCCATCCCCTAGCCAATTGCAACACTGAGATGCAGCAGTGGGATTGGTATTTGGCAATGGGACAAGTCATGCAGCCAGGGGTCGTAGTGGTGGGCATGTTCTCCATGCATGCTGTAATGCAGCCTGCATTATGAACAGGGAAGTGCGCATGACTGCTTTAGGCGGCCTGAGTGGGCCGACCAAACAGTCATTGCGTACTTGAGTGGGCATGCCAATCGCCCCTGCCTTGCCCCGTGCTTGGCGCAGTCCTACCCACCCTCCCACCCGCAAGGGAAACAGCACGGTTACATCAGTAAGTTATCATCATGTGATGATTGTTCCTCCTCTGCACTGCTTGGAAGCAGTGGGGCAACGCTCTTCCACCATAACGGATGAGCCGATACTGGTGGTGCCTCATCTACGTGCGCTAGGCCTGGGGGACTCAACCGTCAGGCGTCCTGCGCTACGGATCCCACCTTCTCCTTATCTGGACATTGACACTGTGGCACAATCCACTGCACTCTCTCCAAATCTGTGACTCAGCCAGCAGGAGCTTCAGCCAGGAGGGATTTCACAAGCAAGGGTACATTAGTCGCCGACAAATCCACTGGTGAACCTCCTGATTCAGTTGATGCAGCAGGGCCCTCTTAGGCGTGAAGTTGCAGTGCTCACGCCACACAAGTTCGGTGCAGCTCAGGGGCCTCACCGTCCACAGCGTCTGGCATCCCAACATCATCCTGTGATGCAGAGAGGCGGCACCCATCATTGGTAATCCCCTCCGTGCACCCCTGTATAGTGGTGGATCGTAGTATGCGATGCAGACCTCCCTACGTTGGGGCGCAGGAGCGCCTCTACTATTGACAGCTCCAAGGTGAGCGAGGCGGTCTTTTTAGACAGGTCTGCAACGTGTCTCCATGGGACCTGCCAGACTTCACCACCAGGTATGGGTGATCGTTGTGCATCAATGTCTACCGCCACGGCTCATAGACTCCACAGCTCCTCTGCATCCCACTCAAGGGCTCCAGACGCAGGTCCAGCGAGGCATCCAGGCTCCAGACGTAGGTACAGCAAGGCATCCAGGCTCCAGACGCAGGTCTAGCGAGGCATCAAGTCTCCAGGCTCAGGTCCAGCAAGGCATCCAGGCTCCAGACGCAGGTCCAGCAAGGCATCTAGGCTCCAGGCGCAGGTCCAGCAAGGCCTTAAGGCTACAGACACAGGTCTAGTGAGGCATCCACGCTCCAGACGCAGGTCCAGAGAGGCCTCAAGGCTCCAGACGTAGGTCTAGTGAGGCATCCAGACACAGGTCCATCGAGGCATCCAGGCTCCAGAAGCAGGTCCAGCAAGGCATCCAGGTTCCAGACGCAGGTCCAGCGAGGCCTCAAGGCTCCAGACGCAGGTCCAGCGAGGCATCCAGACACAGGTCCATCGAGGCATCCAGGCTCCAGATGCAAGTCCAGCGAGGCATCCAGGCTCCAGACGCAGGTCCTGCAAGGCATCCAGGCTCCAGATGCAGGTCCAGCGAGGCATCCAGGTTCCAGACGCAGGTCCAGCGAGGCCTCAAGGCTCCAGACGCAGGTCCAGCGAGGCATCCAGACACAGGTCCATCGAGGCATCCAGGCTCCAGACACAAGTCCAGCGAGGCATCCAGGCTCCAGACACAGGTCCAGCGAGGCATCCAGGTTCCAGACGCAGGTCCTGCGAAGCATCCAGGCTCCAGATGTAGGTCCAGCAAGACATCCAGGCTCCAGACGCAGGTCCAGCGAGTCATCCAGGTTCCAGACGCAGGTCCTGCGAGGCATCCAGGCTCCAGATGCAGGTCCAGCGAGGCATCCAGGCTCCAGACGCAGGTCCAGCGAGGCATCCAGGTTCCAGACGCAGGTCCTGTGAGGCATCCAGGCTACAGACGCAGGTCCAGCGAGGCCTCAAGGCTCCAGACACAGGTCCATCGAGGCATCCAGGCTCCAGATGCAGGTCCAGTGAGGCATCCAGGCTCCAGATGCAGGTCCAGCAAGGCATCCAGGCTTCAGTCGCAGGTCCAGCGAGGCATCCAGGCTCCAGGCACAGGTCCAGCGAGGCATCCAGGCTCCAGACACAGGTCCATCGAGGCATCCAAACTCCAGACGCAGGTCCAGCGAGGCATCCAGGCTACAGACGCAGGTCCTGCGAGGCATCCAGGCTCTCATCCTGGTCACCCTGGATGTTGGCTGGCTTGCAGGGGTTGTTGATGTGTGCTGCACTTGGCTGTTTTTTGCCTTAGAGACAAAAAAACCTCACTGTTGGGCTGACTAACTAGTTATCGCCCGCTAACGCCGGATTTCCTATCGCTGTTGCGCTGATGTTAGCAGCAGTTTTCACCACCCTTCCCTGATACTATCGCCACGTAGCAACGGCCTGGTAATACATCGCAAACATGGCGATAGTTTTCAGCGTTAGGCGCAGCCGTGGTGCGTCCATTGGGACGTGGGGGCGTAGACCCCCGCCCGCAGCTCCTTCGGCGTTTGAACTTAAGTAAACTGAATCAGTTTACTTAAGTACAAAGACGCCGAGGAAGAACTAGTCAGCATGACTTCGGACCGCCCACGAAGGCGGTGGGCGGTCTGGCGTCATGTTGACTGACATGACAGGGTAGCAGCAAAACACAAGTGCGCATGAGTGGGGACGGAGGGCGAATTTTCGCACGTTGTCCACTCATGCGCACTTGTGTTTCCCCTTGTTTGCGCATGCCCATTAGGAGCCCTTTGGACTCCTAATGGGCGTGCCTCAGGCGAAAATTAGCCGTGCCCTTTGCCATGCTGGCAGCGCCAGGATTGGCTGAGAGGGGCTGCAAGGACCGTTCTGAACAAGGCGCCAAGGAGAGCAGCGAGGTGTTGCGGACCGGCTGAGGTAAGTTTTCGATTTCTTTTTTATATTTAATTGAATTCCCTGCCATAGACCGGCAACTTCAGAAAATGGCCAAACTCATATGTAGGACCGGGGCACTCATCCATGTGTAACGCCTGAATGTAAAATTTCTCTGCGAGGATTGTGTGCGGAGGGGGGAGGAGGGGAATCAAGGGCACGTCACTTCTGTAGTTATTTTTGTCTTTACTGACTGTATATATGGCAAAATCGAATAAAAACGTTAATTGAAAAAAGTGGAAAAAATACCTAACAAGGGAGAAGAAGAGACCAAATAAATTAAAGTAATGTAAACCCTTCCTGTGGAATAATGGTAATATTGAAACTGTGTTATGGATATTGAAAGATGACCCAACGTGCTTTTCCATAAATCACTTATATAAATAATTATTACCTCCCACTTGAAGCTGGTTCTTATTTTTACGGACCTCGAAAATGTGATGAGTCGACAATGATGGGACTCGAACCAGCATCATTCAGATACCACACGCAGACCTCCCGAAAACATTCAGATGGACAGGCAGCAAGAGAGCAGTGTGACAGGGAGGTACACAAGGGATGTCACCATGTAATAATTAAAGTTGAACGCGATTGTTTCTGTAAACAAATCAGTGATTGGTGTGTTTTCTGGAGGGTATTTTGAATAATTTTGCTTCATTCATATAACGCTTAGAGAAAGGTGGAGTGGATTATGAAAAAGACCTTTAATTACTATTTTTAAAAATGGAGGAGGTTTTTAACATACAGAGAGAATTCTCTTTTAAACACAGCCGCATAGCCATTATGCCAGGGGCCCTCGTGCAAGAATGGAATCGGGCCCCCTGGCTGCTGTTTGAATGATAAACTACAGCAATAAGCAGAGTTCAGTTGGCTCCTCTCGCCTCTGGGCCCGGGTGCCACCGCACCTGTTGCACAGTGGAAGCCCCGCCCCTTGTTAAGCATTCTTGGTCAAAGGGTCTGTCCGTGGGAGGTGCTGAGGCACAAACCCTTAACCTAGAGGGGAGAGGCTGGTCTTCCTAGTACTGAAATACAGTCACACCCCCTGCACTCGAAGGACCCTTCCCTCGAGGCACCCTGGCGGAGCACGAACATAAAACGTGTGGTCATTCGCTCTAGTTTCATCGTCACGAACGGTTTGAAGAAAATTAATTTGGATACATAGGGCCAAAATTCTCCTGCTTCCGTCCGCGGCAACAGCAATCAAACAAAAACACATGCGGCTAGGAAAAATATTATTTATTTATTTAATTATGCGATTTTCTATAGCGCGAACTTTACCCGAAGGTGTCAGAGCGCTTTACATAAGGACCAGTTGAAAAACATAAGGATTTAGGATTACATGCGTTACATAAAGGATACACACGGAAAAAATTGCAAATGTACAAGATGTAAAGTCACACAAGGAGGAGATACAAATGGATATACTCTAAGAGTCACATAGGAATGGTAGAGAGCACAGCGGACTACTGCATATACTAGTGATTAGAGTTATCTCTATATACATAGGGAAGGGATACACATGGATATACTCTAAGAGTCACATAGGAATGGTAGAGAGCACAGCGGACTACTGCATATGCTAGTGATTAGAGTTATCTCTATATACATAGGAAGGGATACACATGGATATACTCTAAGAGTCACATAGGAATGGTAGAGAGCACAGCGGACTACTGCATATACTAGTGATTAGAGTTATCTCTATATACATAGGGAAGGGATACACATGGATATACTCTAAGAGACACATAGGAATGGTAGAGAGCACAGCGGACTACTGCATATACTAGTGATTAGAGTTATCTCTATATACATAGGGAAGGGATATTAATGGATATACTCTAAGAGTCACATAGGAATGGTAGAGAGCACAGCGGTCTACTGCATATACTAGTGATTAGAGGTATCTCTATATACATAGGGAAGGGATACACATGGATATACTCTAAGAGTCACATAGGAATGGTAGAGAGCACAGCGGTCTACTGCATATACTAGTGATTAGAGTTATCTCTATATACATAGGGAAGGGATACGAATGGATATACTCTAAGAGTCACATAGGAATGGTAGAGAGCACAGCGGACTACTGCATATACTAGTGATTAGAGTTATCTCTATATTCATAGGGACGGGATACGAATGGATATACTCTAAGAGTCACATAGACATGGTAGAGAGCACAGCGGACTACTGCATATACTAGTGATTAGAGTTATCTCTATATACATAGGGAAGGGATACAAATGGATATACTCTAAGAGTCACATAGGAATGGTAGAGAGCACAGCGGTCTACTGCATATACTAGTGATTAGAGTTATCTCTATATACATAGGGAAGGGATATGAATGGATATACTCTAAGAGTCACATAGGAATGGTAGAGAGCACAGCGGTCTACTGCATATACTAGTGATTAGAGTTATCTCTATATTCATAGGGACGGGATACGAATGGATATAATCTAAGAGTCACATAGGAATGGTAGAGAGCACAGCGGTCTACTGCATATACTAGTGATTAGAGTTATCTCTATATACATAGGGAAGGGATACACATGGATATACTCTAAGAGTCACATAGGAATGGTAGAGAGCACAGCGGACTACTGCATATACTAGTGATTAGAGTTATTTCTATATACATAGGGAAGGGATACGAATGGATATACTCTAAGAGTCACATAGACATGGTAGAGAGCACAGCGGACTACTGCATATACTAGTGATTAGAGTTATCTCTATATACATAGGGAAGGGATACAAATGGATATACTCTAAGAGTCACATAGGAATGGTAGAGAGCACAGCGGTCTACTGCATATACTAGTGATTAGAGTTATCTCTATATACATAGGGAAGGGATATGAATGGATATACTCTAAGAGTCACATAGGAATGGCAGAGAGCACAGCGGTCTACTGCATATACTAGTGATTAGAGTTATCTCTATATACATAGGGAAGGGATACGAATGGATATACTCTAAGAGTCACATAGGAATGGTAGAGAGCACAGCCGTCTACTGCATATGCTAGTGATTAGAGTTATCTCTATATACATAGGGAAGGGATACGAATGGATATACTCTAAGAGTCACATAGGAATGGTAGAGAGCACAGCGGTCTACTGCATATACTAGTGATTAGAGTTATCTCTATATACATAGGGAAGGGATTTGAATGGATATACTCTAAGAGTCACATAGGAATGGTAGAGAGCACAGCGGTCTACTGCATATACTAGTGATTAGAGTTATCTCTATATACATAGGGAAGGGATACGAATGGATATATTCTAAGAGTCACATAGGAATGGTAGAGAGCACAGCGGTCTACTGCATATACTAGTGATTAGAGTTATCTCTATATACATAGGGAAGGGATACACATGGATATACTCTAAGAGTCACATAGGTATGGTAGAGAGCACAGCGGACTACTGCATATACTAGTGATTAGAGTTATCTCTATATACATAGGGAAGGGATACACATGCATATACTCTAAGAGTCACATAGGAATGGTAGAGAGTACAGCGGACTACTGCATATACTAGTGATTAGAGTTATCTCTATATACATAGGGAAGGGATACGAATGGATATACTCTAAGAGTCACATAGGAATGGTAGATAGTACAAAGGTCTACTGCATATACTAGTGATTAGAGTTATCTCTATATACATAGGGAAGGGATACACATGGATATACTCTAAGAGTCACATAGGAATGGTATAGAGCACAGCGGTCTACTGCATATGCTAGTGATTAGAGTTATCTCGATATACATAGGGAAGGGATACACATGGATATACTCTAAGAGTCACATAGGTATGGTAGAGAGCACAGCGGACTACTGCATATACTAGTGATTAGAGTTATCTCTATATACATAGGGAAGGGATACACATGCATATACTCTAAGAGTCACATAGGAATGGTAGAGAGTACAGCGGACTACTGCATATACTAGTGATTAGAGTTATCTCTATATACATAGGGAAGGGATACACATGCATATACTCTAAGAGTCACATAGGAATGGTAGAGAGTACAGCGGACTACTGCATATACTAGTGATTAGAGTTATCTCTATATACATAGGGAAGGGATACGAATGGATATACTCTAAGAGTCACATAGGAATGGTAGATAGTACAAAGGTCTACTGCATATACACATGGATATACTCTAAGAGTCACATAGGAATGGTAGAGAGCACAGCAGACTGCTGCATATACTAGTGATTAGAGTTATCTCTATATACATAGGGAAGGGATACGAATGGATATATTCTAAGAGTCACATAGGAATGGTAGAGCGCACAGCGGACTACTGGATATACTAGTGATTAGAGTTATCTCTATATACATAGGGAAGGGATACAAATGGATATACTCTAAGAGTCACATAGGAATGGTAGAGAGCACAACGGTCTACTGCATATACTAGTGATTAGAGTTATCTCTATATACATAGGGAAGGGATACGAATGGATATACTCTATGAGTCACATAGGAATGGTAGAGAGCACAGCGGTCTACTGCATATACTAGTGATTAGAGTTATCTCTATATACATAGGGAAGGGATACGAATGGATATGCTCTAAGAGTCACATAGGAATGATAGAGAGCACAGCGGTCTACTGCATATACTAGTGATTAGAGTTATCTCTATATACATAGGGAAGGGATACACATGGATATACTCTAAGAGTCACATAGGAATGGTAGAGAGCAAAACGGTCTACTGCATATACTAGTGATTAGAGTTATCTCTATATACATAGGGAAGGGATACGAATGG